>NW_027175197.1:0-600000 GCF_028021215.1 Eschrichtius robustus
TCCTTTCCCGTTAAGCAACCATAGTGTGTTTTCTAAACGTGTGACTCTGTTCTGTTTTGTAATTCAGTTCAAGTGTAGCGGTTTTTACATTCCCTCTATAAGTGATAGCTTATGATAAGTGTCTTTTTATGTGTGACTTATTTCACTTAGAATCGTCGTACCTAACTCCACTCATCTTGCTTCTACTAGCCTTATGACATTGATTTCATGTCTGAGTGATATTCCATTGTACATAAGGACCACAACTTCTTATCCATTTTTCTCTTTCCTGGGATATTTAAGGTGCCATGAAGTGGAGTTCTTGTCAACAGAGCAGCCCCTAAACTTTCGGGTGCCTGTGTCTTGCTGATTTTTAGTTTTCCAATTTATATGCCCATGAGTGGACGTGCCCTATGCTTCCTAAGCTGTTTTTTTTTCGATGTTTCAGGACACAACGTACACTTCTCCAGAGTGGCTGTGGCAAATTACATCCGCCCATCAGTGTAGCAAGGCTGCCATTTCTCCATGGCCTCTCCTGCATTTCTCGTTTTGACACTTTTTGCAGCATGGCCCTTTTCACCGATGGGAAGCGAGACTTCTTTGTAGCGCTGATTTGCCTTTCCAGGTTGCTTGGTTGGCCAAAAAGGGCGTATGCGTTTTTTCCTGAATATATTTCAGGAAAAAACGCATACGCCCCTTTTTGGCCAAGGGCATCAATTGTCGACGTTTTGCCGCTTTTCATGTGCTTTAAAGGCGATTCGTATCTACCTCCTGAAATCTGTTTCCTGCAATTCTGCCTTGCTTTGAATTCCTCTTCGTTGCCTTCCCTCAATATTTTTGTGGACGAGAGTTATCATTTATAACTCTGCAGGTTTGTGAATTGCAGTGCCCCTGAGCTCCATTATTCAACTGTCTTTTTTGGGAGCTGGCCGCAAAAGCACGGGATTGCCTCAGGCCCTATTCTGGTTCCGGGCGGCAGGCTGAGCCTGTGGTTAATTCTTCTTCCTTTTGGGAAAATAGAGTGACCTGTGCCTGTCCCAACACCTAGATCTAGTCTCTCATTGGTTGCCCCTCTTCCCGTTCATCCTCAGGACAAATTGCAACCTGTAGGGAACAGGAGCTTAAAGGTGCTGATTCTCCAAGTAGGGAGATTGCTAGTAAAGTAGCTGGAATGGCGAACCCGAGCACAAGGAGATGAGAAATGAGGTGCGTTTTAGAAACCTTTCAAAATCACATGGTGTACCATCTTCTGGGTTTCTCATGCATGTTTTCGATGTAGGAAGATGCCCTTGAACCTGGAGATTTGGGACCCATGGGATGGGTACCACGCAGTATTACTTTAAAGGGTCTGCGTTTGCTCACGCAACCTCACCCAACCTCTCAGCCCCAAGAGTGTCCACCCTTATGTCTCATCCAGCTGTGGGTCTAGATATGGTCAATCCAGGTTGCATCACAGCCTCTGAACGAATTTTGTAAGAATGTCTCTCTCTTTCACTGTCTTTGTTTTACGGGTTTTTAAAAGTAATTTATTTTTATAATGGGGTTTAGCTGCTTTTCATGGCTCTGTTTATGCGGCTTTACACCCACTTGACTCACTTCCAGAGAGATATCAATATATAGGTTTTAAGATTCTTACTAGTCACATATATTCTTGTGCGGTGAATAGGGGGTGTTGAGTCCAGTTCACTGAGCAAGGAGTAGGTCTTGTCTATTACATATTGGGTGTATGGAACGGTATCTGAGCGAATTTGAAACCCTTGTTTTATGCATCACCCCACCTCACCTTTCCCGTTAAGCAGCCATAGTGTGTTTTCTAAACGTGTGACTCTGTTCTGTTTTGTAATTCAGTTCAAGTGTAGCGGTTTTTACATTCCCTCTATAAGTGATAGCTTATGATAAGTGTCTTTTTCTGTGTGACTTATTTCACTTAGAATCGTCGTACCTAACTCCACTCATCTTGCTTCTACTAGCCTTATGACATTGATTTCATGTCTGAGTGATATTCCATTGTACATAAGGACCACAACTTCTTTATCCATTTTTCTCTTTCCTGGGATATTTAAGGTGTCATGAAGTGGAGGTTCTTGTCAACAGAGCAGACCTAAACTTTCGGGTGCCTGTGTCTTGCTGATTTTTAATTTTTTCAATTTATATGCCCATGAGTGGACGTGCCCTATGCTCCCTAAGCTGTTTTTTTTTCGATGTTTCAGGACACAAAGTACACTTCTCCAGAGTGGCTGTTGGCAATTTACATCCCGCCCATCAGTGTAGCAAGGCTGCCATTTCTCCATGGCCTGTCCTGCATTTCTGGTTTTGACACTTTTTGCAGCATGGCCCTTTTGACCGATGGGAAGCGAGACTTCTTTGTAGCGCTGATTTGCCTTTCCAGGTTGCTTGGTTGGCCAAAAAGGGCGTATGCGTTTTTTCCTGAATATATTCAGGAAAAAACGCATACGCCCTTTTTGGCCAAGGGCATCATTGTCGACGTTTTGCCGCTTTTCATGTGCTTTAAAGGCGATTCGTATCTACCTCCTGAAATCTGTTTCCTGCAATTCTGCCTTGCTTTCAATTCCTCTTCGTTGCCTTCCCTCAATATATTTGTGGACGAGAGTTATCATTTATAACTCTGCAGGTTTGTGAATTGCAGTGTTCCTGAGCTCCATTTTTCAACTGTCTTTTTTGGGAGCTGGCCGCAAAAGCACGGGATTGCCTCAGGCCCTATTCTGGTTCCGGGCGGCAGGCTGAGCCTGTGGTTAATTCTTCTTCCTGTTGGGAAAATAGAGTGACCTGTGCCTGTCCCAACACCTAGATCTAGTCTCTCATTGGTTACCCCTCTTCCCGTTCATCCTCAGGACAAATTGCAACCTGTAGGGAACAGGAGCTTAAAGGTGCTGATTCTCCAAGTAGGGAGATTGCTAGTAAAGTAGCTGGAATGGCGAACCCGAGCACAAGGAGATGAGAAATGAGGTGCGTTTTAGAAACCTTTCAAAATCACATGGTGTACCATCTTCTGGGTTTCTCATGCATGTTTTCGATGTAGGAAGATGCCCTTGAACCTGGAGATTTGGGACCCATGGGATGGGTACCACGCAGTATTACTTTAAAGGGTCTGCGTTTGCTCACGCAACCTCACCCAACCTCTCAGCCCCAAGAGTGTCCACCCTTATGTCTCATCCAGCTGTGAGTCTAGATATGGTCAATCCAGGTTGCATCACAGCCTCTGAACGAATTTTGTAAGAATGTCTCTCTCTTTCACTGTCTTTGTTTTACGGGTTTTTAAAAGTAATTTATTTTTATAATGGGGTTTAGCTGCTTTTCATGGCTCTGTTTATGCGGCTTTACACCCACTTGACTCACTTCCAGAGAGATATCAATATATAGGTTTTAAGATTCTTACTAGTCACATATATTCTTGTGCGGTGAATAGGGGGTGTTGAGTCCAGTTCACTGAGCAAGGAGTAGGTCTTGTCTAGTACATATTGGGTGTATGGAACGGTATCTGAGCGAATTTGAAACACTTGTTTTATGCATCACCCCACCTCACCTTTCCCGTTATGCAGCCATAGTGTGTTTTCTAAACGTGTGACTCTGTTCTGTTTTGTAATTCAGTTCAAGTGTAGCGGTTTTTACATTCCCTCTATAAGTGATAGCTTATGATAAGTGTCTTTTTCTGTGTGACTTATTTCACTTAGAATCGTCGTACCTAACTCCACTCATCTTGCTTCTACTAGCCTTATGACATTGATTTCATGTCTGAGTGATATTCCATTGTACATAAGGACCACAACTTCTTTATCCATTTTTCTCTTTCCTGGGATATTTAAGGTGTCATGAAGTGGAGGTTCTTGTCAACAGAGCAGACCTAAACTTTCGGGTGCCTGTGTCTTGCTGATTTTTAGTTTTTCCAATTTATATGCCCATGAGTGGACGTGCCCTATGTTCCCTAAGCTGTTTTTTTTTCGATGTTTCAGGACACAACGTACACTTCTCCAGAGTGGCTGTTGGCAATTTACATCCCGCCCATCAGTGTAGCAAGGCTGCCATTTCTCCATGGCCTGTCCTGCATTTCTCGTTTTGACACTTTTTGCAGCATGGCCCTTTTCACCGATGGGAAGCGAGACTTCTTTGTAGCGCTGATTTGCCTTTCCAGGTTGCTTGGTTGGCCAAAAAGGGCGTATGCGTTTTTTCCTGAATATATTCAGGAAAAAACGCATACGCCCTTTTTGGCCAAGGGCATCATTGTCGACGTTTTGCCGCTTTTCATGTGCTTTAAAGGCGATTCGTATCTACCTCCTGAAATCTGTTTCCTGCAATTCTGCCTTGCTTTGAATTCCTCTTCGTTGCCTTCCCTCAATATTTTTGTGGACGAGAGTTATCATTTATAACTCTGCAGGTTTGTGAATTGCAGTGCCCCTGAGCTCCATTATTCAACTGTCTTTTTTGGGAGCTGGCCGCAAAAGCACGGGATTGCCTCAGGCCCTATTCTGGTTCCGGGCGGCAGGCTGAGCCTGTGGTTAATTCTTCTTCCTGTTGGGAAAATAGAGTGACCTGTGCCTGTCCCAACACCTAGATCTAGTCTCTCATTGGTTGCCCCTCTTCCCGTTCATCCTCAGGACAAATTGCAACCTGTAGGGAACAGGAGCTTAAAGGTGCTGATTCTCCAAGTAGGGAGATTGCTAGTAAAGTAGCTGGAATGGCGAACCCGAGCACAAGGAGATGAGAAATGAGGTGCGTTTTAGAAACCTTTCAAAATCACATGGTGTACCATCTTCTGGGTTTCTCATGCATGTTTTCGATGTAGGAAGATGCCCTTGAACCTGGATATTTGGGACCCATGGGATGGGTACCACGCAGTATTACTTTAAAGTGTCTGCGTTTGCTCACGCAACCTCACCCAACCTCTCAGCCCCAAGAGTGTCCACCCTTATGTCTCATCCAGCTGTGGGTCTAGATATGGTCAATCCAGGTTGCATCACAGCCTCTGAACGAATTTTGTAAGAATGTCTCTCTCTTTCACTGTCTTTGTTTTACGGGTTTTTAAAAGTAATTTATTTTTATAATGGGGTTTAGCTGCTTTTCATGGCTCTGTTTATGCGGCTTTACACCCACTTGACTCACTTCCAGAGAGATATCAATATATAGGTTTTAAGATTCTTACTAGTCACATATATTCTTGTGCGGTGAATAGGGGGTGTTGAGTCCAGTTCACTGAGCAAGGAGTAGGTCTTGTCTATTACATATTGGGTGTATGGAACGGTATCTGAGCGAATTTGAAACCCTTGTTTTATGCATCACCCCACCTCACCTTTCCCGTTAAGCAGCCATAGTGTGTTTTCTAAACGTGTGACTCTGTTCTGTTTTGTAATTCAGTTCAAGTGTAGCGGTTTTTACATTCCCTCTATAAGTGATAGCTTATGATAAGTGTCTTTTTCTGTGTGACTTATTTCACTTAGAATCGTCGTACCTAACTCCACTCATCTTGCTTCTACTAGCCTTATGACATTGATTTCATGTCTGAGTGATATTCCATTGTACATAAGGACCACAACTTCTTTATCCATTTTTCTCTTTCCTGGGATATTTAAGGTGTCATGAAGTGGAGGTTCTTGTCAACAGAGCAGACCTAAACTTTCGGGTGCCTGTGTCTTGCTGATTTTTAATTTTTTCAATTTATATGCCCATGAGTGGACGTGCCCTATGCTCCCTAAGCTGTTTTTTTTTCGATGTTTCAGGACACAACGTACACTTCTCCAGAGTGGCTGTTGGCAATTTACATCCCGCCCATCAGTGTAGCAAGGCTCCCGTTTCTCCGTGGCCTGTCCTGCATTTCTGGTTTTGACACTTTATTCAGCATGGCCTTTTGACCGATGGGAAGCGAGACTTCTTTGTAGCGCTGATTTGCCTTTCCAGGTTGCTTGGTTGGCCAAAAAGGGCGTATGCGTTTTTTCCTGAATATATTCAGGAAAAAACGCTTACGCCCTTTTTGGCCAAGGGCATCATTGTCGACGTTTTGCCGCGTTTCATGTGCTTTAAAGGCGATTCGTATCTACCTCCTGAAATCTGTTTCCTGCAATTCTGCCTTGCTTTCAATTCCTCTTCGTTGCCTTCCCTCAATATATTTGTGGACGAGAGTTATCATTTATAACTCTGCAGGTTTGTGAATTGCAGTGCCCCTGAGCTCCATTTTTCAACTGTCTTTTTTGGGAGCTGGCCGCAAAAGCACGGGATTGCCTCAGGCCCTATTCTGGTTCCGGGCGGCAGGCTGAGCCTGTGGTTAATTCTTCTTCCTGTTGGGAAAATAGAGTGACCTGTGCCTGTCCCAACACCTAGATCTAGTCTCTCATTGGTTGCCCCTCTTCCCGTTCATCCTCAGGACAAATTGCAACCTGTAGGGAACAGGAGCTTAAAGGTGCTGATTCTCCAAGGAGGGAGATTGCTAGTAAAGTAGCTGGAATGGCGAACCCGAGCACAAGGAGATGAGAAATGAGGTGCGTTTTAGAAACCTTTCAAAATCACATGGTGTACCATCTTCTGGGTTTCTCATGCATGTTTTCGATGTAGGAAGATGCCCTTGAACCTGGAGATTTGGGACCCATGGGATGGGTACCACGCAGTATTACTTTAAAGGGTCTGCGTTTGCTCACGCAACCTCACCCAACCTCTCAGCCCCAAGAGTGTCCACCCTTATGTCTCATCCAGCTGTGGGTCTAGATATGGTCAATCCAGGTTGCATCACAGCCTCTGAACGAATTTTGTAAGAATGTCTCTCTCTTTCACTGTCTTTGTTTTACGGGTTTTTAAAAGTAATTTATTTTTATAATGGGGTTTAGCTGCTTTTCATGGCTCTGTTTATGCGGCTTTACACCCACTTGACTCACTTCCAGAGAGATATCAATATATAGGTTTTAAGATTCTTACTAGTCACATATATTCTTGTGCGGTGAATAGGGGGTGTTGAGTCCAGTTCACTGAGCAAGGAGTAGGTCTTGTCTATTACATATTGGGTGTATGGAACGGTATCTGAGCGAATTTGAAACCCTTGTTTTATGCATCACCCCACCTCACCTTTCCCGTTAAGCAGCCATAGTGTGTTTTCTAAACGTGTGACTCTGTTCTGTTTTGTAATTCAGTTCAAGTGTAGCGGTTTTTACATTCCCTCTATAAGTGATAGCTTATGATAAGTGTCTTTTTCTGTGTGACTTATTTCACTTAGAATCGTCGTACCTAACTCCACTCATCTTGCTTCTACTAGCCTTATGACATTGATTTCATGTCTGAGTGATATTCCATTGTACATAAGGACCACAACTTCTTTATCCATTTTTCTCTTTCCTGGGATATTTAAGGTGCCATGAAGTGGAGGTTCTTGTCAACAGAGCAGCCCTAAACTTTCGGGTGCCTGTGTCTTGCTGATTTTTAGTTTTTCCAATTTATATGCCCATGAGTGGACGTGCCCTATGCTCCCTAAGCTGTTTTTTTTTCGATGTTTCAGGACACAACGTACACTTCTCCAGAGTGGCTGTTGGCAATTTACATCCCGCCCATCAGTGTAGCAAGGCTGCCATTTCTCCATGGCCTGTCCTGCATTTCTCGTTTTGACACTTTTTGCAGCATGGCCCTTTTCACCGATGGGAAGCGAGACTTCTTTGTAGCGCTGATTTGCCTTTCCAGGTTGCTTGGTTGGCCAAAAAGGGCGTATGCGTTTTTTCCTGAATATATTCAGGAAAAAACGCATACGCCCTTTTTGGCCAAGGGCATCATTGTCGACGTTTTGCCGCTTTTCATGTGCTTTAAAGGCGATTCGTATCTACCTCCTGAAATCTGTTTCCTGCAATTCTGCCTTGCTTTCAATTCCTCTTCGTTGCCTTCCCTCAATATATTTGTGGACGAGAGTTATCATTTATAACTCTGCAGGTTTGTGAATTGCAGTGCCCCTGAGCTCCATTTTTCAACTGTCTTTTTTGGGAGCTGGCCGCAAAAGCACGGGATTGCCTCAGGCCCTATTCTGGTTCCGGGCGGCAGGCTGAGCCTGTGGTTAATTCTTCTTCCTGTTGGGAAAATAGAGTGACCTGTGCCTGTCCCAACACCTAGATCTAGTCTCTCATTGGTTGCCCCTCTTCCCGTTCATCCTCAGGACAAATTGCAACCTGTAGGGAACAGGAGCTTAAAGGTGCTGATTCTCCAAGTAGGGAGATGGCTAGTAAAGTAGCTGGAATGGCGAACCCGAGCACAAGGAGATGAGAAATGAGGTGCGTTTTAGAAACCTTTCAAAATCACATGGTGTACCATCTTCTGGGTTTCTCATGCATGTTTTCGATGTAGGAAGATGCCCTTGAACCTGGAGATTTGGGACCCATGGGATGGGTACCACGCAGTATTACTTTAAAGGGTCTGCGTTTGCTCACGCAACCTCACCCAACCTCTCAGCCCCAAGAGTGTCCACCCTTATGTCTCATCCAGCTGTGGGTCTAGATATGGTCAATCCAGGTTGCATCACAGCCTCTGAACGAATTTTGTAAGAATGTCTCTCTCTTTCACTGTCTTTGTTTTACGGGTTTTTAAAAGTAATTTATTTTTATAATGGGGTTTAGCTGCTTTTCATGGCTCTGTTTATGCGGCTTTACACCCACTTGACTCACTTCCAGAGAGATATCAATATATAGGTTTTAAGATTCTTACTAGTCACATATATTCTTGTGCGGTGAATAGGGGGTGTTGAGTCCAGTTCACTGAGCAAGGAGTAGGTCTTGTCTAGTACATATTGGGTGTATGGAACGGTATCTGAGCGAATTTGAAAACCTTGTTTTACGCATCACCCCACCTCACCTTTCCCGTTAAGCAGCCATAGTGTGTTTTCTAAACGTGTGACTCTGTTCTGTTTTGTAATTCAGTTCAAGTGTAGCGGTTTTTACATTCCCTCTATAAGTGATAGCTTATGATAAGTGTCTTTTTCTGTGTGACTTATTTCACTTAGAATCGTCGTACCTAACTCCACTCATCTTGCTTCTACTAGCCTTATGACATTGATTTCATGTCTGAGTGATATTGCATTGTACATAAGGACCACAACTTCTTTATCCATTTTTCTCTTTCCTGGGATATTTAAGGTGCCATGAAGTGGAGGTTCTTGTCAACAGAGCAGCCCTAAACTTTCGGGTGCCTGTGTCTTGCTGATTTTTAGTTTTTCCAATTTATATGCCCATGAGTGGACGTGCCCTATGCTCCCTAAGCTGTTTTTTTTTCGATGTTTCAGGACACAACGTACACTTCTCCAGAGTGGCTGTTGGCAATTTACATCCCGCCCATCAGTGTAGCAAGGCTGCCATTTCTCCATGGCCTGTCCTGCATTTCTCGGTTTGACACTTTTTGCAGCATGGCCCTTTTCACCGATGGGAAGCGAGACTTCTTTGTAGCGCTGATTTGCCTTTCCAGGTTGCTTGGTTGGCCAAAAAGGGCGTATGCGTTTTTTCCTGAATATATTCAGGAAAAAACGCATACGCCCTTTTTGGCCAAGGGCATCATTGTCGACGTTTTGCCGCTTTTCATGTGCTTTAAAGGCGATTCGTATCTACCTCCTGAAATCTGTTTCCTGCAATTCTGCCTTGCTTTGAATTCCTCTTCGTTGCCTTCCCTCAATATTTTTGTGGACGAGAGTTATCATTTATAACTCTGCAGGTTTGTGAATTGCAGTGCCCCTGAGCTCCATTATTCAACTGTCTTTTTTGGGAGCTGGCCGCAAAAGCACGGGATTGCCTCAGGCCCTATTCTGGTTCCGGGCGGCAGGCTGAGCCTGTGGTTAATTCTTCTTCCTGTTGGGAAAATAGAGTGACCTGTGCCTGTCCCAACACCTAGATCTAGTCTCTCATTGGTTGCCCCTCTTCCCGTTCATCCTCAGGACAAATTGCAACCTGTAGGGAACAGGAGCTTAAAGGTGCTGATTCTCCAAGTAGGGAGATGGCTAGTAAAGTAGCTGGAATGGCGAACCCGAGCACAAGGAGATGAGAAATGAGGTGCGTTTTAGAAACCTTTCAAAATCACATGGTGTACCATCTTCTGGGTTTCTCATGCATGTTTTCGATGTAGGAAGATGCCCTTGAACCTGGAGATTTGGGACCCATGGGATGGGTACCACGCAGTATTACTTTAAAGGGTCTGCGTTTGCTCACGCAACCTCACCCAACCTCTCAGCCCCAAGAGTGTCCACCCTTATGTCTCATCCAGCTGTGGGTCTAGATATGGTCAATCCAGGTTGCATCACAGCCTCTGAACGAATTTTGTAAGAATGTCTCTCTCTTTCACTGTCTTTGTTTTATGGGTTTTTAAAAGTAATTTATTTTTATAATGGGGTTTAGCTGCTTTTCATGGCTCTGTTTATGCGGCTTTACACCCACTTGACTCACTTCCAGAGAGATATCAATATATAGGTTTTAAGATTCTTACTAGTCACATATATTCTTGTGCGGTGAATAGGGGGTGTTGAGTCCAGTTCACTGAGCAAGGAGTAGGTCTTGTCTATTACATAATGGGTGTATGGAACGGTATCTGAGCGGATTTGAAACCCTTGTTTTATGCATCACCCCACCTCACCTTTCCCGTTAAGCAGCCATAGTGTGTTTTCTAAACGTGTGACTCTGTTCTGTTTTGTAATTCAGTTCAAGTGTAGCGGTTTTTACATTCCCTCTATAAGTGATAGCTTATGATAAGTGTCTTTTTATGTGTGACTTATTTCACTTAGAATCGTCGTACCTAACTCCACTCATCTTGCTTCTACTAGCCTTATGACATTGATTTCATGTCTGAGTGATATTCCATTGTACATAAGGACCACAACTTCTTTATCCATTTTTCTCTTTCCTGGGATATTTAAGGTGCCATGAAGTGGAGGTTCTTGTCAACAGAGCAGCCCTAAACTTTCGGGTGCCTGTGTCTTGCTGATTTTTAGTTTTTCCAATTTATATGCCCATGAGTGGACGTGCCCTATGCTCCCTAAGCTGTTTTTTTTTCGATGTTTCAGGACACAACGTACACTTCTCCAGAGTGGCTGTTGGCAATTTACATCCCGCCCATCAGTGTAGCAAGGCTGCCATTTCTCCATGGCCTGTCCTGCATTTCTCGTTTTGACACTTTTTGCAGCATGGCCCTTTTCACCGATGGGAAGCGAGACTTCTTTGTAGCGCTGATTTGCCTTTCCAGGTTGCTTGGTTGGCCAAAAAGGGCGTATGCGTTTTTTCCTGAATATATTCAGGAAAAAACGCATACGCCCTTTTTGGCCAAGGGCATCATTGTCGACGTTTTGCCGCTTTTCATGTGCTTTAAAGGCGATTCGTATCTACCTCCTGAAATCTGTTTCCTGCAATTCTGCCTTGCTTTGAATTCCTCTTCGTTGCCTTCCCTCAATATTTTTGTGGACGAGAGTTATCATTTATAACTCTGCAGGTTTGTGAATTGCAGTGCCCCTGAGCTCCATTATTCAACTGTCTTATTTGGGAGCTGGCCGCAAAAGCACGGGATTGCCTCAGGCCCTATTCTGGTTCCGGGCGGCAGGCTGAGCCTGTGGTTAATTCTTCTTCCTGTTGGGAAAATAGAGTGACCTGTGCCTGTCCCAACACCTAGATCTAGTCTCTCATTGGTTGCCCCTCTTCCCGTTCATCCTCAGGACAAATTGCAACCTGTAGGGAACAGGAGCTTAAAGGTGCTGATTCTCCAAGTAGGGAGATTGCTAGGAAAGTAGCTGGAATGGCGAACCCGAGCACAAGGAGATGAGAAATGAGGTGCGTTTTAGAAACCTTTCAAAATCACATGGTGTACCATCTTCTGGGTTTCTCATGCATGTTTTCGATGTAGGAAGATGCCCTTGAACCTGGAGATTTGGGACCCATGGGATGGGTACCACGCAGTATTACTTTAAAGGGTCTGCGTTTGCTCACGCAACCTCACCCAACCTCTCAGCCCCAAGAGTGTCCACCCTTATGTCTCATCCAGCTGTGGGTCTAGATATGGTCAATCCAGGTTGCATCACAGCCTCTGAACGAATTTTGTAAGAATGTCTCTCTCTTTCACTGTCTTTGTTTTACGGGTTTTTAAAAGTAATTTATTTTTATAATGGGGTTTAGCTGCTTTTCATGGCTCTGTTTATGCGGCTTTACACCCACTTGACTCACTTCCAGAGAGATATCAATATATAGGTTTTAAGATTCTTACTAGTCACATATATTCTTGTGCGGTGAATAGGGGGTGTTGAGTCCAGTTCACTGAGCAAGGAGTAGGTCTTGTCTATTACATATTGGGTGTATGGAACGGTATCTGAGCGAATTTGAAACCCTTGTTTTATGCATCACCCCACCTCACCTTTCCCGTTAAGCAGCCATAGTGTGTTTTCTAAACGTGTGACTCTGTTCTGTTTTGTAATTCAGTTCAAGTGTAGCGGTTTTTACATTCCCTCTATAAGTGATAGCTTATGATAAGTGTCTTTTTCTGTGTGACTTATTTCACTTAGAATCGTCGTACCTAACTCCACTCATCTTGCTTCTACTAGCCTTATGACATTGATTTCATGTCTGAGTGATATTCCATTGTACATAAGGACCACAACTTCTTTATCCATTTTTCTCTTTCCTGGGATATTTAAGGTGTCATGAAGTGGAGGTTCTTGTCAACAGAGCAGACCTAAACTTTCGGGTGCCTGTGTCTTGCTGATTTTTAATTTTTCCAATTTATATGCCCATGAGTGGACGTGCCCTATGCTCCCTAAGCTGTTTTTTTTTCGATGTTTCAGGACACAACGTACACTTCTCCAGAGTGGCTGTTGGCAATTTACATCCCGCCCATCAGTGTAGCAAGGCTGCCATTTCTCCATGGCCTCTCCTGCATTTCTCGTTTTGACACTTTTTGCAGCATGGCCCTTTTCACCGATGGGAAGCGAGACTTCTTTGTAGCGCTGATTTGCCTTTCCAGGTTGCTTGGTTGGCCAAAAAGGGCGTATGCGTTTTTTCCTGAATATATTCAGGAAAAAACGCATACGCCCTTTTTGGCCAAGGGCATCATTGTCGACGTTTTGCCGCTTTTCATGTGCTTTAAAGGCGATTCGTATCTACCTCCTGAAATCTGTTTCCTGCAATTCTGCCTTGCTTTGAATTCCTCTTCGTTGCCTTCCCTCAATATATTTGTGGACGAGAGTTATCATTTATAACTCTGCAGGTTTGTGAATTGCAGTGCCCCTGAGCTCCATTTTTCAACTGTCTTTTTTGGGAGCTGGCCGCAAAAGCACGGGATTGCCTCAGGCCCTATTCTGGTTCCGGGCGGCAGGCTGAGCCTGTGGTTAATTCTTCTTCCTGTTGGGAAAATAGAGTGACCTGTGCCTGTCCCAACACCTAGATCTAGTCTCTCATTGGTTGCCCCTCTTCCCGTTCATCCTCAGGACAAATTGCAACCTGTAGGGAACAGGAGCTTAAAGGTGCTGATTCTCCAAGTAGGGAGATTGCTAGTAAAGTAGCTGGAATGGCGAACCCGAGCACAAGGAGATGAGAAATGAGGTGCGTTTTAGAAACCTTTCAAAATCACATGGTGTACCATCTTCTGGGTTTCTCATGCATGTTTTCGATGTAGGAAGATGCCCTTGAACCTGGATATTTGGGACCCATGGGATGGGTACCACGCAGTATTACTTTAAAGGGTCTGCGTTTGCTCACGCAACCTCACCCAACCTCTCAGCCCCAAGAGTGTCCACCCTTATGTCTCATCCAGCTGTGGGTCTAGATATGGTCAATCCAGGTTGCATCACAGCCTCTGAACGAATTTTGTAAGAATGTCTCTCTCTTTCACTGTCTTTGTTTTACGGGTTTTTAAAAGTAATTTATTTTTATAATGGGGTTTAGCTGCTTTTCATGGCTCTGTTTATGCGGCTTTACACCCACTTGACTCACTTCCAGAGAGATATCAATATATAGGTTTTAAGATTCTTACTAGTCACATATATTCTTGTGCGGTGAATAGGGGGTGTTGAGTCCAGTTCACTGAGCAAGGAGTAGGTCTTGTCTATTACATATTGGGTGTATGGAACGGTATCTGAGAGAATTTGAAACCCTTGTTTTATGCATCACCCCACCTCACCTTTCCCGTTAAGCAGCCATAGTGTGTTTTCTAAACGTGTGACTCTGTTCTGTTTTGTAATTCAGTTCAAGTGTAGCGGTTTTTACATTCCCTCTATAAGTGATAGCTTATGATAAGTGTCTTTTTCTGTGTGACTTATTTCACTTAGAATCGTCGTACCTAACTCCACTCATCTTGCTTCTACTAGCCTTATGACATTGATTTCATGTCTGAGTGATATTCCATTGTACATAAGGACCACAACTTCTTTATCCATTTTTCTCTTTCCTGGGATATTTAAGGTGTCATGAAGTGGAGGTTCTTGTCAACAGAGCAGACCTAAACTTTCGGGTGCCTGTGTCTTGCTGATTTTTAATTTTTCCAATTTATATGCCCATGAGTGGACGTGCCCTATGCTCCCTAAGCTGTTTTTTTTTCGATGTTTCAGGACACAACGTACACTTCTCCAGAGTGGCTGTTGGCAATTTACATCCCGCCCATCAGTGTAGCAAGGCTGCCATTTCTCCATGGCCTGTCCTGCATTTCTCGTTTTGACACTTTTTGCAGCATGGCCCTTTTCACCGATGGGAAGCGAGACTTCTTTGTAGCGCTGATTTGCCTTTCCAGGTTGCTTGGTTGGCCAAAAAGGGCGTATGCGTTTTTTCCTGAATATATTCAGGAAAAAACGCATACGCCCTTTTTGGCCAAGGGCATCATTGTCGACGTTTTGCCGCTTTTCATGTGCTTTAAAGGCGATTCGTATCTACCTCCTGAAATCTGTTTCCTGCAATTCTGCCTTGCTTTGAATTCCTCTTCGTTGCCTTCCCTCAATATATTTGTGGACGAGAGTTATCATTTATAACTCTGCAGGTTTGTGAATTGCAGTGCCCCTGAGCTCCATTTTTCAACTGTCTTTTTTGGGAGCTGGCCGCAAAAGCACGGGATTGCCTCAGGCCCTATTCTGGTTCCGGGCGGCAGGCTGAGCCTGTGGTTAATTCTTCTTCCTGTTGGGAAAATAGAGTGACCTGTGCCTGTCCCAACACCTAGATCTAGTCTCTCATTGGTTGCCCCTCTTCCCGTTCATCCTCAGGACAAATTGCAACCTGTAGGGAACAGGAGCTTAAAGGTGCTGATTCTCCAAGTAGGGAGATTGCTAGGAAAGTAGCTGGAATGGCGAACCCGAGCACAAGGAGATGAGAAATGAGGTGCGTTTTAGAAACCTTTCAAAATCACATGGTGTACCATCTTCTGGGTTTCTCATGCATGTTTTCGATGTAGGAAGATGCCCTTGAACCTGGAGATTTGGGACCCATGGGATGGGTACCACGCAGTATTACTTTAAAGGTTCTGCGTTTGCTCACGCAACATCACCCAACCTCTCAGCCCCAAGAGTGTCCACCCTTATGTCTCATCCAGCTGTGAGTCTAGATATGGTCAATCCAGGTTGCATCACAGCCTCTGAACGAATTTTGTAAGAATGTCTCTCTCTTTCACTGTCTTTGTTTTACGGGTTTTTAAAAGTAATTTATTTTTATAATGGGGTTTAGCTGCTTTTCATGGCTCTGTTTATGCGGCTTTACACCCACTTGACTCACTTCCAGAGAGATATCAATATATAGGTTTTAAGATTCTTACTAGTCACATATATTCCTGTGCGGTGAATAGGGGGTGTTGAGTCCAGTTCACTGAGCAAGGAGTAGGTCTTGTGTATTACATAATGGGTGTATGGAACGGTATCTGAGCGGATTTGAAACCCTTGTTTTATGCATCACCCCACCTCACCGTTCCCGTTAAGCAGCCATAGTGTGTTTTCTAAACGTGTGACTCTGTTCTGTTTTGTAATTCAGTTCAAGTGTAGCGGTTTTTACATTCCCTCTATAAGTGATAGCTTATGATAAGTGTCTTTTTCTGTGTGACTTATTTCACTTAGAATCGTCGTACCTAACTCCACTCATCTTGCTTCTACTAACCTTATGACATTGATTTCATGTCTGAGTGATATTCCATTGTACATAAGGACCACAACTTCTTTATCCATTTTTCTCTTTCCTGGGATATTTAAGGTGTCATGAAGTGGAGGTTCTTGTCAACAGAGCAGACCTAAACTTTCGGGTGCCTGTGTCTTGCTGATTTTTAGTTTTTCCAATTTATATGCCCATGAGTGGACGTGCCCTATGCTCCCTAAGCTGTTTTTTTTTCGATGTTTCAGGACACAACGTACACTTCTCCAGAGTGGCTGTTGGCAATTTACATCCCGCCCATCAGTGTAGCAAGGCTGCCATTTCTCCATGGCCTGTCCTGCATTTCTCGTTTTGACACTTTTTGCAGCATGGCCCTTTTCACCGATGGGAAGCGAGACTTCTTTGTAGCGCTGATTTGCCTTTCCAGGTTGCTTGGTTGGCCAAAAAGGGCGTATGCGTTTTTTCCTGAATATATTCAGGAAAAAACGCATACGCCCTTTTTGGCCAAGGGCATCATTGTCGACGTTTTGCCACTTTTCATGTGCTTTAAAGGCGATTCGTATCTACCTCCTGAAATCTGTTTCCTGCAATTCTGCCTTGCTTTGAATTCCTCTTCGTTGCCTTCCCTCAATATATTTGTGGACGAGAGTTATCATTTATAACTCTGCAGGTTTGTGAATTGCAGTGCCCCTGAGCTCCATTTTTCAACTGTCTTTTTTGGGAGCTGGCCGCAAAAGCACGGGATTGCCTCAGGCCCTATTCTGGTTCCGGGCGGCAGGCTGAGCCTGTGGTTAATTCTTCTTCCTGTTGGGAAAATAGAGTGACCTGTGCCTGTCCCAACACCTAGATCTAGTCTCTCATTGGTTGCCCCTCTTCCCGTTCATCCTCAGGACAAATTGCAACCTGTAGGGAACAGGAGCTTAAAGGTGCTGATTCTCCAAGTAGGGAGATTGCTAGTAAAGTAGCTGGAATGGCGAACCCGAGCACAAGGAGATGAGAAATGAGGTGCGTTTTAGAAACCTTTCAAAATCACATGGTGTACCATCTTCTGGGTTTCTCATGCATGTTTTCGATGTAGGAAGATGCCCTTGAACCTGGAGATTTGGGACCCATGGGATGGGTACCACGCAGTATTACGTTAAAGGGTCTGCGTTTGCTCACGCAACCTCACCCAACCTCTCAGCCCCAAGAGTGTCCACCCTTATGTCTCATCCATCTGTGGGTGTAGATATGGTCAATGCAGGTTGCATCACAGCCTCTGAACGAATTTTGTAAGAATGTCTCTCTCTTTCAGTGTCTTTGTTTTACGGGTTTTTAAAAGTAATTTATTTTTATAATGGGGTTTAGCTGCTTTTCATGGCTCTGTTTATGCGGCTTTACACCCACTTGACTCACTTCCAGAGAGATATCAATATATAGGTTTTAAGATTCTTACTAGTCACATATATTCTTGTGCGGTGAATAGGGGGTGTTGAGTCCAGTTCACTGAGCAAGGAGTAGGTCTTGTCTATTACATATTGGGTGTATGGAACGGTATCTGAGCGGATTTGAAACCCTTGTTTTATGCATCACCCCACCTCACCTTTCCCGTTAAGCAGCCATAGTGTGTTTTCTAAACGTGTGACTCTGTTCTGTTTTGTAATTCAGTTCAAGTGTAGCGGTTTTTACATTCCCTCTATAAGTGATAGCTTATGATAAGTGTCTTTTTCTGTGTGACTTATTTCACTTAGAATCGTCGTACCTAACTCCACTCATCTTGCTTCTACTAGCCTTATAACATTGATTTCATGTCTGAGTGATATTCCATTGTACATAAGGACCACAACTTCTTTATCCATTTTTCTCTTTCCTGGGATATTTAAGGTGTCATGAAGTGGAGGTTCTTGTCAACAGAGCAGCCCTAAACTTTCGGGTGCCTGTGTCTTGCTGATTTTTAGTTTTTCCAATTTATATGCCCATGAGTGGACGTGCCCTATGCTCCCTAAGCTGTTTTTTTTTCGATGTTTCAGGACACAACGTACACTTCTCCAGAGTGGCTGTTGGCAATTTACATCCCGCCCATCAGTGTAGCAAGGCTGCCATTTCTCCATGGCCTGTCCTGCATTTCTGGTTTTGACACTTTTTGCAGCATGGCCCTTTTGACCGATGGGAAGCGAGACTTCTTTGTAGCGCTGATTTGCCTTTCCAGGTTGCTTGGTTGGCCAAAAAGGGCGTATGCGTTTTTTCCTGAATATATTCAGGAAAAAACGCATACGCCCTTTTTGTCCAAGGGCATCATTGTCGACGTTTTGCCGCTTTTCATGTGCTTTAAAGGCGATTCGTATCTACCTCCTGAAATCTGTTTCCTGCAATTCTGCCTTGCTTTGAATTCCTCTTCGTTGCCTTCCCTCAATATATTTGTGGACGAGAGTTATCATTTATAACTCTGCAGGTTTGTGAATTGCAGTGCCCCTGAGCTCCATTTTTCAACTGTCTTTTTTGGGAGCTGGCCGCAAAAGCACGGGATTGCCTCAGGCCCTATTCTGGTTCCCGGCGGCAGGCTGAGCCTGTGGTTAATTCTTCTTCCTGTTGGGAAAATAGAGTGACCTGTGCCTGTCCCAACACCTAGATCTTGTCTCTCATTGGTTGCCCCTCTTCCCGTTCATCCTCAGGACAAATTGCAACCTGTAGGGAACAGGAGCTTAAAGGTGCTGATTCTCCAAGTAGGCAGATTGCTAGGAAAGTAGCTGGAATGGCGAACCCGAGCACAAGGAGATGAGAAATGAGGTGCGTTTTAGAAACCTTTCAAAATCACATGGTGTACCATCTTCTGGGTTTCTCATGCATGTTTTCGATGTAGGAAGATGCCCTTGAACCTGGAGATTTGGGACCCATGGGATGGGTACCACGCAGTATTACTTTAAAGGGTCTGCGTTTGCTCACGCAACCTCACCCAACCTCTCAGCCCCAAGAGTGTCCACCCTTATGTCTCATCCAGCTGTGAGTCTAGATATGGTCAATCCAGGTTGCATCACAGCCTCTGAACGAATTTTGTAAGAATGTCTCTCTCTTTCACTGTCTTTGTTTTACGGGTTTTTAAAAGTAATTTATTTTTATAATGGGGTTTAGCTGCTTTTCATGGCTCTGTTTATGCGGCTTTACACCCACTTGACTCACTTCCAGAGAGATATCAATATATAGGTTTTAAGATTCTTACTAGTCACATATATTCCTGTGCGGTGAATAGGGGGTGTTGAGTCCAGTTCACTGAGCAAGGAGTAGGTCTTGTCTATTACATAATGGGTGTATGGAACGGTATCTGAGCGGATTTGAAACCCTTGTTTTATGCATCACCCCACCTCACCTTTCCCGTTAAGCAGCCATAGTGTGTTTTCTAAACGTGTGACTCTGTTCTGTTTTGTAATTCAGTTCAAGTGTAGCGGTTTTTACATTCCCTCTATAAGTGATAGCTTATGATAAGTGTCTTTTTCTGTGTGACTTATTTCACTTAGAATCGTCGTACCTAACTCCACTCATCTTGCTTCTACTAACCTTATGACATTGATTTCATGTCTGAGTGATATTCCATTGTACATAAGGACCACAACTTCTTTATCCATTTTTCTCTTTCCTGGGATATTTAAGGTGTCATGAAGTGGAGGTTCTTGTCAACAGAGCAGACCTAAACTTTCGGGTGCCTGTGTCTTGCTGATTTTTAGTTTTTCCAATTTATATGCCCATGAGTGGACGTGCCCTATGCTCCCTAAGCTGTTTTTTTTTTCGATGTTTCAGGACACAACGTACACTTCTCCAGAGTGGCTGTTGGCAATTTACATTCCGCCCATCAGTGTAGCAAGGCTGCCATTTCTCCATGGCCTGTCCTGCATTTCTCGTTTTGACACTTTTTGCAGCATGGCCCTTTTCACCGATGGGAAGGGAGACTTCTTTGTAGCGTGATTTGCCTTTCCAGGTTGCTTGGTTGGCCAAAAAGGGCGTATGCGTTTTTTCCTGAATATATTCAGGAAAAAACGCATACGCCCTTTTTGGCCAAGGGCATCATTGTCGACGTTTTGCCACTTTTCATGTGCTTTAAAAGCGATTCGTATCTACCTCCTGAAATCTGTTTCCTGCAATTCTGCCTTGCTTTGAATTCCTCTTCGTTGCCTTCCCTCAATATATTTGTGGACGAGAGTTATCATTTATAACTCTGCAGGTTTGTGAATTGCAGTGCCCCTGAGCTCCATTTTTCAACTGTCTTTTTTGGGAGCTGGCCGCAAAAGCACGGGATTGCCTCAGGCCCTATTCTGGTTCCGGGCGGCAGGCTGAGCCTGTGGTTAATTCTTCTTCCTGTTGGGAAAATAGAGTGACCTGTGCCTGTCCCAACACCTAGATCTAGTCTCTCATTGGTTGCCCCTCTTCCCGTTCATCCTCAGGACAAATTGCAACCTGTAGGGAACAGGAGCTTAAAGGTGCTGATTCTCCAAGTAGGGAGATTGCTAGGAAAGTAGCTGGAATGGCGAACCCGAGCACAAGGAGATGAGAAATGAGGTGCGTTTTAGAAACCTTTCAAAATCACATGGTGTACCATCTTCTGGGTTTCTCATGCATGTTTTCGATGTAGGAAGATGCCCTTGAACCTGGAGATTTGCGACCCATGGGATGGGTACCACGCAGTATTACTTTAAAGGGTCTGCGTTTGCTCACGCAACCTCACCCAACCTCTCAGCCCCAAGAGTGTCCACCCTTATGTCTCATCCAGCTGTGGGTCTAGATATGGTCAATCCAGGTTGCATCACAGCCTCTGAACGAATTTTGTAAGAATGTCTCTCTCTTTCACTGTCTTTGTTTTACGGGTTTTTAAAAGTAATTTATTTTTATAATGGGGTTTAGCTGCTTTTCATGGCTCTGTTTATGCGGCTTTACACCCACTTGACTCACTTCCAGAGAGATATCAATATATAGGTTTTAAGATTCTTACTAGTCACATATATTCCTGTGCGGTGAATAGGGGGTGTTGAGTCCAGTTCACTGAGCAAGGAGTAGGTCTTGTCTATTACATATTGGGTGTATGGAACGGTATCTGAGCGAATTTGAAACCCTTGTTTTATGCATCACCCCACCTCACCTTTCCCGTTAAGCAGCCATAGTGTGTTTTCTAAACGTGTGACTCTGTTCTGTTTTGTAATTCAGTTCAAGTGTAGCGGTTTTTACATTCCCTCTATAAGTGATAGCTTATGATAAGTGTCTTTTTCTGTGTGACTTATTTCACTTAGAATCGTCGTACCTAACTCCACTCATCTTGCTTCTACTAGCCTTATGACATTGATTTCATGTCTGAGTGATATTCCATTGTACATAAGGACCACAACTTCTTTATCCATTTTTCTCTTTCCTGGGATATTTAAGGTGTCATGAAGTGGAGGTTCTTGTCAACAGAGCAGACCTAAACTTTCGGGTGCCTGTGTCTTGCTGATTTTTAATTTTTCCAATTTATATGCCCATGAGTGGACGTGCCCTATGCTCCCTAAGCTGTTTTTTTTTCGATGTTTCAGGACACAACGTACACTTCTCCAGAGTGGCTGTTGGCAATTTACATCCCGCCCATCAGTGTAGCAAGGCTGCCATTTCTCCATGGCCTCTCCTGCATTTCTCGTTTTGACACTTTTTGCAGCATGGCCCTTTTCACCGATGGGAAGCGAGACTTCTTTGTAGCGCTGATTTGCCTTTCCAGGTTGCTTGGTTGGCCAAAAAGGGCGTATGCGTTTTTTCCTGAATATATTCAGGAAAAAACGCATATGCCCTTTTTGGCCAAGGGCATCATTGTCGACGTTTTGCCGCTTTTCATGTGCTTTAAAGGCGATTCGTATCTACCTCCTGAAATCTGTTTCCTGCAATTCTGCCTTGCTTTGAATTCCTCTTCGTTGCCTTCCCTCAATATATTTGTGGACGAGAGTTATCATTTATAACTCTGCAGGTTTGTGAATTGCAGTGCCCCTGAGCTCCATTTTTCAACTGTCTTTTTTGGGAGCTGGCCGCAAAAGCACGGGATTGCCTCAGGCCCTATTCTGGTTCCGGGCGGCAGGCTGAGCCTGTGGTTAATTCTTCTTCCTGTTGGGAAAATAGAGTGACCTGTGCCTGTCCCAACACCTAGATCTAGTCTCTCATTGGTTGCCCCTCTTCCCGTTCATCCTCAGGACAAATTGCAACCTGTAGGGAACAGGAGCTTAAAGGTGCTGATTCTCCAAGTAGGGAGATTGCTAGTAAAGTAGCTGGAATGGCGAACCCGAGCACAAGGAGATGAGAAATGAGGTGCGTTTTAGAAACCTTTCAAAATCACATGGTGTACCATCTTCTGGGTTTCTCATGCATGTTTTCGATGTAGGAAGATGCCCTTGAACCTGGATATTTGGGACCCATGGGATGGGTACCACGCAGTATTACTTTAAAGGGTCTGCGTTTGCTCACGCAACCTCACCCAACCTCTCAGCCCCAAGAGTGTCCACCCTTATGTCTCATCCAGCTGTGGGTCTAGATATGGTCAATCCAGGTTGCATCACAGCCTCTGAACGAATTTTGTAAGAATGTCTCTCTCTTTCACTGTCTTTGTTTTACGGGTTTTTAAAAGTAATTTATTTTTATAATGGGGTTTAGCTGCTTTTCATGGCTCTGTTTATGCGGCTTTACACCCACTTGACTCACTTCCAGAGAGATATCAATATATAGGTTTTAAGATTCTTACTAGTCACATATATTCTTGTGCGGTGAATAGGGGGTGTTGAGTCCAGTTCACTGAGCAAGGAGTAGGTCTTGTCTATTACATATTGGGTGTATGGAACGGTATCTGAGAGAATTTGAAACCCTTGTTTTATGCATCACCCCACCTCACCTTTCCCGTTAAGCAGCCATAGTGTGTTTTCTAAACGTGTGACTCTGTTCTGTTTTGTAATTCAGTTCAAATGTAGCGGTTTTTACATTCCCTCTATAAGTGATAGCTTATGATAAGTGTCTTTTTCTGTGTGACTTATTTCACTTAGAATCGTCGTACCTAACTCCACTCATCTTGCTTCTACTAGCCTTATGACATTGATTTCATGTCTGAGTGATATTCCATTGTACATAAGGACCACAACTTCTTTATCCATTTTTCTCTTTCCTGGGATATTTAAGGTGTCATGAAGTGGAGGTTCTTGTCAACAGAGCAGACCTAAACTTTCGGGTGCCTGTGTCTTGCTGATTTTTAATTTTTCCAATTTATATGCCCATGAGTGGACGTGCCCTATGCTCCCTAAGCTGTTTTTTTTTCGATGTTTCAGGACACAACGTACACTTCTCCAGAGTGGCTGTTGGCAATTTACATCCCGCCCATCAGTGTAGCAAGGCTGCCATTTCTCCATGGCCTGTCCTGCATTTCTCGTTTTGACACTTTTTGCAGCATGGCCCTTTTCACCGATGGGAAGCGAGACTTCTTTGTAGCGCTGATTTGCCTTTCCAGGTTGCTTGGTTGGCCAAAAAGGGCGTATGCGTTTTTTCCTGAATATATTCAGGAAAAAACGCATACGCCCTTTTTGGCCAAGGGCATCATTGTCGACGTTTTGCCGCTTTTCATGTGCTTTAAAGGCGATTCGTATCTACCTCCTGAAATCTGTTTCCTGCAATTCTGCCTTGCTTTCAATTCCTCTTCGTTGCCTTCCCTCAATATATTTGTGGACGAGAGTTATCATTTATAACTCTGCAGGTTTGTGAATTGCAGTGCCCCTGAGCTCCATTTTTCAACTGTCTTTTTTGGGAGCTGGCCGCAAAAGCACGGGATTGCCTCAGGCCCTATTCTGGTTCCGGGCGGCAGGCTGAGCCTGTGGTTAATTCTTCTTCCTGTTGGGAAAATAGAGTGACCTGTGCCTGTCCCAACACCTAGATCTAGTCTCTCATTGGTTGCCCCTCTTCCCGTTCATCCTCAGGACAAATTGCAACCTGTAGGGAACAGGAGCTTAAAGGTGCTGATTCTCCAAGTAGGGAGATTGCTAGGAAAGTAGCTGGAATGGCGAACCCGAGCACAAGGAGATGAGAAATGAGGTGCGTTTTAGAAACCTTTCAAAATCACATGGTGTACCATCTTCTGGGTTTCTCATGCATGTTTTCGATGTAGGAAGATGCCCTTGAACCTGGAGATTTGGGACCCATGGGATGGGTACCACGCAGTATTACTTTAAAGGTTCTGCGTTTGCTCACGCAACATCACCCAACCTCTCAGCCCCAAGAGTGTCCACCCTTATGTCTCATCCAGGTGTGAGTCTAGATATGGTCAATCCAGGTTGCATCACAGCCTCTGAACGAATTTTGTAAGAATGTCTCTCTCTTTCACTGTCTTTGTTTTACGGGTTTTTAAAAGTAATTTATTTTTATAATGGGGTTTAGCTGCTTTTCATGGCTCTGTTTATGCGGCTTTACACCCACTTGACTCACTTCCAGAGAGATATCAATATATAGGTTTTAAGATTCTTACTAGTCACATATATTCCTGTGCGGTGAATAGGGGGTGTTGAGTCCAGTTCACTGAGCAAGGAGTAGGTCTTGTGTATTACATAATGGGTGTATGGAACGGTATCTGAGCGGATTTGAAACCCTTGTTTTATGCATCACCCCACCTCACCGTTCCCGTTAAGCAGCCATAGTGTGTTTTCTAAACGTGTGACTCTGTTCTGTTTTGTAATTCAGTTCAAGTGTAGCGGTTTTTACATTCCCTCTATAAGTGATAGCTTATGATAAGTGTCTTTTTCTGTGTGACTTATTTCACTTAGAATCGTCGTACCTAATTCCACTCATCTTGCTTCTACTAACCTTATGACATTGATTTCATGTCTGAGTGATATTCCATTGTACATAAGGACCACAACTTCTTTATCCATTTTTCTCTTTCCTGGGATATTTAAGGTGTCATGAAGTGGAGGTTCTTGTCAACAGAGCAGACCTAAACTTTCGGGTGCCTGTGTCTTGCTGATTTTTAGTTTTTCCAATTTATATGCCCATGAGTGGACGTGCCCTATGCTCCCTAAGCTGTTTTTTTTTCGATGTTTCAGGACACACCGTACACTTCTCCAGAGTGGCTGTTGGCAATTTACATTCCGCCCATCAGTGTAGCAAGGCTGCCATTTCTCCATGGCCTGTCCTGCATTTCTCGTTTTGACACTTTTTGCAGCATGGCCCTTTTCACCGATGGGAAGCGAGACTTCTTTGTAGCGCTGATTTGCCTTTCCAGGTTGCTTGGTTGGCCAAAAAGGGCGTATGCGTTTTTTCCTGAATATATTCAGGAAAAAACGCATACGCCCTTTTTGGCCAAGGGCATCATTGTCGACGTTTTGCCGCTTTTCATGTGCTTTAAAGGCGATTCGTATCTACCTCCTGAAATCTGTTTCCTGCAATTCTGCCTTGCTTTCAATTCCTCTTCGTTGCCTTCCCTCAATATATTTGTGGACGAGAGTTATCATTTATAACTCTGCAGGTTTGTGAATTGCAGTGCCCCTGAGCTCCATTTTTCAACTGTCTGTTTTGGGAGCTGGCCGCAAAAGCACGGGATTGCCTCAGGCCCTATTCTGGTTCCGGGCGGCAGGCTGAGCCTGTGGTTAATTCTTCTTCCTGTTGGGAAAATAGAGTGACCTGTGCCTGTCCCAACACCTAGATCTAGTCTCTCATTGGTTGCCCCTCTTCCCGTTCATCCTCAGGACAAATTGCAACCTGTAGGGAACAGGAGCTTAAAGGTGCTGATTCTCCAAGTAGGGAGATTGCTAGTAAAGTAGCTGGAATGGCGAACCCGAGCACAAGGAGATGAGAAATGAGGTGCGTTTTAGAAACCTTTCAAAATCACATGGTGTACCATCTTCTGGGTTTCTCATGCATGTTTTCGATGTAGGAAGATGCCCTTGAACCTGGAGATTTGGGACCCATGGGATGGGTACCACGCAGTATTACGTTAAAGGGTCTGCGTTTGCTCACGCAACCTCACCCAACCTCTCAGCCCCAAGAGTGTCCACCCTTATGTCTCATCCATCTGTGGGTGTAGATATGGTCAATGCAGGTTGCATCACAGCCTCTGAACGAATTTTGTAAGAATGTCTCTCTCTTTCAGTGTCTTTGTTTTACGGGTTTTTAAAAGTAATTTATTTTTATAATGGGGTTTAGCTGCTTTTCATGGCTCTGTTTATGCGGCTTTACACCCACTTGACTCACTTCCAGAGAGATATCAATATATAGGTTTTAAGATTCTTACTAGTCACATATATTCTTGTGTGGTGAATAGGGGGTGTTGAGTCCAGTTCACTGAGCAAGGAGTAGGTCTTGTCTAGTACATATTGGGTGTATGGAACGGTATCTGAGCGGATTTGAAACCCTTGTTTTATGCATCACCCCACCTCACCTTTCCCGTTAAGCAGCCATAGTGTGTTTTCTAAACGTGTGACTCTGTTCTGTTTTGTAATTCAGTTCAAGTGTAGCGGTTTTTACATTCCCTCTATAAGTGATAGCTTATGATAAGTGTCTTTTTCTGTGTGACTTATTTCACTTAGAATCGTCGTACCTAACTCCACTCATCTTGCTTCTACTAGCCTTATAACATTGATTTCATGTCTGAGTGATATTCCATTGTACATAAGGACCACAACTTCTTTATCCATTTTTCTCTTTCCTGGGATATTTAAGGTGTCATGAAGTGGAGGTTCTTGTCAACAGAGCAGCCCTAAACTTTCGGGTGCCTGTGTCTTGCTGATTTTTAGTTTTTCCAATTTATATGCCCATGAGTGGACGTGCCCTATGCTCCCTAAGCTGTTTTTTTTTCGATGTTTCAGGACACAACGTACACTTCTCCAGAGTGGCTGTTGGCAATTTACATCCCGCCCATCAGTGTAGCAAGGCTGCCATTTCTCCATGGCCTGTCCTGCATTTCTGGTTTTGACACTTTTTGCAGCATGGCCCTTTTGACCGATGGGAAGCGAGACTTCTTTGTAGCGCTGATTTGCCTTTCCAGGTTGCTTGGTTGGCCAAAAAGGGCGTATGCGTTTTTTCCTGAATATATTCAGGAAAAAACGCATACGCCCTTTTTGTCCAAGGGCATCATTGTCGACGTTTTGCCGCTTTTCATGTGCTTTAAATGCGATTCGTATCTACCTCCTGAAATCTGTTTCCTGCAATTCTGCCTTGCTTTGAATTCCTCTTCGTTGCCTTCCCTCAATATATTTGTGGACGAGAGTTATCATTTATAACTCTGCAGGTTTGTGAATTGCAGTGCCCCTGAGCTCCATTTTTCAACTGTCTTTTTTGGGAGCTGGCCGCAAAAGCACGGGATTGCCTCAGGCCCTATTCTGGTTCCCGGCGGCAGGCTGAGCCTGTGGTTAATTCTTCTTCCTGTTGGGAAAATAGAGTGACCTGTGCCTGTCCCAACACCTAGATCTTGTCTCTCATTGGTTGCCCCTCTTCCCGTTCATCCTCAGGACAAATTGCAACCTGTAGGGAACAGGAGCTTAAAGGTGCTGATTCTCCAATTAGGGAGATTGCTAGGAAAGTAGCTGGAATGGCGAACCCGAGCACAAGGAGATGAGAAATGAGGTGCGTTTTAGAAACCTTTCAAAATCACATGGTGTACCATCTTCTGGGTTTCTCATGCATGTTTTCGATGTAGGAAGATGCCCTTGAACCTGGAGATTTGGGACCCATGGGATGGGTACCACGCAGTATTACTTTAAAGGGTCTGCGTTTGCTCACGCAACCTCACCCAACCTCTCAGCCCCAAGAGTGTCCACCCTTATGTCTCATCCAGCTGTGAGTCTAGATATGGTCAATCCAGGTTGCATCACAGCCTCTGAACGAATTTTGTAAGAATGTCTCTCTCTTTCACTGTCTTTGTTTTACGGGTTTTTAAAAGTAATTTATTTTTATAATGGTGTTTAGCTGCTTTTCATGGCTCTGTTTATGCGGCTTTACACCCACTTGACTCACTTCCAGAGAGATATCAATATATAGGTTTTAAGATTCTTACTAGTCACATATATTCCTGTGCGGTGAATAGGGGGTGTTGAGTCCAGTTCACTGAGCAAGGAGTAGGTCTTGTCTATTACATAATGGGTGTATGGAACGGTATCTGAGCGGATTTGAAACCCTTGTTTTACGCATCACCCCACCTCACCTTTCCCGTTAAGCAGCCATAGTGTGTTTTCTAAACGTGTGACTCTGTTCTGTTTTGTAATTCAGTTCAAGTGTAGCGGTTTTTACATTCCCTCTATAAGTGATAGCTTATGATAAGTGTCTTTTTCTGTGTGACTTATTTCACTTAGAATCGTCGTACCTAACTCCACTCATCTTGCTTCTACTAACCTTATGACATTGATTTCATGTCTGAGTGATATTCCATTGTACATAAGGACCACAACTTCTTTATCCATTTTTCTCTTTCCTGGGATATTTAAGGTGTCATGAAGTGGAGGTTCTTGTCAACAGAGCAGACCTAAACTTTCGGGTGCCTGTGTCTTGCTGATTTTTAGTTTTTCCAATTTATATGCCCATGAGTGGACGTGCCCTATGCTCCCTAAGCTGTTTTTTTTTTCGATGTTTCAGGACACAACGTACACTTCTCCAGAGTGGCTGTTGGCAATTTACATTCCGCCCATCAGTGTAGCAAGGCTGCCATTTCTCCATGGCCTGTCCTGCATTTCTCGTTTTGACACTTTTTGCAGCATGGCCCTTTTCACCGATGGGAAGGGAGACTTCTTTGTAGCGCTGATTTGCCTTTCCAGGTTGCTTGGTTGGCCAAAAAGGGCGTATGCGTTTTTTCCTGAATATATTCAGGAAAAAACGCATACGCCCTTTTTGGCCAAGGGCATCATTGTCGACGTTTTGCCACTTTTCATGTGCTTTAAAGGCGATTCGTATCTACCTCCTGAAATCTGTTTCCTGCAATTCTGCCTTGCTTTGAATTCCTCTTCGTTGCCTTCCCTCAATATATTTGTGGACGAGAGTTATCATTTATAACTCTGCAGGTTTGTGAATTGCAGTGCCCCTGAGCTCCATTTTTCAACTGTCTTTTTTGGGAGCTGGCCGCAAAAGCACGGGATTGCCTCAGGCCCTATTCTGGTTCCGGGCGGCAGGCTGAGCCTGTGGTTAATTCTTCTTCCTGTTGGGAAAATAGAGTGACCTGTGCCTGTCCCAACACCTAGATCTAGTCTCTCATTGGTTGCCCCTCTTCCCGTTCATCCTCAGGACAAATTGCAACCTGTAGGGAACAGGAGCTTAAAGGTGCTGATTCTCCAAGTAGGGAGATTGCTAGTAAAGTAGCTGGAATGGCGAACCCGAGCACAAGGAGATGAGAAATGAGGTGCGTTTTAGAAACCTTTCAAAATCACATGGTGTACCATCTTCTGGGTTTCTCATGCATGTTTTCGATGTAGGAAGATGCCCTTGAACCTGGAGATTTGGGACCCATGGGATGGGTACCACGCAGTATTACTTTAAAGGGTCTGCGTTTGCTCACGAAACCTCACCCAACCTCTCAGCCCCAAGAGTGTCCACCCTTATGTCTCATCCAGCTGTGAGTCTAGATATGGTCAATCCAGGTTGCATCACAGCCTCTGAACGAATTTTGTAAGAATGTCTCTCTCTTTCACTGTCTTTGTTTTACGGGTTTTTAAAAGTAATTTATTTTTATAATGGGGTTTAGCTGCTTTTCATGGCTCTGTTTATGCGGCTTTACACCCACTTGACTCACTTCCAGAGAGATATCAATATATAGGTTTTAAGATTCTTACTAGTCACATATATTCCTGTGCGGTGAATAGGGGGTGTTGAGTCCAGTTCACTGAGCAAGGAGTAGGTCTTGTCTATTACATAATGGGTGTATGGAACGGTATCTGAGCAGATTTGAAACCCTTGTTTTATGCATCACCCCACCTCACCTTTCCCGTTAAGCAGCCATAGTGTGTTTTCTAAACGTGTGACTCTGTTCTGTTTTGTAATTCAGTTCAAGTGTAGCGGTTTTTACATTCCCTCTATATGTGATAGCTTATGATAAGTGTCTTTTTCTGTGTGACTTATTTCACTTAGAATCGTCGTACCTAACTCCACTCATCTTGCTTCTACTAGCCTTATGACATTGATTTCATGTCTGAGTGATATTCCATTGTACATAAGGACCACAACTTCTTTATCCATTTTTCTCTTTCCTGGGATATTTAAGGTGTCATGAAGTGGAGGTTCTTGTCAACAGAGCAGACCTAAACTTTCGGGTGCCTGTGTCTTGCTGATTTTTAGTTTTTCCAATTTATATGCCCATGAGAGGACGTGCCCTATGCTCCCTAAGCTGTTTTTTTTTCGATGTTTCAGGACACAACGTACACTTCTCCAGAGTGGCTGTTGGCAATTTACATTCCGCCCATCAGTGTAGCAAGGCTGCCATTTCTCCATGGCCTGTCCTGCATTTCTCGTTTTGACACTTTTTGCAGCATGGCCCTTTTCACCGATGGGAAGCGAGACTTCTTTGTAGCGCTGATTTGCCTTTCCAGGTTGCTTGGTTGGCCAAAAAGGGCGTATGCGTTTTTTCCTGAATATATTCAGGAAAAAACGCATACGCCCTTTTTGGCCAAGCCATCATTGTCGACGTTTTGCCGCTTTTCATGTGCTTTAAAGGCGATTCGTATCTACCTCCTGAAATCTGTTTCCTGCAATTCTGCCTTGCTTTGAATTCCTCTTCGTTGCCTTCCCTCAATATATTTGTGGACGAGAGTTATCATTTATAACTCTGCAGGTTTGTGAATTGCAGTGCCCCTGAGCTCCATTTTTCAACTGTCTTTTTTGGGAGCTGGCCGCAAAAGCACGGGATTGCCTCAGGCCCTATTCTGGTTCCGGGCGGCAGGCTGAGCCTGTGGTTAATTCTTCTTCCTGTTGGGAAAATAGAGTGACCTGTGCCTGTCCCAACACCTAGATCTAGTCTCTCATTGGTTGCCCCTCTTCCCGTTCATCCTCAGGACAAATTGCAACCTGTAGGGAACAGGAGCTTAAAGGTGCTGATTCTCCAAGTAGGGAGATTGCTAGTAAAGTAGCTGGAATGGCGAACCCGAGCACAAGGAGATGAGAAATGAGGTGCGTTTTAGAAACCTTTCAAAATCACATGGTGTACCATCTTCTGGGTTTCTCATGCATGTTTTCGATGTAGGAAGATGCCCTTGAACCTGGAGATTTGGGACCCATGGGATGGGTACCACGCAGTAGTACGTTAAAGGGTCTGCGTTTGCTCACGCAACCTCACCCAACCTCTCAGCCCCAAGAGTGTCCACCCTTATGTCTCATCCATCTGTGGGTGTAGATATGGTCAATGCAGGTTGCATCACAGCCTCTGAACGAATTTTGTAAGAAGGTCTCTCTCTTTCAGTGTCTTTGTTTTACGGGTTTTTAAAAGTAATTTATTTTTATAATGGGGTTTAGCTGCTTTTCATGGCTCTGTTTATGCGGCTTTACACCCACTTGACTCACTTCCAGAGAGATATCAATATATAGGTTTTAAGATTCTTACTAGTCACATATATTCTTGTGCGGTGAATAGGGGGTGTTGAGTCCAGTTCACTGAGCAAGGAGTAGGTCTTGTCTATTACATATTGGGTGTATGGAACGGTATCTGAGCGGATTTGAAACCCTTGTTTTATGCATCACCCCACCTCACCTTTCCCGTTAAGCAGCCATAGTGTGTTTTCTAAACGTGTGACTCTGTTCTGTTTTGTAATTCAGTTCAAGTGTAGCGGTTTTTACATTCCCTCTATAAGTGATAGCTTATGATAAGTGTCTTTTTCTGTGTGACTTATTTCACTTAGAATCGTCGTACCTAACTCCACTCATCTTGCTTCTACTAGCCTTATAACATTGATTTCATGTCTGAGTGATATTCCATTGTACATAAGGACCACGACTTCTTTATCCATTTTTCTCTTTCCTGGGATATTTAAGGTGTCATGAAGTGGAGGTTCTTGTCAACAGAGCAGACCTAAACTTTCGGGTGCCTGTGTCTTGCTGATTTTTAGTTTTTCCAATTTATATGCCCATGAGTGGACGTGCCCTATGCTCCCTAAGCTGTTTTTTTTTCGATGTTTCAGGACACAACGTACACTTCTCCAGAGTGGCTGTTGGCAATTTACATCCCGCCCATCAGTGTAGCAAGGCTGCCATTTCTCCATGGCCTGTCCTGCATTTCTGGTTTTGACACTTTTTGCAGCATGGCCCTTTTGACCGATGGGAAGCGAGACTTCTTTGTAGCGCTGATTTGCCTTTCCAGGTTGCTTGGTTGGCCAAAAAGGGCGTATGCGTTTTTTCCTGAATATATTCAGGAAAAAACGCATACGCCCTTTTTGGCCAAGGGCATCATTGTCGACGTTTTGCCGCTTTTCATGTGCTTTAAAGGCGATTCGTATCTACCTCCTGAAATCTGTTTCCTGCAATTCTGCCTTGCTTTGAATTCCTCTTCGTTGCCTTCCCTCAATATATTTGTGGACGAGAGTTATCATTTATAACTCTGCAGGTTTGTGAATTGCAGTGCCCCTGAGCTCCATTTTTCAACTGTCTTTTTTGGGAGCTGGCCGCAAAAGCACGGGATTGCCTCAGGCCCTATTCTGGTTCCGGGCGGCAGGCTGAGCCTGTGGTTAATTCTTCTTCCTGTTGGGAAAATAGAGTGACCTGTGCCTGTCCCAACACCTAGATCTAGTCTCTCATTGGTTGCCCCTCTTCCCGTTCATCCTCAGGACAAATTGCAACCTGTAGGGAACAGGAGCTTAAAGGTGCTGATTCTCCAAGTAGGGAGATTGCTAGGAAAGTAGCTGGAATGGCGAACCCGAGCACAAGGAGATGAGAAATGAGGTGCGTTTTAGAAACCTTTCAAAATCACATGGTGTACCATCTTCTGGGTTTCTCATGCATGTTTTCGATGTAGGAAGATGCCCTTGAACCTGGAGATTTGGGACCCATGGGATGGGTACCACGCAGTATTACTTTAAAGGGTCTGCGTTTGCTCACGCAACCTCACCCAACCTCTCAGCCCCAAGAGTGTCCACCCTTATGTCTCATCCAGCTGTGAGTCTAGATATGGTCAATCCAGGTTGCATCACAGCCTCTGAACGAATTTTGTAAGAATGTCTCTCTCTTTCACTGTCTTTGTTTTACGGGTTTTTAAAAGTAATTTATTTTTATAATGGGGTTTAGCTGCTTTTCATGTCTCTGTTTATGCGGCTTTACACCCACTTGACTCACTTCCAGAGAGATATCAATATATAGGTTTTAAGATTCTTACTAGTCACATATATTCCTGTGCGGTGAATAGGGGGTGTTGAGTCCAGTTCACTGAGCAAGGAGTAGGTCTTGTCTATTACATAATGGGTGTATGGAACGGTATCTGAGCGGATTTGAAACCCTTGTTTTATGCATCACCCCACCTCACATTTCCCGTTAAGCAGCCATAGTGTGTTTTCTAAACGTGTGACTCTGTTCTGTTTTGTAATTCAGTTCAAGTGTAGCGGTTTTTACATTCCCTCTATAAGTGATAGCTTATGATAAGTGTCTTTTTCTGTGTGACTTATTTCACTTAGAATCGTCGTACCTAACTCCACTCATCTTGCTTCTACTAGCCTTATGACATTGATTTCATGTCTGAGTGATATTCCATTGTACATAAGGACCACAACTTCTTTATCCATTTTTCTCTTTCCTGGGATATTTAAGGTGTCATGAAGTGGAGGTTCTTGTCAACAGAGCAGACCTAAACTTTCGGGTGCCTGTGTCTTGCTGATTTTTAGTTTTTCCAATTTATATGCCCATGAGTGGACGTGCCCTATGCTCCCTAAGCTGTTTTTTTTTCGATGTTTCAGGACACAACGTACACTTCTCCAGAGTGGCTGTTGGCAATTTACATTCCGCCCATCAGTGTAGCAAGGCTGCCATTTCTCCATGGCCTGTCCTGCATTTCTCGTTTTGACACTTTTTGCAGCATGGCCCTTTTCACCGATGGGAAGCGAGACTTCTTTGTAGCGCTGATTTGCCTTTCCAGGTTGCTTGGTTGGCCAAAAAGGGCGTATGCGTTTTTTCCTGAATATATTCAGGAAAAAACGCATACGCCCTTTTTGGCCAAGGGCATCATTGTCGACGTTTTGCCGCTTTTCATGTGCTTTAAAGGCGATTCGTATCTACCTCCTGAAATCTGTTTCCTGCAATTCTGCCTTGCTTTGAATTCCTCTTCGTTGCCTTCCCTCAATATATTTGTGGACGAGAGTTATCATTTATAACTCTGCAGGTTTGTGAATTGCAGTGCCCCTGAGCTCCATTTTTCAACTGTCTTTTTTGGGAGCTGGCCGCAAAAGCACGGGATTGCCTCAGGCCCTATTCTGGTTCCGGGCGGCAGGCTGAGCCTGTGGTTAATTCTTCTTCCTGTTGGGAAAATAGAGTGACCTGTGCCTGTCCCAACACCTAGATCTAGTCTCTCATTGGTTGCCCCTCTTCCCGTTCATCCTCAGGACAAATTGCAACCTGTAGGGAACAGGAGCTTAAAGGTGCTGATTCTCCAAGTAGGGAGATTGCTAGTAAAGTAGCTGGAATGGCGAACCCGAGCACAAGGAGATGAGAAATGAGGTGCGTTTTAGAAACCTTTCAAAATCACATGGTGTACCATCTTCTGGGTTTCTCATGCATGTTTTCGATGTAGGAAGATGCCCTTGAACCTGGAGATTTGGGACCCATGGGATGGGTACCACGCAGTAGTACGTTAAAGGGTCTGCGTTTGCTCACGCAACCTCACCCAACCTCTCAGCCCCAAGAGTGTCCACCCTTATGTCTCATCCATCTGTGGGTGTAGATATGGTCAATGCAGGTTGCATCACAGCCTCTGAACGAATTTTGTAAGAAGGTCTCTCTCTTTCAGTGTCTTTGTTTTACGGGTTTTTAAAAGTAATTTATTTTTATAATGGGGTTTAGCTGCTTTTCATGGCTCTGTTTATGCGGCTTTACACCCACTTGACTCACTTCCAGAGAGATATCAATATATAGGTTTTAAGATTCTTACTAGTCACATATATTCTTGTGCGGTGAATAGGGGGTGTTGAGTCCAGTTCACTGAGCAAGGAGTAGGTCTTGTCTATTACATATTGGGTGTATGGAACGGTATCTGAGCGGATTTGAAACCCTTGTTTTATGCATCACCCCACCTCACCTTTCCCGTTAAGCAGCCATAGTGTGTTTTCTAAACGTGTGACTCTGTTCTGTTTTGTAATTCAGTTCAAGTGTAGCGGTTTTTACATTCCCTCTATAAGTGATAGCTTATGATAAGTGTCTTTTTCTGTGTGACTTATTTCACTTAGAATCGTCGTACCTAACTCCACTCATCTTGCTTCTACTAGCCTTATAACATTGATTTCATGTCTGAGTGATATTCCATTGTACATAAGGACCACGACTTCTTTATCCATTTTTCTCTTTCCTGGGATATTTAAGGTGTCATGAAGTGGAGGTTCTTGTCAACAGAGCAGACCTAAACTTTCGGGTGCCTGTGTCTTGCTGATTTTTAGTTTTTCCAATTTATATGCCCATGAGTGGACGTGCCCTATGCTCCCTAAGCTGTTTTTTTTTCGATGTTTCAGGACACAACGTACACTTCTCCAGAGTGGCTGTTGGCAATTTACATCCCGCCCATCAGTGTAGCAAGGCTGCCATTTCTCCATGGCCTGTCCTGCATTTCTGGTTTTGACACTTTTTGCAGCATGGCCCTTTTGACCGATGGGAAGCGAGACTTCTTTGTAGCGCTGATTTGCCTTTCCAGGTTGCTTGGTTGGCCAAAAAGGGCGTATGCGTTTTTTCCTGAATATATTCAGGAAAAAACGCATACGCCCTTTTTGGCCAAGGGCATCATTGTCGACGTTTTGCCGCTTTTCATGTGCTTTAAAGGCGATTCGTATCTACCTCCTGAAATCTGTTTCCTGCAATTCTGCCTTGCTTTGAATTCCTCTTCGTTGCCTTCCCTCAATATATTTGTGGACGAGAGTTATCATTTATAACTCTGCAGGTTTGTGAATTGCAGTGCCCCTGAGCTCCATTTTTCAACTGTCTTTTTTGGGAGCTGGCCGCAAAAGCACGGGATTGCCTCAGGCCCTATTCTGGTTCCGGGCGGCAGGCTGAGCCTGTGGTTAATTCTTCTTCCTGTTGGGAAAATAGAGTGACCTGTGCCTGTCCCAACACCTAGATCTAGTCTCTCATTGGTTGCCCCTCTTCCCGTTCATCCTCAGGACAAATTGCAACCTGTAGGGAACAGGAGCTTAAAGGTGCTGATTCTCCAAGTAGGGAGATTGCTAGGAAAGTAGCTGGAATGGCGAACCCGAGCACAAGGAGATGAGAAATGAGGTGCGTTTTAGAAACCTTTCAAAATCACATGGTGTACCATCTTCTGGGTTTCTCATGCATGTTTTCGATGTAGGAAGATGCCCTTGAACCTGGAGATTTGGGACCCATGGGATGGGTACCACGCAGTATTACTTTAAAGGGTCTGCGTTTGCTCACGCAACCTCACCCAACCTCTCAGCCCCAAGAGTGTCCACCCTTATGTCTCATCCAGCTGTGAGTCTAGATATGGTCAATCCAGGTTGCATCACAGCCTCTGAACGAATTTTGTAAGAATGTCTCTCTCTTTCACTGTCTTTGTTTTACGGGTTTTTAAAAGTAATTTATTTTTATAATGGGGTTTAGCTGCTTTTCATGTCTCTGTTTATGCGGCTTTACACCCACTTGACTCACTTCCAGAGAGATATCAATATATAGGTTTTAAGATTCTTACTAGTCACATATATTCCTGTGCGGTGAATAGGGGGTGTTGAGTCCAGTTCACTGAGCAAGGAGTAGGTCTTGTCTATTACATAATGGGTGTATGGAACGGTATCTGAGCGGATTTGAAACCCTTGTTTTATGCATCACCCCACCTCACATTTCCCGTTAAGCAGCCATAGTGTGTTTTCTAAACGTGTGACTCTGTTCTGTTTTGTAATTCAGTTCAAGTGTAGCGGTTTTTACATTCCCTCTATAAGTGATAGCTTATGATAAGTGTCTTTTTCTGTGTGACTTATTTCACTTAGAATCGTCGTACCTAACTCCACTCATCTTGCTTCTACTAGCCTTATGACATTGATTTCATGTCTGAGTGATATTCCATTGTACATAAGGACCACAACTTCTTTATCCATTTTTCTCTTTCCTGGGATATTTAAGGTGTCATGAAGTGGAGGTTCTTGTCAACAGAGCAGACCTAAACTTTCGGGTGCCTGTGTCTTGCTGATTTTTAGTTTTTCCAATTTATATGCCCATGAGTGGACGTGCCCTATGCTCCCTAAGCTGTTTTTTTTTCGATGTTTCAGGACACAACGTACACTTCTCCAGAGTGGCTGTTGGCAATTTATATTCCGCCCATCAGTGTAGCAAGGCTGCCATTTCTCCATGGCCTGTCCTGCATTTCTCGTTTTGACACTTTTTGCAGCATGGCCCTTTTCACCGATGGGAAGCGAGACTTCTTTGTAGCGCTGATTTGCCTTTCCAGGTTGCTTGGTTGGCCAAAAAGGGCGTATGCGTTTTTTCCTGAATATATTCAGGAAAAAACGCATACGCCCTTTTTGGCCAAGGGCATCATTGTCGACGTTTTGCCGCTTTTCATGTGCTTTAAAGGCGATTCGTATCTACCTCCTGAAATCTGTTTCCTGCAATTCTGCCTTGCTTTGAATTCCTCTTCGTTGCCTTCCCTCAATATATTTGTGGACGAGAGTTATCATTTATAACTCTGCAGGTTTGTGAATTGCAGTGCCCCTGAGCTCCATTTTTCAACTGTCTTTTTTGGGAGCTGGCCGCAAAAGCACGGGATTGCCTCAGGCCCTATTCTGGTTCCGGGCGGCAGGCTGAGCCTGTGGTTAATTCTTCTTCCTGTTGGGAAAATAGAGTGACCTGTGCCTGTCCCAACACCTAGATCTAGTCTCTCATTGGTTGCCCCTCTTCCCGTTCATCCTCAGGACAAATTGCAACCTGTAGGGAACAGGAGCTTAAAGGTGCTGATTCTCCAAGTAGGGAGATTGCTAGTAAAGTAGCTGGAATGGCGAACCCGAGCACAAGGAGATGAGAAATGAGGTGCGTTTTAGAAACCTTTCAAAATCACATGGTGTACCATCTTCTGGGTTTCTCATGCATGTTTTCGATGGAGGAAGATGCCCTTGAACCTGGAGATTTGGGACCCATGGGATGGGTACCACGCAGTATTACTTTAAAGGGTCTGCGTTTGCTCACGCAACCTCACCCAAACTCTCAGCCCCAAGAGTGTCCACCCTTATGTCTCATCCAGCTGTGGGTCTAGATATGGTCAATCCAGGTTGCATCACAGCCTCTGAACGAATTTTGTAAGAATGTCTCTCTCTTTCACTGTCTTTGTTTTACGGGTTTTTAAAAGTAATTTATTTTTATAATGGGGTTTAGCTGCTTTTCATAGCTCTGTTTATGCGGCTTTACACCCACTTGACTCACTTCCAGAGAGATATCAATATATAGGTTTTAAGATTCTTACTAGTCACATATATTCTTGTGCGGTGAATAGGGGGTGTTGAGTCCAGTTCACTGAGCAAGGAGTAGGTCTTGTCTATTACATAATGGGTGTATGGAACGGTATCTGAGCGGATTTGAAACCCTTGTTTTATGCATCACCCCACCTCACCTTTCCCGTTAAGCAGCCATAGTGTGTTTTCTAAACGTGTGACTCTGTTCTGTTTTGTAATTCAGTTCAAGTGTAGCGGTTTTTACATTCCCTCTATAAGTGATAGCTTATGATAAGTGTCTTTTTCTGTGTGACTTATTTCACTTAGAATCGTCGTACCTAACTCCACTCATCTTGCTTCTACTAGCCTTATGACATTGATTTCATGTCTGAGTGATATTCCATTGTACATAAGGACCACAACTTCTTTATCCATTTTTCTCTTTCCTGGGATATTTAAGGTGTCATGAAGTGGAGGTTCTTGTCAACAGAGCAGACCTAAACTTTCGGGTGCCTGTGTCTTGCTGATTTTTAGTTTTTCCAATTTATATGCCCATGAGTGGACGTGCCCTATGCTCCCTAAGCTGTTTTTTTTTCGATGTTTCAGGACACAACGTACACTTCTCCAGAGTGGCTGTTGGCAATTTACATTCCGCCCATCAGTGTAGCAAGGCTGCCATTTCTCCATGGCCTGTCCTGCATTTCTCGTTTTGACACTTTTTGCAGCATGGCCCTTTTCACCGATGGGAAGCGAGACTTCTTTGTAGCGCTGATTTGCCTTTCCAGGTTGCTTGGTTGGCCAAAAAGGGCGTATGCGTTTTTTCCTGAATATATTCAGGAAAAAACGCATACGCCCTTTTTGGCCAAGGGCATCATTGTCGACGTTTTGCCGCTTTTCATGTGCTTTAAAGGCGATTCGTATCTACCTCCTGAAATCTGTTTCCTGCAATTCTGCCTTGCTTTGAATTCCTCTTCGTTGCCTTCCCTCAATATATTTGTGGACGAGAGTTATCATTTATAACTCTGCAGGTTTGTGAATTGCAGTGCCCCTGAGCTCCATTTTTCAACTGTCTTTTTTGGGAGCTGGCCGCAAAAGCACGGGATTGCCTCAGGCCCTATTCTGGTTCCGGGCGGCAGGCTGAGCCTGTGGTTAATTCTTCTTCCTGTTGGGAAAATAGAGTGACCTGTGCCTGTCCCAACACCTAGATCTAGTCTCTCATTGGTTGCCCCTCTTCCCGTTCATCCTCAGGACAAATTGCAACCTGTAGGGAACAGGAGCTTAAAGGTGCTGATTCTCCAAGTAGGGAGATTGCTAGTAAAGTAGCTGGAATGGCGAACCCGAGCACAAGGAGATGAGAAATGAGGTGCGTTTTAGAAACCTTTCAAAATCACATGGTGTACCATCTTCTGGGTTTCTCATGCATGTTTTCGATGGAGGAAGATGCCCTTGAACCTGGAGATTTGGGACCCATGGGATGGGTACCACGCAGTATTACTTTAAAGGGTCTGCGTTTGCTCACGCAACCTCACCCAAACTCTCAGCCCCAAGAGTATCCACCCTTATGTCTCATCCAGCTGTGGGTCTAGATATGGTCAATCCAGGTTGCATCACAGCCTCTGAACGAATTTTGTAAGAATGTCTCTCTCTTTCACTGTCTTTGTTTTACGGGTTTTTAAAAGTAATTTATTTTTATAATGGGGTTTAGCTGCTTTTCATGGCTCTGTTTATGCGGCTTTACACCCACTTGACTCACTTCCAGAGAGATATCAATATATAGGTTTTAAGATTCTTACTAGTCACATATATTCTTGTGCGGTGAATAGGGGGTGTTGAGTCCAGTTCACTGAGCAAGGAGTAGGTCTTGTCTATTACATATTGGGTGTATGGAACGGTATCTGAGCGGATTTGAAACCCTTGTTTTATGCATCACCCCACCTCACCTTTCCCGTTAAGCAGCCATAGTGTGTTTTCTAAACGTGTGACTCTGTTCTGTTTTGTAATTCAGTTCAAGTGTAGCGGTTTTTACATTCCCTCTATAAGTGATAGCTTATGATAAGTGTCTTTTTCTGTGTGACTTATTTCACTTTGAATCGTCGTACCTAACTCCACTCATCTTGCTTCTACTAGCCTTATAACATTGATTTCATGTCTGAGTGATATTCCATTGTACATAAGGACCACAACTTCTTTATCCATTTTTCTCTTTCCTGGGATATTTAAGGTGTCATGAAGTGGAGGTTCTTGTCAACAGAGCAGACCTAAACTTTCGGGTGCCTGTGTCTTGCTGATTTTTAGTTTTTCCAATTTATATGCCCATGAGTGGACGTGCCCTATGCTCCCTAAGCTGTTTTTTTTTCGATGTTTCAGGACACAACGTACACTTCTCCAGAGTGGCTGTTGGCAATTTACATCCCGCCCATCAGTGTAGCAAGGCTGCCATTTCTCCATGGCCTGTCCTGCATTTCTGGTTTTGACACTTTTTGCAGCATGGCCCTTTTGACCGATGGGAAGCGAGACTTCTTTGTAGCGCTGATTTGCCTTTCCAGGTTGCTTGGTTGGCCAAAAAGGGCGTATGCGTTTTTTCCTGAATATATTCAGGAAAAAACGCATACGCCCTTTTTGGCCAAGGGCATCATTGTCGACGTTTTGCCGCTTTTCATGTGCTTTAAAGGCGATTCGTATCTACCTCCTGAAATCTGTTTCCTGCAATTCTGCCTTGCTTTCAATTCCTCTTCGTTGCCTTCCCTCAATATATTTGTGGACGAGAGTTATCATTTATAACTCTGCAGGTTTGTGAATTGCAGTGCCCCTGAGCTCCATTTTTCAACTGTCTTTTTTGGGAGCTGGCCGCAAAAGCACGGGATTGCCTCAGGCCCTATTCTGGTTCCCGGCGGCAGGCTGAGCCTGTGGTTAATTCTTCTTCCTGTTGGGAAAATAGAGTGACCTGTGCCTGTCCCAACACCTAGATCTAGTCTCTCATTGGTTGCCCCTCTTCCCGTTCATCCTCAGGACAAATTGCATCCTGTAGGGAACAGGAGCTTAAAGGTGCTGATTCTCCAAGTAGGGAGATTGCTAGTAAAGTAGCTGGAATGGCGAACCCGAGCACAAGGAGATGAGAAATGAGGTGCGTTTTAGAAACCTTTCAAAATCACATGGTGTACCATCTTCTGGGTTTCTCATGCATGTTTTCGATGTAGGAAGATGCCCTTGAACCTGGAGATTTGGGACCCATGGGATGGGTACCACGCAGTATTACTTTAAAGGGTCTGCGTTTGCTCACGCAACCTCACCCAACCTCTCAGCCCCAAGAGTGTCCACCCTTATGTCTCATCCATCTGTGGGTGTAGATATGGTCAATGCAGGTTGCATCACAGCCTCTGAACGAATTTTGTAAGAATGTCTCTCTCTTTCACTGTCTTTGTTTTACGGGTTTTTAAAAGTAATTTATTTTTATAATGGGGTTTAGCTGCTTTTCATGGCTCTGTTTATGCGGCTTTACACCCACTTGACTCACTTCCAGAGAGATATCAATATATAGGTTTTAAGATTCTTACTAGTCACATATATTCTTGTGCGGTGAATAGGGGGTGTTGAGTCCAGTTCACTGAGCAAGGAGTAGGTCTTGTCTATTACATATTGGGTGTATGGAACGGTATCTGAGCGGATTTGAAACCCTTGTTTTATGCATCACCCCACCTCACCTTTCCCGTTAAGCAGCCATAGTGTGTTTTCTAAACGTGTGACTCTGTTCTGTTTTGTAATTCAGTTCAAGTGTAGCGGTTTTTACATTCCCTCTATAAGTGATAGCTTATGATAAGTGTCTTTTTCTGTGTGACTTATTTCACTTAGAATCGTCGTACCTAACTCCACTCATCTTGCTTCTACTAGCCTTATAACATTGATTTCATGTCTGAGTGATATTCCATTGTACATAAGGACCACATCTTCTTTATCCATTTTTCTCTTTCCTGGGATATTTAAGGTGTCATGAAGTGGAGGTTCTTGTCAACAGAGCAGCCCTAAACTTTCGGGTGCCTGTGTCTTGCTGATTTTTAATTTTTCCAATTTATATGCCCATGAGTGGACGTGCCCTATGCTCCCTAAGCTGTTTTTTTTTCGATGTTTCAGGACACAACGTACACTTCTCCAGAGTGGCTGTTGGCAATTTACATCCCGCCCATCAGTGTAGCAAGGCTGCCATTTCTCCATGGCCTGTCCTGCATTTCTCGTTTTGACAGTTTTTGCAGCATGGCCCTTTTGACCGATGGGAAGCGAGACTTCTTTGTAGCGCTGATTTGCCTTTCCAGGTTGCTTGGTTGGCCAAAAAGGGCGTATGCGTTTTTTCCTGAATATATTCAGGAAAAAACGCTTACGCCCTTTTTGGCCAAGGGCATCATTGTCGACGTTTTGCCGCTTTTCATGTGCTTTAAAGGCGATTCGTATCTACCTCCTGAAATCTGTTTCCTGCAATTCTGCCTTGCTTTGAATTCCTCTTCGTTGCCTTCCCTCAATATATTTGTGGACGAGAGTTATCATTTAAAACTCTGCAGGTTTGTGAATTGCAGTGCCCCTGAGCTCCATTTTTCAACTGTCTTTTTTGGGAGCTGGCCGCAAAAGCACGGGATTGCCTCAGGCCCTATTCTGGTTCCGGGCGGCAGGCTGAGCCTGTGGTTAATTCTTCTTCCTGTTGGGAAAATAGAGTGACCTGTGCCTGTCCCAACACCTAGATCTAGTCTCTCATTGGTTGCCCCTCTTCCCGTTCATCCTCAGGACAAATTGCAACCTGTAGGGAACAGGAGCTTAAAGGTGCTGATTCTCCAAGTAGGGAGATTGCTAGTAAAGTAGCTGGAATGGCGAACCCGAGCACAAGGAGATGAGAAATGAGGTGCGTTTTAGAAACCTTTCAAAATCACATGGTGTACCATCTTCTGGGTTTCTCATGCATGTTTTCGATGTAGGAAGATGCCCTTGAACCTGGAGATTTGGGACCCATGGGATGGGTACCACGCAGTATTACTTTAAAGGGTCTGCGTTTGCTCACGCAACCTCACCCAACCTCTCAGCCCCAAGAGTGTCCACCCTTATGTCTCATCCAGCTGTGAGTCTAGATATGGTCAATCCAGGTTGCATCACAGCCTCTGAACGAATTTTGTAAGAATGTCTCTCTCTTTCACTGTCTTTGTTTTACGGGTTTTTAAAAGTAATTTATTTTTATAATGGGGTTTAGCTGCTTTTCATGGCTCTGTTTATGCGGCTTTACACCCACTTGACTCACTTCCAGAGAGATATCAATATATAGGTTTTAAGATTCTTACTAGTCACATATATTCTTGTGCGGTGAAGAGGGGGTGTTGAGTCCAGTTCACTGAGCAAGGAGTAGGTCTTGTCTATTACATATTGGGTGTATGGAACGGTATCTGAGCGGATTTGAAACCCTTGTTTTATGCATCACCCCACCTCACCTTTCCCGTTAAGCAGCCATAGTGTGTTTTCTAAACGTGTGACTCTGTTCTGTTTTGTAATTCAGTTCAAGTGTAGCGGTTTTTACATTCCCTCTATAAGTGATAGCTTATGATAAGTGTCTTTTTCTGTGTGACTTATTTCACTTAGAATCGTCGTACCTAACTCCACTCATCTTGCTTCTACTAGCCTTATAACATTGATTTCATGTCTGAGTGATATTCCATTGTACATAAGGACCACAACTTCTTTATCCATTTTTCTCTTTCCTGGGATATTTAAGGTGTCATGAAGTGGAGGTTCTTGTCAACAGAGCAGACCTAAACTTTCGTGTGCCTGTGTCTTGCTGATTTTTAGTTTTTCCAATTTATATGCCCATGAGTGGACGTGCCCTATGCTCCCTAAGCTGTTTTTTTTTCGATGTTTCAGGACACAACGTACACTTCTCCAGAGTGGCTGTTGGCAATTTACATCCCGCCCATCAGTGTAGCAAGGCTGCCATTTCTCCATGGCCTGTCCTGCATTTCTCGTTTTGACACTTTTTGCAGCATGGCCCTTTTCACCGATGGGAAGCGAGACTTCTTTGTAGCGCTGATTTGCCTTTCCAGGTTGCTTGGTTGGCCAAAAAGGGCGTATGCGTTTTTTCCTGAATATATTCAGGAAAAAACGCATACGCCCTTTTTGGCCAAGGGCATCATTGTCGACGTTTTGCCGCTTTTCATGTGCTTTAAAGGCGATTCGCATCTACCTCCTGAAATCTGTTTCCTGCAATTCTGCCTTGCTTTCAATTCCTCTTCGTTGCCTTCCCTCAATATATTTGTGGACGAGAGTTATCATTTATAACTCTGCAGGTTTGTGAATTGCAGTGCCCCTGAGCTCCATTTTTCAACTGTCTTTTTTGGGAGCTGGCCGCAAAAGCACGGGATTGCCTCAGGCCCTATTCTGGTTCCGGGCGGCAGGCTGAGCCTGTGGTTAATTCTTCTTCCTGTTGGGAAAATAGAGTGACCTGTGCCTGTCCCAACACCTAGATCTAGTCTCTCATTGGTTGCCCCTCTTCCCGTTCATCCTCAGGACAAATTGCAACCTGTAGGGAACAGGAGCTTAAAGGTGCTGATTCTCCAAGTAGGGAGATTGCTAGTAAAGTAGCTGGAATGGCGAACCCGAGCACAAGGAGATGAGAAATGAGGTGCGTTTTAGAAACCTTTCAAAATCACATGGTGTACCATCTTCTGGGTTTCTCATGCATGTTTTCGATGTAGGAAGATGCCCTTGAACCTGGAGATTTGGGACCCATGGGATGGGTACCACGCAGTATTACTTTAAAGGGTCTGCGTTTGCTCACGCAACCTCACCCAAACTCTCAGCCCCAAGAGTGTCCACCCTTATGTCTCATCCAGCTGTGGGTCTAGATATGGTCAATCCAGGTTGCATCACAGCCTCTGAACGAATTTTGTAAGAATGTCTCTCTCTTTCACTGTCTTTGTTTTACGGGTTTTTAAAAGTAATTTATTTTTGTAATGGGGTTTAGCTGCTTTTCATAGCTCTGTTTATGCGGCTTTACACCCACTTGACTCACTTCCAGAGAGATATCAATATATAGGTTTTAAGATTCTTACTAGTCACATATATTCTTGTGCGGTGAATAGGGGGTGTTGAGTCCAGTTCACTGAGCAAGGAGTAGGTCTTGTCTATTACATAATGGGTGTATGGAACGGTATCTGAGCGGATTTGAAACCCTTGTTTTATGCATCACCCCACCTCACCTTTCCCGTTAAGCAGCCATAGTGTGTTTTCTAAACGTGTGACTCTGTTCTGTTTTGTAATTCAGTTCAAGTGTAGCGGTTTTTACATTCCCTCTATAAGTGATAGCTTATGATAAGTGTCTTTTTCTGTGTGACTTATTTCACTTAGAATCGTCGTACCTAACTCCACTCATCTTGCTTCTACTAGCCTTATGACATTGATTTCATGTCTGAGTGATATTCCATTGTACATAAGGACCACAACTTCTTTATCCATTTTTCTCTTTCCTGGGATATTTAAGGTGTCATGAAGTGGAGGTTCTTGTCAACAGAGCAGACCTAAACTTTCGGGTGCCTGTGTCTTGCTGATTTTTAGTTTTTCCAATTTATATGCCCATGAGTGGACGTGCCCTATGCTCCCTAAGCTGTTTTTTTTTCGATGTTTCAGGACACAACGTACACTTCTCCAGAGTGGCTGTTGGCAATTTACATTCCGCCCATCAGTGTAGCAAGGCTGCCATTTCTCCATGGCCTGTCCTGCATTTCTCGTTTTGACACTTTTTGCAGCATGGCCCTTTTCACCGATGGGAAGCGAGACTTCTTTGTAGCGCTGATTTGCCTTTCCAGGTTGCTTGGTTGGCCAAAAAGGGCGTATGCGTTTTTTCCTGAATATATTCAGGAAAAAACGCATACGCCCTTTTTGGCCAAGGGCATCATTGTCGACGTTTTGCCGCTTTTCATGTGCTTTAAAGGCGATTCGTATCTACCTCCTGAAATCTGTTTCCTGCAATTCTGCCTTGCTTTCAATTCCTCTTCGTTGCCTTCCCTCAATATATTTGTGGACGAGAGTTATCATTTATAACTCTGCAGGTTTGTGAATTGCAGTGCCCCTGAGCTCCATTTTTCAACTGTCTTTTTTGGGAGCTGGCCGCAAAAGCACGGGATTGCCTCAGGCCCTATTCTGGTTCCGGGCGGCAGGCTGAGCCTGTGGTTAATTCTTCTTCCTGTTGGGAAAATAGAGTGACCTGTGCCTGTCCCAACACCTAGATCTAGTCTCTCATTGGTTGCCCCTCTTCCCGTTCATCCTCAGGACAAATTGCAACCTGTAGGGAACAGGAGCTTAAAGGTGCTGATTCTCCAAGTAGGGAGATTGCTAGTAAAGTAGCTGGAATGGCGAACCCGAGCACAAGGAGATGAGAAATGAGGTGCGTTTTAGAAACCTTTCAAAATCACATGGTGTACCATCTTCTGGGTTTCTCATGCATGTTTTCGATGGAGGAAGATGCCCTTGAACCTGGAGATTTGGGACCCATGGGATGGGTACCACGCAGTATTACTTTAAAGGGTCTGCGTTTGCTCACGCAACCTCACCCAAACTCTCAGCCCCAAGAGTATCCACCCTTATGTCTCATCCAGCTGTGGGTCTAGATATGGTCAATCCAGGTTGCATCACAGCCTCTGAACGAATTTTGTAAGAATGTCTCTCTCTTTCACTGTCTTTGTTTTACGGGTTTTTAAAAGTAATTTATTTTTATAATGGGGTTTAGCTGCTTTTCATGGCTCTGTTTATGCGGCTTTACACCCACTTGACTCACTTCCAGAGAGATATCAATATATAGGTTTTAAGATTCTTACTAGTCACATATATTCTTGTGCGGTGAATAGGGGGTGTTGAGTCCAGTTCACTGAGCAAGGAGTAGGTCTTGTCTATTACATATTGGGTGTATGGAACGGTATCTGAGCGGATTTGAAACCCTTGTTTTATGCATCACCCCACCTCACCTTTCCCGTTAAGCAGCCATAGTGTGTTTTCTAAACGTGTGACTCTGTTCTGTTTTGTAATTCAGTTCAAGTGTAGCGGTTTTTACATTCCCTCTATAAGTGATAGCTTATGATAAGTGTCTTTTTCTGTGTGACTTATTTCACTTTGAATCGTCGTACCTAACTCCACTCATCTTGCTTCTACTAGCCTTATAACATTGATTTCATGTCTGAGTGATATTCCATTGTACATAAGGACCACAACTTCTTTATCCATTTTTCTCTTTCCTGGGATATTTAAGGTGTCATGAAGTGGAGGTTCTTGTCAACAGAGCAGACCTAAACTTTCGGGTGCCTGTGTCTTGCTGATTTTTAGTTTTTCCAATTTATATGCCCATGAGTGGACGTGCCCTATGCTCCCTAAGCTGTTTTTTTTTCGATGTTTCAGGACACAACGTACACTTCTCCAGAGTGGCTGTTGGCAATTTACATCCCGCCCATCAGTGTAGCAAGGCTGCCATTTCTCCATGGCCTGTCCTTCATTTCTGGTTTTGACACTTTTTGCAGCATGGCCCTTTTGACCGATGGGAAGCGAGACTTCTTTGTAGCGCTGATTTGCCTTTCCAGGTTGCTTGGTTGGCCAAAAAGGGCGTATGCGTTTTTTCCTGAATATATTCAGGAAAAAACGCATACGCCCTTTTTGGCCAAGGGCATCATTGTCGACGTTTTGCCGCTTTTCATGTGCTTTAAAGGCGATTCGTATCTACCTCCTGAAATCTGTTTCCTGCAATTCTGCCTTGCTTTCAATTCCTCTTCGTTGCCTTCCCTCAATATATTTGTGGACGAGAGTTATCATTTATAACTCTGCAGGTTTGTGAATTGCAGTGCCCCTGAGCTCCATTTTTCAACTGTCTTTTTTGGGAGCTGGCCGCAAAAGCACGGGATTGCCTCAGGCCCTATTCTGGTTCCCGGCGGCAGGCTGAGCCTGTGGTTAATTCTTCTTCCTGTTGGGAAAATAGAGTGACCTGTGCCTGTCCCAACACCTAGATCTAGTCTCTCATTGGTTGCCCCTCTTCCCGTTCATCCTCAGGACAAATTGCATCCTGTAGGGAACAGGAGCTTAAAGGTGCTGATTCTCCAAGTAGGGAGATTGCTAGTAAAGTAGCTGGAATGGCGAACCCGAGCACAAGGAGATGAGAAATGAGGTGCGTTTTAGAAACCTTTCAAAATCACATGGTGTACCATCTTCTGGGTTTCTCATGCATGTTTTCGATGTAGGAAGATGCCCTTGAACCTGGAGATTTGGGACCCATGGGATGGGTACCACGCAGTATTACTTTAAAGGGTCTGCGTTTGCTCACGCAACCTCACCCAACCTCTCAGCCCCAAGAGTGTCCACCCTTATGTCTCATCCAGCTGTGGGTCTAGATATGGTCAATCCAGGTTGCATCACAGCCTCTGAACGAATTTTGTAAGAATGTCTCTCTCTTTCACTGTCTTTGTTTTACGGGTTTTTAAAAGTAATTTATTTTTATAATGGGGTTTAGCTGCTTTTCATGGCTCTGTTTATGCGGCTTTACACCCACTTGACTCACTTCCAGAGAGATATCAATATATAGGTTTTAAGATTCTTACTAGTCACATATATTCTTGTGCGGTGAATAGGGGGTGTTGAGTCCAGTTCACTGAGCAAGGAGTAGGTCTTGTCTATTACATATTGGGTGTATGGAACGGTATCTGAGCAGATTTGAAACCCTTGTTTTATGCATCACCCCACCTCACCTTTCCCGTTAAGCAGCCATAGTGTGTTTTCTAAACGTGTGACTCTGTTCTGTTTTGTAATTCAGTTCAAGTGTAGCGGTTTTTACATTCCCTCTATAAGTGATAGCTTATGATAAGTGTCTTTTTCTGTGTGACTTATTTCACTTAGAATCGTCGTACCTAACTCCACTCATCTTGCTTCTACTAGCCTTATAACATTGATTTCATGTCTGAGTGATATTCCATTGTACATAAGGACCACAACTTCTTTATCCATTTTTCTCTTTCCTGGGATATTTAAGGTGTCATGAAGTGGAGGTTCTTGTCAACAGAGCAGACCTAAACTTTCGTGTGCCTGTGTCTTGCTGATTTTTAGTTTTTCCAATTTATATGCCCATGAGTGGACGTGCCCTATGCTCCCTAAGCTGTTTTTTTTTCGATGTTTCAGGACACAACGTACACTTCTCCAGAGTGGCTGTTGGCAATTTACATCCCGCCCATCAGTGTAGCAAGGCTGCCATTTCTCCATGGCCTGTCCTGCATTTCTCGTTTTGACACTTTTTGCAGCATGGCCCTTTTCACCGATGGGAAGCGAGACTTCTTTGTAGCGCTGATTTGCCTTTCCAGGTTGCTTGGTTGGCCAAAAAGGGCGTATGCGTTTTTTCCTGAATATATTCAGGAAAAAACGCATACGCCCTTTTTGGCCAAGGGCATCATTGTCGACGTTTTGCCGCTTTTCATGTGCTTTAAAGGCGATTCGCATCTACCTCCTGAAATCTGTTTCCTGCAATTCTGCCTTGCTTTCAATTCCTCTTCGTTGCCTTCCCTCAATATATTTGTGGACGAGAGTTATCATTTATAACTCTGCAGGTTTGTGAATTGCAGTGCCCCTGAGCTCCATTTTTCAACTGTCTTTTTTGGGAGCTGGCCGCAAAAGCACGGGATTGCCTCAGGCCCTATTCTGGTTCCGGGCGGCAGGCTGAGCCTGTGGTTAATTCTTCTTCCTGTTGGGAAAATAGAGTGACCTGTGCCTGTCCCAACACCTAGATCTAGTCTCTCATTGGTTGCCCCTCTTCCCGTTCATCCTCAGGACAAATTGCAACCTGTAGGGAACAGGAGCTTAAAGGTGCTGATTCTCCAAGTAGGGAGATTGCTAGTAAAGTAGCTGGAATGGCGAACCCGAGCACAAGGAGATGAGAAATGAGGTGCGTTTTAGAAACCTTTCAAAATCACATGGTGTACCATCTTCTGGGTTTCTCATGCATGTTTTCGATGTAGGAAGATGCCCTTGAACCTGGAGATTTGGGACCCATGGGATGGGTACCACGCAGTATTACTTTAAAGGGTCTGCGTTTGCTCACGCAACCTCACCCAAACTCTCAGCCCCAAGAGTGTCCACCCTTATGTCTCATCCAGCTGTGGGTCTAGATATGGTCAATCCAGGTTGCATCACAGCCTCTGAACGAATTTTGTAAGAATGTCTCTCTCTTTCACTGTCTTTGTTTTACGGGTTTTTAAAAGTAATTTATTTTTATAATGGGGTTTAGCTGCTTTTCATGGCTCTGTTTATGCGGCTTTACACCCACTTGACTCACTTCCAGAGAGATATCAATATATAGGTTTTAAGATTCTTACTAGTCACATATATTCTTGTGCGGTGAATAGGGGGTGTTGAGTCCAGTTCACTGAGCAAGGAGTAGGTCTTGTCTATTACATAATGGGTGTATGGAACGGTATCTGAGCGGATTTGAAACCCTTGTTTTATGCATCACCCCACCTCACCTTTCCCGTTAAGCAGCCATAATGTGTTTTCTAAACGTGTGACTCTGTTCTGTTTTGTAATTCAGTTCAAGTGTAGCGGTTTTTACATTCCCTCTATAAGTGATAGCTTATGATAAGTGTCTTTTTCTGTGTGACTTATTTCACTTAGAATCGTCGTACCTAACTCCACTCATCTTGCTTCTACTAGCCTTATGACATTGATTTCATGTCTGAGTGATATTCCATTGTACATAAGGACCAGAACTTCTTTATCCATTTTTCTCTTTCCTGGGATATTTAAGGTGTCATGAAGTGGAGGTTCTTGTCAACAGAGCAGAGCTAAACTTTCGGGTGCCTGTGTCTTGCTGATTTTTAGTTTTTCCAATTTATATGCCCATGAGTGGACGTGCCCTATGCTCCCTAAGCTGTTTTTTTTTCGATGTTTCAGGACACAACGTACACTTCTCCAGAGTGGCTGTTGGCAATTTACATTCCGCCCATCAGTGTAGCAAGGCTGCCATTTCTCCATGGCCTGTCCTGCATTTCTCGTTTTGACACTTTTTGCAGCATGGCCCTTTTCACCGATGGGAAGCGAGACTTCTTTGTAGCGCTGATTTGCCTTTCCAGGTTGCTTGGTTGGCCAAAAAGGGCGTATGCGTTTTTTACTGAATATATTCAGGAAAAAACGCATACGCCCTTTTTGGCCAAGGGCATCATTGTCGACGTTTTGCCGCTTTTCATGTGCTTTAAAGGCGATTCGTATCTACCTCCTGAAATCTGTTTCCTGCAATTCTGCCTTGCTTTCAATTCCTCTTCGTTGCCTTCCCTCAATATATTTGTGGACGAGAGTTATCATTTATAACTCTGCAGGTTTGTGAATTGCAGTGCCCCTGAGCTCCATTTTTCAACTGTCTTTTTTGGGAGCTGGCCGCAAAAGCACGGGATTGCCTCAGGCCCTATTCTGGTTCCGGGCGGCAGGCTGAGCCTGTGGTTAATTCTTCTTCCTGTTGGGAAAATAGAGTGACCTGTGCCTGTCCCAACACCTAGATCTAGTCTCTCATTGGTTGCCCCTCTTCCCGTTCATCCTCAGGACAAATTGCAACCTGTAGGGAACAGGAGCTTAAAGGTGCTGATTCTCCAAGTAGGGAGATTGCTAGTAAAGTAGCTGGAATGGCGAACCCGAGCACAAGGAGATGAGAAATGAGGTGCGTTTTAGAAACCTTTCAAAATCACATGGTGTACCATCTTCTGGGTTTCTCATGCATGTTTTCGATGGAGGAAGATGCCCTTGAACCTGGAGATTTGGGACCCATGGGATGGGTACCACGCAGTATTACTTTAAAGGGTCTGCGTTTGCTCACGCAACCTCACCCAAACTCTCAGCCCCAAGAGTATCCACCCTTATGTCTCATCCAGCTGTGGGTCTAGATATGGTCAATCCAGGTTGCATCACAGCCTCTGAACGAATTTTGTAAGAATGTCTCTCTCTTTCACTGTCTTTGTTTTACGGGTTTTTAAAAGTAATTTATTTTTATAATGGGGTTTAGCTGCTTTTCATGGCTCTGTTTATGCGGCTTTACACCCACTTGACTCACTTCCAGAGAGATATCAATATATAGGTTTTAAGATTCTTACTAGTCACATATATTCTTGTGCGGTGAATAGGGGGTGTTGAGTCCAGTTCACTGAGCAAGGAGTAGGTCTTGTCTATTACATATTGGGTGTATGGAACGGTATCTGAGCGGATTTGAAACCCTTGTTTTATGCATCACCCCACCTCACCTTTCCCGTTAAGCAGCCATAGTGTGTTTTCTAAACGTGTGACTCTGTTCTGTTTTGTAATTCAGTTCAAGTGTAGCGGTTTTTACATTCCCTCTATAAGTGATAGCTTATGATAAGTGTCTTTTTCTGTGTGACTTATTTCACTTTGAATCGTCGTACCTAACTCCACTCATCTTGCTTCTACTAGCCTTATAACATTGATTTCATGTCTGAGTGATATTCCATTGTACATAAGGACCACAACTTCTTTATCCATTTTTCTCTTTCCTGGGATATTTAAGGTGTCATGAAGTGGAGGTTCTTGTCAACAGAGCAGACCTAAACTTTCGGGTGCCTGTGTCTTGCTGATTTTTAGTTTTTCCAATTTATATGCCCATGAGTGGACGTGCCCTATGCTCCCTAAGCTGTTTTTTTTTCGATGTTTCAGGACACAACGTACACTTCTCCAGAGTGGCTGTTGGCAATTTACATCCCGCCCATCAGTGTAGCAAGGCTGCCATTTCTCCATGGCCTGTCCTTCATTTCTGGTTTTGACACTTTTTGCAGCATGGCCCTTTTGACCGATGGGAAGCGAGACTTCTTTGTAGCGCTGATTTGCCTTTCCAGGTTGCTTGGTTGGCCAAAAAGGGCGTATGCGTTTTTTCCTGAATATATTCAGGAAAAAACGCATACGCCCTTTTTGGCCAAGGGCATCATTGTCGACGTTTTGCCGCTTTTCATGTGCTTTCAAGGCGATTCGTATCTACCTCCTGAAATCTGTTTCCTGCAATTCTGCCTTGCTTTGAATTCCTCTTCGTTGCCTTCCCTCAATATATTTGTGGACGAGAGTTATCATTTATAACTCTGCAGGTTTGTGAATTGCAGTGCCCCTGAGCTCCATTTTTCAACTGTCTTTTTTGGGAGCTGGCCGCAAAAGCACGGGATTGCCTCAGGCCCTATTCTGGTTCCGGGCGGCAGGCTGAGCCTGTGGTTAATTCTTCTTCCTGTTGGGAAAATAGAGTGACCTGTGCCTGTCCCAACACCTAGATCTAGTCTCTCATTGGTTGCCCCTCTTCCCGTTCATCCTCAGGACAAATTGCAACCTGTAGGGAACAGGAGCTTAAAGGTGCTGATTCTCCAAGTAGGGAGATTGCTAGTAAAGTAGCTGGAATGGCGAACCCGAGCACAAGGAGATGAGAAATGAGGTGCGTTTTAGAAACCTTTCAAAATCACATGGTGTACCATCTTCTGGGTTTCTCATGCATGTTTTCGATGTAGGAAGATGCCCTTGAACCTGGAGATTTGGGACCCATGGGATGGGTACCACGCAGTATTACTTTAAAGGGTCTGCGTTTGCTCACGCAACCTCACCCAACCTCTCAGCCCCAAGAGTGTCCACCCTTATGTCTCATCCAGCTGTGGGTGTAGATATGGTCAATGCAGGTTGCATCACAGCCTCTGAACGAATTTTGTAAGAATGTCTCTCTCTTTCAGTGTCTTTGTTTTACGGGTTTTTAAAAGTAATTTATTTTTATAATGGGGTTTAGCTGCTTTTCATGGCTCTGTTTATGCGGCTTTACACCCACTTGACTCACTTCCAGAGAGATATCAATATATAGGTTTTAAGATTCTTACTAGTCACATATATTCTTGTGCGGTGAATAGGGGGTGTTGAGTCCAGTTCACGGAGCAAGGAGTAGGTCTTGTCTATTACATATTGGGTGTATGGAACGGTATCTGAGCGGATTTGAAACCCTTGTTTTATGCATCACCCCACCTCACCTTTCCCGTTAAGCAGCCATAGTGTGTTTTCTAAACGTGTGACTCTGTTCTGTTTTGTAATTCAGTTCAAGTGTAGCGGTTTTTACATTCCCTCTATAAGTGATAGCTTATGATAAGTGTCTTTTTCTGTGTGACTTATTTCACTTAGAATCGTCGTACCTAACTCCACTCATCTTGCTTCTACTAGCCTTATAACATTGATTTCATGTCTGAGTGATATTCCATTGTACATAAGGACCACATCTTCTTTATCCATTTTTCTCTTTCCTGGGATATTTAAGGTGTCATGAAGTGGAGGTTCTTGTCAACAGAGCAGACCTAAACTTTCGGGTGCCTGTGTCTTGCTGATTTTTAATTTTTCCAATTTATATGCCCATGAGTGGACGTGCCCTATGCTCCCTAAGCTGTTTTTTTTTCGATGTTTCAGGACACAACGTACACTTCTCCAGAGTGGCTGTTGGCAATTTACATCCCGCCCATCAGTGTAGCAAGGCTGCCATTTCTCCATGGCCTGTCCTGCATTTCTCGTTTTGACAGTTTTTGCAGCATGGCCCTTTTGACCGATGGGAAGCGAGACTTCTTTGTAGCGCTGATTTGCCTTTCCAGGTTGCTTGGTTGGCCAAAAAGGGCGTATGCGTTTTTTCCTGAATATATTCAGGAAAAAACGCTTACGCCCTTTTTGGCCAAGGGCATCATTGTCGACGTTTTGCCGCTTTTCATGTGCTTTAAAGGCGATTCGTATCTACCTCCTGAAATCTGTTTCCTGCAATTCTGCCTTGCTTTGAATTCCTCTTCGTTGCCTTCCCTCAATATATTTGTGGACGAGAGTTATCATTTATAACTCTGCAGGTTTGTGAATTGCAGTGCCCCTGAGCTCCATTTTTCAACTGTCTTTTTTGGGAGCTGGCCGCAAAAGCACGGGATTGCCTCAGGCCCTATTCTGGTTCCGGGCGGCAGGCTGAGCCTGTGGTTAATTCTTCTTCCTGTTGGGAAAATAGAGTGACCTGTGCCTGTCCCAACACCTAGATCTAGTCTCTCATTGGTTGCCCCTCTTCCCGTTCATCCTCAGGACAAATTGCAACCTGTAGGGAACAGGAGCTTAAAGGTGCTGATTCTCCAAGTAGGGAGATTGCTAGTAAAGTAGCTGGAATGGCGAACCCGAGCACAAGGAGATGAGAAATGAGGTGCGTTTTAGAAACCTTTCAAAATCACATGGTGTACCATCTTCTGGGTTTCTCATGCATGTTTTCGATGTAGGAAGATGCCCTTGAACCTGGAGATTTGGGACCCATGGGATGGGTACCACGCAGTATTACTTTAAAGGGTCTGCGTTTGCTCACGCAACCTCACCCAACCTCTCAGCCCCAAGAGTGTCCACCCTTATGTCTCATCCAGCTGTGAGTCTAGATATGGTCAATCCAGGTTGCATCACAGCCTCTGAACGAATTTTGTAAGAATGTCTCTCTCTTTCACTGTCTTTGTTTTACGGGTTTTTAAAAGTAATTTATTTTTATAATGGGGTTTAGCTGCTTTTCATGGCTCTGTTTATGCGGCTTTACACCCACTTGACTCACTTCCAGAGAGATATCAATATATAGGTTTTAAGATTCTTACTAGTCACATATATTCTTGTGCGGTGAATAGGGGGTGTTGAGTCCAGTTCACTGAGCAAGGAGTAGGTCTTGTCTATTACATATTGGGTGTATGGAACGGTATCTGAGCGGATTTGAAACCCTTGTTTTATGCATCACCCCACCTCACCTTTCCCGTTAAGCAGCCATAGTGTGTTTTCTAAACGTGTGACTCTGTTCTGTTTTGTAATTCAGTTCAAGTGTAGCGGTTTTTACATTCCCTCTATAAGTGATAGCTTATGATAAGTGTCTTTTTCTGTGTGACTTATTTCACTTAGAATCGTCGTACCTAACTCCACTCATCTTGCTTCTACTAGCCTTATAACATTGATTTCATGTCTGAGTGATATTCCATTGTACATAAGGACCACAACTTCTTTATCCATTTTTCTCTTTCCTGGGATATTTAAGGTGTCATGAAGTGGAGGTTCTTGTCAACAGAGCAGACCTAAACTTTCGGGTGCCTGTGTCTTGCTGATTTTTAGTTTTTCCAATTTATATGCCCATGAGTGGACGTGCCCTATGCTCCCTAAGCTGTTTTTTTTTCGATGTTTCAGGACACAACGTACACTTCTCCAGAGTGGCTGTTGGCAATTTACATCCCGCCCATCAGTGTAGCAAGGCTGCCATTTCTCCATGGCCTGTCCTGCATTTCTGGTTTTGACACTTTTTGCAGCATGGCCCTTTTGACCGATGGGAAGCGAGACTTCTTTGTAGCGCTGATTTGCCTTTCCAGGTTGCTTGGTTGGCCAAAAAGGGCGTATGCGTTTTTTCCTGAATATATTCAGGAAAAAACGCATACGCCCTTTTTGGCCAAGGGCATCATTGTCGACGTTTTGCCGCTTTTCATGTGCTTTAAAGGCGATTCGTATCTACCTCCTGAAATCTGTTTCCTGCAATTCTGCCTTGCTTTCAATTCCTCTTCGTTGCCTTCCCTCAATATATTTGTGGACGAGAGTTATCATTTATAACTCTGCAGGTTTGTGAATGGCAGTGCCCCTGAGATCCATTTTACAACTGTCTTTTTTGCGAGCTGGCCGCAAAAGCATGGGATTGCCTCAGGCCCTATTCTGGTTCCGGGCGGCAGGCTGAGCCTGTGGTTAATTCTTCTTCCTGTTGGGAAAATAGAGTGACCTGTGCCTGTCCCAACACCTAGATCTAGTCTCTCATTGGTTGCCCCTCTTCCCGTTCATCCTCAGGACAAATTGCAACCTGTAGGGAACAGGAGCTTAAAGGTGCTGATTCTCCAAGTAGGGAGATTGCTAGTAAAGTAGCTGGAATGGCGAACCCGAGCACAAGGAGATGAGAAATGAGGTGCGTTTTAGAAACCTTTCAAAATCACATGGTGTACCATCTTCTGGGTTTCTCATGCATGTTTTCGATGTAGGAAGATGCCCTTGAACCTGGAGATTTGGGACCCATGGGATGGGTACCACGCAGTATTACTTTAAAGGGTCTGCGTTTGCTCACGCAACCTCACCCAAACTCTCAGCCCCAAGAGTGTCCACCCTTATGTCTCATCCAGCTGTGGGTCTAGATATGGTCAATCCAGGTTGCATCACAGCCTCTGAACGAATTTTGTAAGAATGTCTCTCTCTTTCACTGTCTTTGTTTTACGGGTTTTTAAAAGTAATTTATTTTTATAATGGGGTTTAGCTGCTTTTCATGGCTCTGTTTATGCGGCTTTACACCCACTTGACTCACTTCCAGAGAGATATCAATATATAGGTTTTAAGATTCTTACTAGTCACATATATTCTTGTGCGGTGAATAGGGGGTGTTGAGTCCAGTTCACTGAGCAAGGAGTAGGTCTTGTCTATTACATATTGGGTGTATGGAACGGTATCTGAGCGGATTTGAAACCCTTGTTTTATGCATCACCCCACCTCACCTTTCCCGTTAAGCAGCCATAGTGTGTTTTCTAAACGTGTGACTCTGTTCTGTTTTGTAATTCAGTTCAAGTGTAGCGGTTTTTACATTCCCTCTATAAGTGATAGCTTATGATAAGTGTCTTTTTCTGTGTGACTTATTTCACTTAGAATCGTCGTACCTAACTCCACTCATCTTGCTTCTACTAGCCTTATAACATTGATTTCATGTCTGAGTGATATTCCATTGTACATAAGGACCACAACTTCTTTATCCATTTTTCTCTTTCCTGGGATATTTAAGGTGTCATGAAGTGGAGGTTCTTGTCAACAGAGCAGACCTAAACTTTCGGGTGCCTGTGTCTTGCTGATTTTTAATTTTTCCAATTTATATGCCCATGAGTGGACGTGCCCTATGCTCCCTAAGCTGTTTTTTTTTCGATGTTTCAGGACACAACGTACACTTCTCCAGAGTGGCTGTTGGCAATTTACATCCCGCCCATCAGTGTAGCAAGGCTGCCATTTCTCCATGGCCTGTCCTGCATTTCTCGTTTTGACACTTTTTGCAGCATGGCCCTTTTCACCGATGGGAAGCGAGACTTCTTTGTAGCGCTGATTTGCCTTTCCAGGTTGCTTGGTTGGCCAAAAAGGGCGTATGCGTTTTTTCCTGAATATATTCAGGAAAAAACGCATACGCCCTTTTTGGCCAAGGGCATCATTGTCGACGTTTTGCCGCTTTTCATGTGCTTTAAAGGCGATTCGTATCTACCTCCTGAAATCTGTTTCCTGCAATTCTGCCTTGCTTTCAATTCCTCTTCGTTGCCTTCCCTCAATATATTTGTGGACGAGAGTTATCATTTATAACTCTGCAGGTTTGTGAATTGCAGTGCCCCTGAGCTCCATTTTTCAACTGTCTTTTTTGGGAGCTGGCCGCAAAAGCACGGGATTGCCTCAGGCCCTATTCTGGTTCCCGGCGGCAGGCTGAGCCTGTGGTTAATTCTTCTTCCTGTTGGGAAAATAGAGTGACCTGTGCCTGTCCCAACACCTAGATCTAGTCTCTCATTGGTTGCCCCTCTTCCCGTTCATCCTCAGGACAAATTGCATCCTGTAGGGAACAGGAGCTTAAAGGTGCTGATTCTCCAAGTAGGGAGATTGCTAGTAAAGTAGCTGGAATGGCGAACCCGAGCACAAGGAGATGAGAAATGAGGTGCGTTTTAGAAACCTTTCAAAATCACATGGTGTACCATCTTCTGGGTTTCTCATGCATGTTTTCGATGTAGGAAGATGCCCTTGAACCTGGAGATTTGGGACCCATGGGATGGGTACCACGCAGTATTACTTTAAAGGGTCTGCGTTTGCTCACGCAACCTCACCCAACCTCTCAGCCCCAAGAGTGTCCACCCTTATGTCTCATCCATCTGTGGGTGTAGATATGGTCAATGCAGGTTGCATCACAGCCTCTGAACGAATTTTGTAAGAATGTCTCTCTCTTTCACTGTCTTTGTTTTACGGGTTTTTAAAAGTAATTTATTTTTATAATGGGGTTTAGCTGCTTTTCATGGCTCTGTTTATGCGGCTTTACACCCACTTGACTCACTTCCAGAGAGATATCAATATATAGGTTTTAAGATTCTTACTAGTCACATATATTCTTGTGCGGTGAATAGGGGGTGTTGAGTCCAGTTCACTGAGCAAGGAGTAGGTCTTGTCTATTACATATTGGGTGTATGGAACGGTATCTGAGCGGATTTGAAACCCTTGTTTTATGCATCACCCCACCTCACCTTTCCCGTTAAGCAGCCATAGTGTGTTTTCTAAACGTGTGACTCTGTTCTGTTTTGTAATTCAGTTCAAGTGTAGCGGTTTTTACATTCCCTCTATAAGTGATAGCTTATGATAAGTGTCTTTTTCTGTGTGACTTATTTCACTTAGAATCGTCGTACCTAACTCCACTCATCTTGCTTCTACTAGCCTTATAACATTGATTTCATGTCTGAGTGATATTCCATTGTACATAAGGACCACAACTTCTTTATCCATTTTTCTCTTTCCTGGGATATTTAAGGTGTCATGAAGTGGAGGTTCTTGTCAACAGAGCAGACCTAAACTTTCGGGTGCCTGTGTCTTGCTGATTTTTAATTTTTCCAATTTATATGCCCATGAGTGGACGTGCCCTATGCTCCCTAAGCTGTTTTTTTTTTCGATGTTTCAGGACACAACGTACACTTCTCCAGAGTGGCTGTTGGCAATTTACATCCCGCCCATCAGTGTAGCAAGGCTGCCATTTCTCCATGGCCTGTCCTGCATTTCTCGTTTTGACACTTTTTGCAGCATGGCCCTTTTCACCGATGGGAAGCGAGACTTCTTTGTAGCGCTGATTTGCCTTTCCAGGTTGCTTGGTTGGCCAAAAAGGGCGTATGCGTTTTTTCCTGAATATATTCAGGAAAAAACGCATACGCCCTTTTTGGCCAAGGGCATCATTGTCGACGTTTTGCCGCTTTTCATGTGCTTTAAAGGCGATTCGTATCTACCTCCTGAAATCTGTTTCCTGCAATTCTGCCTTGCTTTGAATTCCTCTTCGTTGCCTTCCCTCAATATATTTGTGGACGAGAGTTATCATTTATAACTCTGCAGGTTTGTGAATTGCAGTGCCCCTGAGCTCCATTTTTCAACTGTCTTTTTTGGGAGCTGGCCGCAAAAGCACGGGATTGCCTCAGGCCCTATTCTGGTTCCGGGCGGCAGGCTGAGCCTGTGGTTAATTCTTCTTCCTGTTGGGAAAATAGAGTGACCTGTGCCTGTCCCAACACCTAGATCTAGTCTCTCATTGGTTGCCCCTCTTCCCGTTCATCCTCAGGACAAATTGCAACCTGTAGGGAACAGGAGCTTAAAGGTGCTGATTCTCCAAGTAGGGAGATTGCTAGTAAAGTAGCTGGAATGGCGAACCCGAGCACAAGGAGATGAGAAATGAGGTGCGTTTTAGAAACCTTTCAAAATCACATGGTGTACCATCTTCTGGGTTTCTCATGCATGTTTTCGATGTAGGAAGATGCCCTTGAACCTGGAGATTTGGGACCCATGGGATGGGTACCACGCAGTATTACTTTAAAGGGTCTGCGTTTGCTCACGCAACCTCACCCAACCTCTCAGCCCCAAGAGTGTCCACCCTTATGTCTCATCCAGCTGTGGGTCTAGATATGGTCAATCCAGGTTGCATCACAGCCTCTGAACGAATTTTGTAAGAATGTCTCTCTCTTTCACTGTCTTTGTTTTACGGGTTTTTAAAAGTAATTTATTTTTATAATGGGGTTTAGCTGCTTTTCATGGCTCTGTTTATGCGGCTTTACACCCACTTGACTCACTTCCAGAGAGATATCAATATATAGGTTTTAAGATTCTTACTAGTCACATATATTCTTGTGCGGTGAATAGGGGGTGTTGAGTCCAGTTCACTGAGCAAGGAGTAGGTCTTGTCTAGTACATATTGGGTGTATGGAACGGTATCTGAGCGAATTTGAAACACTTGTTTTATGCATCACCCCACCTCACCTTTCCCGTTAAGCAGCCATAGTGTGTTTTCTAAACGTGTGACTCTGTTCTGTTTTGTAATTCAGTTCAAGTGTAGCGGTTTTTACATTCCCTCTATAAGTGATAGCTTATGATAAGTGTCTTTTTCTGTGTGACTTATTTCACTTAGAATCGTCGTACTTAACTCCACTCATCTTGCTTCTACTAGCCTTATGACATTGATTTCATGTCTGAGTGATATTCCATTGTACATAAGGACCACAACTTCTTTATCCATTTTTCTCTTTCCTGGGATATTTAAGGTGTCATGAAGTGGAGGTTCTTGTCAACAGAGCAGACCTAAACTTTCGGGTGCCTGTGTCTTGCTGATTTTTAGTTTTTCCAATTTATATGCCCATGAGTGGACGTGCCCTATGCTCCCTAAGCTGTTTTTTTTTCGATGTTTCAGGACACAACGTACACTTCTCCAGAGTGGCTGTTGGCAATTTACATCCCGCCCATCAGTGTAGCAAGGCTGCCATTTCTCCATGGCCTGTCCTGCATTTCTGGTTTTGACACTTTTTGCAGCATGGCCCTTTTGACCGATGGGAAGCGAGACTTCTTTGTAGCGCTGATTTGCCTTTCCAGGTTGCTTGGTTGGCCAAAAAGGGCGTATGCGTTTTTTCCTGAATATATTCAGGAAAAAACGCATACGCCCTTTTTGGCCAAGGGCATCATTGTCGACGTTTTGCCGCTTTTCATGTGCTTTAAAGGCGATTCGTATCTACCTCCTGAAATCTGTTTCCTGCAATTCTGCCTTGCTTTCAATTCCTCTTCGTTGCCTTCCCTCAATATATTTGTGGACGAGAGTTATCATTTATAACTCTGCAGGTTTGTGAATTGCAGTGCCCCTGAGCTCCATTTTTCAACTGTCTTTTTTGGGAGCTGGCCGCAAAAGCACGGGATTGCCTCAGGCCCTATTCTGGTTCCGGGCGGCAGGCTGAGCCTGTGGTTAATTCTTCTTCCTGTTGGGAAAATAGAGTGACCTGTGCCTGTCCCAACACCTAGATCTAGTCTCTCATTGGTTGCCCCTCTTCCCGTTCATCCTCAGGACAAATTGCAACCTGTAGGGAACAGGAGCTTAAAGGTGCTGATTCTCCAAGTAGGGAGATTGCTAGTAAAGTAGCTGGAATGGCGAACCCGAGCACAAGGAGATGAGAAATGAGGTGCGTTTTAGAAACCTTTCAAAATCACATGGTGTACCATCTTCTGGGTTTCTCATGCATGTTTTCGATGTAGGAAGATGCCCTTGAACCTGGAGATTTGGGACCCATGGGATGGGTACCACGCAGTATTACTTTAAAGGGTCTGCGTTTGCTCACGCAACCTCACCCAACCTCTCAGCCCCAAGAGTGTCCACCCTTATGTCTCATCCAGCTGTGGGTCTAGATATGGTCAATCCAGGTTGCATCACAGCCTCTGAACGAATTTTGTAAGAATGTCTCTCTCTTTCACTGTCTTTGTTTTACGGGTTTTTAAAAGTAATTTATTTTTATAATGGGGTTTAGCTGCTTTTCATGGCTCTGTTTATGCGGCTTTACACCCACTTGACTCACTTCCAGAGAGATATCAATATATAGGTTTTAAGATTCTTACTAGTCACATATATTCTTGTGCGGTGAATAGGGGGTGTTGAGTCCAGTTCACTGAGCAAGGAGTAGGTCTTGTCTAGTACATATTGGGTGTATGGAACGGTATCTGAGCGAATTTGAAACCCTTGTTTTACGCATCACCCCACCTCACCTTTCCCGTTAAGCAGCCATAGTGTGTTTTCTAAACGTGTGACTCTGTTCTGTTTTGTAATTCAGTTCAAGTGTAGCGGTTTTTACATTCCCTCTATAAGTGATAGCTTATGATAAGTGTCTTTTTCTGTGTGACTTATTTCACTTAGAATCGTCGTACCTAACTCCACTCATCTTGCTTCTACTAGCCTTATGACATTGATTTCATGTCTGAGTGATATTCCATTGTACATAAGGACCACAACTTCTTTATCCATTTTTCTCTTTCCTGGGATATTTAAGGTGCCATGAAGTGGAGGTTCTTGTCAACAGAGCAGCCCTAAATTTTCGGGTGCCTGTGTCTTGCTGATTTTTAGTTTTTCCAATTTATATGCCCATGAGTGGACGTGCCCTATGCTCCCTAAGCTGTTTTTTTTTTCGATGTTTCAGGACACAACGTACACTTCTCCAGAGTGGCTGTTGGCAATTTACATCCCGCCCATCAGTGTAGCAAGGCTGCCATTTCTCCATGGCCTGTCCTGCATTTCTCGTTTTGACACTTTTTGCAGCATGGCCCTTTTCACCGATGGGAAGCGAGACTTCTTTGTAGCGCTGATTTGCCTTTCCAGGTTGCTTGGTTGGCCAAAAAGGGCGTATGCGTTTTTTCCTGAATATATTCAGGAAAAAACGCATACGCCCTTTTTGGCCAAGGGCATCATTGTCGACGTTTTGCCGCTTTTCATGTGCTTTAAAGGCGATTCGTATCTACCTCCTGAAATCTGTTTCCTGCAATTCTGCCTTGCTTTCAATTCCTCTTCGTTGCCTTCCCTCAATATATTTGTGGACGAGAGTTATCATTTATAACTCTGCAGGTTTGTGAATTGCAGTGCCCCTGAGCTCCATTTTTCAACTGTCTTTTTTGGGAGCTGGCCGCAAAAGCACGGGATTGCCTCAGGCCCTATTCTGGTTCCGGGCGGCAGGCTGAGCCTGTGGTTAATTCTTCTTCCTGTTGGGAAAATAGAGTGACCTGTGCCTGTCCCAACACCTAGATCTAGTCTCTCATTGGTTGCCCCTCTTCCCGTTCATCCTCAGGACAAATTGCAACCTGTAGGGAACAGGAGCTTAAAGGTGCTGATTCTCCAAGTAGGGAGATTGCTAGTAAAGTAGCTGGAATGGCGAACCCCAGCACAAGGAGATGAGAAATGAGGTGCGTTTTAGAAACCTTTCAAAATCACATGGTGTACCATCTTCTGGGTTTCTCATGCATGTTTTCGATGTAGGAAGATGCCCTTGAACCTGGAGATTTGGGACCCATGGGATGGGTACCACGCAGTATTACGTTAAAGGGTCTGCGTTTGCTCACGCAACCTCACCCAACCTCTCAGCCCCAAGAGTATCCACCCTTATGTCTCATCCATCTGTGGGTGTAGATATGGTCAATGCAGGTTGCATCACAGCCTCTGAACGAATTTTGTAAGAATGTCTCTCTCTTTCACTGTCTTTGTTTTACGGGTTTTTAAAAGTAATTTATTTTTATAATGGGGTTTAGCTGCTTTTCATGGCTCTGTTTATGCGGCTTTACACCCACTTGACTCACTTCCAGAGAGATATCAATATATAGGTTTTAAGATTCTTACTAGTCACATATATTCTTGTGCGGTGAATAGGGGGTGTTGAGTCCAGTTCACTGAGCAAGGAGTAGGTCTTGTCTATTACATATTGGGTGTATGGAACGGTATCTGAGCGGATTTGAAACCCTTGTTTTATGCATCACCCCACCTCACCTTTCCCGTTAAGCAGCCATAGTGTGTTTTCTAAACGTGTGACTCTGTTCTGTTTTGTAATTCAGTTCAAGTGTAGCGGTTTTTACATTCCCTCTATAAGTGATAGCTTATGATAAGTGTCTTTTTCTGTGTGACTTATTTCACTTAGAATCGTCGTACCTAACTCCACTCATCTTGCTTCTACTAGCCTTATAACATTGATTTCATGTCTGAGTGATATTCCATTGTACATAAGGACCACAACTTCTTTATCCATTTTTCTCTTTCCTGGGATATTTAAGGTGTCATGAAGTGGAGGTTCTTGTCAACAGAGCAGCCCTAAACTTTCGGGTGCCGGTGTCTTGCTGATTTTTAGTTTTTCCAATTTATATGCCCATGAGTGGACGTGCCCTATGCTCCCTAAGCTGTTTTTTTTTCGATGTTTCAGGACACAACGTACACTTCTCCAGAGTGGCTGTTGGCAATTTACATCCCGCCCATCAGTGTAGCAAGGCTGCCATTTCTCCATGGCCTGTCCTGCATTTCTGGTTTTGACACTTTTTGCAGCATGGCCCTTTTGACCGATGGGAAGCGAGACTTCTTTGTAGCGCTGATTTGCCTTTCCAGGTTGCTTGGTTGGCCAAAAAGGGCGTATGCGTTTTTTCCTGAATATATTCAGGAAAAAACGCATACGCCCTTTTTGTCCAAGGGCATCATTGTCGACGTTTTGCCGCTTTTCATGTGCTTTAAATGCGATTCGTATCTACCTCCTGAAATCTGTTTCCTGCAATTCTGCCTTGCTTTGAATTCCTCTTCGTTGCCTTCCCTCAATATATTTGTGGACGAGAGTTATCATTTATAACTCTGCAGGTTTGTGAATTGCAGTGCCCCTGAGCTCCATTTTTCAACTGTCTTTTTTGGGAGCTGGCCGCAAAAGCACGGGATTGCCTCAGGCCCTATTCTGGTTCATGGCGGCAGGCTGAGCCTGTGGTTAATTCTTCTTCCTGTTGGGAAAATAGAGTGACCTGTGCCTGTCCCAACACCTAGATCTTGTCTCTCATTGGTTGCCCCTCTTCCCGTTCATCCTCAGGACAAATTGCAACCTGTAGGGAACAGGAGCTTAAAGGTGCTGATTCTCCAAGTAGGGAGATTGCTAGGAAAGTAGCTGGAATGGCGAACCCGAGCACAAGGAGATGAGAAATGAGGTGCGTTTTAGAAACCTTTCAAAATCACATGGTGTACCATCTTCTGGGTTTCTCATGCATGTTTTCGATGTAGGAAGATGCCCTTGAACCTGGAGATTTGGGACCCATGGGATGGGTACCACGCAGTATTACTTTAAAGGGTCTGCGTTTGCTCACGCAACCTCACCCAACCTCTCAGCCCCAAGAGTGTCCACCCTTATGTCTCATCCAGCTGTGAGTCTAGATATGGTCAATCCAGGTTGCATCACAGCCTCTGAACGAATTTTGTAAGAATGTCTCTCTCTTTCACTGTCTTTGTTTTACGGGTTTTTAAAAGTAATTTATTTTTATAATGGGGTTTAGCTGCTTTTCATGGCTCTGTTTATGCGGCTTTACACCCACTTGACTCACTTCCAGAGAGATATCAATATATAGGTTTTAAGATTCTTACTAGTCACATATATTCCTGTGCGGTGAATAGGGGGTGTTGAGTCCAGTTCACTGAGCAAGGAGTAGGTCTTGTCTATTACATAATGGGTGTATGGAACAGTATCTGAGCGGATTTGAAACCCTTGTTTTATGCATCACCCCACCTCACCTTTCCCGTTAAGCAGCCATAGTGTGTTTTCTAAACGTGTGACTCTGTTCTGTTTTGTAATTCAGTTCAAGTGTAGCGGTTTTTACATTCCCTCTATAAGTGATAGCTTATGATAAGTGTCTTTTTCTGTGTGACTTATTTCACTTAGAATCGTCGTACCTAACTCCACTCATCTTGCTTCTACTAACCTTATGACATTGATTTCATGTCTGAGTGATATTCCATTGTACATAAGGACCACAACTTCTTTATCCATTTTTCTCTTTCCTGGGATATTTAAGGTGTCATGAAGTGGAGGTTCTTGTCAACAGAGCAGACCTAAACTTTCGGGTGCCTGTGTCTTGCTGATTTTTAGTTTTTCCAATTTATATGCCCATGAGTGGACGTGCCCTATGCTCCCTAAGCTGTTTTTTTTTTCGATGTTTCAGGACACAACGTACACTTCTCCAGAGTGGCTGTTGGCAATTTACATTCCGCCCATCAGTGTAGCAAGGCTGCCATTTCTCCATGGCCTGTCCTGCATTTCTCGTTTTGACACTTTTTGCAGCATGGCCCTTTTCACCGATGGGAAGGGAGACTTCTTTGTAGCGCTGATTTGCCTTTCCAGGTTGCTTGGTTGGCCAAAAAGGGCGTATGCGTTTTTTCCTGAATATATTCAGGAAAAAACGCATACGCCCTTTTTGGCCAAGGGCATCATTGTCGACGTTTTGCCACTTTTCATGTGCTTTAAAGGCGATTCGTATCTACCTCCTGAAATCTGTTTCCTGCAATTCTGCCTTGCTTTGAATTCCTCTTCGTTGCCTTCCCTCAATATATTTGTGGACGAGAGTTATCATTTATAACTCTGCAGGTTTGTGAATTGCAGTGCCCCTGAGCTCCATTTTTCAACTGTCTTTTTTGGGAGCTGGCCGCAAAAGCACGGGATTGCCTCAGGCCCTATTCTGGTTCCGGGCGGCAGGCTGAGCCTGTGGTTAATTCTTCTTCCTGTTGGGAAAATAGAGTGACCTGTGCCTGTCCCAACACCTAGATCTAGTCTCTCATTGGTTGCCCCTCTTCCCGTTCATCCTCAGGACAAATTGCAACCTGTAGGGAACAGGAGCTTAAAGGTGCTGATTCTCCAAGTAGGGAGATTGCTAGTAAAGTAGCTGGAATGGCGAACCCGAGCACAAGGAGATGAGAAATGAGGTGCGTTTTAGAAACCTTTCAAAATCACATGGTGTACCATCTTCTGGGTTTCTCATGCATGTTTTCGATGTAGGAAGATGCCCTTGAACCTGGAGATTTGGGACCCATGGGATGGGTACCACGCAGTATTACTTTAAAGGGTCTGCGTTTGCTCACGAAACCTCACCCAACCTCTCAGCCCCAAGAGTGTCCACCCTTATGTCTCATCCAGCTGTGAGTCTAGATATGGTCAATCCAGGTTGCATCACAGCCTCTGAACGAATTTTGTAAGAATGTCTCTCTCTTTCACTGTCTTTGTTTTACGGGTTTTTAAAAGTAATTTATTTTTATAATGGGGTTTAGCTGCTTTTCATGGCTCTGTTTATGCGGCTTTACACCCACTTGACTCACTTCCAGAGAGATATCAATATATAGGTTTTAAGATTCTTACTAGTCACATATATTCCTGTGCGGTGAATAGGGGGTGTTGAGTCCAGTTCACTGAGCAAGGAGTAGGTCTTGTCTATTACATAATGGGTGTATGGAACGGTATCTGAGCAGATTTGAAACCCTTGTTTTATGCATCACCCCACCTCACCTTTCCCGTTAAGCAGCCATAGTGTGTTTTCTAAACGTGTGACTCTGTTCTGTTTTGTAATTCAGTTCAAGTGTAGCGGTTTTTACATTCCCTCTATATGTGATAGCTTATGATAAGTGTCTTTTTCTGTGTGACTTATTTCACTTAGAATCGTCGTACCTAACTCCACTCATCTTGCTTCTACTAGCCTTATGACATTGATTTCATGTCTGAGTGATATTCCATTGTACATAAGGACCACAACTTCTTTATCCATTTTTCTCTTTCCTGGGATATTTAAGGTGTCATGAAGTGGAGGTTCTTGTCAACAGAGCAGACCTAAACTTTCGGGTGCCTGTGTCTTGCTGATTTTTAGTTTTTCCAATTTATATGCCCATGAGAGGACGTGCCCTATGCTCCCTAAGCTGTTTTTTTTTCGATGTTTCAGGACACAACGTACACTTCTCCAGAGTGGCTGTTGGCAATTTACATTCCGCCCATCAGTGTAGCAAGGCTGCCATTTCTCCATGGCCTGTCCTGCATTTCTCGTTTTGACACTTTTTGCAGCATGGCCCTTTTCACCGATGGGAAGCGAGACTTCTTTGTAGCGCTGATTTGCCTTTCCAGGTTGCTTGGTTGGCCAAAAAGGGCGTATGCGTTTTTTCCTGAATATATTCAGGAAAAAACGCATACGCCCTTTTTGGCCAAGGGCATCATTGTCGACGTTTTGCCGCTTTTCATGTGCTTTAAAGGCGATTCGTATCTACCTCCTGAAATCTGTTTCCTGCAATTCTGCCTTGCTTTGAATTCCTCTTCGTTGCCTTCCCTCAATATATTTGTGGACGAGAGTTATCATTTATAACTCTGCAGGTTTGTGAATTGCAGTGCCCCTGAGCTCCATTTTTCAACTGTCTTTTTTGGGAGCTGGCCGCAAAAGCACGGGATTGCCTCAGGCCCTATTCTGGTTCCGGGCGGCAGGCTGAGCCTGTGGTTAATTCTTCTTCCTGTTGGGAAAATAGAGTGACCTGTGCCTGTCCCAACACCTAGATCTAGTCTCTCATTGGTTGCCCCTCTTCCCGTTCATCCTCAGGACAAATTGCAACCTGTAGGGAACAGGAGCTTAAAGGTGCTGATTCTCCAAGTAGGGAGATTGCTAGTAAAGTAGCTGGAATGGCGAACCCGAGCACAAGGAGATGAGAAATGAGGTGCGTTTTAGAAACCTTTCAAAATCACATGGTGTACCATCTTCTGGGTTTCTCATGCATGTTTTCGATGTAGGAAGATGCCCTTGAACCTGGAGATTTGGGACCCATGGGATGGGTACCACGCAGTATTACGTTAAAGGGTCTGCGTTTGCTCACGCAACCTCACCCAACCTCTCAGCCCCAAGAGTGTCCACCCTTATGTCTCATCCATCTGTGGGTGTAGATATGGTCAATGCAGGTTGCATCACAGCCTCTGAACGAATTTTGTAAGAATGTCTCTCTCTTTCAGTGTCTTTGTTTTACGGGTTTTTAAAAGTAATTTATTTTTATAATGGGGTTTAGCTGCTTTTCATGGCTCTGTTTATGCGACTTTACACCCACTTGACTCACTTCCAGAGAGATATCAATATATAAGTTTTAAGATTCTTACTAGTCACATATATTCTTGTGCGGTGAATAGGGGGTGTTGAGTCCAGTTCACTGAGCAAGGAGTAGGTCTTTTCTATTACATATTGGGTGTATGGAACGGTATCTGAGCGGATTTGAAACCCTTGTTTTATGCATCACCCCACCTCACCTTTCCCGTTAAGCAGCCATAGTGTGTTTTCTAAACGTGTGACTCTGTTCTGTTTTGTAATTCAGTTCAAGTGTAGCGGTTTTTACATTCCCTCTATAAGTGATAGCTTATGATAAGTGTCTTTTTCTGTGTGACTTATTTCACTTAGAATCGTCGTACCTAACTCCACTCATCTTGCTTCTACTAGCCTTATAACATTGATTTCATGTCTGAGTGATATTCCATTGTACATAAGGACCACGACTTCTTTATCCATTTTTCTCTTTCCTGGGATATTTAAGGTGTCATGAAGTGGAGGTTCTTGTCAACAGAGCAGACCTAAACTTTCGGGTGCCTGTGTCTTGCTGATTTTTAGTTTTTCCAATTTATATGCCCATGAGTGGACGTGCCCTATGCTCCCTAAGCTGTTTTTTTTTCGATGTTTCAGGACACAACGTACACTTCTCCAGAGTGGCTGTTGGCAATTTACATCCCGCCCATCAGTGTAGCAAGGCTGCCATTTCTCCATGGCCTGTCCTGCATTTCTGGTTTTGACACTTTTTGCAGCATGGCCCTTTTGACCGATGGGAAGCGAGACTTCTTTGTAGCGCTGATTTGCCTTTCCAGGTTGCTTGGTTGGCCAAAAAGGGCGTATGCGTTTTTTCCTGAATATATTCAGGAAAAAACGCATACGCCCTTTTTGGCCAAGGTCATCATTGTCGACGTTTTGCCACTTTTCATGTGCTTTAAAGGCGATTCGTATCTACCTCCTGAAATCTGTTTCCTGCAATTCTGCCTTGCTTTGAATTCCTCTTCGTTGCCTTCCCTCAATATATTTGTGGACGAGAGTTATCATTTATAACTCTGCAGGTTTGTGAATTGCAGTGCCCCTGAGCTCCATTTTTCAACTGTCTTTTTTGGGAGCTGGCCGCAAAAGCACGGGATTGCCTCAGGCCCTATTCTGGTTCCGGGCGGCAGGCTGAGCCTGTGGTTAATTCTTCTTCCTGTTGGGAAAATAGAGTGACCTGTGCCTGTCCCAACACCTAGATCTAGTCTCTCATTGGTTGCCCCTCTTCCCGTTCATCCTCAGGACAAATTGCAACCTGTAGGGAACAGGAGCTTAAAGGTGCTGATTCTCCAAGTAGGGAGATTGCTAGTAAAGTAGCTGGAATGGCGAACCCGAGCACAAGGAGATGAGAAATGAGGTGCGTTTTAGAAACCTTTCAAAATCACATGGTGTACCATCTTCTGGGTTTCTCATGCATGTTTTCGATGTAGGAAGATGCCCTTGAACCTGGAGATTTGGGACCCATGGGATGGGTACCACGCAGTATTACTTTAAAGGGTCTGCATTTGCTCACGCAACCTCACCCAACCTCTCAGCCCCAAGAGTGTCCACCCTTATGTCTCATCCAGCTGTGAGTCTAGATATGGTCAATCCAGGTTGCATCACAGCCTCTGAACGAATTTTGTAAGAATGTCTCTCTCTTTCACTGTCTTTGTTTTACGGGTTTTTAAAAGTAATTTATTTTTATAATGGGGTTTAGCTGCTTTTCATGGCTCTGTTTATGCGGCTTTACACCCACTTGACTCACTTCCAGAGAGATATCAATATATAGGTTTTAAGATTCTTACTAGTCACATATATTCCTGTGCGGTGAATAGGGGGTGTTGAGTCCAGTTCACTGAGCAAGGAGTAGGTCTTGTCTATTACATAATGGGTGTATGGAACGGTATCTGAGCGGATTTGAAACCCTTGTTTTATGCATCACCCCACCTCACATTTCCCGTTAAGCAGCCATAGTGTGTTTTCTAAACGTGTGACTCTGTTCTGTTTTGTAATTCAGTTCAAGTGTAGCGGTTTTTACATTCCCTCTATAAGTGATAGCTTATGATAAGTGTCTTTTTCTGTGTGACTTATTTCACTTAGAATCGTCGTACCTAACTCCACTCATCTTGCTTCTACTAGCCTTATGACATTGATTTCATGTCTGAGTGATATTCCATTGTACATAAGGACCACAACTTCTTTATCCATTTTTCTCTTTCCTGGGATATTTAAGGTGTCATGAAGTGGAGGTTCTTGTCAACAGAGCAGACCTAAACTTTCGGGTGCCTGTGTCTTGCTGATTTTTAGTTTTTCCAATTTATATGCCCATGAGTGGACGTGCCCTATGCTCCCTAAGCTGTTTTTTTTTCGATGTTTCAGGACACAACGTACACTTCTCCAGAGTGGCTGTTGGCAATTTACATCCCGCCCATCAGTGTAGCAAGGCTGCCATTTCTCCATGGCCTGTCCTGCATTTCTCGTTTTGACACTTTTTGCAGCATGGCCCTTTTCACCGATGGGAAGCGAGACTTCTTTGTAGCGCTGATTTGCCTTTCCAGGTTGCTTGGTTGGCCAAAAAGGGCGTATGCGTTTTTTCCTGAATATATTCAGGAAAAAACGCATACGCCCTTTTTGGCCAAGGGCATCATTGTCGACGTTTTGCCGCTTTTCATGTGCTTTAAAGGCGATTCGTATCTACCTCCTGAAATCTGTTTCCTGCAATTCTGCCTTGCTTTCAATTCCTCTTCGTTGCCTTCCCTCAATATATTTGTGGACGAGAGTTATCATTTATAACTCTGCAGGTTTGTGAATTGCAGTGCCCCTGAGCTCCATTTTTCAACTGTCTTTTTTGGGAGCTGGCCGCAAAAGCACGGGATTGCCTCAGGCCCTATTCTGGTTCCGGGCGGCAGGCTGAGCCTGTGGTTAATTCTTCTTCCTGTTGGGAAAATAGAGTGACCTGTGCCTGTCCCAACACCTAGATCTAGTCTCTCATTGGTTGCCCCTCTTCCCGTTCATCCTCAGGACAAATTGCAACCTGTAGGGAACAGGAGCTTAAAGGTGCTGATTCTCCAAGTAGGGAGATTGCTAGTAAAGTAGCTGGAAAGGCGAACCCGAGCACAAGGAGATGAGAAATGAGGTGCGTTTTAGAAACCTTTCAAAATCACATGGTGTACCATCTTCTGGGTTTCTCATGCATGTTTTCGATGTAGGAAGATGCCCTTGAACCTGGAGATTTGGGACCCATGGGATGGGTACCACGCAGTATTACTTTAAAGGGTCTGCGTTTGCTCACGCAACCTCACCCAAACTCTCAGCCCCAAGAGTGTCCACCCTTATGTCTCATCCAGCTGTGGGTCTAGATATGGTCAATCCAGGTTGCATCACAGCCTCTGAACGAATATTGTAAGAATGTCTCTCTCTTTCACTGTCTTTGTTTTACGGGTTTTTAAAAGTAATTTATTTTTATAATGGGGTTTAGCTGCTTTTCATGGCTCTGTTTATGCGGCTTTACACCCACTTGACTCACTTCCAGAGAGATATCAATATATAGGTTTTAAGATTCTTACTAGTCACATATATTCTTGTGCGGTGAATAGGGGGTGTTGAGTCCAGTTCACTGAGCAAGGAGTAGGTCTTGTCTATTACATAATGGGTGTATGGAACGGTATCTGAGCGGATTTGAAACCCTTGTTTTATGCATCACCCCACCTCACCTTTCCCGTTAAGCAGCCATAGTGTGTTTTCTAAACGTGTGACTCTGTTCTGTTTTGTAATTCAGTTCAAGTGTAGCGGTTTTTACATTCCCTCTATAAGTGATAGCTTATGATAAGTGTCTTTTTCTGTGTGACTTATTTCACTTAGAATCGTCGTACCTAACTCCACTCATCTTGCTTCTACTAGCCTTATGACATTGATTTCATGTCTGAGTGATATTCCATTGTACATAAGGACCACAACTTCTTTATCCATTTTTCTCTTTCCTGGGATATTTAAGGTGTCATGAAGTGGAGGTTCTTGTCAACAGAGCAGACCTAAACTTTCGGGTGCCTGTGTCTTGCTGATTTTTAGTTTTTCCAATTTATATGCCCATGAGTGGACGTGCCCTATGCTCCCTAAGCTGTTTTTTTTTCGATGTTTCAGGACACAACGTACACTTCTCCAGAGTGGCTGTTGGCAATTTACATTCCGCCCATCAGTGTAGCAAGGCTGCCATTTCTCCATGGCCTGTCCTGCATTTCTCGTTTTGACACTTTTTGCAGCATGGCCCTTTTCACCGATGGGAAGCGAGACTTCTTTGTAGCGCTGATTTGCCTTTCCAGGTTGCTTGGTTGGCCAAAAAGGGCGTATGCGTTTTTTCCTGAATATATTCAGGAAAAAACGCATACGCCCTTTTTGGCCAAGGGCATCATTGTCGACGTTTTGCCGCTTTTCATGTGCTTTAAAGGCGATTCGTATCTACCTCCTGAAATCTGTTTCCTGCAATTCTGCCTTGCTTTGAATTCCTCTTCGTTGCCTTCCCTCAATATATTTGTGGACGAGAGTTATCATTTATAACTCTGCAGGTTTGTGAATTGCAGTGCCCCTGAGCTCCATTTTTCAACTGTCTTTTTTGGGAGCTGGCCGCAAAAGCACGGGATTGCCTCAGGCCCTATTCTGGTTCCGGGCGGCAGGCTGAGCCTGTGGTTAATTCTTCTTCCTGTTGGGAAAATAGAGTGACCTGTGCCTGTCCCAACACCTAGATCTAGTCTCTCATTGGTTGCCCCTCTTCCCGTTCATCCTCAGGACAAATTGCAACCTGTAGGGAACAGGAGCTTAAAGGTGCTGATTCTCCAAGTAGGGAGATTGCTAGTAAAGTAGCTGGAATGGCGAACCCGAGCACAAGGAGATGAGAAATGAGGTGCGTTTTAGAAACCTTTCAAAATCACATGGTGTACCATCTTCTGGGTTTCTCATGCATGTTTTCGATGTAGGAAGATGCCCTTGAACCTGGAGATTTGGGACCCATGGGATGGGTACCACGCAGTATTACTTTAAAGGGTCTGCGTTTGCTCACGCAACCTCACCCAAACTCTCAGCCCCAAGAGTATCCACCCTTATGTCTCATCCAGCTGTGGGTCTAGATATGGTCAATCCAGGTTGCATCACAGCCTCTGAACGAATTTTGTAAGAATGTCTCTCTCTTTCACTGTCTTTGTTTTACGGGTTTTTAAAAGTAATTTATTTTTATAATGGGGTTTAGCTGCTTTTCATGGCTCTGTTTATGCGGCTTTACACCCACTTGACTCACTTCCAGAGAGATATCAATATATAGGTTTTAAGATTCTTACTAGTCACATATATTCTTGTGCGGTGAATAGGGGGTGTTGAGTCCAGTTCACTGAGCAAGGAGTAGGTCTTGTCTATTACATATTGGGTGTATGGAACGGTATCTGAGCGGATTTGAAACCCTTGTTTTATGCATCACCCCACCTCACCTTTCCCTTTAAGCAGCCATAGTGTGTTTTCTAAACGTGTGACTCTGTTCTGTTTTGTAATTCAGTTCAAGTGTAGCGGTTTTTACATTCCCTCTATAAGTGATAGCTTATGATAAGTGTCTTTTTCTGTGTGACTTATTTCACTTTGAATCGTCGTACCTAACTCCACTCATCTTGCTTCTACTAGCCTTATAACATTGATTTCATGTCTGAGTGATATTCCATTGTACATAAGGACCACAACTTCTTTATCCATTTTTCTCTTTCCTGGGATATTTAAGGTGTCATGAAGTGGAGGTTCTTGTCAACAGAGCAGACCTAAACTTTCGGGTGCCTGTGTCTTGCTGATTTTTAGTTTTTCCAATTTATATGCCCATGAGTGGACGTGCCCTATGCTCCCTATTTTTTTTTTTTTTCGATGTTTCTGGACACAACGTACACTTCTCCAGAGTGGCTGTTGGCAATTTACATCCCGCCCATCAGTGTAGCAAGGCTGCCATTTCTCCATGGCCTGTCCTGCATTTCTGGTTTTGACACTTTTTGCAGCATGGCCCTTTTGACCGATGGGAAGCGAGACTTCTTTGTAGCGCTGATTTGCCTTTCCAGGTTGCTTGGTTGTCCAAAAAGGGCGTATGCGTTTTTTCCTGAATATATTCAGGAAAAAACGCATACGCCCTTTTTGGCCAAGGGCATCATTGTCGACGTTTTGCCGCTTTTCATGTGCTTTAAAAGCGATTCGTATCTACCTCCTGAAATCTGTTTCCTGCAATTCTGCCTTGCTTTCAATTCCTCTTCGTTGCCTTCCCTCAATATATTTGTGGACGAGAGTTATCATTTATAACTCTGCAGGTTTGTGAATTGCAGTGCCCCTGAGCTCCATTTTTCAACTGTCTTTTTTGGGAGCTGGCCGCAAAAGCACGGGATTGCCTCAGGCCCTATTCTGGTTCCCGGCGGCAGGCTGAGCCTGTGGTTAATTCTTCTTCCTGTTGGGAAAATAGAGTGACCTGTGCCTGTCCCAACACCTAGATCTAGTCTCTCATTGGTTGCCCCTCTTCCCGTTCATCCTCAGGACAAATTGCATCCTGTAGGGAACAGGAGCTTAAAGGTGCTGATTCTCCAAGTAGGGAGATTGCTAGTAAAGTAGCTGGAATGGCGAACCCGAGCACAAGGAGATGAGAAATGAGGTGCGTTTTAGAAACCTTTCAAAATCACATGGTGTACCATCTTCTGGGTTTCTCATGCATGTTTTCGATGTAGGAAGATGCCCTTGAACCTGGAGATTTGGGACCCATGGGATGGGTACCACGCAGTATTACTTTAAAGGGTCTGCGTTTGCTCACGCAACCTCACCCAACCTCTCAGCCCCAAGAGTGTCCACCCTTATGTCTCATCCATCTGTGGGTGTAGATATGGTCAATGCAGGTTGCATCACAGCCTCTGAACGAATTTTGTAAGAATGTCTCTCTCTTTCACTGTCTTTGTTTTACGGGTTTTTAAAAGTAATTTATTTTTATAATGGGGTTTAGCTGCTTTTCATGGCTCTGTTTATGCGGCTTTACACCCACTTGACTCACTTCCAGAGAGATATCAATATATAGGTTTTAAGATTCTTACTAGTCACATATATTCTTGTGCGGTGAATAGGGGGTGTTGAGTCCAGTTCACTGAGCAAGGAGTAGGTCTTGTCTATTACATATTGGGTGTATGGAACGGTATCTGAGCGGATTTGAAACCCTTGTTTTATGCATCACCCCACCTCACCTTTCCCGTTAAGCAGCCATAGTGTGTTTTCTAAACGTGTGACTCTGTTCTGTTTTGTAATTCAGTTCAAGTGTAGCGGTTTTTACATTCCCTCTATAAGTGATAGCTTATGATAAGTGTCTTTTTCTGTGTGACTTATTTCACTTAGAATCGTCGTACCTAACTCCACTCATCTTGCTTCTACTAGCCTTATAACATTGATTTCATGTCTGAGTGATATTCCATTGTACATAAGGACCACATCTTCTTTATCCATTTTTCTCTTTCCTGGGATATTTAAGGTGTCATGAAGTGGAGGTTCTTGTCAACAGAGCAGACCTAAACTTTCGGGTGCCTGTGTCTTGCTGATTTTTAATTTTTCCAATTTATATGCCCATGAGTGGACGTGCCCTATGCTCCCTAAGCTGTTTTTTTTTCGATGTTTCAGGACACAACGTACACTTCTCCAGAGTGGCTGTTGGCAATTTACATCCCGCCCATCAGTGTAGCAAGGCTGCCATTTCTCCATGACCTGTCCTGCATTTCTCGTTTTGACAGTTTTTGCAGCATGGCCCTTTTGACCGATGGGAAGCGAGACTTCTTTGTAGCGCTGATTTGCCTTTCCAGGTTGCTTGGTTGGCCAAAAAGGGCGTATGCGTTTTTTCCTGAATATATTCAGGAAAAAACGCTTACGCCCTTTTTGGCCAAGGGCATCATTGTCGACGTTTTGCCGCTTTTCATGTGCTTTAAAGGCGATTCGTATCTACCTCCTGAAATCTGTTTCCTGCAATTCTGCCTTGCTTTCAATTCCTCTTCGTTGCCTTCCCTCAATATATTTGTGGACGAGAGTTATCATTTATAACTCTGCAGGTTTGTGAATTGCAGTGCCCCTGAGCTCCATTTTTCAACTGTCTTTTTTGGGAGCTGGCCACAAAAGCACGGGATTGCCTCAGGCCCTATTCTGGTTCCGGGCGGCAGGCTGAGCCTGTGGTTAATTCTTCTTCCTGTTGGGAAAATAGAGTGACCTGTGCCTGTCCCAACACCTAGATCTAGTCTCTCATTGGTTGCCCCTCTTCCCGTTCATCCTCAGGACAAATTGCAACCTGTAGGGAACAGGAGCTTAAAGGTGCTGATTCTCCAAGTAGGGAGATTGCTAGTAAAGTAGCTGGAATGGCGAACCCGAGCACAAGGAGATGAGAAATGAGGTGCGTTTTAGAAACCTTTCAAAATCACATGGTGTACCATCTTCTGGGTTTCTCATGCATGTTTTCGATGTAGGAAGATGCCCTTGAACCTGGAGATTTGGGACCCATGGGATGGGTACCACGCAGTATTACTTTAAAGGGTCTGCGTTTGCTCACGCAACCTCACCCAACCTCTCAGCCCCAAGAGTGTCCACCCTTATGTCTCATCCAGCTGTGGGTGTAGATATGGTCAAGGCAGGTTGCATCACAGCCTCTGAACGAATTTTGTAAGAATGTCTCTCTCTTTCACTGTCTTTGTTTTACGGGTTTTTAAAAGTAATTTATTTTTATAATGGGGTTTAGCTGCTTTTCATGGCTCTGTTTATGCGGCTTTACACCCACTTGACTCACTTCCAGAGAGATATCAATATACAGGTTTTAAGATTCTTACTAGTCACATATATTCTTGTGCGGTGAATAAGGGGTGTTGAGTCCAGTTCACTGAGCAAGGAGTAGGTCTTGTCTATTACATATTGGGTGTATGGAACGGTATCTGAGCGGATTTGAAACCCTTGTTTTATGCATCACCCCACCTCACCTTTCCCGTTAAGCAGCCATAGTGTGTTTTCTAAACGTGTGACTCTGTTCTGTTTTGTAATTCAGTTCAAGTGTAGCGGTTTTTACATTCCCTCTATAAGTGATAGCTTATGATAAGTGTCTTTTTCTGTGTGACTTATTTCACTTAGAATCGTCGTACCTAACTCCACTCATCTTGCTTCTACTAGCCTTATGACATTGATTTCATGTCTGAGTGATATTCCATTGTACATAAGGACCACAACTTCTTTATCCATTTTTCTCTTTCCTGGGATATTTAAGGTGTCATGAAGTGGAGGTTCTTGTCAACAGAGCAGACCTAAACTTTCGGGTGCCTGTGTCTTGCTGATTTTTAGTTTTTCCAATTTATATGCCCATGAGTGGACGTGCCCTATGCTCCCTAAGCTGTTTTTTTTTCGATGTTTCAGGACACAACGTACACTTCTCCAGAGTGGCTGTTGGCAATTTACATTCCGCCCATCAGTGTAGCAAGGCTGCCATTTCTCCATGGCCTGTCCTGCATTTCTCGTTTTGACACTTTTTGCAGCATGGCCCTTTTCACCGATGGGAAGCGAGACTTCTTTGTAGCGCTGATTTGCCTTTCCAGGTTGCTTGGTTGGCCAAAAAGGGCGTATGCGTTTTTTCCTGAATATATTCAGGAAAAAACGCATACGCCCTTTTTGGCCAAGGGCATCATTGTCGACGTTTTGCCGCTTTTCATGTGCTTTAAAGGCGATTCGTATCTACCTCCTGAAATCTATTTCCTGCAATTCTGCCTTGCTTTGAATTCCTCTTCGTTGCCTTCCCTCAATATATTTGTGGACGAGAGTTATCATTTATAACTCTGCAGGTTTGTGAATTGCAGTGCCCCTGAGCTCCATTTTTCAACTGTCTTTTTTGGGAGCTGGCCGCAAAAGCACGGGATTGCCTCAGGCCCTATTCTGGTTCCGGGCGGCAGGCTGAGCCTGTGGTTAATTCTTCTTCCTGTTGGGAAAATAGAGTGACCTGTGCCTGTCCCAACACCTAGATCTAGTCTCTCATTGGTTGCCCCTCTTCCCGTTCATCCTCAGGACAAATTGCAACCTGTAGGGAACAGGAGCTTAAAGGTGCTGATTCTCCAAGTAGGGAGATTGCTAGTAAAGTAGCTGGAATGGCGAACCCGAGCACAAGGAGATGAGAAATGAGGTGCGTTTTAGAAACCTTTCAAAATCACATGGTGTACCATCTTCTGGGTTTCTCATGCATGTTTTCGATGTAGGAAGATGCCCTTGAACCTGGAGATTTGGGACCCATGGGATGGGTACCACGCAGTATTACTTTAAAGGGTCTGCGTTTGCTCACGCAACCTCACCCAACCTCTCAGCCCCAAGAGTGTCCACCCTTATGTCTCATCCAGCTGTGGGTGTAGATATGGTCAAGGCAGGTTGCATCACAGCCTCTGAACGAATTTTGTAAGAATGTCTCTCTCTTTCACTGTCTTTGTTTTACGGGTTTTTAAAAGTAATTTATTTTTATAATGGGGTTTAGCTGCTTTTCATGGCTCTGTTTATGCGGCTTTACACCCACTTGACTCACTTCCAGAGAGATATCAATATATAGGTTTTAAGATTCTTACTAGTCACATATATTCTTGTGCGGTGAATAAGGGGTGTTGAGTCCAGTTCACTGAGCAAGGAGTAGGTCTTGTCTATTACATATTGGGTGTATGGAACGGTATCTGAGCGGATTTGAAACCCTTGTTTTATGCATCACCCCACCTCACCTTTCCCGTTAAGCAGCCATAGTGTGTTTTCTAAACGTGTGACTCTGTTCTGTTTTGTAATTCAGTTCAAGTGTAGCGGTTTTTACATTCCCTCTATAAGTGATAGCTTATGATAAGTGTCTTTTTCTGTGTGACTTATTTCACTTAGAATCGTCGTACCTAACTCCACTCATCTTGCTTCTACTAGCCTTATGACATTGATTTCATGTCTGAGTGATATTCCATTGTACATAAGGACCACAACTTCTTTATCCATTTTTCTCTTTCCTGGGATATTTAAGGTGTCATGAAGTGGAGGTTCTTGTCAACAGAGCAGACCTAAACTTTCGGGTGCCTGTGTCTTGCTGATTTTTAGTTTTTCCAATTTATATGCCCATGAGTGGACGTGCCCTATGCTCCCTAAGCTGTTTTTTTTTCGATGTTTCAGGACACAACGTACACTTCTCCAGAGTGGCTGTTGGCAATTTACATTCCGCCCATCAGTGTAGCAAGGCTGCCATTTCTCCATGGCCTGTCCTGCATTTCTCGTTTTGACACTTTTTGCAGCATGGCCCTTTTCACCGATGGGAAGCGAGACTTCTTTGTAGCGCTGATTTGCCTTTCCAGGTTGCTTGGTTGGCCAAAAAGGGCGTATGCGTTTTTTCCTGAATATATTCAGGAAAAAACGCATACGCCCTTTTTGGCCAAGGGCATCATTGTCGACGTTTTGCCGCTTTTCATGTGCTTTAAAGGCGATTCGTATCTACCTCCTGAAATCTATTTCCTGCAATTCTGCCTTGCTTTGAATTCCTCTTCGTTGCCTTCCCTCAATATATTTGTGGACGAGAGTTATCATTTATAACTCTGCAGGTTTGTGAATTGCAGTGCCCCTGAGCTCCATTTTTCAACTGTCTTTTTTGGGAGCTGGCCGCAAAAGCACGGGATTGCCTCAGGCCCTATTCTGGTTCCGGGCGGCAGGCTGAGCCTGTGGTTAATTCTTCTTCCTGTTGGGAAAATAGAGTGACCTGTGCCTGTCCCAACACCTAGATCTAGTCTCTCATTGGTTGCCCCTCTTCCCGTTCATCCTCAGGACAAATTGCAACCTGTAGGGAACAGGAGCTTAAAGGTGCTGATTCTCCAAGTAGGGAGATTGCTAGTAAAGTAGCTGGAATGGCGAACCCGAGCACAAGGAGATGAGAAATGAGGTGCGTTTTAGAAACCTTTCAAAATCACATGGTGTACCATCTTCTGGGTTTCTCATGCATGTTTTCGATGTAGGAAGATGCCCTTGAACCTGGAGATTTGGGACCCATGGGATGGGTACCACGCAGTATTACTTTAAAGGGTCTGCGTTTGCTCACGCAACCTCACCCAACCTCTCAGCCCCAAGAGTGTCCACCCTTATGTCTCATCCAGCTGTGGGTGTAGATATGGTCAAGGCAGGTTGCATCACAGCCTCTGAACGAATTTTGTAAGAATGTCTCTCTCTTTCACTGTCTTTGTTTTACGGGTTTTTAAAAGTAATTTATTTTTATAATGGGGTTTAGCTGCTTTTCATGGCTCTGTTTATGCGGCTTTACACCCACTTGACTCACTTCCAGAGAGATATCAATATATAGGTTTTAAGATTCTTACTAGTCACATATATTCTTGTGCGGTGAATAAGGGGTGTTGAGTCCAGTTCACTGAGCAAGGAGTAGGTCTTGTCTATTACATATTGGGTGTATTGAACGGTATCTGAGCGGATTTGAAACCCTTGTTTTATGCATCACCCCACCTCACCTTTCCCGTTAAGCAGCCATAGTGTGTTTTCTAAACGTGTGACTCTGTTCTGTTTTGTAATTCAGTTCAAGTGTAGCGGTTTTTACATTCCCTCTATAAGTGATAGCTTATGATAAGTGTCTTTTTCTGTGTGACTTATTTCACTTAGAATCGTCGTACCTAACTCCACTCATCTTGCTTCTACTAGCCTTATGACATTGATTTCATGTCTGAGTGATATTCCATTGTACATAAGGACCACAACTTCTTTATCCATTTTTCTCTTTCCTGGGATATTTAAGGTGTCATGAAGTGGAGGTTCTTGTCAACAGAGCAGACCTAAACTTTCGGGTGCCTGTGTCTTGCTGATTTTTAGTTTTTCCAATTTATATGCCCATGAGTGGACGTGCCCTATGCTCCCTAAGCTGTTTTTTTTTCGATGTTTCAGGACACAACGTACACTTCTCCAGAGTGGCTGTTGGCAATTTACATTCCGCCCATCAGTGTAGCAAGGCTGCCATTTCTCCATGGCCTGTCCTGCATTTCTCGTTTTGACACTTTTTGCAGCATGGCCCTTTTCACCGATGGGAAGCGAGACTTCTTTGTAGCGCTGATTTGCCTTTCCAGGTTGCTTGGTTGGCCAAAAAGGGCGTATGCGTTTTTTCCTGAATATATTCAGGAAAAAACGCATACGCCCTTTTTGGCCAAGGGCATCATTGTCGACGTTTTGCCGCTTTTCATGTGCTTTAAAGGCGATTCGTATCTACCTCCTGAAATCTATTTCCTGCAATTCTGCCTTGCTTTGAATTCCTCTTCGTTGCCTTCCCTCAATATATTTGTGGACGAGAGTTATCATTTATAACTCTGCAGGTTTGTGAATTGCAGTGCCCCTGAGCTCCATTTTTCAACTGTCTTTTTTGGGAGCTGGCCGCAAAAGCACGGGATTGCCTCAGGCCCTATTCTGGTTCCGGGCGGCAGGCTGAGCCTGTGGTTAATTCTTCTTCCTGTTGGGAAAATAGAGTGACCTGTGCCTGTCCCAACACCTAGATCTAGTCTCTCATTGGTTGCCCCTCTTCCCGTTCATCCTCAGGACAAATTGCAACCTGTAGGGAACAGGAGCTTAAAGGTGCTGATTCTCCAAGTAGGGAGATTGCTAGTAAAGTAGCTGGAATGGCGAACCCGAGCACAAGGAGATGAGAAATGAGGTGCGTTTTAGAAACCTTTCAAAATCACATGGTGTACCATCTTCTGGGTTTCTCATGCATGTTTTCGATGTAGGAAGATGCCCTTGAACCTGGAGATTTGGGACCCATGGGATGGGTACCACGCAGTATTACTTTAAAGGGTCTGCGTTTGCTCACGCAACCTCACCCAACCTCTCAGCCCCAAGAGTGTCCACCCTTATGTCTCATCCAGCTGTGGGTGTAGATATGGTCAAGGCAGGTTGCATCACAGCCTCTGAACGAATTTTGTAAGAATGTCTCTCTCTTTCACTGTCTTTGTTTTACGGGTTTTTAAAAGTAATTTATTTTTATAATGGGGTTTAGCTGCTTTTCATGGCTCTGTTTATGCGGCTTTACACCCACTTGACTCACTTCCAGAGAGATATCAATATATAGGTTTTAAGATTCTTACTAGTCACATATATTCTTGTGCGGTGAATAAGGGGTGTTGAGTCCAGTTCACTGAGCAAGGAGTAGGTCTTGTCTATTACATATTGGGTGTATGGAACGGTATCTGAGCGGATTTGAAACCCTTGTTTTATGCATCACCCCACCTCACCTTTCCCGTTAAGCAGCCATAGTGTGTTTTCTAAACGTGTGACTCTGTTCTGTTTTGTAATTCAGTTCAAGTGTAGCGGTTTTTACATTCCCTCTATAAGTGATAGCTTATGATAAGTGTCTTTTTCTGTGTGACTTATTTCACTTAGAATCGTCGTACCTAACTCCACTCATCTTGCTTCTACTAGCCTTATGACATTGATTTCATGTCTGAGTGATATTCCATTGTACATAAGGACCACAACTTCTTTATCCATTTTTCTCTTTCCTGGGATATTTAAGGTGTCATGAAGTGGAGGTTCTTGTCAACAGAGCAGACCTAAACTTTCGGGTGCCTGTGTCTTGCTGATTTTTAGTTTTTCCAATTTATATGCCCATGAGTGGACGTGCCCTATGCTCCCTAAGCTGTTTTTTTTTCGATGTTTCAGGACACAACGTACACTTCTCCAGAGTGGCTGTTGGCAATTTACATTCCGCCCATCAGTGTAGCAAGGCTGCCATTTCTCCATGGCCTGTCCTGCATTTCTCGTTTTGACACTTTTTGCAGCATGGCCCTTTTCACCGATGGGAAGCGAGACTTCTTTGTAGCGCTGATTTGCCTTTCCAGGTTGCTTGGTTGGCCAAAAAGGGCGTATGCGTTTTTTCCTGAATATATTCAGGAAAAAACGCATACGCCCTTTTTGGCCAAGGGCATCATTGTCGACGTTTTGCCGCTTTTCATGTGCTTTAAAGGCGATTCGTATCTACCTCCTGAAATCTGTTTCCTGCAATTCTGCCTTGCTTTGAATTCCTCTTCGTTGCCTTCCCTCAATATATTTGTGGACGAGAGTTATCATTTATAACTCTGCAGGTTTGTGAATTGCAGTGCCCCTGAGCTCCATTTTTCAACTGTCTTTTTTGGGAGCTGGCCGCAAAAGCACGGGATTGCCTCAGGCCCTATTCTGGTTCCGGGCGGCAGGCTGAGCCTGTGGTTAATTCTTCTTCCTGTTGGGAAAATAGAGTGACCTGTGCCTGTCCCAACACCTAGATCTAGTCTCTCATTGGTTGCCCCTCTTCCCGTTCATCCTCAGGACAAATTGCAACCTGTAGGGAACAGGAGCTTAAAGGTGCTGATTCTCCAAGTAGGGAGATTGCTAGTAAAGTAGCTGGAATGGCGAACCCGAGCACAAGGAGATGAGAAATGAGGTGCGTTTTAGAAACCTTTCAAAATCACATGGTGTACCATCTTCTGGGTTTCTCATGCATGTTTTCGATGTAGGAAGATGCCCTTGAACCTGGAGATTTGGGACCCATGGGATGGGTACCACGCAGTATTACTTTAAAGGGTCTGCGTTTGCTCACGCAACCTCACCCAAACTCTCAGCCCCAAGAGTGTCCACCCTTATGTCTCATCCAGCTGTGGGTCTAGATATGGTCAATCCAGGTTGCATCACAGCCTCTGAACGAATTTTGTAAGAATGTCTCTCTCTTTCACTGTCTTTGTTTTACGGGTTTTTAAAAGTAATTTATTTTTATAATGGGGTTTAGCTGCTTTTCATGGCTCTGTTTATGCGGCTTTACACCCACTTGACTCACTTCCAGAGAGATATCAATATATAGGTTTTAAGATTCTTACTAGTCACATATATTCTTGTGCGGTGAATAGGGGGTGTTGAGTCCAGTTCACTGAGCAAAGAGTAGGTCTTGTCTAGTACATATTGGGTGTATGGAACGGTATCTGAGCGGATTTGAAACCCTTGTTTTATGCATCACCCCACCTCACCTTTCCCGTTAAGCAGCCATAGTGTGTTTTCTAAACGTGTGACTCTGTTCTGTTTTGTAATTCAGTTCAAGTGTAGCGGTTTTTACATTCCCTCTATAAGTGATAGCTTATGATAAGTGTCTTTTTCTGTGTGACTTATTTCACTTAGAATCGTCGTACCTAACTCCACTCATCTTGCTTCTACTAGCCTTATAACATTGATTTCATGTCTGAGTGATATTCCATTGTACATAAGGACCACAACTTCTTTATCCATTTTTCTCTTTCCTGGGATATTTAAGGTGTCATGAAGTGGAGGTTCTTGTCAACAGAGCAGACCTAAACTTTCGGGTGCCTGTGTCTTGCTGATTTTTAGTTTTTCCAATTTATATGCCCATGAGTGGACGTGCCCTATGCTCCCTAAGCTGTTTTTTTTTCGATGTTTCAGGACACAACGTACACTTCTCCAGAGTGGCTGTTGGCAATTTACATCCCGCCCATCAGTGTAGCAAGGCTGCCATTTCTCCATGGCCTGTCCTGCATTTCTGGTTTTGACACTTTTTGCAGCATGGCCCTTTTGACCGATGGGAAGCGAGACTTCTTTGTAGCGCTGATTTGCCTTTCCAGGTTGCTTGGTTGGCCAAAAAGGGCGTATGCGTTTTTTCCTGAATATATTCAGGAAAAAACGCATACGCCCTTTTTGGCCAAGGGCATCATTGTCGACGTTTTGCCGCTTTTCATGTGCTTTAAAGGCGATTCGTATCTACCTCCTGAAATCTGTTTCCTGCAATTCTGCCTTGCTTTGAATTCCTCTTCGTTGCCTTCCCTCAATATATTTGTGGACGAGAGTTATCATTTATAACTCTGCAGGTTTGTGAATTGCAGTGCCCCTGAGCTCCATTTTTCAACTGTCTTTTTTGGGAGCTGGCCGCAAAAGCACGGGATTGCCTCAGGCCCTATTCTGGTTCCCGGCGGCAGGCTGAGCCTGTGGTTAATTCTTCTTCCTGTTGGGAAAATAGAGTGACCTGTGCCTGTCCAAACACCTAGATCTAGTCTCTCATTGGTTGCCCCTCTTCCCGTTCATCCTCAGGACAAATTGCATCCTGTAGGGAACAGGAGCTTAAAGGTGCTGATTCTCCAAGTAGGGAGATTGCTAGTAAAGTAGCTGGAATGGCGAACCCGAGCACAAGGAGATGAGAAATGAGGTGCGTTTTAGAAACCTTTCAAAATCACATGGTGTACCATCTTCTGGGTTTCTCATGCATGTTTTCGATGTAGGAAGATGCCCTTGAACCTGGAGATTTGGGACCCATGGGATGGGTACCACGCAGTATTACTTTAAAGGGTCTGCGTTTGCTCACGCAACCTCACCCAACCTCTCAGCCCCAAGAGTGTCCACCCTTATGTCTCATCCATCTGTGGGTGTAGATATGGTCAATGCAGGTTGCATCACATCCTCTGAACGAATTTTGTAAGAATGTCTCTCTCTTTCACTGTCTTTGTTTTACGGGTTTTTAAAAGTAATTTATTTTTATAATGGGGTTTAGCTGCTTTTCATGGCTCTGTTTATGCGGCTTTACACCCACTTGACTCACTTCCAGAGAGATATCAATATATAGGTTTTAAGATTCTTACTAGTCACATATATTCTTGTGTGGTGAATAGGGGGTGTTGAGTCCACTTCACTGAGCAAGGAGTAGGTCTTGTCTATTACATATTGGGTGTATGGAACGGTATCTGAGCGAATTTGAAACCCTTGTTTTATGCATCACCCCACCTCACCTTTCCCGTTAAGCAGCCATAGTGTGTTTTCTAAACGTGTGACTCTGTTCTGTTTTGTAATTCAGTTCAAGTGTAGCGGTTTTTACATTCCCTCTATAAGTGATAGCTTATGATAAGTGTCTTTTTCTGTGTGACTTATTTCACTTAGAATCGTCGTACCTAACTCCACTCATCTTGCTTCTACTAGCCTTATAACATTGATTTCATGTCTGAGTGATATTCCATTGTACATAAGGACCACAACTTCTTTATCCATTTTTCTCTTTCCTGGGATATTTAAGGTGTCATGAAGTGGAGGTTCTTGTCAACAGAGCAGACCTAAACTTTCGGGTGCCTGTGTCTTGCTGATTTTTAGTTTTTCCAATTTATATGCCCATGAGTGGACGTGCCCTATGCTCCCTAAGCTGTTTTTTTTTCGATGTTTCAGGACACAACGTACACTTCTCCAGAGTGGCTGTTGGCAATTTACATCCCGCCCATCAGTGTAGCAAGGCTGCCATTTCTCCATGGCCTGTCCTGCATTTCTGGTTTTGACACTTTTTGCAGCATGGCCCTTTTGACCGATGGGAAGCGAGACTTCTTTGTAGCGCTGATTTGCCTTTCCAGGTTGCTTGGTTGGCCAAAAAGGGCGTATGCGTTTTTTCCTGAATATATTCAGGAAAAAACGCATACGCCCTTTTTGGCCAAGGGCATCATTGTCGACGTTTTGCCGCTTTTCATGTGCTTTAAAGGCGATTCGTATCTACCTCCTGAAATCTGTTTCCTGCAATTCTGCCTTGCTTTCAATTCCTCTTCGTTGCCTTCCCTCAATATATTTGTGGACGAGAGTTATCATTTATAACTCTGCAGGTTTGTGAATGGCAGTGCCCCTGAGATCCATTTTACAACTGTCTTTTTTGCGAGCTGGCCGCAAAAGCATGGGATTGCCTCAGGCCCTATTCTGGTTCCGGGCGGCAGGCTGAGCCTGTGGTTAATTCTTCTTCCTGTTGGGAAAATAGAGTGACCTGTGCCTGTCCCAACACCTAGATCTAGTCTCTCATTGGTTGCCCCTCTTCCCGTTCATCCTCAGGACAAATTGCAACCTGTAGGGAACAGGAGCTTAAAGGTGCTGATTCTCCAAGTAGGGAGATTGCTAGTAAAGTAGCTGGAATGGCGAACCCGAGCACAAGGAGATGAGAAATGAGGTGCGTTTTAGAAACCTTTCAAAATCACATGGTGTACCATCTTCTGGGTTTCTCATGCATGTTTTCGATGTAGGAAGATGCCCTTGAACCTGGAGATTTGGGACCCATGGGATGGGTACCACGCAGTATTACTTTAAAGGGTCTGCGTTTGCTCACGCAACCTCACCCAAACTCTCAGCCCCAAGAGTGTCCACCCTTATGTCTCATCCAGCTGTGGGTCTAGATATGGTCAAGGCAGGTTGCATCACAGCCTCTGAACGAATTTTGTAAGAATGTCTCTCTCTTTCACTGTCTTTGTTTTACGGGTTTTTAAAAGTAATTTATTTTTATAATGGGGTTTAGCTGCTTTTCATGGCTCTGTTTATGCGGCTTTACACCCACTTGACTCACTTCCAGAGAGATATCAATATATAGGTTTTAAGATTCTTACTAGTCACATATATTCTTGTGCGGTGAATAGGGGGTGTTGAGTCCAGTTCACTGAGCAAGGAGTAGGTCTTGTCTATTACATATTGGGTGTATGGAACGGTATCTGAGCGGATTTGAAACCCTTGTTTTATGCATCACCCCACCTCACCTTTCCCGTTAAGCAGCCATAGTGTGTTTTCTAAACGTGTGACTCTGTTCTGTTTTGTAATTCAGTTCAAGTGTAGCGGTTTTTACATTCCCTCTATAAGTGATAGCTTATGATAAGTGTCTTTTTCTGTGTGACTTATTTCACTTAGAATCGTCGTACCTAACTCCACTCATCTTGCTTCTACTAGCCTTATAACATTGATTTCATGTCTGAGTGATATTCCATTGTACATAAGGACCACAACTTCTTTATCCATTTTTCTCTTTCCTGCGATATTTAAGGTGTCATGAAGTGGAGGTTCTTGTCAACAGAGCAGACCTAAACTTTCGGGTGCCTGTGTCTTGCTGATTTTTAGTTTTTCCAATTTATATGCCCATGAGTGGACGTGCCCTATGCTCCCTAAGCTGTTTTTTTTTCGATGTTTCAGGACACAACGTACACTTCTCCAGAGTGGCTGTTGGCAATTTACATCCCGCCCATCAGTGTAGCAAGGCTGCCATTTCTCCATGGCCTGTCCTGCATTTCTCGTTTTGACACTTTTTGCAGCATGGCCCTTTTCACCGATGGGAAGCGAGACTTCTTTGTAGCGCTGATTTGCCTTTCCAGGTTGCTTGGTTGGCCAAAAAGGGCGTATGCGTTTTTTCCTGAATATATTCAGGAAAAAACGCATACGCCCTTTTTGGCCAAGGGCATCATTGTCGACGTTTTGCCGCTTTTCATGTGCTTTAAAGGCGATTCGTATCTACCTCCTGAAATCTGTTTCCTGCAATTCTGCCTTGCTTTCAATTCCTCTTCGTTGCCTTCCCTCAATATATTTGTGGACGAGAGTTATCATTTATAACTCTGCAGGTTTGTGAATTGCAGTGCCCCTGAGCTCCATTTTTCAACTGTCTTTTTTGGGAGCTGGCCGCAAAAGCACGGGATTGCCTCAGGCCCTATTCTGGTTCCGGGCGGCAGGCTGAGCCTGTGGTTAATTCTTCTTCCTGTTGGGAAAATAGAGTGACCTGTGCCTGTCCCAACACCTAGATCTAGTCTCTCATTGGTTGCCCCTCTTCCCGTTCATCCTCAGGACAAATTGCAACCTGTAGGGAACAGGAGCTTAAAGGTGCTGATTCTCCAAGTAGGGAGATTGCTAGTAAAGTAGCTGGAATGGCGAACCCGAGCACAAGGAGATGAGAAATGAGGTGCGTTTTAGAAACCTTTCAAAATCACATGGTGTACCATCTTCTGGGTTTCTCATGCATGTTTTCGATGTAGGAAGATGCCCTTGAACCTGGAGATTTGGGACCCATGGGATGGGTACCACGCAGTATTACTTTAAAGGGTCTGCGTTTGCTCACGCAACCTCACCCAAACTCTCAGCCCCAAGAGTGTCCACCCTTATGTCTCATCCAGCTGTGGGTCTAGATATGGTCAATCCAGGTTGCATCACAGCCTCTGAACGAATTTTGTAAGAATGTCTCTCTCTTTCACTGTCTTTGTTTTACGGGTTTTTAAAAGTAATTTATTTTTATAATGGGGTTTAGCTGCTTTTCATGGCTCTGTTTATGCGGCTTTACACCCACTTGACTCACTTCCAGAGAGATATCAATATATAGGTTTTAAGATTCTTACTAGTCACATATATTCTTGTGCGGTGAATAGGGGGTGTTGAGTCCAGTTCACTGAGCAAAGAGTAGGTCTTGTCTAGTACATATTGGGTGTATGGAACGGTATCTGAGCGGATTTGAAACCCTTGTTTTATGCATCACCCCACCTCACCTTTCCCGTTAAGCAGCCATAGTGTGTTTTCTAAACGTGTGACTCTGTTCTGTTTTGTAATTCAGTTCAAGTGTAGCGGTTTTTACATTCCCTCTATAAGTGATAGCTTATGATAAGTGTCTTTTTCTGTGTGACTTATTTCACTTAGAATCGTCGTACCTAACTCCACTCATCTTGCTTCTACTAGCCTTATAACATTGATTTCATGTCTGAGTGATATTCCATTGTACATAAGGACCACAACTTCTTTATCCATTTTTCTCTTTCCTGGGATATTTAAGGTGTCATGAAGTGGAGGTTCTTGTCAACAGAGCAGACCTAAACTTTCGGGTGCCTGTGTCTTGCTGATTTTTAGTTTTTCCAATTTATATGCCCATGAGTGGACGTGCCCTATGCTCCCTAAGCTGTTTTTTTTTCGATGTTTCAGGACACAACGTACACTTCTCCAGAGTGGCTGTTGGCAATTTACATCCCGCCCATCAGTGTAGCAAGGCTGCCATTTCTCCATGGCCTGTCCTGCATTTCTGGTTTTGACACTTTTTGCAGCATGGCCCTTTTGACCGATGGGAAGCGAGACTTCTTTGTAGCGCTGATTTGCCTTTCCAGGTTGCTTGGTTGGCCAAAAAGGGCGTATGCGTTTTTTCCTGAATATATTCAGGAAAAAACGCATACGCCCTTTTTGGCCAAGGGCATCATTGTCGACGTTTTGCCGCTTTTCATGTGCTTTAAAGGCGATTCGTATCTACCTCCTGAAATCTGTTTCCTGCAATTCTGCCTTGCTTTCAATTCCTCTTCGTTGCCTTCCCTCAATATATTTGTGGACGAGAGTTATCATTTATAACTCTGCAGGTTTGTGAATTGCAGTGCCCCTGAGCTCCATTTTTCAACTGTCTTTTTTGGGAGCTGGCCGCAAAAGCACGGGATTGCCTCAGGCCCTATTCTGGTTCCCGGCGGCAGGCTGAGCCTGTGGTTAATTCTTCTTCCTGTTGGGAAAATAGAGTGACCTGTGCCTGTCCAAACACCTAGATCTAGTCTCTCATTGGTTGCCCCTCTTCCCGTTCATCCTCAGGACAAATTGCATCCTGTAGGGAACAGGAGCTTAAAGGTGCTGATTCTCCAAGTAGGGAGATTGCTAGTAAAGTAGCTGGAATGGCGAACCCGAGCACAAGGAGATGAGAAATGAGGTGCGTTTTAGAAACCTTTCAAAATCACATGGTGTACCATCTTCTGGGTTTCTCATGCATGTTTTCGATGTAGGAAGATGCCCTTGAACCTGGAGATTTGGGACCCATGGGATGGGTACCACGCAGTATTACTTTAAAGGGTCTGCGTTTGCTCACGCAACCTCACCCAACCTCTCAGCCCCAAGAGTGTCCACCCTTATGTCTCATCCAGCTGTGGGTGTAGATATGGTCAATGCAGGTTGCATCACAGCCTCTGAACGAATTTTGTAAGAATGTCTCTCTCTTTCACTGTCTTTGTTTTACGGGTTTTTAAAAGTAATTTATTTTTATAATGGGGTTTAGCTGCTTTTCATGGCTCTGTTTATGCGGCTTTACACCCACTTGACTCACTTCCAGAGAGATATCAATATATAGGTTTTAAGATTCTTACTAGTCACATATATTCTTGTGCGGTGAATAGGGGGTGTTGAGTCCAGTTCACTGAGCAAGGAGTAGGTCTTGTCTATTACATATTGGGTGTATGGAACGGTATCTGAGCGGATTTGAAACCCTTGTTTTATGCATCACCCCACCTCACCTTTCCCGTTAAGCAGCCATAGTGTGTTTTCTAAACGTGTGACTCTCTTCTGTTTTGTAATTCAGTTCAAGTGTAGCGGTTTTTACATTCCCTCTATAAGTGATAGCTTATGATAAGTGTCTTTTTCTGTGTGACTTATTTCACTTAGAATCGTCGTACCTAACTCCACTCATCTTGCTTCTACTAGCCTTATAACATTGATTTCATGTCTGAGTGATATTCCATTGTACATAAGGACCACAACTTCTTTATCCATTTTTCTCTTTCCTGGGATATTTAAGGTGTCATGAAGTGGAGGTTCTTGTCAACAGAGCAGACCTAAACTTTCGGGTGCCTGTGTCTTGCTGATTTTTAATTTTTCCAATTTATATGCCCATGAGTGGACGTGCCCTATGCTCCCTAAGCTGTTTTTTTTTTCGATGTTTCAGGACACAACGTACACTTCTCCAGAGTGGCTGTTGGCAATTTACATCCCGCCCATCAGTGTAGCAAGGCTGCCATTTCTCCATGGCCTGTCCTGCATTTCTCGTTTTGACACTTTTTGCAGCATGGCCCTTTTCACCGATGGGAAGCGAGACTTCTTTGTAGCGCTGATTTGCCTTTCCAGGTTCCTTGGTTGGCCAAAAAGGGCGTATGCGTTTTTTCCTGAATATATTCAGGAAAAAACGCATACGCCCTTTTTGGCCAAGGGCATCATTGTCGACGTTTTGCCGCTTTTCATGTGCTTTAAAGGCGATTCGTATCTACCTCCTGAAATCTGTTTCCTGCAATTCTGCCTTGCTTTGAATTCCTCTTCGTTGCCTTCCCTCAATATATTTGTGGACGAGAGTTATCATTTATAACTCTGCAGGTTTGTGAATGGCAGTGCCCCTGAGCTCCATTTTTCAACTGTCTTTTTTGGGAGCTGGCCGCAAAAGCACGGGATTGCCTCAGGCCCTATTCTGGTTCCGGGCGGCAGGCTGAGCCTGTGGTTAATTCTTCTTCCTGTTGGGAAAATAGAGTGACCTGTGCCTGTCCCAACACCTAGATCTAGTCTCTCATTGGTTGCCCCTCTTCCCGTTCATCCTCAGGACAAATTGCATCCTGTAGGGAACAGGAGCTTAAAGGTGCTGATTCTCCAAGTAGGGAGATTGCTAGTAAAGTAGCTGGAATGGCGAACCCGAGCACAAGGAGATGAGAAATGAGGTGCGTTTTAGAAACCTTTCAAAATCACATGGTGTACCATCTTCTGGGTTTCTCATGCATGTTTTCGATGTAGGAAGATGCCCTTGAACCTGGAGATTTGGGACCCATGGGATGGGTACCACGCAGTATTACTTTAAAGGGTCTGCGTTTGCTCACGCAACCTCACCCAAACTCTCAGCCCCAAGAGTGTCCACCCTTATGTCTCATCCAGCTGTGGGTCTAGATATGGTCAAGGCAGGTTGCATCACAGCCTCTGAACGAATTTTGTAAGAATGTCTCTCTCTTTCACTGTCTTTGTTTTACGGGTTTTTAAAAGTAATTTATTTTTATAATGGGGTTTAGCTGCTTTTCATGGCTCTGTTTATGCGGCTTTACACCCACTTGACTCACTTCCAGAGAGATATCAATATATAGGTTTTAAGATTCTTACTAGTCACATATATTCTTGTGCGGTGAATAGGGGGTGTTGAGTCCAGTTCACTGAGCAAGGAGTAGGTCTTGTCTATTACATATTGGGTGTATGGAACGGTATCTGAGCGGATTTGAAACCCTTGTTTTATGCATCACCCCACCTCACCTTTCCCGTTAAGCAGCCATAGTGTGTTTTCTAAACGTGTGACTCTGTTCTGTTTTGTAATTCAGTTCAAGTGTAGCGGTTTTTACATTCCCTCTATAAGTGATAGCTTATGATAAGTGTCTTTTTCTGTGTGACTTATTTCACTTAGAATCGTCGTACCTAACTCCACTCATCTTGCTTCTACTAGCCTTATAACATTGATTTCATGTCTGAGTGATATTCCATTGTACATAAGGACCACAACTTCTTTATCCATTTTTCTCTTTCCTGGGATATTTAAGGTGTCATGAAGTGGAGGTTCTTGTCAACAGAGCAGACCTAAACTTTCGGGTGCCTGTGTCTTGCTGATTTTTAGTTTTTCCAATTTATATGCCCATGAGTGGACGTGCCCTATGCTCCCTAAGCTGTTTTTTTTTCGATGTTTCAGGACACAACGTACACTTCTCCAGAGTGGCTGTTGGCAATTTACATCCCGCCCATCAGTGTAGCAAGGCTGCCATTTCTCCATGGCCTGTCCTGCATTTCTGGTTTTGACACTTTTTGCAGCATGGCCCTTTTCACCGATGGGAAGCGAGACTTCTTTGTAGCGCTGATTTGCCTTTCCAGGTTGCTTGGTTGGCCAAAAAGGGCGTATGCGTTTTTTCCTGAATATATTCAGGAAAAAACGCATACGCCCTTTTTGGCCAAGGGCATCATTGTCGACGTTTTGCCGCTTTTCATGTGCTTTAAAGGCGATTCGTATCTACCTCCTGAAATCTGTTTCCTGCAATTCTGCCTTGCTTTCAATTCCTCTTCGTTGCCTTCCCTCAATATATTTGTGGACGAGAGTTATCATTTATAACTCTGCAGGTTTGTGAATTGCAGTGCCCCTGAGCTCCATTTTTCAACTGTCTTTTTTGGGAGCTGGCCGCAAAAGCACGGGATTGCCTCAGGCCCTATTCTGGTTCCGGGCGGCAGGCTGAGCCTGTGGTTAATTCTTCTTCCTGTTGGGAAAATAGAGTGACCTGTGCCTGTCCCAACACCTAGATCTAGTCTCTCATTGGTTGCCCCTCTTCCCGTTCATCCTCAGGACAAATTGCAACCTGTAGGGAACAGGAGCTTAAAGGTGCTGATTCTCCAAGTAGGGAGATTGCTAGTAAAGTAGCTGGAATGGCGAACCCGAGCACAAGGAGATGAGAAATGAGGTGCGTTTTAGAAACCTTTCAAAATCACATGGTGTACCATCTTCTGGGTTTCTCATGCATGTTTTCGATGTAGGAAGATGCCCTTGAACCTGGAGATTTGGGACCCATGGGATGGGTACCACGCAGTATTACTTTAAAGGGTCTGCGTTTGCTCACGCAACCTCACCCAAACTCTCAGCCCCAAGAGTGTCCACCCTTATGTCTCATCCAGCTGTGGGTCTAGATATGGTCAATCCAGGTTGCATCACAGCCTCTGAACGAATTTTGTAAGAATGTCTCTCTCTTTCACTGTCTTTGTTTTACGGGTTTTTAAAAGTAATTTATTTTTATAATGGGGTTTAGCTGCTTTTCATGGCTCTGTTTATGCGGCTTTACACCCACTTGACTCACTTCCAGAGAGATATCAATATATAGGTTTTAAGATTCTTACTAGTCACATATATTCTTGTGTGGTGAATAGGGGGTGTTGAGTCCACTTCACTGAGCAAGGAGTAGGTCTTGTCTATTACATATTGGGTGTATGGAACGGTATCTGAGCGAATTTGAAACCCTTGTTTTATGCATCACCCCACCTCACCTTTCCCGTTAAGCAGCCATAGTGTGTTTTCTAAACGTGTGACTCTGTTCTGTTTTGTAATTCAGTTCAAGTGTAGCGGTTTTTACATTCCCTCTATAAGTGATAGCTTATGATAAGTGTCTTTTTCTGTGTGACTTATTTCACTTAGAATCGTCGTACCTAACTCCACTCATCTTGCTTCTACTAGCCTTATAACATTGATTTCATGTCTGAGTGATATTCCATTGTACTTAAGGACCACAACTTCTTTATCCATTTTTCTCTTTCCTGGGATATTTAAGGTGTCATGAAGTGGAGGTTCTTGTCAACAGAGCAGACCTAAACTTTCGTGTGCCTGTGTCTTGCTGATTTTTAGTTTTTCCAATTTATATGCCCATGAGTGGACGTGCCCTATGCTCCGTAAGCTGTTTTTTTTTCGATGTTTCAGGACACAACGTACACTTCTCCAGAGTGGCTGTTGGCAATTTACATCCCGCCCATCAGTGTAGCAAGGCTGCCATTTCTCCATGGCCTGTCCTGCATTTCTCGTTTTGACACTTTTTGCAGCATGGCCCTTTTCACCGATGGGAAGCGAGACTTCTTTGTAGCGCTGATTTGCCTTTCCAGGTTGCTTGGTTGGCCAAAAAGGGCGTATGCGTTTTTTCCTGAATATATTCAGGAAAAAACGCATACGCCCTTTTTGGCCAAGGGCATCATTGTCGACGTTTTGCCGCTTTTCATGTGCTTTAAAGGCGATTCGTATCTACCTCCTGAAATCTGTTTCCTGCAATTCTGCCTTGCTTTCAATTCCTCTTCGTTGCCTTCCCTCAATATATTTGTGGACGAGAGTTATCATTTATAACTCTGCAGGTTTGTGAATTGCAGTGCCCCTGAGCTCCATTTTTCAACTGTCTTTTTTGGGAGCTGGCCGCAAAAGCACGGGATTGCCTCAGGCCCTATTCTGGTTCTGGGCGGCAGGCTGAGCCTGTGGTTAATTCTTCTTCCTGTTGGGAAAATAGAGTGACCTGTGCCTGTCCCAACACCTAGATCTAGTCTCTCATTGGTTGCCCCTCTTCCCGTTCATCCTCAGGACAAATTGCAACCTGTAGGGAACAGGAGCTTAAAGGTGCTGATTCTCCAAGTAGGGAGATTGCTAGTAAAGTAGCTGGAATGGCGAACCCGAGCACAAGGAGATGAGAAATGAGGTGCGTTTTAGAAACCTTTCAAAATCACATGGTGTACCATCTTCTGGGTTTCTCATGCATGTTTTCGATGTAGGAAGATGCCCTTGAACCTGGAGATTTGGGACCCATGGGATGGGTACCACGCAGTATTACTTTAAAGGGTCTGCGTTTGCTCACGCAACCTCACCCAAACTCTCAGCCCCAAGAGTGTCCACCCTTATGTCTCATCCAGCTGTGGGTCTAGATATGGTCAATCCAGGTTGCATCACAGCCTCTGAACGAATTTTGTAAGAATGTCTCTCTCTTTCACTGTCTTTGTTTTACGGGTTTTTAAAAGTAATTTATTTTTATAATGGGGTTTAGCTGCTTTTCATGGCTCTGTTTATGCGGCTTTACACCCCCTTGACTCACTTCCAGATAGATATCAATATATAGGTTTTAAGATTCTTACTAGTCACATATATTCTTGTGCGGTGAATAGGGGGTGTTGAGTCCAGTTCACTGAGCAAGGAGTAGGTCTTGTCTATTACATATTGGGTGTATGGAACGGTATCTGAGCGGATTTGAAACCCTTGTTTTATGCATCACCCCACCTCACCTTTCCCGTTAAGCAGCCATAGTGTGTTTTCTAAACGTGTGACTCTGTTCTGTTTTGTAATTCAGTTCAAGTGTAGCGGTTTTTACATTCCCTCTATAAGTGATAGCTTATGATAAGTGTCTTTTTCTGTGTGACTTATTTCACTTAGAATCGTCGTACCTAACTCCACTCTTCTTGCTTCTACTAGCCTTATAACATTGATTTCATGTCTGAGTGATATTCCATTGTACATAAGGACCACAACTTCTTTATCCATTTTTCTCTTTCCTGGGATATTTAAGGTGTCATGAAGTGGAGGTTCTTGTCAACAGAGCAGACCTAAACTTTCGGGTGCCTGTGTCTTGCTGATTTTTAGTTTTTCCAATTTATATGCCCATGAGTGGACGTGCCCTATGCTCCCTAAGCTGTTTTTTTTTCGATGTTTCAGGACACAACGTACACTTCTCCAGAGTGGCTGTTGGCAATTTACATCCCGCCCATCAGTGTAGCAAGGCTGCCATTTCTCCATGGCCTGTCCTGCATTTCTGGTTTTGACACTTTTTGCAGCATGGCCCTTTTGACCGATGGGAAGCGAGACTTCTTTGTAGCGCTGATTTGCCTTTCCAGGTTGCTTGGTTGGCCAAAAAGGGCGTATGCGTTTTTTCCTGAATATATTCAGGAAAAAACGCATACGCCCTTTTTGGCCAAGGGCATCATTGTCGACGTTTTGCCGCTTTTCATGTGCTTTAAAGGCGATTCGTATCTACCTCCTGAAATCTGTTTCCTGCAATTCTGCCTTGCTTTCAATTCCTCTTCGTTGCCTTCCCTCAATATATTTGTGGACGAGAGTTATCATTTATAACTCTGCAGGTTTGTGAATGGCAGTGCCCCTGAGATCCATTTTACAACTGTCTTTTTTGCGAGCTGGCCGCAAAAGCATGGGATTGCCTCAGGCCCTATTCTGGTTCCGGGCGGCAGGCTGAGCCTGTGGTTAATTCTTCTTCCTGTTGGGAAAATAGAGTGACCTGTGCCTGTCCCAACACCTAGATCTAGTCTCTCATTGGTTGCCCCTCTTCCCGTTCATCCTCAGGACAAATTGCAACCTGTAGGGAACAGGAGCTTAAAGGTGCTGATTCTCCAAGTAGGGAGATTGCTAGTAAAGTAGCTGGAATGGCGAACCCGAGCACAAGGAGATGAGAAATGAGGTGCGTTTTAGAAACCTTTCAAAATCACATGGTGTACCATCTTCTGGGTTTCTCATGCATGTTTTCGATGTAGGAAGATGCCCTTGAACCTGGAGATTTGGGACCCATGGGATGGGTACCACGCAGTATTACTTTAAAGGGTCTGCGTTTGCTCACGCAACCTCACCCAAACTCTCAGCCCCAAGAGTGTCCACCCTTATGTCTCATCCAGCTGTGGGTCTAGATATGGTCAAGGCAGGTTGCATCACAGCCTCTGAACGAATTTTGTAAGAATGTCTCTCTCTTTCACTGTCTTTGTTTTACGGGTTTTTAAAAGTAATTTATTTTTATAATGGGGTTTAGCTGCTTTTCATGGCTCTGTTTATGCGGCTTTACACCCACTTGACTCACTTCCAGAGAGATATCAATATATAGGTTTTAAGATTCTTACTAGTCACATATATTCTTGTGCGGTGAATAGGGGGTGTTGAGTCCAGTTCACTGAGCAAGGAGTAGGTCTTGTCTATTACATATTGGGTGTATGGAACGGTATCTGAGCGGATTTGAAACCCTTGTTTTATGCATCACCCCACCTCACCTTTCCCGTTAAGCAGCCATAGTGTGTTTTCTAAACGTGTGACTCTGTTCTGTTTTGTAATTCAGTTCAAGTGTAGCGGTTTTTACATTCCCTCTATAAGTGATAGCTTATGATAAGTGTCTTTTTCTGTGTGACTTATTTCACTTAGAATCGTCGTACCTAACTCCACTCATCTTGCTTCTACTAGCCTTATAACATTGATTTCATGTCTGAGTGATATTCCATTGTACATAAGGACCACAACTTCTTTATCCATTTTTCTCTTTCCTGCGATATTTAAGGTGTCATGAAGTGGAGGTTCTTGTCAACAGAGCAGACCTAAACTTTCGGGTGCCTGTGTCTTGCTGATTTTTAGTTTTTCCAATTTATATGCCCATGAGTGGACGTGCCCTATGCTCCCTAAGCTGTTTTTTTTTCGATGTTTCAGGACACAACGTACACTTCTCCAGAGTGGCTGTTGGCAATTTACATCCCGCCCATCAGTGTAGCAAGGCTGCCATTTCTCCATGGCCTGTCCTGCATTTCTCGTTTTGACACTTTTTGCAGCATGGCCCTTTTCACCGATGGGAAGCGAGACTTCTTTGTAGCGCTGATTTGCCTTTCCAGGTTGCTTGGTTGGCCAAAAAGGGCGTATGCGTTTTTTCCTGAATATATTCAGGAAAAAACGCATACGCCCTTTTTGGCCAAGGGCATCATTGTCGACGTTTTGCCGCTTTTCATGTGCTTTAAAGGCGATTCGTATCTACCTCCTGAAATCTGTTTCCTGCAATTCTGCCTTGCTTTCAATTCCTCTTCGTTGCCTTCCCTCAATATATTTGTGGACGAGAGTTATCATTTATAACTCTGCAGGTTTGTGAATTGCAGTGCCCCTGAGCTCCATTTTTCAACTGTCTTTTTTGGGAGCTGGCCGCAAAAGCACGGGATTGCCTCAGGCCCTATTCTGGTTCCGGGCGGCAGGCTGAGCCTGTGGTTAATTCTTCTTCCTGTTGGGAAAATAGAGTGACCTGTGCCTGTCCCAACACCTAGATCTAGTCTCTCATTGGTTGCCCCTCTTCCCGTTCATCCTCAGGACAAATTGCAACCTGTAGGGAACAGGAGCTTAAAGGTGCTGATTCTCCAAGTAGGTAGATTGCTAGTAAAGTAGCTGGAATGGCGAACCCGAGCACAAGGAGATGAGAAATGAGGTGCGTTTTAGAAACCTTTCAAAATCACATGGTGTACCATCTTCTGGGTTTCTCATGCATGTTTTCGATGTAGGAAGATGCCCTTGAACCTGGAGATTTGGGACCCATGGGATGGGTACCACGCAGTATTACTTTAAAGGGTCTGCGTTTGCTCACGCAACCTCACCCAAACTCTCAGCCCCAAGAGTGTCCACCCTTATGTCTCATCCAGCTGTGGGTCTAGATATGGTCAATCCAGGTTGCATCACAGCCTCTGAACGAATTTTGTAAGAATGTCTCTCTCTTTCACTGTCTTTGTTTTACGGGTTTTTAAAAGTAATTTATTTTTATAATGGGGTTTAGCTGCTTTTCATGGCTCTGTTTATGCGGCTTTACACCCACTTGACTCACTTCCAGAGAGATATCAATATATAGGTTTTAAGATTCTTACTAGTCACATATATTCTTGTGTGGTGAATAGGGGGTGTTGAGTCCACTTCACTGAGCAAGGAGTAGGTCTTGTCTATTACATATTGGGTGTATGGAACGGTATCTGAGCGAATTTGAAACCCTTGTTTTATGCATCACCCCACCTCACCTTTCCCGTTAAGCAGCCATAGTGTGTTTTCTAAACGTGTGACTCTGTTCTGTTTTGTAATTCAGTTCAAGTGTAGCGGTTTTTACATTCCCTCTATAAGTGATAGCTTATGATAAGTGTCTTTTTCTGTGTGACTTATTTCACTTAGAATCGTCGTACCTAACTCCACTCATCTTGCTTCTACTAGCCTTATAACATTGATTTCATGTCTGAGTGATATTCCATTGTACTTAAGGACCACAACTTCTTTATCCATTTTTCTCTTTCCTGGGATATTTAAGGTGTCATGAAGTGGAGGTTCTTGTCAACAGAGCAGACCTAAACTTTCGTGTGCCTGTGTCTTGCTGATTTTTAGTTTTTCCAATTTATATGCCCATGAGTGGACGTGCCCTATGCTCCGTAAGCTGTTTTTTTTTCGATGTTTCAGGACACAACGTACACTTCTCCAGAGTGGCTGTTGGCAATTTACATCCCGCCCATCAGTGTAGCAAGGCTGCCATTTCTCCATGGCCTGTCCTGCATTTCTCGTTTTGACACTTTTTGCAGCATGGCCCTTTTCACCGATGGGAAGCGAGACTTCTTTGTAGCGCTGATTTGCCTTTCCAGGTTGCTTGGTTGGCCAAAAAGGGCGTATGCGTTTTTTCCTGAATATATTCAGGAAAAAACGCATACGCCCTTTTTGGCCAAGGGCATCATTGTCGACGTTTTGCCGCTTTTCATGTGCTTTAAAGGCGATTCGTATCTACCTCCTGAAATCTGTTTCCTGCAATTCTGCCTTGCTTTCAATTCCTCTTCGTTGCCTTCCCTCAATATATTTGTGGACGAGAGTTATCATTTATAACTCTGCAGGTTTGTGAATTGCAGTGCCCCTGAGCTCCATTTTTCAACTGTCTTTTTTGGGAGCTGGCCGCAAAAGCACGGGATTGCCTCAGGCCCTATTCTGGTTCTGGGCGGCAGGCTGAGCCTGTGGTTAATTCTTCTTCCTGTTGGGAAAATAGAGTGACCTGTGCCTGTCCCAACACCTAGATCTAGTCTCTCATTGGTTGCCCCTCTTCCCGTTCATCCTCAGGACAAATTGCAACCTGTAGGGAACAGGAGCTTAAAGGTGCTGATTCTCCAAGTAGGGAGATTGCTAGTAAAGTAGCTGGAATGGCGAACCCGAGCACAAGGAGATGAGAAATGAGGTGCGTTTTAGAAACCTTTCAAAATCACATGGTGTACCATCTTCTGGGTTTCTCATGCATGTTTTCGATGTAGGAAGATGCCCTTGAACCTGGAGATTTGGGACCCATGGGATGGGTACCACGCAGTATTACTTTAAAGGGTCTGCGTTTGCTCACGCAACCTCACCCAAACTCTCAGCCCCAAGAGTGTCCACCCTTATGTCTCATCCAGCTGTGGGTCTAGATATGGTCAATCCAGGTTGCATCACAGCCTCTGAACGAATTTTGTAAGAATGTCTCTCTCTTTCACTGTCTTTGTTTTACGGGTTTTTAAAAGTAATTTATTTTTATAATGGGGTTTAGCTGCTTTTCATGGCTCTGTTTATGCGGCTTTACACCCCCTTGACTCACTTCCAGATAGATATCAATATATAGGTTTTAAGATTCTTACTAGTCACATATATTCTTGTGCGGTGAATAGGGGGTGTTGAGTCCAGTTCACTGAGCAAGGAGTAGGTCTTGTCTATTACATATTGGGTGTATGGAACGGTATCTGAGCGGATTTGAAACCCTTGTTTTATGCATCACCCCACCTCACCTTTCCCGTTAAGCAGCCATAGTGTGTTTTCTAAACGTGTGACTCTGTTCTGTTTTGTAATTCAGTTCAAGTGTAGCGGTTTTTACATTCCCTCTATAAGTGATAGCTTATGATAAGTGTCTTTTTCTGTGTGACTTATTTCACTTAGAATCGTCGTACCTAACTCCACTCATCTTGCTTCTACTAGCCTTATAACATTGATTTCATGTCTGAGTGATATTCCATTGTACATAAGGACCACAACTTCTTTATCCATTTTTCTCTTTCCTGGGATATTTAAGGTGTCATGAAGTGGAGGTTCTTGTCAACAGAGCAGACCTAAACTTTCGGGTGCCTGTGTCTTGCTGATTTTTAGTTTTTCCAATTTATATGCCCATGAGTGGACGTGCCCTATGCTCCCTAAGCTGTTTTTTTTTCGATGTTTCAGGACACAACGTACACTTCTCCAGAGTGGCTGTTGGCAATTTACATCCCGCCCATCAGTGTAGCAAGGCTGCCATTTCTCCATGGCCTGTCCTGCATTTCTGGTTTTGACACTTTTTGCAGCATGGCCCTTTTGACCGATGGGAAGCGAGACTTCTTTGTAGCGCTGATTTGCCTTTCCAGGTTGCTTGGTTGGCCAAAAAGGGCGTATGCGTTTTTTCCTGAATATATTCAGGAAAAAACGCATACGCCCTTTTTGGCCAAGGGCATCATTGTCGACGTTTTGCCGCTTTTCATGTGCTTTAAAGGCGATTCGTATCTACCTCCTGAAATCTGTTTCCTGCAATTCTGCCTTGCTTTCAATTCCTCTTCGTTGCCTTCCCTCAATATATTTGTGGACGAGAGTTATCATTTATAACTCTGCAGGTTTGTGAATGGCAGTGCCCCTGAGATCCATTTTACAACTGTCTTTTTTGCGAGCTGGCCGCAAAAGCATGGGATTGCCTCAGGCCCTATTCTGGTTCCGGGCGGCAGGCTGAGCCTGTGGTTAATTCTTCTTCCTGTTGGGAAAATAGAGTGACCTGTGCCTGTCCCAACACCTAGATCTAGTCTCTCATTGGTTGCCCCTCTTCCCGTTCATCCTCAGGACAAATTGCAACCTGTAGGGAACAGGAGCTTAAAGGTGCTGATTCTCCAAGTAGGGAGATTGCTAGTAAAGTAGCTGGAATGGCGAACCCGAGCACAAGGAGATGAGAAATGAGGTGCGTTTTAGAAACCTTTCAAAATCACATGGTGTACCATCTTCTGGGTTTCTCATGCATGTTTTCGATGTAGGAAGATGCCCTTGAACCTGGAGATTTGGGACCCATGGGATGGGTACCACGCAGTATTACTTTAAAGGGTCTGCGTTTGCTCACGCAACCTCACCCAAACTCTCAGCCCCAAGAGTGTCCACCCTTATGTCTCATCCAGCTGTGGGTCTAGATATGGTCAAGGCAGGTTGCATCACAGCCTCTGAACGAATTTTGTAAGAATGTCTCTCTCTTTCACTGTCTTTGTTTTACGGGTTTTTAAAAGTAATTTATTTTTATAATGGGGTTTAGCTGCTTTTCATGGCTCTGTTTATGCGGCTTTACACCCACTTGACTCACTTCCAGAGAGATATCAATATATAGGTTTTAAGATTCTTACTAGTCACATATATTCTTGTGCGGTGAATAGGGGGTGTTGAGTCCAGTTCACTGAGCAAGGAGTAGGTCTTGTCTATTACATATTGGGTGTATGGAACGGTATCTGAGCGGATTTGAAACCCTTGTTTTATGCATCACCCCACCTCACCTTTCCCGTTAAGCAGCCATAGTGTGTTTTCTAAACGTGTGACTCTGTTCTGTTTTGTAATTCAGTTCAAGTGTAGCGGTTTTTACATTCCCTCTATAAGTGATAGCTTATGATAAGTGTCTTTTTCTGTGTGACTTATTTCACTTAGAATCGTCGTACCTAACTCCACTCATCTTGCTTCTACTAGCCTTATAACATTGATTTCATGTCTGAGTGATATTCCATTGTACATAAGGACCACAACTTCTTTATCCATTTTTCTCTTTCCTGCGATATTTAAGGTGTCATGAAGTGGAGGTTCTTGTCAACAGAGCAGACCTAAACTTTCGGGTGCCTGTGTCTTGCTGATTTTTAGTTTTTCCAATTTATATGCCCATGAGTGGACGTGCCCTATGCTCCCTAAGCTGTTTTTTTTTCGATGTTTCAGGACACAACGTACACTTCTCCAGAGTGGCTGTTGGCAATTTACATCCCGCCCATCAGTGTAGCAAGGCTGCCATTTCTCCATGGCCTGTCCTGCATTTCTCGTTTTGACACTTTTTGCAGCATGGCCCTTTTCACCGATGGGAAGCGAGACTTCTTTGTAGCGCTGATTTGCCTTTCCAGGTTGCTTGGTTGGCCAAAAAGGGCGTATGCGTTTTTTCCTGAATATATTCAGGAAAAAACGCATACGCCCTTTTTGGCCAAGGGCATCATTGTCGACGTTTTGCCGCTTTTCATGTGCTTTAAAGGCGATTCGTATCTACCTCCTGAAATCTGTTTCCTGCAATTCTGCCTTGCTTTCAATTCCTCTTCGTTGCCTTCCCTCAATATATTTGTGGACGAGAGTTATCATTTATAACTCTGCAGGTTTGTGAATTGCAGTGCCCCTGAGCTCCATTTTTCAACTGTCTTTTTTGGGAGCTGGCCGCAAAAGCACGGGATTGCCTCAGGCCCTATTCTGGTTCCGGGCGGCAGGCTGAGCCTGTGGTTAATTCTTCTTCCTGTTGGGAAAATAGAGTGACCTGTGCCTGTCCCAACACCTAGATCTAGTCTCTCATTGGTTGCCCCTCTTCCCGTTCATCCTCAGGACAAATTGCAACCTGTAGGGAACAGGAGCTTAAAGGTGCTGATTCTCCAAGTAGGTAGATTGCTAGTAAAGTAGCTGGAATGGCGAACCCGAGCACAAGGAGATGAGAAATGAGGTGCGTTTTAGAAACCTTTCAAAATCACATGGTGTACCATCTTCTGGGTTTCTCATGCATGTTTTCGATGTAGGAAGATGCCCTTGAACCTGGAGATTTGGGACCCATGGGATGGGTACCACGCAGTATTACTTTAAAGGGTCTGCGTTTGCTCACGCAACCTCACCCAAACTCTCAGCCCCAAGAGTGTCCACCCTTATGTCTCATCCAGCTGTGGGTCTAGATATGGTCAATCCAGGTTGCATCACAGCCTCTGAACGAATTTTGTAAGAATGTCTCTCTCTTTCACTGTCTTTGTTTTACGGGTTTTTAAAAGTAATTTATTTTTATAATGGGGTTTAGCTGCTTTTCATGGCTCTGTTTATGCGGCTTTACACCCACTTGACTCACTTCCAGAGAGATATCAATATATAGGTTTTAAGATTCTTACTAGTCACATATATTCTTGTGCGGTGAATAGGGGGTGTTGAGTCCAGTTCACTGAGCAAAGAGTAGGTCTTGTCTAGTACATATTGGGTGTATGGAACGGTATCTGAGCGGATTTGAAACCCTTGTTTTATGCATCACCCCACCTCACCTTTCCCGTTAAGCAGCCATAGTGTGTTTTCTAAACGTGTGACTCTGTTCTGTTTTGTAATTCAGTTCAAGTGTAGCGGTTTTTACATTCCCTCTATAAGTGATAGCTTATGATAAGTGTCTTTTTCTGTGTGACTTATTTCACTTAGAATCGTCGTACCTAACTCCACTCATCTTGCTTCTACTAGCCTTATAACATTGATTTCATGTCTGAGTGATATTCCATTGTACATAAGGACCACAACTTCTTTATCCATTTTTCTCTTTCCTGGGATATTTAAGGTGTCATGAAGTGGAGGTTCTTGTCAACAGAGCAGACCTAAACTTTCGGGTGCCTGTGTCTTGCTGATTTTTAGTTTTTCCAATTTATATGCCCATGAGTGGACGTGCCCTATGCTCCCTAAGCTGTTTTTTTTTCGATGTTTCAGGACACAACGTACACTTCTCCAGAGTGGCTGTTGGCAATTTACATCCCGCCCATCAGTGTAGCAAGGCTGCCATTTCTCCATGGCCTGTCCTGCATTTCTGGTTTTGACACTTTTTGCAGCATGGCCCTTTTGACCGATGGGAAGCGAGACTTCTTTGTAGCGCTGATTTGCCTTTCCAGGTTGCTTGGTTGGCCAAAAAGGGCGTATGCGTTTTTTCCTGAATATATTCAGGAAAAAACGCATACGCCCTTTTTGGCCAAGGGCATCATTGTCGACGTTTTGCCGCTTTTCATGTGCTTTAAAGGCGATTCGTATCTACCTCCTGAAATCTGTTTCCTGAAATTCTGCCTTGCTTTCAATTCCTCTTCGTTGCCTTCCCTCAATATATTTGTGGACGAGAGTTATCATTTATAACTCTGCAGGTTTGTGAATTGCAGTGCCCCTGAGCTCCATTTTTCAACTGTCTTTTTTGGGAGCTGGCCGCAAAAGCACGGGATTGCCTCAGGCCCTATTCTGGTTCCCGGCGGCAGGCTGAGCCTGTGGTTAATTCTTCTTCCTGTTGGGAAAATAGAGTGACCTGTGCCTGTCCAAACACCTAGATCTAGTCTCTCATTGGTTGCCCCTCTTCCCGTTCATCCTCAGGACAAATTGCATCCTGTAGGGAACAGGAGCTTAAAGGTGCTGATTCTCCAAGTAGGGAGATTGCTAGTAAAGTAGCTGGAATGGCGAACCCGAGCACAAGGAGATGAGAAATGAGGTGCGTTTTAGAAACCTTTCAAAATCACATGGTGTACCATCTTCTGGGTTTCTCATGCATGTTTTCGATGTAGGAAGATGCCCTTGAACCTGGAGATTTGGGACCCATGGGATGGGTACCACGCAGTATTACTTTAAAGGGTCTGCGTTTGCTCACGCAACCTCACCCAACCTCTCAGCCCCAAGAGTGTCCACCCTTATGTCTCATCCATCTGTGGGTGTAGATATGGTCAATGCAGGTTGCATCACAGCCTCTGAACGAATTTTGTAAGAATGTCTCTCTCTTTCACTGTCTTTGTTTTACGGGTTTTTAAAAGTAATTTATTTTTATAATGGGGTTTAGCTGCTTTTCATGGCTCTGTTTATGCGGCTTTACACCCACTTGACTCACTTCCAGAGAGATATCAATATATAGGTTTTAAGATTCTTACTAGTCACATATATTCTTGTGCGGTGAATAGGGGGTGTTGAGTCCAGTTCACTGAGCAAGGAGTAGGTCTTGTCTATTACATATTGGGTGTATGGAACGGTATCTGAGCGGATTTGAAACCCTTGTTTTATGCATCACCCCACCTCACCTTTCCCGTTAAGCAGCCATAGTGTGTTTTCTAAACGTGTGACTCTCTTCTGTTTTGTAATTCAGTTCAAGTGTAGCGGTTTTTACATTCCCTCTATAAGTGATAGCTTATGATAAGTGTCTTTTTCTGTGTGACTTATTTCACTTAGAATCGTCGTACCTAACTCCACTCATCTTGCTTCTACTAGCCTTATAACATTGATTTCATGTCTGAGTGATATTCCATTGTACATAAGGACCACAACTTCTTTATCCATTTTTCTCTTTCCTGGGATATTTAAGGTGTCATGAAGTGGAGGTTCTTGTCAACAGAGCAGACCTAAACTTTCGGGTGCCTGTGTCTTGCTGATTTTTAGTTTTTCCAATTTATATGCCCATGAGTGGACGTGCCCTATGCTCCCTAAGCTGTTTTTTTTTTCGATGTTCCAGGACACAACGTACACTTCTCCAGAGTGGCTGTTGGCAATTTACATCCCGCCCATCAGTGTAGCAAGGCTGCCATTTCTCCATGGCCTGTCCTGCATTTCTGGTTTTGACACTTTTTGCAGCATGGCCCTTTTGACCGATGGGAAGCGAGACTTCTTTGTAGCGCTGATTTGCCTTTCCAGGTTGCTTGGTTGGCCAAAAAGGGCGTATGCGTTTTTTCCTGAATATATTCAGGAAAAAACGCATACGCCCTTTTTGGCCAAGGGCATCATTGTCGACGTTTTGCCGCTTTTCATGTGCTTTAAAGGCGATTCGTATCTACCTCCTGAAATCTGTTTCCTGCAATTCTGCCTTGCTTTCAATTCCTCTTCGTTGCCTTCCCTCAATATATTTGTGGACGAGAGTTATCATTTATAACTCTGCAGGTTTGTGAATTGCAGTGCCCCTGAGCTCCATTTTTCAACTGTCTTTTTTGGGAGCTGGCCGCAAAAGCACGGGATTGCCTCAGGCCCTATTCTGGTTCCCGGCGGCAGGCTGAGCCTGTGGTTAATTCTTCTTCCTGTTGGGAAAATAGAGTGACCTGTGCCTGTCCAAACACCTAGATCTAGTCTCTCATTGGTTGCCCCTCTTCCCGTTCATCCTCAGGACAAATTGCATCCTGTAGGGAACAGGAGCTTAAAGGTGCTGATTCTCCAAGTAGGGAGATTGCTAGTAAAGTAGCTGGAATGGCGAACCCGAGCACAAGGAGATGAGAAATGAGGTGCGTTTTAGAAACCTTTCAAAATCACATGGTGTACCATCTTCTGGGTTTCTCATGCATGTTTTCGATGTAGGAAGATGCCCTTGAACCTGGAGATTTGGGACCCATGGGATGGGTACCACGCAGTATTACTTTAAAGGGTCTGCGTTTGCTCACGCAACCTCACCCAACCTCTCAGCCCCAAGAGTGTCCACCCTTATGTCTCATCCATCTGTGGGTGTAGATATGGTCAATGCAGGTTGCATCACAGCCTCTGAACGAATTTTGTAAGAATGTCTCTCTCTTTCACTGTCTTTGTTTTACGGGTTTTTAAAAGTAATTTATTTTTATAATGGGGTTTAGCTGCTTTTCATGGCTCTGTTTATGCGGCTTTACACCCACTTGACTCACTTCCAGAGAGATATCAATATATAGGTTTTAAGATTCTTACTAGTCACATATATTCTTGTGCGGTGAATAGGGGGTGTTGAGTCCAGTTCACTGAGCAAGGAGTAGGTCTTGTCTATTACATATTGGGTGTATGGAACGGTATCTGAGCGGATTTGAAACCCTTGTTTTATGCATCACCCCACCTCACCTTTCCCGTTAAGCAGCCATAGTGTGTTTTCTAAACGTGTGACTCTCTTCTGTTTTGTAATTCAGTTCAAGTGTAGCGGTTTTTACATTCCCTCTATAAGTGATAGCTTATGATAAGTGTCTTTTTCTGTGTGACTTATTTCACTTAGAATCGTCGTACCTAACTCCACTCATCTTGCTTCTAATAGCCTTATAACATTGATTTCATGTCTGAGTGATATTCCTTTGTACATAAGGACCACAACTTCTTTATCCATTTTTCTCTTTCCTGGGATATTTAAGGTGTCATGAAGTGGAGGTTCTTGTCAACAGAGCAGACCTAAACTTTCGGGTGCCTGTGTCTTGCTGATTTTTACTTTTTCCAATTTATATGCCCATGAGTGGACGTGCCCTATGCTCCCTAAGCTGTTTTTTTTTTCGATGTTTCAGGACACAACGTACACTTCTCCAGAGTGGCTGTTGGCAATTTACATCCCGCCCATCAGTGTAGCAAGGCTGCCATTTCTCCATGGCCTGTCCTGCATTTCTCGTTTTGACACTTTTTGCAGCATGGCCCTTTTCACCGATGGGAAGCGAGACTTCTTTGTAGCGCTGATTTGCCTTTCCAGGTTCCTTGGTTGGCCAAAAAGGGCGTATGCGTTTTTTCCTGAATATATTCAGGAAAAAACGCATACGCCCTTTTTGGCCAAGGGCATCATTGTCGACGTTTTGCCGCTTTTCATGTGCTTTAAAGGCGATTCGTATCTACCTCCTGAAATCTGTTTCCTGCAATTCTGCCTTGCTTTGAATTCCTCTTCGTTGCCTTCCCTCAATATATTTGTGGACGAGAGTTATCATTTATAACTCTGCAGGTTTGTGAATTGCAGTGCCCCTGAGCTCCATTTTTCAACTGTCTTTTTTGGGAGCTGGCCGCAAAAGCACGGGATTGCCTCAGGCCCTATTCTGGTTCCGGGCGGCAGGCTGAGCCTGTGGTTAATTCTTCTTCCTGTTGGGAAAATAGAGTGACCTGTGCCTGTCCCAACACCTAGATCTAGTCTCTCATTGGTTGCCCCTCTTCCCGTTCATCCTCAGGACAAATTGCATCCTGTAGGGAACAGGAGCTTAAAGGTGCTGATTCTCCAAGTAGGGAGATTGCTAGTAAAGTAGCTGGAATGGCGAACCCGAGCACAAGGAGATGAGAAATGAGGTGCGTTTTAGAAACCTTTCAAAATCACATGGTGTACCATCTTCTGGGTTTCTCATGCATGTTTTCGATGTAGGAAGATGCCCTTGAACCTGGAGATTTGGGACCCATGGGATGGGTACCACGCAGTATTACTTTAAAGGGTCTGCGTTTGCTCACGCAACCTCACCCAACCTCTCAGCCCCAAGAGTGTCCACCCTTATGTCTCATCCATCTGTGGGTGTAGATATGGTCAATGCAGGTTGCATCACATCCTCTGAACGAATTTTGTAAGAATGTCTCTCTCTTTCACTGTCTTTGTTTTACGGGTTTTTAAAAGTAATTTATTTTTATAATGGGGTTTAGCTGCTTTTCATGGCTCTGTTTATGCGGCTTTACACCCACTTGACTCACTTCCAGAGAGATATCAATATATAGGTTTTAAGATTCTTACTAGTCACATATATTCTTGTGTGGTGAATAGGGGGTGTTGAGTCCACTTCACTGAGCAAGGAGTAGGTCTTGTCTATTACATATTGGGTGTATGGAACGGTATCTGAGCGAATTTGAAACCCTTGTTTTATGCATCACCCCACCTCACCTTTCCCGTTAAGCAGCCATAGTGTGTTTTCTAAACGTGTGACTCTGTTCTGTTTTGTAATTCAGTTCAAGTGTAGCGGTTTTTACATTCCCTCTATAAGTGATAGCTTATGATAAGTGTCTTTTTCTGTGTGACTTATTTCACTTAGAATCGTCGTACCTAACTCCACTCATCTTGCTTCTACTAGCCTTATAACATTGATTTCATGTCTGAGTGATATTCCATTGTACTTAAGGACCACAACTTCTTTATCCATTTTTCTCTTTCCTGGGATATTTAAGGTGTCATGAAGTGGAGGTTCTTGTCAACAGAGCAGACCTAAACTTTCGTGTGCCTGTGTCTTGCTGATTTTTAGTTTTTCCAATTTATATGCCCATGAGTGGACGTGCCCTATGCTCCGTAAGCTGTTTTTTTTTCGATGTTTCAGGACACAACGTACACTTCTCCAGAGTGGCTGTTGGCAATTTACATCCCGCCCATCAGTGTAGCAAGGCTGCCATTTCTCCATGGCCTGTCCTGCATTTCTCGTTTTGACACTTTTTGCAGCATGGCCCTTTTCACCGATGGGAAGCGAGACTTCTTTGTAGCGCTGATTTGCCTTTCCAGGTTGCTTGGTTGGCCAAAAAGGGCGTATGCGTTTTTTCCTGAATATATTCAGGAAAAAACGCATACGCCCTTTTTGGCCAAGGGCATCATTGTCGACGTTTTGCCGCTTTTCATGTGCTTTAAAGGCGATTCGTATCTACCTCCTGAAATCTGTTTCCTGCAATTCTGCCTTGCTTTCAATTCCTCTTCGTTGCCTTCCCTCAATATATTTGTGGACGAGAGTTATCATTTATAACTCTGCAGGTTTGTGAATTGCAGTGCCCCTGAGCTCCATTTTTCAACTGTCTTTTTTGGGAGCTGGCCGCAAAAGCACGGGATTGCCTCAGGCCCTATTCTGGTTCCGGGCGGCAGGCTGAGCCTGTGGTTAATTCTTCTTCCTGTTGGGAAAATAGAGTGACCTGTGCCTGTCCCAACACCTAGATCTAGTCTCTCATTGGTTGCCCCTCTTCCCGTTCATCCTCAGGACAAATTGCAACCTGTAGGGAACAGGAGCTTAAAGGTGCTGATTCTCCAAGTAGGGAGATTGCTAGTAAAGTAGCTGGAATGGCGAACCCGAGCACAAGGAGATGAGAAATGAGGTGCGTTTTAGAAACCTTTCAAAATCACATGGTGTACCATCTTCTGGGTTTCTCATGCATGTTTTCGATGTAGGAAGATGCCCTTGAACCTGGAGATTTGGGACCCATGGGATGGGTACCACGCAGTATTACTTTAAAGGGTCTGCGTTTGCTCACGCAACCTCACCCAAACTCTCAGCCCCAAGAGTGTCCACCCTTATGTCTCATCCAGCTGTGGGTCTAGATATGGTCAATCCAGGTTGCATCACAGCCTCTGAACGAATTTTGTAAGAATGTCTCTCTCTTTCACTGTCTTTGTTTTACGGGTTTTTAAAAGTAATTTATTTTTATAATGGGATTTAGCTGCTTTTCATGGCTCTGTTTATGCGGCTTTACACCCACTTGACTCACTTCCAGAGAGATATCAATATATAGGTTTTAAGATTCTTACTAGTCACATATATTCTTGTGCGGTGAATAGGGGGTGTTGAGTCCAGTTCACTGAGCAAGGAGTAGGTCTTGTCTATTACATATTGGGTGTATGGAACGGTATCTGAGCGGATTTGAAACCCTTGTTTTATGCATCACCCCACCTCACCTTTCCCGTTAAGCAGCCATAGTGTGTTTTCTAAACGTGTGACTCTGTTCTGTTTTGTAATTCAGTTCAAGTGTAGCGGTTTTTACATTCCCTCTATAAGTGATAGCTTATGATAAGTGTCTTTTTCTGTGTGACTTATTTCACTTAGAATCGTCGTACCTAACTCCACTCATCTTGCTTCTACTAGCCTTATAACATTGATTTCATGTCTGAGTGATATTCCATTGTACATAAGGACCACAACTTCTTTATCCATTTTTCTCTTTCCTGGGATATTTAAGGTGTCATGAAGTGGAGGTTCTTGTCAACAGAGCAGACCTAAACTTTCGGGTGCCTGTGTCTTGCTGATTTTTAGTTTTTCCAATTTATATGCCCATGAGTGGACGTGCCCTATGCTCCCTAAGCTGTTTTTTTTTTCGATGTTTCAGGACACAACGTACACTTCTCCAGAGTGGCTGTTGGCAATTTACATCCCGCCCATCAGTGTAGCAAGGCTGCCATTTCTCCATGGCCTGTCCTGCATTTCTGGTTTTGACACTTTTTGCAGCATGGCCCTTTTGACCGATGGGAAGCGAGACTTCTTTGTAGCGCTGATTTGCCTTTCCAGGTTGCTTGGTTGGCCAAAAAGGGCGTATGCGTTTTTTCCTGAATATATTCAGGAAAAAACGCATACGCCCTTTTTGGCCAAGGGCATCATTGTCGACGTTTTGCCGCTTTTCATGTGCTTTAAAGGCGATTCGTATCTACCTCCTGAAATCTGTTTCCTGCAATTCTGCCTTGCTTTCAATTCCTCTTCGTTGCCTTCCCTCAATATATTTGTGGACGAGAGTTATCATTTATAACTCTGCAGGTTTGTGAATGGCAGTGCCCCTGAGATCCATTTTACAACTGTCTTTTTTGCGAGCTGGCCGCAAAAGCATGGGATTGCCTCAGGCCCTATTCTGGTTCCGGGCGGCAGGCTGAGCCTGTGGTTAATTCTTCTTCCTGTTGGGAAAATAGAGTGACCTGTGCCTGTCCCAACACCTAGATCTAGTCTCTCATTGGTTGCCCCTCTTCCCGTTCATCCTCAGGACAAATTGCAACCTGTAGGGAACAGGAGCTTAAAGGTGCTGATTCTCCAAGTAGGGAGATTGCTAGTAAAGTAGCTGGAATGGCGAACCCGAGCACAAGGAGATGAGAAATGAGGTGCGTTTTAGAAACCTTTCAAAATCACATGGTGTACCATCTTCTGGGTTTCTCATGCATGTTTTCGATGTAGGAAGATGCCCTTGAACCTGGAGATTTGGGACCCATGGGATGGGTACCACGCAGTATTACTTTAAAGGGTCTGCGTTTGCTCACGCAACCTCACCCAAACTCTCAGCCCCAAGAGTGTCCACCCTTATGTCTCATCCAGCTGTGGGTCTAGATATGGTCAATCCAGGTTGCATCACAGCCTCTGAACGAATTTTGTAAGAATGTCTCTCTCTTTCAGTGTCTTTGTTTTACGGGTTTTTAAAAGTAATTTATTTTTATAATGGGGTTTAGCTGCTTTTCATGGCTCTGTTTATGCGGCTTTACACCCACTTGACTCACTTCCAGAGAGATATCAATATATAGGTTTTAAGATTCTTACTAGTCACATATATTCTTGTGCGGTGAATAGGGGGTGTTGAGTCCAGTTCACTGAGCAAGGAGTAGGTCTTGTCTATTACATATTGGGTGTATGGAACGGTATCTGAGCGGATTTGAAACCCTTGTTTTATGCATCACCCCACCTCACCTTTCCCGTTAAGCAGCCATAGTGTGTTTTCTAAACGTGTGACTCTGTTCTGTTTTGTAATTCAGTTCAAGTGTAGCGGTTTTTACATTCCCTCTATAAGTGATAGCTTATGATAAGTGTCTTTTTCTGTGTGACTTATTTCACTTAGAATCGTCGTACCTAACTCCACTCATCTTGCTTCTACTAGCCTTATAACATTGATTTCATGTCTGAGTGATATTCCATTGTACATAAGGACCACAACTTCTTTATCCATTTTTCTCTTTCCTGCGATATTTAAGGTGTCATGAAGTGGAGGTTCTTGTCAACAGAGCAGACCTAAACTTTCGGGTGCCTGTGTCTTGCTGATTTTTAGTTTTTCCAATTTATATGCCCATGAGTGGACGTGCCCTATGCTCCCTAAGCTGTTTTTTTTTCGATGTTTCAGGACACAACGTACACTTCTCCAGAGTGGCTGTTGGCAATTTACATCCCGCCCATCAGTGTAGCAAGGCTGCCATTTCTCCATGGCCTGTCCTGCATTTCTCGTTTTGACACTTTTTGCAGCATGGCCCTTTTCACCGATGGGAAGCGAGACTTCTTTGTAGCGCTGATTTGCCTTGCCAGGTTGCTTGGTTGGCCAAAAAGGGCGTATGCGTTTTTTCCTGAATATATTCAGGAAAAAACGCATACGCCCTTTTTGGCCAAGGGCATCATTGTCGACGTTTTGCCGCTTTTCATGTGCTTTAAAGGCGATTCGTATCTACCTCCTGAAATCTGTTTCCTGCAATTCTGCCTTGCTTTCAATTCCTCTTCGTTGCCTTCCCTCAATATATTTGTGGACGAGAGTTATCATTTATAACTCTGCAGGTTTGTGAATTGCAGTGCCCCTGAGCTCCATTTTTCAACTGTCTTTTTTGGGAGCTGGCCGCAAAAGCACGGGATTGCCTCAGGCCCTATTCTGGTTCCCGGCGGCAGGCTGAGCCTGTGGTTAATTCTTCTTCCTGTTGGGAAAATAGAGTGACCTGTGCCTGTCCCAACACCTAGATCTAGTCTCTCATTGGTTGCCCCTCTTCCCGTTCATCCTCAGGACAAATTGCATCCTGTAGGGAACAGGAGCTTAAAGGTGCTGATTCTCCAAGTAGGGAGATTGCTAGTAAAGTAGCTGGAATGGCGAACCCGAGCACAAGGAGATGAGAAATGAGGTGCGTTTTAGAAACCTTTCAAAATCACATGGTGTACCATCTTCTGGGTTTCTCATGCATGTTTTCGATGTAGGAAGATGCCCTTGAACCTGGAGATTTGGGACCCATGGGATGGGTACCACGCAGTATTACTTTAAAGGGTCTGCGTTTGCTCACGCAACCTCACCCAACCTCTCAGCCCCAAGAGTGTCCACCCTTATGTCTCATCCATCTGTGGGTGTAGATATGGTCAATGCAGGTTGCATCACAGCCTCTGAACGAATTTTGTAAGAATGTCTCTCTCTTTCACTGTCTTTGTTTTACGGGTTTTTAAAAGTAATTTATTTTTATAATGGGGTTTAGCTGCTTTTCATGGCTCTGTTTATGCGGCTTTACACCCACTTGACTCACTTCCAGAGAGATATCAATATATAGGTTTTAAGATTCTTACTAGTCACATATATTCTTGTGCGGTGAATAGGGGGTGTTGAGTCCAGTTCACTGAGCAAGGAGTAGGTCTTGTCTATTACATATTGGGTGTATGGAACGGTATCTGAGCGGATTTGAAACCCTTGTTTTATGCATCACCCCACCTCACCTTTCCCGTTAAGCAGCCATAGTGTGTTTTCTAAACGTGTGACTCTGTTCTGTTTTGTAATTCAGTTCAAGTGTAGCGGTTTTTACATTCCCTCTATAAGTGATAGCTTATGATAAGTGTCTTTTTCTGTGTGACTTATTTCACTTAGAATCGTCGTACCTAACTCCACTCATCTTGCTTCTACTAGCCTTATAACATTGATTTCATGTCTGAGTGATATTCCATTGTACATAAGGACCACAAATTCTTTATCCATTTTTCTCTTTCCTGGGATATTTAAGGTGTCATGAAGTGGAGGTTCTTGTCAACAGAGCAGACCTAAACTTTCGGGTGCCTGTGTCTTGCTGATTTTTAATTTTTCCAATTTATATGCCCATGAGTGGACGTGCCCTATGCTCCCTAAGCTGTTTTTTTTTTCGATGTTTCAGGACACAACGTACACTTCTCCAGAGTGGCTGTTGGCAATTTACATCCCGCCCATCAGTGTAGCAAGGCTGCCATTTCTCCATGGCCTGTCCTGCATTTCTCGTTTTGACACTTTTTGCAGCATGGCCCTTTTCACCGATGGGAAGCGAGACTTCTTTGTAGCGCTGATTTGCCTTTCCAGGTTGCTTGGTTGGCCAAAAAGGGCGTATGCGTTTTTTCCTGAATATATTCAGGAAAAAACGCATACGCCCTTTTTGGCCAAGGGCATCATTGTCGACGTTTTGCCGCTTTTCATGTGCTTTAAAGGCGATTCGTATCTACCTCCTGAAATCTGTTTCCTGCAATTCTGCCTTGCTTTGAATTCCTCTTCGTTGCCTTCCCTCAATATATTTGTGGACGAGAGTTATCATTTATAACTCTGCAGGTTTGTGAATTGCAGTGCCCCTGAGCTCCATTTTTCAACTGTCTTTTTTGGGAGCTGGCCGCAAAAGCACGGGATTGCCTCAGGCCCTATTCTGGTTCCGGGCGGCAGGCTGAGCCTGTGGTTAATTCTTCTTCCTGTTGGGAAAATAGAGTGACCTGTGCCTGTCCCAACACCTAGATCTAGTCTCTCATTGGTTGCCCCTCTTCCCGTTCATCCTCAGGACAAATTGCAACCTGTAGGGAACAGGAGCTTAAAGGTGCTGATTCTCCAAGTAGGGAGATTGCTAGTAAAGTAGCTGGAATGGCGAACCCGAGCACAAGGAGATGAGAAATGAGGTGCGTTTTAGAAACCTTTCAAAATCACATGGTGTACCATCTTCTGGGTTTCTCATGCATGTTTTCGATGTAGGAAGATGCCCTTGAACCTGGAGATTTGGGACCCATGGGATGGGTACCACGCAGTATTACTTTAAAGGGTCTGCGTTTGCTCACGCAACCTCACCCAAACTCTCAGCCCCAAGAGTGTCCACACTTATGTCTCATCCAGCTGTGGGTCTAGATATGGTCAATCCAGGTTGCATCACAGCCTCTGAACGAATTTTGTAAGAATGTCTCTCTCTTTCACTGTCTTTGTTTTACGGGTTTTTAAAAGTAATTTATTTTTATAATGGGGTTTAGCTGCTTTTCATGGCTCTGTTTATGCGGCTTTACACCCACTTGACTCACTTCCAGAGAGATATCAATATATAGGTTTTAAGATTCTTACTAGTCACATATATTCTTGTGCGGTGAATAGGGGGTGTTGAGTCCAGTTCACTGAGCAAGGAGTAGGTCTTGTCTAGTACATATTGGGTGTATGGAACGGTATCTGAGCGGATTTGAAACCCTTGTTTTATGCATCACCCCACCTCACCTTTCCCGTTAAGCAGCCATAGTGTGTTTTCTAAACGTGTGACTCTGTTCTGTTTTGTAATTCAGTTTAAGTGTAGCGGTTTTTACATTCCCTCTATAAGTGATAGCTTATGATAAGTGTCTTTTTCTGTGTGACTTATTTCACTTAGAATCGTCGTACCTAACTCCACTCATCTTGCTTCTACTAGCCTTATAACATTGATTTCATGTCTGAGTGATATTCCATTGTACATAAGGACCACAACTTCTTTATCCATTTTTCTCTTTCCTGGGATATTTAAGGTGTCATGAAGTGGAGGTTCTTGTCAACAGAGCAGACCTAAACTTTCGGGTGCCTGTGTCTTGCTGATTTTTAGTTTTTCCAATTTATATGCCCATGAGTGGACGTGCCCTATGCTCCCTAAGCTGTTTTTTTTTCGATGTTTCAGGACACAACGTACACTTCTCCAGAGTGGCTGTTGGCAATTTACATCCCGCCCATCAGTGTAGCAAGGCTGCCATTTCTCCATGGCCTGTCCTGCATTTCTCGTTTTGACACTTTTTGCAGCATGGCCCTTTTGACCGATGGGAAGCGAGACTTCTTTGTAGCGCTGATTTGCCTTTCCAGGTTGCTTGGTTGTCCAAAAAGGGCGTATGCGTTTTTTCCTGAATATATTCAGGAAAAAACGCATACGCCCTTTTTGGCCAAGGGCATCATTGTCGACGTTTTGCCGCTTTTCATGTGCTTTAAAGGCGATTCGTATCTACCTCCTGAAATCTGTTTCCTGCAATTCTGCCTTGCTTTCAATTCCTCTTCGTTGCCTTCCCTCAATATATTTGTGGACGAGAGTTATCATTTATAACTCTGCAGGTTTGTGAATTGCAGTGCCCCTGAGCTCCATTTTTCAACTGTCTTTTTTGGGAGCTGGCCGCAAAAGCACGGGATTGCCTCAGGCCCTATTCTGGTTCCCGGCGGCAGGCTGAGCCTGTGGTTAATTCTTCTTCCTGTTGGGAAAATAGAGTGACCTGTGCCTGTCCCAACACCTAGATCTAGTCTCTCATTGGTTGCCCCTCTTCCCGTTCATCCTCAGGACAAATTGCATCCTGTAGGGAACAGGAGCTTAAAGGTGCTGATTCTCCAAGTAGGGAGATTGCTAGTAAAGTAGCTGGAATGGCGAACCCGAGCACAAGGAGATGAGAAATGAGGTGCGTTTTAGAAACCTTTCAAAATCACATGGTGTACCATCTTCTGGGTTTCTCATGCATGTTTTCGATGTAGGAAGATGCCCTTGAACCTGGAGATTTGGGACCCATGGGATGGGTACCACGCAGTATTACTTTAAAGGGTCTGCGTTTGCTCACGCAACCTCACCCAACCTCTCAGCCCCAAGAGTGTCCACCCTTATGTCTCATCCATCTGTGGGTGTAGATATGGTCAATGCAGGTTGCATCACAGCCTCTGAACGAATTTTGTAAGAATGTCTCTCTCTTTCACTGTCTTTGTTTTACGGGTTTTTAAAAGTAATTTATTTTTATAATGGGGTTTAGCTGCTTTTCATGGCTCTGTTTATGCGGCTTTACACCCACTTGACTCACTTCCAGAGAGATATCAATATATAGGTTTTAAGATTCTTACTAGTCACATATATTCTTGTGCGGTGAATAGGGGGTGTTGAGTCCAGTTCACTGAGCAAGGAGTAGGTCTTGTCTATTACATATTGGGTGTATGGAACGGTATCTGAGCGGATTTGAAACCCTTGTTTTATGCATCACCCCACCTCACCTTTCCCGTTAAGCAGCCATAGTGTGTTTTCTAAACGTGTGACTCTGTTCTGTTTTGTAATTCAGTTCAAGTGTAGCGGTTTTTACATTCCCTCTATAAGTGATAGCTTATGATAAGTGTCTTTTTCTGTGTGACTTATTTCACTTAGAATCGTCGTACCTAACTCCACTCATCTTGCTTCTACTAGCCTTATAACATTGATTTCATGTCTGAGTGATATTCCATTGTACATAAGGACCACAACTTCTTTATCCATTTTTCTCTTTCCTGGGATATTTAAGGTGTCATGAAGTGGAGGTTCTTGTCAACAGAGCAGACCTAAACTTTCGGGTGCCTGTGTCTTGCTGATTTTTAATTTTTCCAATTTATATGCCCATGAGTGGACGTGCCCTATGCTCCCTAAGCTGTTTTTTTTTTCGATGTTTCAGGACACAACGTACACTTCTCCAGAGTGGCTGTTGGCAATTTACATCCCGCCCATCAGTATAGCAAGGCTGCCATTTCTCCATGGCCTGTCCTGCATTTCTCGTTTTGACACTTTTTGCAGCATGGCCCTTTTCACCGATGGGAAGCGAGACTTCTTTGTAGCGCTGATTTGCCTTTCCAGGTTGCTTGGTTGGCCAAAAAGGGCGTATGCGTTTTTTCCTGAATATATTCAGGAAAAAACGCATACGCCCTTTTTGGCCAAGGGCATCATTGTCGACGTTTTGCCGCTTTTCATGTGCTTTAAAGGCGATTCGTATCTACCTCCTGAAATCTGTTTCCTGCAATTCTGCCTTGCTTTCAATTCCTCTTCGTTGCCTTCCCTCAATATATTTGTGGACGAGAGTTATCATTTATAACTCTGCAGGTTTGTGAATTGCAGTGCCCCTGAGCTCCATTTTTCAACTGTCTTTTTTGGGAGCTGGCCGCAAAAGCACGGGATTGCCTCAGGCCCTATTCTGGTTCCGGGCGGCAGGCTGAGCCTGTGGTTAATTCTTCTTCCTGTTGGGAAAATAGAGTGACCTGTGCCTGTCCCAACACCTAGATCTAGTCTCTCATTGGTTGCCCCTCTTCCCGTTCATCCTCAGGACAAATTGCAACCTGTAGGGAACAGGAGCTTAAAGGTGCTGATTCTCCAAGTAGGGAGATTGCTAGTAAAGTAGGTGGAATGGCGAACCCGAGCACAAGGAGATGAGAAATGAGGTGCGTTTTAGAAACCTTTCAAAATCACATGGTGTACCATCTTCTGGGTTTCTCATGCATGTTTTCGATGTAGGAAGATGCCCTTGAACCTGGAGATTTGGGACCCATGGGATGGGTACCACGCAGTATTACTTTAAAGGGTCTGCGTTTGCTCACGCAACCTCACCCAAACTCTCAGCCCCAAGAGTGTCCACCCTTATGTCTCATCCAGCTGTGGGTGTAGATATGTTCAATGCAGGTTGCATCACAGCCTCTGAACGAATTTTGTAAGAATGTCTCTCTCTTTCACTGTCTTTGTTTTACGGGTTTTTAAAAGTAATTTATTTTTATAATGGGGTTTAGCTGCTTTTCATGGCTCTGTTTATGCGGCTTTACACCCACTTGACTCACTTCCAGAGAGATATCAATATATAGGTTTTAAGATTCTTACTAGTCACATATATTCTTGTGCGGTGAATAGGGGGTGTTGAGTCCAGTTCACTGAGCAAGGAGTAGGTCTTGTCTAGTACATATTGGGTGTATGGAACGGTATCTGAGCGGATTTGAAACCCTTGTTTTATGCATCACCCCACCTCACCTTTCCCGTTAAGCAGCCATAGTGTGTTTTCTAAACGTGTGACTCTGTTCTGTTTTGTAATTCAGTTTAAGTGTAGCGGTTTTTACATTCCCTCTATAAGTGATAGCTTATGATAAGTGTCTTTTTCTGTGTGACTTATTTCACTTAGAATCGTCGTACCTAACTCCACTCATCTTGCTTCTACTAGCCTTATAACATTGATTTCATGTCTGAGTGATATTCCATTGTACATAAGGACCACAACTTCTTTATCCATTTTTCTCTTTCCTGGGATATTTAAGGTGTCATGAAGTGGAGGTTCTTGTCAACAGAGCAGACCTAAACTTTCGGGTGCCTGTGTCTTGCTGATTTTTAGTTTTTCCAATTTATATGCCCATGAGTGGACGTGCCCTATGCTCCCTAAGCTGTTTTTTTTTCGATGTTTCAGGACACAACGTACACTTCTCCAGAGTGGCTGTTGGCAATTTACATCCCGCCCATCAGTGTAGCAAGGCTGCCATTTCTCCATGGCCTGTCCTGCATTTCTCGTTTTGACACTTTTTGCAGCATGGCCCTTTTGACCGATGGGAAGCGAGACTTCTTTGTAGCGCTGATTTGCCTTTCCAGGTTGCTTGGTTGTCCAAAAAGGGCGTATGCGTTTTTTCCTGAATATATTCAGGAAAAAACGCATACGCCCTTTTTGGCCAAGGGCATCATTGTCGACGTTTTGCCGCTTTTCATGTGCTTTAAAGGCGATTCGTATCTACCTCCTGAAATCTGTTTCCTGCAATTCTGCCTTGCTTTCAATTCCTCTTCGTTGCCTTCCCTCAATATATTTGTGGACGAGAGTTATCATTTATAACTCTGCAGGTTTGTGAATTGCAGTGCCCCTGAGCTCCATTTTTCAACTGTCTTTTTTGGGAGCTGGCCGCAAAAGCACGGGATTGCCTCAGGCCCTATTCTGGTTCCCGGCGGCAGGCTGAGCCTGTGGTTAATTCTTCTTCCTGTTGGGAAAATAGAGTGACCTGTGCCTGTCCCAACACCTAGATCTAGTCTCTCATTGGTTGCCCCTCTTCCCGTTCATCCTCAGGACAAATTGCATCCTGTAGGGAACAGGAGCTTAAAGGTGCTGATTCTCCAAGTAGGGAGATTGCTAGTAAAGTAGCTGGAATGGCGAACCCGAGCACAAGGAGATGAGAAATGAGGTGCGTTTTAGAAACCTTTCAAAATCACATGGTGTACCATCTTCTGGGTTTCTCATGCATGTTTTCGATGTAGGAAGATGCCCTTGAACCTGGAGATTTGGGACCCATGGGATGGGTACCACGCAGTATTACTTTAAAGGGTCTGCGTTTGCTCACGCAACCTCACCCAACCTCTCAGCCCCAAGAGTGTCCACCCTTATGTCTCATCCATCTGTGGGTGTAGATATGGTCAATGCAGGTTGCATCACAGCCTCTGAACGAATTTTGTAAGAATGTCTCTCTCTTTCACTGTCTTTGTTTTACGGGTTTTTAAAAGTAATTTATTTTTATAATGGGGTTTAGCTGCTTTTCATGGCTCTGTTTATGCGGCTTTACACCCACTTGACTCACTTCCAGAGAGATATCAATATATAGGTTTTAAGATTCTTACTAGTCACATATATTCTTGTGCGGTGAATAGGGGGTGTTGAGTCCAGTTCACTGAGCAAGGAGTAGGTCTTGTCTATTACATATTGGGTGTATGGAACGGTATCTGAGCGGATTTGAAACCCTTGTTTTATGCATCACCCCACCTCACCTTTCCCGTTAAGCAGCCATAGTGTGTTTTCTAAACGTGTGACTCTGTTCTGTTTTGTAATTCAGTTCAAGTGTAGCGGTTTTTACATTCCCTCTATAAGTGATAGCTTATGATAAGTGTCTTTTTCTGTGTGACTTATTTCACTTAGAATCGTCGTACCTAACTCCACTCATCTTGCTTCTACTAGCCTTATAACATTGATTTCATGTCTGAGTGATATTCCATTGTACATAAGGACCACAAATTCTTTATCCATTTTTCTCTTTCCTGGGATATTTAAGGTGTCATGAAGTGGAGGTTCTTGTCAACAGAGCAGACCTAAACTTTCGGGTGCCTGTGTCTTGCTGATTTTTAATTTTTCCAATTTATATGCCCATGAGTGGACGTGCCCTATGCTCCCTAAGCTGTTTTTTTTTCGATATTTCAGGACACAACGTACACTTCTCCAGAGTGGCTGTTGGCAATTTACATCCCGCCCATCAGTGTAGCAAGGCTGCCATTTCTCCATGGCCTGTCCTGCATTTCTCGTTTTGACACTTTTTGCAGCATGGCCCTTTTCACCGATGGGAAGCGAGACTTCTTTGTAGCGCTGATTTGCCTTTCCAGGTTGCTTGGTTGGCCAAAAAGGGCGTATGCGTTTTTTCCTGAATATATTCAGGAAAAAACGCATACGCCCTTTTTGGCCAAGGGCATCATTGTCGACGTTTTGCCGCTTTTCATGTGCTTTAAAGGCGATTCGTATCTACCTCCTGAAATCTGTTTCCTGCAATTCTGCCTTGCTTTCAATTCCTCTTCGTTGCCTTCCCTCAATATATTTGTGGACGAGAGTTATCATTTATAACTCTGCAGGTTTGTGAATTGCAGTGCCCCTGAGCTCCATTTTTCAACTGTCTTTTTTGGGAGCTGGCCGCAAAAGCACGGGATTGCCTCAGGCCCTATTCTGGTTCCGGGCGGCAGGCTGAGCCTGTGGTTAATTCTTCTTCCTGTTGGGAAAATAGAGTGACCTGTGCCTGTCCCAACACCTAGATCTAGTCTCTCATTGGTTGCCCCTCTTCCCGTTCATCCTCAGGACAAATTGCAACCTGTAGGGAACAGGAGCTTAAAGGTGCTGATTCTCCAAGTAGGGAGATTGCTAGTAAAGTAGCTGGAATGGCGAACCCGAGCACAAGGAGATGAGAAATGAGGTGCGTTTTAGAAACCTTTCAAAATCACATGGTGTACCATCTTCTGGGTTTCTCATGCATGTTTTCGATGTAGGAAGATGCCCTTGAACCTGGAGATTTGGGACCCATGGGATGGGTACCACGCAGTATTACTTTAAAGGGTCTGCGTTTGCTCACGCAACCTCACCCAAACTCTCAGCCCCAAGAGTGTCCACCCTTATGTCTCATCCAGCTGTGGGTCTAGATATGGTCAATCCAGGTTGCATCACAGCCTCTGAACGAATTTTGTAAGAATGTCTCTCTCTTTCACTGTCTTTGTTTTACGGGTTTTTAAAAGTAATTTATTTTTATAATGGGGTTTAGCTGCTTTTCATGGCTCTGTTTATGCGGCTTTACACCCCCTTGACTCACTTCCAGAGAGATATCAATATATAGGTTTTAAGATTCTTACTAGTCACATATATTCTTGTGCGGTGAATAGGGGGTGTTGAGTCCAGTTCACTGAGCAAGGAGTAGGTCTTGTCTATTACATATTGGGTGTATGGAACGGTATCTGAGCGGATTTGAAACCCTTGTTTTATGCATCACCCCACCTCACCTTTCCCGTTAAGCAGCCATAGTGTGTTTTCTAAACGTGTGACTCTGTTCTGTTTTGTAATTCAGTTCAAGTGTAGCGGTTTTTACATTCCCTCTATAAGTGATAGCTTATGATAAGTGTCTTTTTCTGTGTGACTTATTTCACTTAGAATCGTCGTACCTAACTCCACTCATCTTGCTTCTACTAGCCTTATAACATTGATTTCATGTCTGAGTGATATTCCATTGTACATAAGGACCACAACTTCTTTATCCATTTTTCTCTTTCCTGGGATATTTAAGGTGTCATGAAGTGGAGGTTCTTGTCAACAGAGCAGACCTAAACTTTCGGGTGCCTGTGTCTTGCTGATTTTTAGTTTTTCCAATTTATATGCCCATGAGTGGACGTGCCCTATGCTCCCTAAGCTGTTTTTTTTTCGATGTTTCAGGACACAACGTACACTTCTCCAGAGTGGCTGTTGGCAATTTACATCCCGCCCATCAGTGTAGCAAGGCTGCCATTTCTCCATGGCCTGTCCTGCATTTCTGGTTTTGACACTTTTTGCAGCATGGCCCTTTTGACCGATGGGAAGCGAGACTTCTTTGTAGCGCTGATTTGCCTTTCCAGGGTGCTTGGTTGGCCAAAAAGGGCGTATGCGTTTTTTCCTGAATATATTCAGGAAAAAACGCATACGCCCTTTTTGGCCAAGGGCATCATTGTCGACGTTTTGCCACTTTTCATGTGCTTTAAAGGCGATTCGTATCTACCTCCTGAAATCTGTTTCCTGCAATTCTGCCTTGCTTTCAATTCCTCTTCGTTGCCTTCCCTCAATATATTTGTGGACGAGAGTTATCATTTATAACTCTGCAGGTTTGTGAATGGCAGTGCCCCTGAGATCCATTTTTCAACTGTCTTTTTTGCGAGCTGGCCGCAAAAGCATGGGATTGCCTCAGGCCCTATTCTGGTTCCGGGCGGCAGGCTGAGCCTGTGGTTAATTCTTCTTCCTGTTGGGAAAATAGAGTGACCTGTGCCTGTCCCAACACCTAGATCTAGTCTCTCATTGGTTGCCCCTCTTCCCGTTCATCCTCAGGACAAATTGCAACCTGTAGGGAACAGGAGCTTAAAGGTGCTGATTCTCCAAGTAGGGAGATTGCTAGTAAAGTAGCTGGAATGGCGAACCCGAGCACAAGGAGATGAGAAATGAGGTGCGTTTTAGAAACCTTTCAAAATCACATGGTGTACCATCTTCTGGGTTTCTCATGCATGTTTTCGATGTAGGAAGATGCCCTTGAACCTGGAGATTTGGGACCCATGGGATGGGTACCACGCAGTATTACTTTAAAGGGTCTGCGTTTGCTCACGCAACCTCACCCAAACTCTCAGCCCCAAGAGTGTCCACCCTTATGTCTCATCCAGCTGTGGGTCTAGATATGGTCAATCCAGGTTGCATCACAGCCTCTGAACGAATTTTGTAAGAATGTCTCTCTCTTTCACTGTCTTTGTTTTACGGGTTTTTAAAAGTAATTTATTTTTATAATGGGGTTTAGCTGCTTTTCATGGCTCTGTTTATGCGGCTTTACACCCACTTGACTCACTTCCAGAGAGATATCAATATATAGGTTTTAAGATTCTTACTAGTCACATATATTCTTGTGCGGTGAATAGGGGGTGTTGAGTCCAGTTCACTGAGCAAGGAGTAGGTCTTGTCTATTACATATTGGGTGTATGGAACGGTATCTGAGCGGATTTGAAACCCTTGTTTTATGCATCACCCCACCTCACCTTTCCCGTTAAGCTGCCATAGTGTGTTTTCTAAACGTGTGACTCTGTTCTGTTTTGTAATTCAGTTCAAGTGTAGCGGTTTTTACATTCCCTCTATAAGTGATAGCTTATGATAAGTGTCTTTTTCTGTGTGACTTATTTCACTTAGAATCGTCGTACCTAACTCCACTCATCTTGCTTCTACTAGCCTTATAACATTGATTTCATGTCTGAGTGATATTCCATTGTACATAAGGACCACAACTTCTTTATCCATTTTTCTCTTTCCTGGGATATTTAAGGTGTCATGAAGTGGAGGTTCTTGTCAACAGAGCAGACCTAAACTTTCGTGTGCCTGTGTCTTGCTGATTTTTAGTTTTTCCAATTTATATGCCCATGAGTGGACGTGCCCTATGCTCCGTAAGCTGTTTTTTTTTCGATGTTTCAGGACACAACGTACACTTCTCCAGAGTGGCTGTTGGCAATTTACATCCCGCCCATCAGTGTAGCAAGGCTGCCATTTCTCCATGGCCTGTCCTGCATTTCTGGTTTTGACACTTTTTGCAGCATGGCCCTTTTGACCGATGGGAAGCGAGACTTCTTTGTAGCGCTGATTTGCCTTTCCAGGTTGCTTGGTTGGCCAAAAAGGGCGTATGCGTTTTTTCCTGAATATATTCAGGAAAAAACGCATACGCCCTTTTTGGCCAAGGGCATCATTGTCGACGTTTTGCCGCTTTTCATGTGCTTTAAAGGCGATTCGTATCTACCTCCTGAAATCTGTTTCCTGCAATTCTGCCTTGCTTTCAATTCCTCTTCGTTGCCTTCCCTCAATATATTTGTGGACGAGAGTTATCATTTATAACTCTGCAGGTTTGTGAATTGCAGTGCCCCTGAGCTCCATTTTTCAACTGTCTTTTTTGGGAGCTGGCCGCAAAAGCACGGGATTGCCTCAGGCCCTATTCTGGTTCCCGGCGGCAGGCTGAGCCTGTGGTTAATTCTTCTTCCTGTTGGGAAAATAGAGTGACCTGTGCCTGTCCCAACACCTAGATCTAGTCTCTCATTGGTTGCCCCTCTTCCCGTTCATCCTCAGGACAAATTGCATCCTGTAGGGAACAGGAGCTTAAAGGTGCTGATTCTCCAAGTAGGGAGATTGCTAGTAAAGTAGCTGGAATGGCGAACCCGAGCACAAGGAGATGAGAAATGAGGTGCGTTTTAGAAACCTTTCAAAATCACATGGTGTACCATCTTCTGGGTTTCTCATGCATGTTTTCGATGTAGGAAGATGCCCTTGAACCTGGAGATTTGCGACCCATGGGATGGGTACCACGCAGTATTACTTTAAAGGGTCTGCGTTTGCTCACGCAACCTCACCCAAACTCTCAGCCCCAAGAGTGTCCACCCTTATGTCTCATCCAGCTGTGGGTCTAGATATGGTCAATCCAGGTTGCATCACAGCCTCTGAACGAATTTTGTAAGAATGTCTCTCTCTTTCACTGTCTTTGTTTTACGGGTTTTTAAAAGTAATTTATTTTTATAATGGGGTTTAGCTGCTTTTCATGGCTCTGTTTATGCGGCTTTACACCCACTTGACTCACTTCCAGAGAGATATCAATATATAGGTTTTAATATTCTTACTAGTCACATATATTCTTGTGCGGTGAATAGGGGGTGTTGAGTCCAGTTCACTGAGCAAGGAGTAGGTCTTGTCTATTACATATTGGGTGTATGGAACGGTATCTGAGCGGATTTGAAACCCTTGTTTTATGCATCACCCCACCTCACCTTTCCCGTTAAGCAGCCATAGTGTGTTTTCTAAACGTGTGACTCTGTTCTGTTTTGTAATTCAGTTCAAGTGTAGCGGTTTTTACATTCCCTCTATAAGTGATAGCTTATGATAAGTGTCTTTTTCTGTGTGACTTATTTCACTTAGAATCGTCGTACCTAACTCCACTCATCTTGCTTCTACTAGCCTTATAACATTGATTTCATGTCTGAGTGATATTCCATTGTACATAAGGACCACAACTTCTTTATCCATTTTTCTCTTTCCTGGGATATTTAAGGTGTCATGAAGTGGAGGTTCTTGTCAACAGAGCAGACCTAAACTTTCGTGTGCCTGTGTCTTGCTGATTTTTAGTTTTTCCAATTTATATGCCCATGAGTGGACGTGCCCTATGCTCCGTAAGCTGTTTTTTTTTTCGATGTTTCAGGACACAACGTACACTTCTCCAGAGTGGCTGTTGGCAATTTACATCCCGCCCATCAGTGTAGCAAGGCTGCCATTTCTCCATGGCCTGTCCTGCATTTCTGGTTTTGACACTTTTTGCAGCATGGCCCTTTTGACCGATGGGAAGCGAGACTTCTTTGTAGCGCTGATTTGCCTTTCCAGGTTGCTTGGTTGGCCAAAAAGGGCGTATGCGTTTTTTCCTGAATATATTCAGGAAAAAACGCATACGCCCTTTTTGGCCAAGGGCATCATTATCGACGTTTTGCCGCTTTTCATGTGCTTTAAAGGCGATTCGTATCTACCTCCTGAAATCTGTTTCCTGCAATTCTGCCTTGCTTTCAATTCCTCTTCGTTGCCTTCCCTCAATATATTTGTGGACGAGAGTTATCATTTATAACTCTGCAGGTTTGTGAATTGCAGTGCCCCTGAGCTCCATTTTTCAACTGTCTTTTTTGGGAGCTGGCCGCAAAAGCACGGGATTGCCTCAGGCCCTATTCTGGTTCCCGGCGGCAGGCTGAGCCTGTGGTTAATTCTTCTTCCTGTTGGGAAAATAGAGTGACCTGTGCCTGTCCCAACACCTAGATCTAGTCTCTCATTGGTTGCCCCTCTTCCCGTTCATCCTCAGGACAAATTGCATCCTGTAGGGAACAGGAGCTTAAAGGTGCTGATTCTCCAAGTAGGGAGATTGCTAGTAAAGTAGCTGGAATGGCGAACCCGAGCACAAGGAGATGAGAAATGAGGTGCGTTTTAGAAACCTTTCAAAATCACATGGTGTACCATCTTCTGGGTTTCTCATGCATGTTTTCGATGTAGGAAGATGCCCTTGAACCTGGAGATTTGGGACCCATGGGATGGGTACCACGCAGTATTACTTTAAAGGGTCTGCGTTTGCTCACGCAACCTCACCCAACCTCTCAGCCCCAAGAGTGTCCACCCTTATGTCTCATCCATCTGTGGGTGTAGATATGGTCAATGCAGGTTGCATCACAGCCTCTGAACGAATTTTGTAAGAATGTCTCTCTCTTTCACTGTCTTTGTTTTACGGGTTTTTAAAAGTAATTTATTTTTATAATGGGGTTTAGCTGCTTTTCATGGCTCTGTTTATGCGGCTTTACACCCCCTTGACTCACTTCCAGAGAGATATCAATATATAGGTTTTAAGATTCTTACTAGTCACATATATTCTTGTGCGGTGAATAGGGGGTGTTGAGTCCAGTTCACTGAGCAAGGAGTAGGTCTTGTCTAGTACATATTGGGTGTATGGAACGGTATCTGAGCGGATTTGAAACCCTTGTTTTATGCATCACCCCACCTCACCTTTCCCGTTAAGCAGCCATAGTGTGTTTTCTAAACGTGTGACTCTGTTCTGATTTGTAATTCAGTTCAAGTGTAGCCGTTTTTACATTCCCTCTATAAGTGATAGCTTATGATAAGTGTCTTTTTCTGTGTGACTTATTTCACTTAGAATCGTCGTACCTAACTCCACTCATCTTGCTTCTACTAGCCTTATAACATTGATTTCATGTCTGAGTGATATTCCATTGTACATAAGGACCACAACTTCTTTATCCATTTTTCTCTTTCCTGGGATATTTAAGGTGTCATGAAGTGGAGGTTCTTGTCAACAGAGCAGACCTAAACTTTCGTGTGCCTGTGTCTTGCTGATTTTTAGTTTTTCCAATTTATATGCCCATGAGTGGACGTGCCCTATGCTCCGTAAGCTGTTTTTTTTTTCGATGTTTCAGGACACAACGTACACTTCTCCAGAGTGGCTGTTGGCAATTTACATCCCGCCCATCAGTGTAGCAAGGCTGCCATTTCTCCATGGCCTGTCCTGCATTTCTGGTTTTGACACTTTTTGCAGCATGGCCCTTTTGACCGATGGGAAGCGAGACTTCTTTGTAGCGCTGATTTGCCTTTCCAGGTTGCTTGGTTGGCCAAAAAGGGCGTATGCGTTTTTTCCTGAATATATTCAGGAAAAAACGCATACGCCCTTTTTGGCCAAGGGCATCATTGTCGACGTTTTGCCGCTTTTCATGTGCTTTAAAGGCGATTCGTATCTACCTCCTGAAATCTGTTTCCTGCAATTCTGCCTTGCTTTCAATTCCTCTTCGTTGCCTTCCCTCAATATATTTGTGGACGAGAGTTATCATTTATAACTCTGCAGGTTTGTGAATTGCAGTGCCCCTGAGCTCCATTTTTCAACTGTCTTTTTTGGGAGCTGGCCGCAAAAGCACGGGATTGCCTCAGGCCCTATTCTGGTTCCCGGCGGCAGGCTGAGCCTGTGGTTAATTCTTCTTCCTGTTGGGAAAATAGAGTGACCTGTGCCTGTCCCAACACCTAGATCTAGTCTCTCATTGGTTGCCCCTCTTCCCGTTCATCCTCAGGACAAATTGCATCCTGTAGGGAACAGGAGCTTAAAGGTGCTGATTCTCCAAGTAGGGAGATTGCTAGTAAAGTAGCTGGAATGGCGAACCCGAGCACAAGGAGATGAGAAATGAGGTGCGTTTTAGAAACCTTTCAAAATCACATGGTGTACCATCTTCTGGGTTTCTCATGCATGTTTTCGATGTAGGAAGATGCCCTTGAACCTGGAGATTTGGGACCCATGGGATGGGTACCACGCAGTATTACTTTAAAGGGTCTGCGTTTGCTCACGCAACCTCACCCAACCTCTCAGCCCCAAGAGTGTCCACCCTTATGTCTCATCCATCTGTGGGTGTAGATATGGTCAATGCAGGTTGCATCACAGCCTCTGAACGAATTTTGTAAGAATGTCTCTCTCTTTCACTGTCTTTGTTTTACGGGTTTTTAAAAGTAATTTATTTTTATAATGGGGTTTAGCTGCTTTTCATGGCTCTGTTTATGCGGCTTTACACCCCCTTGACTCACTTCCAGAGAGATATCAATATATAGGTTTTAAGATTCTTACTAGTCACATATATTCTTGTGCGGTGAATAGGGGGTGTTGAGTCCAGTTCACTGAGCAAGGAGTAGGTCTTGTCTATTACATATTGGGTGTATGGAACGGTATCTGAGCGGATTTGAAACCCTTGTTTTATGCATCACCCCACCTCACCTTTCCCGTTAAGCAGCCATAGTGTGTTTTCTAAACGTGTGACTCTGTTCTGTTTTGTAATTCAGTTCAAGTGTAGCGGTTTTTACATTCCCTCTATAAGTGATAGCTTATGATAAGTGTCTTTTTCTGTGTGACTTATTTCACTTAGAATCGTCGTACCTAACTCCACTCATCTTGCTTCTACTAGCCTTATAACATTGATTTCATGTCTGAGTGATATTCCATTGTACATAAGGACCACAACTTCTTTATCCATTTTTCTCTTTCCTGGGATATTTAAGGTGTCATGAAGTGGAGGTTCTTGTCAACAGAGCAGACCTAAACTTTCGGGTGCCTGTGTCTTGCTGATTTTTAGTTTTTCCAATTTATATGCCCATGAGTGGACGTGCCCTATGCTCCCTAAGCTGTTTTTTTTTCGATGTTTCAGGACACAACGTACACTTCTCCAGAGTGGCTGTTGGCAATTTACATCCCGCCCATCAGTGTAGCAAGGCTGCCATTTCTCCATGGCCTGTCCTGCATTTCTGGTTTTGACACTTTTTGCAGCATGGCCCTTTTGACCGATGGGAAGCGAGACTTCTTTGTAGCGCTGATTTGCCTTTCCAGGGTGCTTGGTTGGCCAAAAAGGGCGTATGCGTTTTTTCCTGAATATATTCAGGAAAAAACGCATACGCCCTTTTTGGCCAAGGGCATCATTGTCGACGTTTTGCCACTTTTCATGTGCTTTAAAGGCGATTCGTATCTACCTCCTGAAATCTGTTTCCTGCAATTCTGCCTTGCTTTCAATTCCTCTTCGTTGCCTTCCCTCAATATATTTGTGGACGAGAGTTATCATTTATAACTCTGCAGGTTTGTGAATGGCAGTGCCCCTGAGATCCATTTTTCAACTGTCTTTTTTGCGAGCTGGCCGCAAAAGCATGGGATTGCCTCAGGCCCTATTCTGGTTCCCGGCGGCAGGCTGAGCCTGTGGTTAATTCTTCTTCCTGTTGGGAAAATAGAGTGACCTGTGCCTGTCCCAACACCTAGATCTAGTCTCTCATTGGTTGCCCCTCTTCCCGTTCATCCTCAGGACAAATTGCAACCTGTAGGGAACAGGAGCTTAAAGGTGCTGATTCTCCAAGTAGGGAGATTGCTAGTAAAGTAGCTGGAATGGCGAACCCGAGCACAAGGAGATGAGAAATGAGGTGCGTTTTAGAAACCTTTCAAAATCACATGGTGTACCATCTTCTGGGTTTCTCATGCATGTTTTCGATGTAGGAAGATGCCCTTGAACCTGGAGATTTGGGACCCATGGGATGGGTACCACGCAGTATTACTTTAAAGGGTCTGCGTTTGCTCACGCAACCTCACCCAAACTCTCAGCCCCAAGAGTGTCCACCCTTATGTCTCATCCAGCTGTGGGTCTAGATATGGTCAATCCAGGTTGCATCACAGCCTCTGAACGAATTTTGTAAGAATGTCTCTCTCTTTCACTGTCTTTGTTTTACGGGTTTTTAAAAGTAATTTATTTTTATAATGGGGTTTAGCTGCTTTTCATGGCTCTGTTTATGCGGCTTTACACCCACTTGACTCACTTCCAGAGAGATATCAATATATAGGTTTTAAGATTCTTACTAGTCACATATATTCTTGTGCGGTGAATAGGGGGTGTTGAGTCCAGTTCACTGAGCAAGGAGTAGGTCTTGTCTATTACATATTGGGTGTATGGAACGGTATCTGAGCGGATTTGAAACCCTTGTTTTATGCATCACCCCACCTCACCTTTCCCGTTAAGCTGCCATAGTGTGTTTTCTAAACGTGTGACTCTGTTCTGTTTTGTAATTCAGTTCAAGTGTAGCGGTTTTTACATTCCCTCTATAAGTGATAGCTTATGATAAGTGTCTTTTTCTGTGTGACTTATTTCACTTAGAATCGTCGTACCTAACTCCACTCATCTTGCTTCTACTAGCCTTATAACATTGATTTCATGTCTGAGTGATATTCCATTGTACATAAGGACCACAACTTCTTTATCCATTTTTCTCTTTCCTGGGATATTTAAGGTGTCATGAAGTGGAGGTTCTTGTCAACAGAGCAGACCTAAACTTTCGTGTGCCTGTGTCTTGCTGATTTTTAGTTTTTCCAATTTATATGCCCATGAGTGGACGTGCCCTATGCTCCGTAAGCTGTTTTTTTTTTCGATGTTTCAGGACACAACGTACACTTCTCCAGAGTGGCTGTTGGCAATTTACATCCCGCCCATCAGTGTAGCAAGGCTGCCATTTCTCCATGGCCTGTCCTGCATTTCTGGTTTTGACACTTTTTGCAGCATGGCCCTTTTGACCGATGGGAAGCGAGACTTCTTTGTAGCGCTGATTTGCCTTTCCAGGTTGCTTGGTTGGCCAAAAAGGGCGTATGCGTTTTTTCCTGAATATATTCAGGAAAAAACGCATACGCCCTTTTTGGCCAAGGGCATCATTGTCGACGTTTTGCCGCTTTTCATGTGCTTTAAAGGCGATTCGTATCTACCTCCTGAAATCTGTTTCCTGCAATTCTGCCTTGCTTTCAATTCCTCTTCGTTGCCTTCCCTCAATATATTTGTGGACGAGAGTTATCATTTATAACTCTGCAGGTTTGTGAATTGCAGTGCCCCTGAGCTCCATTTTTCAACTGTCTTTTTTGGGAGCTGGCCGCAAAAGCACGGGATTGCCTCAGGCCCTATTCTGGTTCCCGGCGGCAGGCTGAGCCTGTGGTTAATTCTTCTTCCTGTTGGGAAAATAGAGTGACCTGTGCCTGTCCCAACACCTAGATCTAGTCTCTCATTGGTTGCCCCTCTTCCCGTTCATCCTCAGGACAAATTGCATCCTGTAGGGAACAGGAGCTTAAAGGTGCTGATTCTCCAAGTAGGGAGATTGCTAGTAAAGTAGCTGGAATGGCGAACCCGAGCACAAGGAGATGAGAAATGAGGTGCGTTTTAGAAACCTTTCAAAATCACATGGTGTACCATCTTCTGGGTTTCTCATGCATGTTTTCGATGTAGGAAGATGCCCTTGAACCTGGAGATTTGGGACCCATGGGATGGGTACCACGCAGTATTACTTTAAAGGGTCTGCGTTTGCTCACGCAACCTCACCCAACCTCTCAGCCCCAAGAGTGTCCACCCTTATGTCTCATCCATCTGTGGGTGTAGATATGGTCAATGCAGGTTGCATCACAGCCTCTGAACGAATTTTGTAAGAATGTCTCTCTCTTTCACTGTCTTTGTTTTACGGGTTTTTAAAAGTAATTTATTTTTATAATGGGGTTTAGCTGCTTTTCATGGCTCTGTTTATGCGGCTTTACACCCCCTTGACTCACTTCCAGAGAGATATCAATATATAGGTTTTAAGATTCTTACTAGTCACATATATTCTTGTGCGGTGAATAGGGGGTGTTGAGTCCAGTTCACTGAGCAAGGAGTAGGTCTTGTCTATTACATATTGGGTGTATGGAACGGTATCTGAGCGGATTTGAAACCCTTGTTTTATGCATCACCCCACCTCACCTTTCCCGTTAAGCAGCCATAGTGTGTTTTCTAAACGTGTGACTCTGTTCTGTTTTGTAATTCAGTTCAAGTGTAGCGGTTTTTACATTCCCTCTATAAGTGATAGCTTATGATAAGTGTCTTTTTCTGTGTGACTTATTTCACTTAGAATCGTCGTACCTAACTCCACTCATCTTGCTTCTACTAGCCTTATAACATTGATTTCATGTCTGAGTGATATTCCATTGTACATAAGGACCACAACTTCTTTATCCATTTTTCTCTTTCCTGGGATATTTAAGGTGTCATGAAGTGGAGGTTCTTGTCAACAGAGCAGACCTAAACTTTCGGGTGCCTGTGTCTTGCTGATTTTTAGTTTTTCCAATTTATATGCCCATGAGTGGACGTGCCCTATGCTCCCTAAGCTGTTTTTTTTTCGATGTTTCAGGACACAACGTACACTTCTCCAGAGTGGCTGTTGGCAATTTACATCCCGCCCATCAGTGTAGCAAGGCTGCCATTTCTCCATGGCCTGTCCTGCATTTCTGGTTTTGACACTTTTTGCAGCATGGCCCTTTTGACCGATGGGAAGCGAGACTTCTTTGTAGCGCTGATTTGCCTTTCCAGGGTGCTTGGTTGGCCAAAAAGGGCGTATGCGTTTTTTCCTGAATATATTCAGGAAAAAACGCATACGCCCTTTTTGGCCAAGGGCATCATTGTCGACGTTTTGCCACTTTTCATGTGCTTTAAAGGCGATTCGTATCTACCTCCTGAAATCTGTTTCCTGCAATTCTGCCTTGCTTTCAATTCCTCTTCGTTGCCTTCCCTCAATATATTTGTGGACGAGAGTTATCATTTATAACTCTGCAGGTTTGTGAATGGCAGTGCCCCTGAGCTCCATTTTTCAACTGTCTTTTTTGGGAGCTGGCCGCAAAAGCACGGGATTGCCTCAGGCCCTATTCTGGTTCCCGGCGGCAGGCTGAGCCTGTGGTTAATTCTTCTTCCTGTTGGGAAAATAGAGTGACCTGTGCCTGTCCCAACACCTAGATCTAGTCTCTCATTGGTTGCCCCTCTTCCCGTTCATCCTCAGGACAAATTGCAACCTGTAGGGAACAGGAGCTTAAAGGTGCTGATTCTCCAAGTAGGGAGATTGCTAGTAAAGTAGCTGGAATGGCGAACCCGAGCACAAGGAGATGAGAAATGAGGTGCGTTTTAGAAACCTTTCAAAATCACATGGTGTACCATCTTCTGGGTTTCTCATGCATGTTTTCGATGTAGGAAGATGCCCTTGAACCTGGAGATTTGGGACCCATGGGATGGGTACCACGCAGTATTACTTTAAAGGGTCTGCGTTTGCTCACGCAACCTCACCCAAACTCTCAGCCCCAAGAGTGTCCACCCTTATGTCTCATCCAGCTGTGGGTCTAGATATGGTCAATCCAGGTTGCATCACAGCCTCTGAACGAATTTTGTAAGAATGTCTCTCTCTTTCACTGTCTTTGTTTTACGGGTTTTTAAAAGTAATTTATTTTTATAATGGGGTTTAGCTGCTTTTCATGGCTCTGTTTATGCGGCTTTACACCCACTTGACTCACTTCCAGAGAGATATCAATATATAGGTTTTAAGATTCTTACTAGTCACATATATTCTTGTGCGGTGAATAGGGGGTGTTGAGTCCAGTTCACTGAGCAAGGAGTAGGTCTTGTCTATTACATATTGGGTGTATGGAACGGTATCTGAGCGGATTTGAAACCCTTGTTTTATGCATCACCCCACCTCACCTTTCCCGTTAAGCTGCCATAGTGTGTTTTCTAAACGTGTGACTCTGTTCTGTTTTGTAATTCAGTTCAAGTGTAGCGGTTTTTACATTCCCTCTATAAGTGATAGCTTATGATAAGTGTCTTTTTCTGTGTGACTTATTTCACTTAGAATCGTCGTACCTAACTCCACTCATCTTGCTTCTACTAGCCTTATAACATTGATTTCATGTCTGAGTGATATTCCATTGTACATAAGGACCACAACTTCTTTATCCATTTTTCTCTTTCCTGGGATATTTAAGGTGTCATGAAGTGGAGGTTCTTGTCAACAGAGCAGACCTAAACTTTCGTGTGCCTGTGTCTTGCTGATTTTTAGTTTTTCCAAATTATATGCCCATGAGTGGACGTGCCCTATGCTCCGTAAGCTGTTTTTTTTTTCGATGTTTCAGGACACAACGTACACTTCTCCAGAGTGGCTGTTGGCAATTTACATCCCGCCCATCAGTGTAGCAAGGCTGCCATTTCTCCATGGCCTGTCCTGCATTTCTGGTTTTGACACTTTTTGCAGCATGGCCCTTTTGACCGATGGGAAGCGAGACTTCTTTGTAGCGCTGATTTGCCTTTCCAGGTTGCTTGGTTGGCCAAAAAGGGCGTATGCGTTTTTTCCTGAATATATTCAGGAAAAAACGCATACGCCCTTTTTGGCCAAGGGCATCATTGTCGACGTTTTGCCGCTTTTCATGTGCTTTAAAGGCGATTCGTATCTACCTCCTGAAATCTGTTTCCTGCAATTCTGCCTTGCTTTCAATTCCTCTTCGTTGCCTTCCCTCAATATATTTGTGGACGAGAGTTATCATTTATAACTCTGCAGGTTTGTGAATTGCAGTGCCCCTGAGCTCCATTTTTCAACTGTCTTTTTTGGGAGCTGGCCGCAAAAGCACGGGATTGCCTCAGGCCCTATTCTGGTTCCCGGCGGCAGGCTGAGCCTGTGGTTAATTCTTCTTCCTGTTGGGAAAATAGAGTGACCTGTGCCTGTCCCAACACCTAGATCTAGTCTCTCATTGGTTGCCCCTCTTCCCGTTCATCCTCAGGACAAATTGCATCCTGTAGGGAACAGGAGCTTAAAGGTGCTGATTCTCCAAGTAGGGAGATTGCTAGTAAAGTAGCTGGAATGGCGAACCCGAGCACAAGGAGATGAGAAATGAGGTGCGTTTTAGAAACCTTTCAAAATCACATGGTGTACCATCTTCTGGGTTTCTCATGCATGTTTTCGATGTAGGAAGATGCCCTTGAACCTGGAGATTTGGGACCCATGGGATGGGTACCACGCAGTATTACTTTAAAGGGTCTGCGTTTGCTCACGCAACCTCACCCAACCTCTCAGCCCCAAGAGTGTCCACCCTTATGTCTCATCCAGCTGTGGGTGTAGATATGGTCAATGCAGGTTGCATCACAGCCTCTGAACGAATTTTGTAAGAATGTCTCTCTCTTTCACTGTCTTTGTTTTACGGGTTTTTAAAAGTAATTTATTTTTATAATGGGGTTTAGCTGCTTTTCATGGCTCTGTTTATGCGGCTTTACACCCCCTTGACTCACTTCCAGAGAGATATCAATATATAGGTTTTAAGATTCTTACTAGTCACATATATTCTTGTGCGGTGAATAGGGGGTGTTGAGTCCAGTTCACTGAGCAAGGAGTAGGTCTTGTCTATTACATATTGGGTGTATGGAACGGTATCTGAGCGGATTTGAAACCCTTGTTTTATGCATCACCCCACCTCACCTTTCCCGTTAAGCAGCCATAGTGTGTTTTCTAAACGTGTGACTCTGTTCTGTTTTGTAATTCAGTTCAAGTGTAGCGGTTTTTACATTCCCTCTATAAGTGATAGCTTATGATAAGTGTCTTTTTCTGTGTGACTTACTTCACTTAGAATCGTCGTACCTAACTCCACTCATCTTGCTTCTACTAGCCTTATAACATTGATTTCATGTCTGAGTGATATTCCATTGTACATAAGGACCACAACTTCTTTATCCATTTTTCTCTTTCCTGGGATATTTAAGGTGTCATGAAGTGGAGGTTCTTGTCAACAGAGCAGACCTAAACTTTCGTGTGCCTGTGTCTTGCTGATTTTTAGTTTTTCCAATTTATATGCCCATGAGTGGACGTGCCCTATGCTCCCTAAGCTGTTTTTTTTTCGATGTTTCAGGACACAACGTACACTTCTCCAGAGTGGCTGTTGGCAATTTACATCCCGCCCATCAGTGTAGCAAGGCTGCCATTTCTCCATGGCCTGTCCTGCATTTCTCGTTTTGACACTTTTTGCAGCATGGCCCTTTTCACCGATGGGAAGCGAGACTTCTTTGTAGCGCTGATTTGCCTTTCCAGGGTGCTTGGTTGGCCAAAAAGGGCGTATGCGTTTTTTCCTGAATATATTCAGGAAAAAACGCATACGCCCTTTTTGGCCAAGGGCATCATTGTCGACGTTTTGCCACTTTTCATGTGCTTTAAAGGCGATTCGTATCTACCTCCTGAAATCTGTTTCCTGCAATTCTGCCTTGCTTTCAATTCCTCTTCGTTGCCTTCCCTCAATATATTTGTGGACGAGAGTTATCATTTATAACTCTGCAGGTTTGTGAATGGCAGTGCCCCTGAGATCCATTTTTCAACTGTCTTTTTTGCGAGCTGGCCGCAAACGCACGGGATTGCCTCAGGCCCTATTCTGGTTCCGGGCGGCAGGCTGAGCCTGTGGTTAATTCTTCTTACTGTTGGGAAAATAGAGTGACCTGTGCCTGTCCCAACACCTAGATCTAGTCTCTCATTGGTTGCCCCTCTTCCCGTTCATCCTCAGGACAAATTGCAACCTGTAGGGAACAGGAGCTTAAAGGTGCTGATTCTCCAAGTAGGGAGATTGCTAGTAAAGTAGCTGGAATGGCGAACCCGAGCACAAGGAGATGAGAAATGAGGTGCGTTTTAGAAACCTTTCAAAATCACATGGTGTACCATCTTCTGGGTTTCTCATGCATGTTTTCGATGTAGGAAGATGCCCTTGAACCTGGAGATTTGGGACCCATGGGATGGGTACCACGCAGTATTACTTTAAAGGGTCTGCGTTTGCTCACGCAACCTCACCCAACCTCTCAACCCCAAGAGTGTCCACCCTTATGTCTCATCCAGCTGTGGGTCTAGATATGGTCAATCCAGGTTGCATCACAGCCTCTGAACGAATTTTGTAAGAATGTCTCTCTCTTTCACTGTCTTTGTTTTACGGGTTTTTAAAAGTAATTTATTTTTATAATGGGGTTTAGCTGCTTTTCATGGCTCTGTTTATGCGGCTTTACACCCACTTGACTCACTTCCAGAGAGATATCAATATATAGGTTTTAAGATTCTTACTAGTCACATATATTCTTGTGCGGTGAATAGGGGGTGTTGAGTCCAGTTCACTGAGCAAGGAGTAGGTCTTGTCTATTACATATTGGGTGTATGGAACGGTATCTGAGCGGATTTGAAACCCTTGTTTTATGCATCACCCCACCTCACCTTTCCCGTTAAGCAGCCATAGTGTGTTTTCTAAACGTGTGACTCTGTTCTGTTTTGTAATTCAGTTCAAGTGTAGCGGTTTTTACATTCCCTCTATAAGTGATAGCTTATGATAAGTGTCTTTTTCTGTGTGACTTATTTCACTTAGAATCGTCGTACCTAACTCCACTCATCTTGCTTCTACTAGCCTTATAACATTGATTTCATGTCTGAGTGATATTCCATTGTACATAAGGACCACAACTTCTTTATCCATTTTTCTCTTTCCTGGGATATTTAAGGTGTCATGAAGTGGAGGTTCTTGTCAACAGAGCAGACCTAAACTTTCGGGTGCCTGTGTCTTGCTGATTTTTAGTTTTTCCAATTTATATGCCCATGAGTGGACGTGCCCTATGCTCCCTAAGCTGTTTTTTTTTCGATGTTTCAGGACACAACGTACACTTCTCCAGAGTGGCTGTTGGCAATTTACATCCCGCCCATCAGTGTAGCAAGGCTGCCATTTCTCCATGGCCTGTCCTGCATTTCTCGTTTTGACACTTTTTGCAGCATGGCCCTTTTCACCGATGGGAAGCGAGACTTCTTTGTAGCGCTGATTTGCCTTTCCAGGTTGCTTGGTTGGCCAAAAAGGGCGTATGCGTTTTTTCCTGAATATATTCAGGAAAAAACGCATACGCCCTTTTTGGCCAAGGGCATCATTGTCGACGTTTTGCCGCTTTTCATGTGCTTTAAAGGCGATTCGTATCTACCTCCTGAAATCTGTTTCCTGCAATTCTGCCTTGCTTTCAATTCCTCTTCGTTGCCTTCCCTCAATATATTTGTGGACGAGAGTTATCATTTATAACTCTGCAGGTTTGTGAATGGCAGTGCCCCTGAGCTCCATTTTTCAACTGTCTTTTTTGGGAGCTGGCCGCAAAAGCACGGGATTGCCTCAGGCCCTATTCTGGTTCCAGGCGGCAGGCTGAGCCTGTGGTTAATTCTTCTTCCTGTTGGGAAAATAGAGTGACCTGTGCCTGTCCCAACACCTAGATCTAGTCTCTCATTGGTTGCCCCTCTTCCCGTTCATCCTCAGGACAAATTGCAACCTGTAGGGAACAGGAGCTTAAAGGTGCTGATTCTCCAAGTAGGGAGATTGCTAGTAAAGTAGCTGGAATGGCGAACCCGAGCACAAGGAGAAGAGAAATGAGGTGCGTTTTAGAAACCTTTCAAAATCACATGGTGTACCATCTTCTGGGTTTCTCATGCATGTTTTCGATGTAGGAAGATGCCCTTGAACCTGGAGATTTGCGACCCATGGGATGGGTACCACGCAGTATTACTTTAAAGGGTCTGCGTTTGCTCACGCAACCTCACCCAACCTCTCAGCCCCAAGAGTGTCCACCCTTATGTCTCATCCAGCTGTGGGTCTAGATATGGTCAATCCAGGTTGCATCACAGCCTCTGAACGAATTTTGTAAGAATGTCTCTCTCTTTCACTGTCTTTGTTTTACGGGTTTTTAAAAGTAATTTATTTTTATAATGGGGTTTAGCTGCTTTTCATGGCTCTGTTTATGCGGCTTTACACCCACTTGACTCACTTCCAGAGAGATATCAATATATAGGTTTTAAGATTCTTACTAGTCACATATATTCTTGTGCGGTGAATAGGGGGTGTTGAGTCCAGTTCACTGAGCAAGGAGTAGGTCTTGTCTAGTACATATTGGGTGTATGGAACGGTATCTGAGCGGATTTGAAACCCTTGTTTTATGCATCACCCCACCTCACCTTTCCCGTTAAGCAGCCATAGTGTGTTTTCTAAACGTGTGACTCTGTTCTGTTTTGTAATTCAGTTCAAGTGTAGCGGTTTTTACATTCCCTCTATAAGTGATAGCTTATGATAAGTGTCTTTTTCTGTGTGACTTATTTCACTTAGAATCGTCGTACCTAACTCCACTCATCTTGCTTCTACTAGCCTTATAACATTGATTTCATGTCTGAGTGATATTCCATTGTACATAAGGACCACAACTTCTTTATCCATTTTTCTCTTTCCTGGGATATTTAAGGTGTCATGAAGTGGAGGTTCTTGTCAACAGAGCAGACCTAAACTTTCGGGTGCCTGTGTCTTGCTGATTTTTAGTTTTTCCAATTTATATGCCCATGAGTGGACGTGCCCTATGCTCCCTAAGCTGTTTTTTTTTCGATGTTTCAGGACACAACGTACACTTCTCCAGAGTGGCTGTTGGCAATTTACATCCCGCCCATCAGTGTAGCAAGGCTGCCATTTCTCCATGGCCTGTCCTGCATTTCTCGTTTTGACACTTTTTGCAGCATGGCCCTTTTCACCGATGGGAAGCGAGACTTCTTTGTAGCGCTGATTTGCCTTTCCAGGTTGCTTGGTTGGCCAAAAAGGGCGTATGCGTTTTTTCCTGAATATATTCAGGAAAAAACGCATACGCCCTTTTTGGCCAAGGGCATCATTGTCGACGTTTTGCCGCTTTTCATGTGCTTTAAAGGCGATTCGTATCTACCTCCTGAAATCTGTTTCCTGCAATTCTGCCTTGCTTTCAATTCCTCTTCGTTGCCTTCCCTCAATATATTTGTGGACGAGAGTTATCATTTATAACTCTGCAGGTTTGTGAATGGCAGTGCCCCTGAGCTCCATTTTTCAACTGTCTTTTTTGGGAGCTGGCCGCAAAAGCACGGGATTGCCTCAGGCCCTATTCTGGTTCCAGGCGGCAGGCTGAGCCTGTGGTTAATTCTTCTTCCTGTTGGGAAAATAGAGTGACCTGTGCCTGTCCCAACACCTAGATCTAGTCTCTCATTGGTTGCCCCTCTTCCCGTTCATCCTCAGGACAAATTGCAACCTGTAGGGAACAGGAGCTTAAAGGTGCTGATTCTCCAAGTAGGGAGATTGCTAGTAAAGTAGCTGGAATGGCGAACCCGAGCACAAGGAGAAGAGAAATGAGGTGCGTTTTAGAAACCTTTCAAAATCACATGGTGTACCATCTTCTGGGTTTCTCATGCATGTTTTCGATGTAGGAAGATGCCCTTGAACCTGGAGATTTGCGACCCATGGGATGGGTACCACGCAGTATTACTTTAAAGGGTCTGCGTTTGCTCACGCAACCTCACCCAACCTCTCAGCCCCAAGAGTGTCCACCCTTATGTCTCATCCAGCTGTGGGTCTAGATATGGTCAATCCAGGTTGCATCACAGCCTCTGAACGAATTTTGTAAGAATGTCTCTCTCTTTCACTGTCTTTGTTTTACGGGTTTTTAAAAGTAATTTATTTTTATAATGGGGTTTAGCTGCTTTTCATGGCTCTGTTTATGCGGCTTTACACCCACTTGACTCACTTCCAGAGAGATATCAATATATAGGTTTTAAGATTCTTACTAGTCACATATATTCTTGTGCGGTGAATAGGGGGTGTTGAGTCCAGTTCACTGAGCAAGGAGTAGGTCTTGTCTATTACATATTGGGTGTATGGAACGGTATCTGAGCGGATTTGAAACCCTTGTTTTATGCATCACCCCACCTCACCTTTCCCGTTAAGCAGCCATAGTGTGTTTTCTAAACGTGTGACTCTGTTCTGTTTTGTAATTCAGTTCAAGTGTAGCGGTTTTTACATTCCCTCTATAAGTGATAGCTTATGATAAGTGTCTTTTTCTGTGTGACTTATTTCACTTAGAATCGTCGTACCTAACTCCACTCATCTTGCTTCTACTAGCCTTATAACATTGATTTCATGTCTGAGTGATATTCCATTGTACATAAGGACCACAACTTCTTTATCCATTTTTCTCTTTCCTGGGATATTTAAGGTGTCATGAAGTGGAGGTTCTTGTCAACAGAGCAGACCTAAACTTTCGTGTGCCTGTGTCTTGCTGATTTTTAGTTTTTCCAATTTATATGCCCATGAGTGGACGTGCCCTATGCTCCGTAAGCTGTTTTTTTTTTCGATGTTTCAGGACACAACGTACACTTCTCCAGAGTGGCTGTTGGCAATTTACATCCCGCCCATCAGTGTAGCAAGGCTGCCATTTCTCCATGGCCTGTCCTGCATTTCTGGTTTTGACACTTTTTGCAGCATGGCCCTTTTGACCGATGGGAAGCGAGACTTCTTTGTAGCGCTGATTTGCCTTTCCAGGTTGCTTGGTTGGCCAAAAAGGGCGTATGCGTTTTTTCCTGAATATATTCAGGAAAAAACGCATACGCCCTTTTTGGCCAAGGGCATCATTGTCGACGTTTTGCCGCTTTTCATGTGCTTTAAAGGCGATTCGTATCTACCTCCTGAAATCTGTTTCCTGCAATTCTGCCTTGCTTTCAATTCCTCTTCGTTGCCTTCCCTCAATATATTTGTGGACGAGAGTTATCATTTATAACTCTGCAGGTTTGTGAATTGCAGTGCCCCTGAGCTCCATTTTTCAACTGTCTTTTTTGGGAGCTGGCCGCAAAAGCACGGGATTGCCTCAGGCCCTATTCTGGTTCCGGGCGGCAGGCTGAGCCTGTGGTTAATTCTTCTTCCTGTTGGGAAAATAGAGTGACCTGTGCCTGTCCCAACACCTAGATCTAGTCTCTCATTGGTTGCCCCTCTTCCCGTTCATCCTCAGGACAAATTGCATCCTGTAGGGAACAGGAGCTTAAAGGTGCTGATTCTCCAAGTAGGGAGATTGCTAGTAAAGTAGCTGGAATGGCGAACCCGAGCACAAGGAGATGAGAAATGAGGTGCGTTTTAGAAACCTTTCAAAATCACATGGTGTACCATCTTCTGGGTTTCTCATGCATGTTTTCGATGTAGGAAGATGCCCTTGAACCTGGAGATTTGGGACCCATGGGATGGGTACCACGCAGTATTACTTTAAAGGGTCTGCGTTTGCTCACGCAACCTCACCCAACCTCTCAGCCCCAAGAGTGTCCACCCTTATGTCTCATCCATCTGTGGGTGTAGATATGGTCAATGCAGGTTGCATCACAGCCTCTGAACGAATTTTGTAAGAATGTCTCTCTCTTTCACTGTCTTTGTTTTACGGGTTTTTAAAAGTAATTTATTTTTATAATGGGGTTTAGCTGCTTTTCATGGCTCTGTTTATGCGGCTTTACACCCCCTTGACTCACTTCCAGAGAGATATCAATATATAGGTTTTAAGATTCTTACTAGTCACATATATTCTTGTGCGGTGAATAGGGGGTGTTGAGTCCAGTTCACTGAGCAAGGAGTAGGTCTTGTCTATTACATATTGGGTGTATGGAACGGTATCTGAGCGGATTTGAAACCCTTGTTTTATGCATCACCCCACCTCACCTTTCCCGTTAAGCAGCCATAGTGTGTTTTCTAAACGTGTGACTCTGTTCTGTTTTGTAATTCAGTTCAAGTGTAGCGGTTTTTACATTCCCTCTATAAGTGATAGCTTATGATAAGTGTCTTTTTCTGTGTGACTTATTTCACTTAGAATCGTCGTACCTAACTCCACTCATCTTGCTTCTACTAGCCTTATAACATTGATTTCATGTCTGAGTGATATTCCATTGTACATAAGGACCACAACTTCTTTATCCATTTTTCTCTTTCCTGGGATATTTAAGGTGTCATGAAGTGGAGGTTCTTGCCAACAGAGCAGACCTAAACTTTCGGGTGCCTGTGTCTTGCTGATTTTTAGTTTTTCCAATTTATATGCCCATGAGTGGACGTGCCCTATGCTCCCTAAGCTGTTTTTTTTTCGATGTTTCAGGACACAACGTACACTTCTCCAGAGTGGCTGTTGGCAATTTACATCCCGCCCATCAGTGTAGCAAGGCTGCCATTTCTCCATGGCCTGTCCTGCATTTCTGGTTTTGACACTTTTTGCAGCATGGCCCTTTTGACCGATGGGAAGCGAGACTTCTTTGTAGCGCTGATTTGCCTTTCCAGGGTGCTTGGTTGGCCAAAAAGGGCGTATGCGTTTTTTCCTGAATATATTCAGGAAAAAACGCATACGCCCTTTTTGGCCAAGGGCATCATTGTCGACGTTTTGCCACTTTTCATGTGCTTTAAAGGCGATTCGTATCTACCTCCTGAAATCTGTTTCCTGCAATTCTGCCTTGCTTTCAATTCCTCTTCGTTGCCTTCCCTCAATATATTTGTGGACGAGAGTTATCATTTATAACTCTGCAGGTTTGTGAATGGCAGTGCCCCTGAGATCCATTTTTCAACTGTCTTTTTTGCGAGCTGGCCGCAAAAGCACGGGATTGCCTCAGGCCCTATTCTGGTTCCCGGCGGCAGGCTGAGCCTGTGGTTAATTCTTCTTCCTGTTGGGAAAATAGAGTGACCTGTGCCTGTCCCAACACCTAGATCTAGTCTCTCATTGGTTGCCCCTCTTCCCGTTCATCCTCAGGACAAATTGCAACCTGTAGGGAACAGGAGCTTAAAGGTGCTGATTCTCCAAGTAGGGAGATTGCTAGTAAAGTAGCTGGAATGGCGAACCCGAGCACAAGGAGATGAGAAATGAGGTGCGTTTTAGAAACCTTTCAAAATCACATGGTGTACCATCTTCTGGGTTTCTCATGCATGTTTTCGATGTAGGAAGATGCCCTTGAACCTGGAGATTTGGGACCCATGGGATGGGTACCACGCAGTATTACTTTAAAGGGTCTGCGTTTGCTCACGCAACCTCACCCAAACTCTCAGCCCCAAGAGTGTCCACCCTTATGTCTCATCCAGCTGTGGGTCTAGATATGGTCAATCCAGGTTGCATCACAGCCTCTGAACGAATTTTGTAAGAATGTCTCTCTCTTTCACTGTCTTTGTTTTACGGGTTTTTAAAAGTAATTTATTTTTATAATGGGGTTTAGCTGCTTTTCATGGCTCTGTTTATGCGGCTTTACACCCACTTGACTCACTTCCAGAGAGATATCAATATATAGGTTTTAAGATTCTTACTAGTCACATATATTCTTGTGCGGTGAATAGGGGGTGTTGAGTCCAGTTCACTGAGCAAGGAGTAGGTCTTGTCTATTACATATTGGGTGTATGGAACGGTATCTGAGCGGATTTGAAACCCTTGTTTTATGCATCACCCCACCTCACCTTTCCCGTTAAGCTGCCATAGTGTGTTTTCTAAACGTGTGACTCTGTTCTGTTTTGTAATTCAGTTCAAGTGTAGCGGTTTTTACATTCCCTCTATAAGTGATAGCTTATGATAAGTGTCTTTTTCTGTGTGACTTATTTCACTTAGAATCGTCGTACCTAACTCCACTCATCTTGCTTCTACTAGCCTTATAACATTGATTTCATGTCTGAGTGATATTCCATTGTACATAAGGACCACAACTTCTTTATCCATTTTTCTCTTTCCTGGGATATTTAAGGTGTCATGAAGTGGAGGTTCTTGTCAACAGAGCAGACCTAAACTTTCGGGTGCCTGTGTCTTGCTGATTTTTAGTTTTTCCAATTTATATGCCCATGAGTGGACGTGCCCTATGCTCCCTAAGCTGTTTTTTTTTCGATGTTTCAGGACACAACGTACACTTCTCCAGAGTGGCTGTTGGCAATTTACATCCCGCCCATCAGTGTAGCAAGGCTGCCATTTCTCCATGGCCTGTCCTGCATTTCTCGTTTTGACACTTTTTGCAGCATGGCCCTTTTCACCGATGGGAAGCGAGACTTCTTTGTAGCGCTGATTTGCCTTTCCAGGTTGCTTGGTTGGCCAAAAAGGGCGTATGCGTTTTTTCCTGAATATATTCAGGAAAAAACGCATACGCCCTTTTTGGCCAAGGGCATCATTGTCGACGTTTTGCCGCTTTTCATGTGCTTTAAAGGCGATTCGTATCTACCTCCTGAAATCTGTTTCCTGCAATTCTGCCTTGCTTTCAATTCCTCTTCGTTGCCTTCCCTCAATATATTTGTGGACGAGAGTTATCATTTATAACTCTGCAGGTTTGTGAATGGCAGTGCCCCTGAGCTCCATTTTTCAACTGTCTTTTTTGGGAGCTGGCCGCAAAAGCACGGGATTGCCTCAGGCCCTATTCTGGTTCCGGGCGGCAGGCTGAGCCTGTGGTTAATTCTTCTTCCTGTTGGGAAAATAGAGTGACCTGTGCCTGTCCCAACACCTAGATCTAGTCTCTCATTGGTTGCCCCTCTTCCCGTTCATCCTCAGGACAAATTGCAACCTGTAGGGAACAGGAGCTTAAAGGTGCTGATTCTCCAAGTAGGGAGATTGCTAGTAAAGTAGCTGGAATGGCGAACCCGAGCACAAGGAGAAGAGAAATGAGGTGCGTTTTAGAAACCTTTCAAAATCACATGGTGTACCATCTTCTGGGTTTCTCATGCATGTTTTCGATGTAGGAAGATGCCCTTGAACCTGGAGATTTGCGACCCATGGGATGGGTACCACGCAGTATTACTTTAAAGGGTCTGCGTTTGCTCACGCAACCTCACCCAACCTCTCAGCCCCAAGAGTGTCCACCCTTATGTCTCATCCAGCTGTGGGTCTAGATATGGTCAATCCAGGTTGCATCACATCCTCTGAACGAATTTTGTAAGAATGTCTCTCTCTTTCACTGTCTTTGTTTTACGGGTTTTTAAAAGTAATTTATTTTTATAATGGGGTTTAGCTGCTTTTCATGGCTCTGTTTATGCGGCTTTACACCCACTTGACTCACTTCCAGAGAGATATCAATATATAGGTTTTAAGATTCTTACTAGTCACATATATTCTTGTGCGGTGAATAGGGGGTGTTGAGTCCAGTTCACTGAGCAAGGAGTAGGTCTTGTCTATTACATATTGGGTGTATGGAACGGTATCTGAGCGGATTTGAAACCCTTGTTTTATGCATCACCCCACCTCACCTTTCCCGTTAAGCAGCCATAGTGTGTTTTCTAAACGTGTGACTCTGTTCTGTTTTGTAATTCAGTTCAAGTGTAGCGGTTTTTACATTCCCTCTATAAGTGATAGCTTATGATAAGTGTCTTTTTCTGTGTGACTTATTTCACTTAGAATCGTCGTACCTAACTCCACTCATCTTGCTTCTACTAGCCTTATAACATTGATTTCATGTCTGAGTGATATTCCATTGTACATAAGGACCACAACTTCTTTATCCATTTTTCTCTTTCCTGGGATATTTAAGGTGTCATGAAGTGGAGGTTCTTGTCAACAGAGCAGACCTAAACTTTCGGGTGCCTGTGTCTTGCTGATTTTTAGTTTTTCCAATTTATATGCCCATGAGTGGACGTGCCCTATGCTCCCTAAGCTGTTTTTTTTTCGATGTTTCAGGACACAACGTACACTTCTCCAGAGTGGCTGTTGGCAATTTACATCCCGCCCATCAGTGTAGCAAGGCTGCCATTTCTCCATGGCCTGTCCTGCATTTCTCGTTTTGACACTTTTTGCAGCATGGCCCTTTTCACCGATGGGAAGCGAGACTTCTTTGTAGCGCTGATTTGCCTTTCCAGGTTGCTTGGTTGGCCAAAAAGGGCGTATGCGTTTTTTCCTGAATATATTCAGGAAAAAACGCATACGCCCTTTTTGGCCAAGGGCATCATTGTCGACGTTTTGCCGCTTTTCATGTGCTTTAAAGGCGATTCGTATCTACCTCCTGAAATCTGTTTCCTGCAATTCTGCCTTGCTTTCAATTCCTCTTCGTTGCCTTCCCTCAATATATTTGTGGACGAGAGTTATCATTTATAACTCTGCAGGTTTGTGAATGGCAGTGCCCCTGAGCTCCATTTTTCAACTGTCTTTTTTGGGAGCTGGCCGCAAAAGCACGGGATTGCCTCAGGCCCTATTCTGGTTCCGGGCGGCAGGCTGAGCCTGTGGTTAATTCTTCTTCCTGTTGGGAAAATAGAGTGACCTGTGCCTGTCCCAACACCTAGATCTAGTCTCTCATTGGTTGCCCCTCTTCCCGTTCATCCTCAGGACAAATTGCAACCTGTAGGGAACAGGAGCTTAAAGGTGCTGATTCTCCAAGTAGGGAGATTGCTAGTAAAGTAGCTGGAATGGCGAACCCGAGCACAAGGAGAAGAGAAATGAGGTGCGTTTTAGAAACCTTTCAAAATCACATGGTGTACCATCTTCTGGGTTTCTCATGCATGTTTTCGATGTAGGAAGATGCCCTTGAACCTGGAGATTTGGGACCCATGGGATGGGTACCACGCAGTATTACTTTAAAGGGTCTGCGTTTGCTCACGCAACCTCACCCAACCTCTCAGCCCCAAGAGTGTCCACCCTTATGTCTCATCCAGCTGTGGGTCTAGATATGGTCAATCCAGGTTGCATCACAGCCTCTGAACGAATTTTGTAAGAATGTCTCTCTCTTTCACTGTCTTTGTTTTACGGGTTTTTAAAAGTAATTTATTTTTATAATGGGGTTTAGCTGCTTTTCATGGCTCTGTTTATGCGGCTTTACACCCACTTGACTCACTTCCAGAGAGATATCAATATATAGGTTTTAAGATTCTTACTAGTCACATATATTCTTTTGCGGTGAATAGGGGGTGTTGAGTCCAGTTCACTGAGCAAGGAGTAGGTCTTGTCTAGTACATATTGGGTGTATGGAACGGTATCTGAGCGGATTTGAAACCCTTGTTTTATGCATCACCCCACCTCACCTTTCCCGTTAAGCAGCCATAGTGTGTTTTCTAAACGTGTGACTCTGTTCTGTTTTGTAATTCAGTTCAAGTGTAGCGGTTTTTACATTCCCTCTATAAGTGATAGCTTATGATAAGTGTCTTTTTCTGTGTGACTTATTTCACTTAGAATCGTCGTACCTAACTCCACTCATCTTGCTTCTACTAGCCTTATAACATTGATTTCATGTCTGAGTGATATTCCATTGTACAAAAGGACCACAACTTCTTTATCCATTTTTCTCTTTCCTGGGATATTTAAGGTGTCATGAAGTGGAGGTTCTTGTCAACAGAGCAGACCTAAACTTTCGGGTGCCTGTGTCTTGCTGATTTTTAGTTTTTCCAATTTATATGCCCATGAGTGGACGTGCCCTATGCTCCCTAAGCTGTTTTTTTTTCGATGTTTCAGGACACAACGTACACTTCTCCAGAGTGGCTGTTGGCAATTTACATCCCGCCCATCAGTGTAGCAAGGCTGCCATTTCTCCATGGCCTGTCCTGCATTTCTCGTTTTGACACTTTTTGCAGCATGGCCCTTTTCACCGATGGGAAGCGAGACTTCTTTGTAGCGCTGATTTGCCTTTCCAGGGTGCTTGGTTGGCCAAAAAGGGCGTATGCGTTTTTTCCTGAATATATTCAGGAAAAAACGCATACGCCCTTTTTGGCCAAGGGCATCATTGTCGACGTTTTGCCACTTTTCATGTGCTTTAAAGGCGATTCGTATCTACCTCCTGAAATCTGTTTCCTGCAATTCTGCCTTGCTTTCAATTCCTCTTCGTTGCCTTCCCTCAATATATTTGTGGACGAGAGTTATCATTTATAACTCTGCAGGTTTGTGAATGGCAGTGCCCCTGAGCTCCATTTTTCAACTGTCTTTTTTGGGAGCTGGCCGCAAAATCACGGGATTGCCTCAGGCCCTATTCTGGTTCCAGGCGGCAGGCTGAGCCTGTGGTTAATTCTTCTTCCTGTTGGGAAAATAGAGTGACCTGTGCCTGTCCCAACACCTAGATCTAGTCTCTCATTGGTTGCCCCTCTTCCCGTTCATCCTCAGGACAAATTGCAACCTGTAGGGAACAGGAGCTTAAAGGTGCTGATTCTCCAAGTAGGGAGATTGCTAGTAAAGTAGCTGGAATGGCGAACCCGAGCACAAGGAGATGAGAAATGAGGTGCGTTTTAGAAACCTTTCAAAATCACATGGTGTACCATCTTCTGGGTTTCTCATGCATGTTTTCGATGTAGGAAGATGCCCTTGAACCTGGAGATTTGGGACCCATGGGATGGGTACCACGCAGTATTACTTTAAAGGGTCTGCGTTTGCTCACGCAACCTCACCCAAACTCTCAGCCCCAAGAGTGTCCACCCTTATGTCTCATCCAGCTGTGGGTCTAGATATGGTCAATCCAGGTTGCATCACAGCCTCTGAACGAATTTTGTAAGAATGTCTCTCTCTTTCACTGTCTTTGTTTTACGGGTTTTTAAAAGTAATTTATTTTTATAATGGGGTTTAGCTGCTTTTCATGGCTCTGTTTATGCGGCTTTACACCCACTTGACTCACTTCCAGAGAGATATCAATATATAGGTTTTAAGATTCTTACTAGTCACATATATTCTTGTGCGGTGAATAGGGGGTGTTGAGTCCAGTTCACTGAGCAAGGAGTAGGTCTTGTCTATTACATATTGGGTGTATGGAACGGTATCTGAGCGAATTTGAAACCCTTGTTTTATGCATCACCCCACCTCACCTTTCCCGTTAAGCAGCCATAGTGTGTTTTCTAAACGTGTGACTCTGTTCTGTTTTGTAATTCAGTTCAAGTGTAGCGGTTTTTACATTCCCTCTATAAGTGATAGCTTATGATAAGTGTCTTTTTCTGTGTGACTTATTTCACTTAGAATCGTCGTACCTAACTCCACTCATCTTGCTTCTACTAGCCTTATAACATTGATTTCATGTCTGAGTGATATTCCATTGTACATAAGGACCACAACTTCTTTATCCATTTTTCTCTTTCCTGGGATATTTAAGGTGTCATGAAGTGGAGGTTCTTGTCAACAGAGCAGACCTAAACTTTCGGGTGCCTGTGTCTTGCTGATTTTTAGTTTTTCCAATTTATATGCCCATGAGTGGACGTGCCCTATGCTCCCTAAGCTGTTTTTTTTTCGATGTTTCAGGACACAACGTACACTTCTCCAGAGTGGCTATTGGCAATTTACATCCCGCCCATCAGTGTAGCAAGGCTGCCATTTCTCCATGGCCTGTCCTGCATTTCTGGTTTTGACACTTTTTGCAGCATGGCCCTTTTCACCGATGGGAAGCGAGACTTCTTTGTAGCGCTGATTTGCCTTTCCAGGTTGCTTGGTTGGCCAAAAAGGGCGTATGCGTTTTTTCCTGAATATATTCAGGAAAAAACGCATACGCCCTTTTTGGCCAAGGGCATCATTGTCGACGTTTTGCCGCTTTTCATGTGCTTTAAAGGCGATTCGTATCTACCTCCTGAAATCTGTTTCCTGCAATTCTGCCTTGCTTTCAATTCCTCTTCGTTGCCTTCCCTCAATATATTTGTGGACGAGAGTTATCATTTATAACTCTGCAGGTTTGTGAATGGCAGTGCCCCTGAGCTCCATTTTTCAACTGTCTTTTTTGGGAGCTGGCCGCAAAAGCACGGGATTGCCTCAGGCCCTATTCTGGTTCCGGGCGGCAGGCTGAGCCTGTGGTTAATTCTTCTTCCTGTTGGGAAAATAGAGTGACCTGTGCCTGTCCCAACACCTAGATCTAGTCTCTCATTGGTTGCCCCTCTTCCCGTTCATCCTCAGGACAAATTGCAACCTGTAGGGAACAGGAGCTTAAAGGTGCTGATTCTCCAAGGAGGGAGATTGCTAGTAAAGTAGCTGGAATGACGAACCCGAGCACAAGGACATGAGAAATGAGGTGCGTTTTAGAAACCTTTCAAAATCACATGGTGTACCATCTTCTGGGTTTCTCATGCATGTTTTCGATGTAGGAAGATGCCCTTGAACCTGGAGATTTGGGACCCATTGGATGGGTACCACGCAGTATTACCTTAAAGGGTCTGCGTTTGCTCACGCAACCTCACCCAACCTCTCAGCCCCAAGAGTGTCCACCCTTATGTCTCATCCAGCTGTGGGTCTAGATATGGTCAATCCAGGTTGCATCACAGCCTCTGAACGAATTTTGTAAGAATGTTTCTCTCTTTCACTGTCTTTGTTTTACGGGTTTTTAAAAGTAATTTATTTTTATAATGGGGTTTAGCTGCTTTTCATGGCTCTGTTTATGCGGCTTTACACCCACTTGACTCACTTCCAGAGAGATATCAATATATAGGTTTTAAGATTCTTACTAGTCACATATATTCTTGTGCGGTGAATAGGGGGAGTTGAGTCCAGTTCACTGAGCAAGGAGTAGGTCTTGTCTATTACATATTGGGTGTATGGAACGGTATCTGAGCGGATTTGAAACCCTTGTTTTATGCATCACCCCACCTCAACTTTCCCGTTAAGCAGCCATAGTGTGTTTTCTAAACGTGTGACTCTGTTCTGTTTTGTAATTCAGTTCAAGTGTAGCGGTTTTTACATTCCCTCTCTAAGTGATAGCTTATGATAAGTGTCTTTTTCTGTGTGACTTATTTCACTTAGAATCGTCGTACCTAACTCCACTCATCTTGCTTCTACTAGCCTTATAACATTGATTTCATGTCTGAGTGATATTCCATTGTACATAAGGACCACAACTTCTTTATCCATTTTTCTCTTTCCTGGGATATTTAAGGTGTCATGAAGTGGAGGTTCTTGTCAACAGAGCAGACCTAAACTTTCGGGTGCCTGTGTCTTGCTGATTTTTAGTTTTTCCAATTTATATGCCCATGAGTGGACGTGCCCTATGCTCCCTAAGCTGTTTTTTTTTCGATGTTTCAGGACACAACGTACACTTCTCCAGAGTGGCTGTTGGCAATTTACATCCCGCCCATCAGTGTAGCAAGGCTGCCATTTCTCCATGGCCTGTCCTGCATTTCTCGTTTTGACACTTTTTGCAGCATGGCCCTTTTCACCGATGGGAAGCGAGACTTCTTTGTAGCGCTGATTTGCCTTTCCAGGTTGCTTGGTTGGCCAAAAAGGGCGTATGCGTTTTTTCCTGAATATATTCAGGAAAAAACGCATACGCCCTTTTTAGCCAAGGGCATCATTGTCGACGTTTTGCCGCTTTTCATGTGCTTTAAAGGCGATTCGTATCTACCTCCTGAAATCTGTTTCCTGCAATTCTGCCTTGCTTTCAATTCCTCTTCGTTGCCTTCCCTCAATATATTTGTGGACGAGAGTTATCATTTATAACTCTGCAGGTTTGTGAATTGCAGTGCCCCTGAGCTCCATTTTTCAACTGTCTTTTTTGGGAGCTGGCCGCAAAAACACGGGATTGCCTCAGGCCCTATTCTGGTTCCGGGCGGCAGGCTGAGCCTGTGGTTAATTCTTCTTCCTGTTGGGAAAATAGAGTGACCTGTGCCTGTCCCAACACCTAGATCTAGTCTCTCATTGGTTGCCCCTCTTCCCGTTCATCCTCAGGACAAATTGCAACCTGTAGGGAACAGGAGCTTAAAGGTGCTGATTCTCCAAGTAGGGAGATTGCTAGTAAAGTAGCTGGAATGGCGAACCCGAGCACAAGGAGATGAGAAATGAGGTGCGTTTTAGAAACCTTTCAAAATCACATGGTGTACCATCTTCTGGGTTTCTCATGCATGTTTTCGATGTAGGAAGATGCCCTTGAACCTGGAGATTTGGGACCCATGGGATGGGTACCACGCAGTATTACCTTAAAGGGTCTGCGTGTGCTCACGCAACCTCACCCAACCTCTCAGCCCCAAGAGTGTCCACCCTTATGTCTCATCCAGCTGTGGGTCTAGATATGGTCAATCCAGGTTGCATCACAGCCTCTGAACGAATTTTGTAAGAATGTCTCTCTCTTTCACTGTCTTTGTTTTACGGGTTTTTAAAAGTAATTTATTTTTATAATGGGGTTTAGCTGCTTTTCATGGCTCTGTTTATGCGGCTTTACACCCACTTGACTCACTTCCAGAGAGATATCAATATATAGGTTTTAAGATTCTTACTAGTCACATATATTCTTGTGCGGTGAATAGGGGGAGTTGAGTCCAGTTCACTGAGCAAGGAGTAGGTCTTGTCTATTACATATTGCGTGTATGGAACGGTATCTGAGCGGATTTGAAACCCTTGTTTTATGCATCACCCCACCTCACCTTTCCCGTTAAGCAGCCATAGTGTGTTTTCTAAACGTGTGATTCTGTTCTGTTTTGTAATTCAGTTCAAGTGTAGCGGTTTTTACATTCCCTCTCTAAGTGATAGCTTATGATAAGTGTCTTTTTCTGTGTGACTTATTTCACTTAGAATCGTCGTACCTAACTCCACTCATCTTGCTTCTACTAGCCTTATGACATTGATTTCATGTCTGAGTGATATTCCATTGTACATAAGGACCACAACTTCTTTATCCATTTTTCTCTTTCCTGGGATATTTAAGGTGTCATGAAGTGGAGGTTCTTGTCAACAGAGCAGACCTAAACTTTCGGGTGCCTGTGTCTTGCTGATTTTTAGTTTTTCCAATTTATATGCCCATGAGTGGACATGCCCTATGCTCCCTAAGCTGTTTTTTTTCGATGTTTCAGGACACAACGTACACTTCTCCAGAGTGGCTGTTGGCAATTTACATCCCGCCCATCAGTGTAGCAAGGCTGCCATTTCTCCATGGCCTGTCCTGCATTTCTCGTTTTGACACTTTTTGCAGCATGGCCCTTTTCACCGATGGGAAGCGAGACTTCTTTGTAGCGCTGATTTGCCTTTCCAGGTTGCTTGGTTGGCCAAAAAGGTCGTATGCGTTTTTTCCTGAATATATTCAGGAAAAAACGCATACGCCCTTTTTGGCCAAGGGCATCATTGTCGACGTTTTGCGGCTTTTCATGTGCTTTAAAGGCGATTCGTATCTACCTCCTGAAATCTGTTTCCTGCAATTCTGCCTTGCTTTCAATTCCTCTTCGTTGCCTTCCCTCAATATATTTGTGGACGAGAGTTATCATTTATAACTCTGCAGGTTTGTGAATTGCAGTGCCCCTGAGCTCCATTTTTCAACTGTCTTTTTTGGGAGCTGGCCGCAAAAGCACGGGATTGCCTCAGGCCCTATTCTGGTTCCGGGCGGCAGGCTGAGCCTGTGGTTAATTCTTCTTCCTGTTGGGAAAATAGAGTGACCTGTGCCTGTCCCAACACCTAGATCTAGTCTCTCATTGGTTGCCCCTCTTCCCGTTCATCCTCAGGACAAATTGCAACCTGTAGGGAACAGGAGCTTAAAGGTGCTGATTCTCCAAGTAGGGAGATTGCTAGTAAAGTAGCTGGAATGGCGAACCCGAGCACAAGGAGATGAGAAATGAGGTGCGTTTTAGAAACCTTTCAAAATCACATGGTGTACCATCTTCTGGGTTTCTCATGCATGTTTTCGATGTAGGAAGATGCCCTTGAACCTGGAGATTTGGGACCCATGGGATGGGTACCACGCAGTATTACTTTAAAGGGTCTGCGTTTGCTCACGCAACCTCACCCAACCTCTCAGCCCCAAGAGTGTCCACCCTTATGTCTCATCCAGCTGTGGGTCTAGATATGGTCAATCCAGGTTGCATCACAGCCTCTGAACGAATTTTGTAAGAATGTCTCTCTCTTTTACTGTCTTTGTTTTACGGGTTTTTAAAAGTAATTTATTATTATAATGGGGTTTAGCTGCTTTTCATGGCTCTCTTTATGCGGCTTTACACCCACTTGACTCACTTCCAGAGAGATATCAATATATAGGTTTTAAGATTCTTACTAGTCACATATATTCTTGTGCGGTGAATAGGGGGTGTTGAGTCCAGTTTACTGAGCAAGGAGTAGGTCTTGTCTATTACATATTGGGTGTATGGAACGGTATCTGAGCGAATTTGAAACCCTTGTTTTATGCATCACCCCACCTCACCTTTCCCGTTAAGCAGCCATAGTGTGTTTTCTAAACGTGTGACTCTGTTCTGTTTTGTAATTCAGTTCAAGTGTAGCGGTTTTTACATTCCCTCTATAAGTGATAGCTTATGATAAGTGTCTTTTTCTGTGTGACTTATTTCACTTAGAATCGTCGTACCTAACTCCACTCATCTTGCTTCTACTAGCCTTATAACATTGATTTCATGTCTGAGTGATATTCCATTGTACATAAGGACCACAACTTCTTTATCCATTTTTCTCTTTCCTGGGATATTTAAGGTGTCATGAAGTGGAGGTTCTTGTCAACAGAGCAGACCTAAACTTTCGGGTGCCTGTGTCTTGCTGATTTTTAGTTTTTCCAATTTATATACCCATGAGTGGACGTGCCCTATGCTCCCTAAGCTGTATTTTTTTCGATGTTTCAGGACACAACGTACACTTCTCCAGAGTGGCTGTTGGCAATTTACTTCCCGCCCATCAGTGTAGCAAGGCTGCCATTTCTCCATGGCCTGTCCTGCATTTCTCGTTTTGACATTTTTGCAGCATGGCCCTTTTCACCGATGGGAAGCGAGACTTCTTTGTAGCGCTGATTTGCCTTTCCAGGTTGCTTGGTTGGCCAAAAAGGGCGTATGCGTTTTTTCCTGAATATATTCAGGAAAAAACGCATACGCCCTTTTTGGCCAAGGGCATCATTGTCGACGTTTTGCCGCTTTTCATGTGCTTTAAAGGCGATTCGTATCTACCTCCTGAAATCTGTTTCCTGCAATTCTGCCTTGCTTTCAATTCCTCTTCGTTGCCTTCCCTCAATATATTTGTGGACGAGAGTTATCATTTATAACTCTGCAGGTTTGTGAATTGCAGTGCCCCTGAGCTCCATTTTTCAACTGTCTTTTTTCGGAGCTGGCTGCAAAAGCACGGGATTGCCTCAGGCCCTATTCCGGTTCCGGGCGGCAGGCTGAGCCTGTGGTTAATTCTTCTTCCTGTTGGGAAAATAGAGTGACCTGTGCCTGTCCCAACACCTAGATCTATTCTCTCATTGGTTGCCCCTCTTCCCGTTCATCCTCAGGACAAATTGCAACCTGTAGGGAACAGGAGCTTAAAGGTGCTGATTCTCCAAGTAGGGAGATTGCTAGTAAAGTAGCTGGAATGGCGAACCCGAGTACAAGGAGATGAGAAATGAGGTGTGTTTTAGAAACCTTTCAAAATCACATGGTGTACCATCTTCTGGGTTTCTCATGCATGTTTTCGATGTAGGAAGATGCCCTTGAACCTGGAGATTTGGGACCCATGGGATGGGTACCACGCAGTATTACTTTAAAGGGTCTGCGTTTGCTCACGCAACCTCACCCAACCTCTCAGCCCCAAGAGTGTCCACCCTTATGTCTCATCCAGCTGTGGGTCTAGATATGGTCAATCCAGGTTGCATCACAGCCTCTGAACGAATTTTGTAAGAATGTCTCTCTCTTTCACTGTCTTTGTTTTACGGGTTTTTAAAAGTAATTTATTTTTGTAATGGGGTTTACCTGCTTTTCATGGCTCTGTTTATGCGGCTTTACACCCACTTGACTCACTTCCAGAGAGATATCAATATATAGGTTTTAAGATTCTTACTAGTCACATATATTCTTGTGCGGTGAATAGGGGGTGTTGAGTCCAGTTCACTGAGCAAGGAGTAGGTCTTGTCTATTACATATTGGGTGTATGGAACGGTATCTGAGCGAATTTGAAACCCTTGTTTTATGCATCACCCCACCTCACCTTTCCCGTTAAGCAGCCATAGTGTGTTTTCTAAACGTGTGACTCTGTTCTGTTTTGTAATTCAGTTCAAGTGTAGCGGTTTTTACATTCCCTCTATAAGTGATAGCTTATGATAAGTGTCTTTTTCTGTGTGACTTATTTCACTTAGAATCGTCGTACCTAACTCCACTCATCTTGCTTCTACTAGCCTTATAACATTGATTTCATGTCTGAGTGATATTCCATTGTACATAAGGACCACAACTACTTTATCCATTTTTCTCTTTCCTGGGATATTTAAGGTGTCATGAAGTGGAGGTTCTTGTCAACAGAGCAGACCTAAACTTTCGGGTGCCTGTGTCTTGCTGATTTTTAGTTTTTCCAATTTATATGCCCATGAGTGGACGTGCCCTATGCTCCCTAAGCTGTTTTTTTTTCGATGTTTCAGGACACAACGTACACTTCTCCAGAGTGGCTGTTGGCAATTTACTTCCCGCCCATCAGTGTAGCAAGGCTGCCATTTCTCCATGGCCTGTCCTGCATTTCTCGTTTTGACACTTTTTGCAGCATGGCCCTTTTGACCGATGGGAAGCGAGACTTCTTTGTAGCGCTGATTTGCCTTTCCAGGTTGCTTGGTTGGCCAAAAAGGGCGTATGCGTTTTTTCCTGAATATATTCAGGAAAAAACGCATACGCCCTTTTTGGCCAAGGGCATCATTGTCGACGTTTTGCCGCTTTTCATGTGCTTTAAAGGCGATTCGTATCTACCTCCTGAAATCTGTTTCCTGCAATTCTGCCTTGCTTTCAATTCCTCTTCGTTGCCTTCCCTCAATATATTTGTGGACGAGAGTTATCATTTATAACTCTGCAGGTTTGTGAATTGCAGTGCCCCTGAGCTCCATTTTTCAACTGTCTTTTTTGGGAGCTGGCCGCAAAAGCACGGGATTGCCTCAGGCCCTATTCTGGTTCCGGGCGGCAGGCTGAGCCTGTGGTTAATTCTTCTTCCTGTTGGGAAATAGAGTGACCTGTGCCTGTCCCAACACCTAGATCTAGTCTCTCATTGGTTGCCCCTCTTCCCGTTCATCCTCAGGACAAATTGCAACCTGTAGGGAACAGGAGCTTAAAGGTGCTGATTCTCCAAGTAGGGAGATTGCTAGTAAAGTAGCTGGAATGGCGAACCCGAGCACAAGGAGATGAGAAATGAGGTGCGTTTTAGAAACCTTTCAAAATCACATGGTGTACCATCTTCTGGGTTTCTCATGCATGTTTTCGATGTAGGAAGATGCCCTTGAACCTGGAGATTTGGGTCCCATGGGATGGGTACCACGCAGTATTACTTTAAAGGGTCTGCGTTTGCTCACGCAACCTCACCCAACCTCTCAGCCCCAAGAGTGTCCACCCTTATGTCTCATCCAGCTGTGGGTCTAGATATGGTCAATCCAGGTTGCATCACAGCCTCTGAACGAATTTTGTAAGAATGTCTCTCTCTTTCACTGTCTTTGTTTTACGGGTTTTTAAAAGTAATTTATTTTTATAATGGGGTTTAGCTGCTTTTCATGGCTCTGTTTATGCGGCTTTACACCCACTTGACTCACTTCCAGAGAGATATCAATATTTAGGTTTTAAGATTCTTACTAGTCACATATATTCTTGTGCGGTGAATAGGGGGTGTTGAGTCCAGTTCACTGAGCAAGGAGTAGGTCTTGTCTAGTACATATTGGGTGTATGGAACGGTATCTGAGCGGATTTGAAACCCTTGTTTTATGCATCACCCCACCTCACCTTTCCCGTTAAGCAGCCATAGTGTGTTTTCTAAACGTGTGACTCTGTTCTGTTTTGTAATTCAGTTTAAGTGTAGCGGTTTTTACATTCCCTCTATAAGTGATAGCTTATGATAAGTGTCTTTTTCTGTGTGACTTATTTCACTTAGAATCGTCGTACCTAACTCCACTCATCTTGCTTCTACTAGCCTTATAACATTGATTTCATGTCTGAGTGATATTCCATTGTACATAAGGACCACAACTTCTTTATCCATTTTTCTCTTTCCTGGGATATTTAAGGTGTCATGAAGTGGAGGTTCTTGTCAACAGAGCAGACCTAAACTTTCGGGTGCCTGTGTCTTGCTGATTTTTAGTTTTTCCAATTTATATGCCCATGAGTGGACGTGCCCTATGCTCCCTAAGCTGTTTTTTTTTCGATGTTTCAGGACACAACGTACACTTCTCCAGAGTGGCTGTTGGCAATTTACATCCCGCCCATCAGTGTAGCAAGGCTGCCATTTCTCCATGGCCTGTCCTGCATTTCTCGTTTTGACACTTTTTGCAGCATGGCCCTTTTCACCGATGGGAAGCGAGACTTCTTTGTAGCGCTGATTTGCCTTTCCAGGTTGCTTGGTTGGCCAAAAAGGGCGTATGCGTTTTTTCCTGAATATATTCAGGAAAAAACGCATACGCCCTTTTTGGCCAAGGGCATCATTGTCGACGTTTTGCCGCTTTTCATGTGCTTTAAAGGCGATTCGTATCTACCTCCTGAAATCTGTTTCCTGCAATTCTGCCTTGCTTTCAATTCCTCTTCGTTGCCTTCCCTCAATATATTTGTGGACGAGAGTTATCATTTATAACTCTGCAGGTTTGTGAATGGCAGTGCCCCTGAGCTCCATTTTTCAACTGTCTTTTTTGGGAGCTGGCCGCAAAAGCACGGGATTGCCTCAGGCCCTATTCTGGTTCCGGGCGGCAGGCTGAGCCTGTGGTTAATTCTTCTTCCTGTTGGGAAAATAGAGTGACCTGTGCCTGTCCCAACACCTAGATCTAGTCTCTCATTGGTTGCCCCTCTTCCCGTTCATCCTCAGGACAAATTGCAACCTGTAGGGAACAGGAGCTTAAAGGTGCTGATTCTCCAAGTAGGGAGATTGCTAGTAAAGTAGCTGGAATGGCGAACCCGAGCACAAGGAGAAGAGAAATGAGGTGCGTTTTAGAAACCTTTCAAAATCACATGGTGTACCATCTTCTGGGTTTCTCATGCATGTTTTCGATGTAGGAAGATGCCCTTGAACCTGGAGATTTGCGACCCATGGGATGGGTACCACGCAGTATTACTTTAAAGGGTCTGCGTTTGCTCACGCAACCTCACCCAACCTCTCAGCCCCAAGAGTGTCCACCCTTATGTCTCATCCAGCTGTGGGTCTAGATATGGTCAATCCAGGTTGCATCACAGCCTCTGAACGAATTTTGTAAGAATGTCTCTCTCTTTCACTGTCTTTGTTTTACGGGTTTTTAAAAGTAATTTATTTTTATAATGGGGTTTAGCTGCTTTTCATGGCTCTGTTTATGCGGCTTTACACCCACTTGACTCACTTCCAGAGAGATATCAATATATAGGTTTTAAGATTCTTACTAGTCACATATATTCTTGTGCGGTGAATAGGGGGTGTTGAGTCCAGTTCACTGAGCAAGGAGTAGGTCTTGTCTAGTACATATTGGGTGTATGGAACGGTATCTGAGCGGATTTGAAACCCTTGTTTTATGCATCACCCCACCTCACCTTTCCCGTTAAGCAGCCATAGTGTGTTTTCTAAACGTGTGACTCTGTTCTGTTTTGTAATTCAGTTTAAGTGTAGCGGTTTTTACATTCCCTCTATAAGTGATAGCTTATGATAAGTGTCTTTTTCTGTGTGACTTATTTCACTTAGAATCGTCGTACCTAACTCCACTCATCTTGCTTCTACTAGCCTTATAACATTGATTTCATGTCTGAGTGATATTCCATTGTACATAAGGACCACAACTTCTTTATCCATTTTTCTCTTTCCTGGGATATTTAAGGTGTCATGAAGTGGAGGTTCTTGTCAACAGAGCAGACCTAAACTTTCGGGTGCCTGTGTCTTGCTGATTTTTAGTTTTTCCAATTTATATGCCCATGAGTGGACGTGCCCTATGCTCCCTAAGCTGTTTTTTTTTCGATGTTTCAGGACACAACGTACACTTCTCCAGAGTGGCTGTTGGCAATTTACATCCCGCCCATCAGTGTAGCAAGGCTGCCATTTCTCCATGGCCTGTCCTGCATTTCTCGTTTTGACACTTTTTGCAGCATGGCCCTTTTCACCGATGGGAAGCGAGACTTCTTTGTAGCGCTGATTTGCCTTTCCAGGTTGCTTGGTTGGCCAAAAAGGGCGTATGCGTTTTTTCCTGAATATATTCAGGAAAAAACGCATACGCCCTTTTTGGCCAAGGGCATCATTGTCGACGTTTTGCCGCTTTTCATGTGCTTTAAAGGCGATTCGTATTTACCTCCTGAAATCTGTTTCCTGCAATTCTGCCTTGCTTTCAATTCCTCTTCGTTGCCTTCCCTCAATATATTTGTGGACGAGAGTTATCATTTATAACTCTGCAGGTTTGTGAATGGCAGTGCCCCTGAGCTCCATTTTTCAACTGTCTTCTTTGGGAGCTGGCCGCAAAAGCACGGGATTGCCTCAGGCCCTATTCTGGTTCCCGGCGGCAGGCTGAGCCTGTGGTTAATTCTTCTTCCTGTTGGGAAAATAGAGTGACCTGTGCCTGTCCCAACACCTAGATCTAGTCTCTCATTGGTTGCCCCTCTTCCCATTCATCCTCAGGACAAATTGCAACCTGTAGGGAACAGGAGCTTAAAGGTGCTGATTCTCCAAGTAGGGAGATTGCTAGTAAAGTAGCTGGAATGGCGAACCCGAGCACAAGGAGATGAGAAATGAGGTGCGTTTTAGAAACCTTTCAAAATCACATGGTGTACCATCTTCTGGGTTTCTCATGCATGTTTTCGATGTAGGAAGATGCCCTTGAACCTGGAGATTTGGGACCCATGGGATGGGTACCACGCAGTATTACTTTAAAGGGTCTGCGTTTGCTCACGCAACCTCACCCAACCTCTCAGCCCCAAGAGTGTCCACCCTTATGTCTCATCCAGCTGTGGGTCTAGATATGGTCAATCCAGGTTGCATCACAGCCTCTGAACGAATTTTGTAAGAATGTCTCTCTCTTTCACTGTCTTTGTTTTACGGGTTTTTAAAAGTAATTTATTTTTATAATGGGGTTTAGCTGCTTTTCATGGCTCTGTTTATGCGGCTTTACACCCACTTGACTCACTTCCAGAGAGATATCAATATATAGGTTTTAAGATTCTTACTAGTCACATATATTCTTGTGCGGTGAATAGGGGGTGTTGAGTCCAGTTCACTGAGCAAGGAGTAGGTCTTGTCTATTACATATTGGGTGTATGGAACGGTATCTGAGCGAATTTGAAACCCTTGTTTTATGCATCACCCCACCTCACCTTTCCCGTTAAGCAGCCATAGTGTGTTTTCTAAACGTGTGACTCTGTTCTGTTTTGTAATTCAGTTCAAGTGTAGCGGTTTTTACATTCCCTCTATAAGTGATAGCTTATGATAAGTGTCTTTTTCTGTGTGACTTATTTCACTTAGAATCGTCGTACCTAACTCCACTCATCTTGCTTCTACTAGCCTTATAACATTGATTTCATGTCTGAGTGATATTCCATTGTACATAAGGACCACAACTTCTTTATCCATTTTTCTCTTTCCTGGGATATTTAAGGTGTCATGAAGTGGAGGTTCTTGTCAACAGAGCAGACCTAAACTTTCGGGTGCCTGTGTCTTGCTGATTTTTAGTTTTTCCAATTTATATGCCCATGAGTGGACGTGCCCTATGCTCCCTAAGCTGTTTTTTTTTCGATGTTTCAGGACACAACGTACACTTCTCCAGAGTGGCTATTGGCAATTTACATCCCGCCCATCAGTGTAGCAAGGCTGCCATTTCTCCATGGCCTGTCCTGCATTTCTGGTTTTGACACTTTTTGCAGCATGGCCCTTTTCACCGATGGGAAGCGAGACTTCTTTGTAGCGCTGATTTGCCTTTCCAGGTTGCTTGGTTGGCCAAAAAGGGCGTATGCGTTTTTTCCTGAATATATTCAGGAAAAAACGCATACGCCCTTTTTGGCCAAGGGCATCATTGTCGACGTTTTGCCGCTTTTCATGTGCTTTAAAGGCGATTCGTATCTACCTCCTGAAATCTGTTTCCTGCAATTCTGCCTTGCTTTCAATTCCTCTTCGTTGCCTTCCCTCAATATATTTGTGGACGAGAGTTATCATTTATAACTCTGCAGGTTTGTGAATTGCAGTGCCCCTGAGCTCCATTTTTCAACTGTCTTTTTTGGGAGCTGGCCGCAAAAGCACGGGATTGCCTCAGGCCCTATTCTGGTTCCGGGCGGCAGGCTGAGCCTGTGGTTAATTCTTCTTCCTGTTGGGAAAATAGAGTGACCTGTGCCTGTCCCAACACCTAGATCTAGTCTCTCATTGGTTGCCCCTCTTCCCGTTCATCCTCAGGACAAATTGCAACCTGTAGGGAACAGGAGCTTAAAGGTGCTGATTCTCCAAGGAGGGAGATTGCTAGTAAAGTAGCTGGAATGGCGAACCCGAGCACAAGGACATGAGAAATGAGGTGCGTTTTAGAAACCTTTCAAAATCACATGGTGTACCATCTTCTGGGTTTCTCATGCATGTTTTCGATGTAGGAAGATGCCCTTGAACCTGGAGATTTGGGACCCATTGGATGGGTACCACGCAGTATTACCTTAAAGGGTCTGCGTTTGCTCACGCAACCTCACCCAACCTCTCAGCCCCAAGAGTGTCCACCCTTATGTCTCATCCAGCTGTGGGTCTAGATATGGTCAATCCAGGTTGCATCACAGCCTCTGAACGAATTTTGTAAGAATGTTTCTCTCTTTCACTGTCTTTGTTTTACGGGTTTTTAAAAGTAATTTATTTTTATAATGGGGTTTAGCTGCTTTTCATGGCTCTGTATATGCGGCTTTACACCCACTTGACTCACTTCCAGAGAGATATCAATATATAGGTTTTAAGATTCTTACTAGTCACATATATTCTTGTGCGGTGAATAGGGGGAGTTGAGTCCAGTTCACTGAGCAAGGAGTAGGTCTTGTCTATTACATATTGGGTGTATGGAACGGTATCTGAGCGGATTTGAAACCCTTGTTTTATGCATCACCCCACCTCAACTTTCCCGTTAAGCAGCCATAGTGTGTTTTCTAAACGTGTGACTCTGTTCTGTTTTGTAATTCAGTTCAAGTGTAGCGGTTTTTACATTCCCTCTCTAAGTGATAGCTTATGATAAGTGTCTTTTTCTGTTTGACTTATTTCACTTAGAATCGTCGTACCTAACTCCACTCATCTTGCTTCTACTAGCCTTATAACATTGATTTCATGTCTGAGTGATATTCCATTGTACATAAGGACCACAACTTCTTTATCCATTTTTCTCTTTCCTGGGATATTTAAGGTGTCATGAAGTGGAGGTTCTTGTCAACAGAGCAGACCTAAACTTTCGGGTGCCTGTGTCTTGCTGATTTTTAGTTTTTCCAATTTATATGCCCATGAGTGGACGTGCCCTATGCTCCCTAAGCTGTTTTTTTTTCGATGTTTCAGGACACAACGTACACTTCTCCAGAGTGGCTGTTGGCAATTTACATCCCGCCCATCAGTGTAGCAAGGCTGCCATTTCTCCATGGCCTGTCCTGCATTTCTCGTTTTGACACTTTTTGCAGCATGGCCCTTTTCACCGATGGGAAGCGAGACTTCTTTGTAGCGCTGATTTGCCTTTCCAGGTTGCTTGGTTGGCCAAAAAGGGCGTATGCGTTTTTTCCTGAATATATTCAGGAAAAAACGCATACGCCCTTTTTAGCCAAGGGCATCATTGTCGACGTTTTGCCGCTTTTCATGTGCTTTAAAGGCGATTCGTATCTACCTCCTGAAATCTGTTTCCTGCAATTCTGCCTTGCTTTCAATTCCTCTTCGTTGCCTTCCCTCAATATATTTGTGGACGAGAGTTATCATTTATAACTCTGCAGGTTTGTGAATTGCAGTGCCCCTGAGCTCCATTTTTCAACTGTCTTTTTTGGGAGCTGGCCGCAAAAGCACGGGATTGCCTCAGGCCCTATTCTGGTTCCGGGCGGCAGGCTGAGCCTGTGGTTAATTCTTCTTCCTGTTGGGAAAATAGAGTGACCTGTGCCTGTCCCAACACCTAGATCTAGTCTCTCATTGGTTGCCCCTCTTCCCGTTCATCCTCAGGACAAATTGCAACCTGTAGGGAACAGGAGCTTAAAGGTGCTGATTCTCCAAGTAGGGAGATTGCTAGTAAAGTAGCTGGAATGGCGAACCCGAGCACAAGGAGATGAGAAATGAGGTGCGTTTTAGAAACCTTTCAAAATCACATGGTGTACCATCTTCTGGGTTTCTCATGCATGTTTTCGATGTAGGAAGATGCCCTTGAACCTGGAGATTTGGGACCCATGGGATGGGTACCACGCAGTATTACCTTAAAGGGTCTGCGTGTGCTCACGCAACCTCACCCAACCTCTCAGCCCCAAGAGTGTCCACCCTTATGTCTCATCCAGCTGTGGGTCTAGATATGGTCAATCCAGGTTGCATCACAGCCTCTGAACGAATTTTGTAAGAATGTCTCTCTCTTTCACTGTCTTTGTTTTACGGGTTTTTAAAAGTAATTTATTTTTATAATGGGGTTTAGCTGCTTTTCATGGCTCTGTTTATGCGGCTTTACACCCACTTGACTCACTTCCAGAGAGATATCAATATATAGGTTTTAAGATTCTTACTAGTCACATATATTCTTGTGCGGTGAATAGGGGGAGTTGAGTCCAGTTCACTGAGCAAGGAGTAGGTCTTGTCTATTACATATTGCGTGTATGGAACGGTATCTGAGCGGATTTGAAACCCTTGTTTTATGCATCACCCCACCTCACCTTTCCCGTTAAGCAGCCATAGTGTGTTTTCTAAACGTGTGATTCTGTTCTGTTTTGTAATTCAGTTCAAGTGTAGCGGTTTTTACATTCCCTCTCTAAGTGATAGCTTATGATAAGTGTCTTTTTCTGTGTGACTTATTTCACTTAGAATCGTCGTACCTAACTCCACTCATCTTGCTTCTACTAGCCTTATGACATTGATTTCATGTCTGAGTGATATTCCATTGTACATAAGGACCACAACTTCTTTATCCATTTTTCTCTTTCCTGGGATATTTAAGGTGTCATGAAGTGGAGGTTCTTGTCAACAGAGCAGACCTAAACTTTCGGGTGCCTGTGTCTTGCTGATTTTTAGTTTTTCCAATTTATATGCCCATGAGTGGACATGCCCTATGCTCCCTAAGCTGTTTTTTTTCGATGTTTCAGGACACAACGTACACTTCTCCAGAGTGGCTGTTGGCAATTTACATCCCGCCCATCAGTGTAGCAAGGCTGCCATTTCTCCATGGCCTGTCCTGCATTTCTCGTTTTGACACTTTTTGCAGCATGGCCCTTTTCACCGATGGGAAGCGAGACTTCTTTGTAGCGCTGATTTGCCTTTCCAGGTTGCTTGGTTGGCCAAAAAGGGCGTATGTGTTTTTTCCTGAATATATTCAGGAAAAAACGCATACGCCCTTTTTGGCCAAGGGCATCATTGTCGACGTTTTGCCGCTTTTCATGTGCTTTAAAGGCGATTCGTATCTACCTCCTGAAATCTGTTTCCTGCAATTCTGCCTTGCTTTCAATTCCTCTTCGTTGCCTTCCCTCAATATATTTGTGGACGAGAGTTATCATTTATAACTCTGCAGGTTTGTGAATTGCAGTGCCCCTGAGCTCCATTTTTCAACTGTCTTTTTTGGGAGCTGGCCGCAAAAGCACGGGATTGCCTCAGGCCCTATTCTGGTTCCGGGCGGCAGGCTGAGCCTGTGGTTAATTCTTCTTCCTGTTGGGAAAATAGAGTGACCTGTGCCTGTCCCAACACCTAGATCTAGTCTCTCATTGGTTGCCCCTCTTCCCGTTCATCCTCAGGACAAATTGCAACCTGTAGGGAACAGGAGCTTAAAGGTGCTGATTCTCCAAGTAGGGAGATTGCTAGTAAAGTAGCTGGAATGGCGAACCCGAGCACAAGGAGATGAGAAATGAGGTGCGTTTTAGAAACCTTTCAAAATCACATGGTGTACCATCTTCTGGGTTTCTCATGCATGTTTTCGATGTAGGAAGATGCCCTTGAACCTGGAGATTTGGGACCCATGGGATGGGTACCACGCAGTATTACTTTAAAGGGTCTGCGTTTGCTCACGCAACCTCACCCAACCTCTCAGCCCCAAGAGTGTCCACCCTTATGTCTCATCCAGCTGTGGGTCTAGATATGGTCAATCCAGGTTGCATCACAGCCTCTGAACGAATTTTGTAAGAATGTCTCTCTCTTTTACTGTCTTTGTTTTACGGGTTTTTAAAAGTAATTTATTATTATAATGGGGTTTAGCTGCTTTTCATGGCTCTCTTTATGCGGCTTTACACCCACTTGACTCACTTTCAGAGAGATATCAATATATAGGTTTTAAGATTCTTACTAGTCACATATATTCTTGTGCGGTGAATAGGGGGTGTTGAGTCCAGTTCACTGAGCAAGGAGTAGGTCTTGTCTATTACATATTGGGTGTATGGAACGGTATCTGAGCGAATTTGAAACCCTTGTTTTATGCATCACCCCACCTCACCTTTCCCGTTAAGCAGCCATAGTGTGTTTTCTAAACGTGTGACTCTGTTCTGTTTTGTAATTCAGTTCAAGTGTAGCGGTTTTTACATTCCCTCTATAAGTGATAGCTTATGATAAGTGTCTTTTTCTGTGTGACTTATTTCACTTAGAATCGTCGTACCTAACTCCACTCATCTTGCTTCTACTAGCCTTATAACATTGATTTCATGTCTGAGTGATATTCCATTGTACATAAGGACCACAACTTCTTTATCCATTTTTCTCTTTCCTGGGATATTTAAGGTGTCATGAAGTGGAGGTTCTTGTCAACAGAGCAGACCTAAACTTTCGGGTGCCTGTGTCTTGCTGATTTTTAGTTTTTCCAATTTATATACCCATGAGTGGACGTGCCCTATGCTCCCTAAGCTGTATTTTTTTCGATGTTTCAGGACACAACGTACACTTCTCCAGAGTGGCTGTTGGCAATTTACTTCCCGCCCATCAGTGTAGCAAGGCTGCCATTTCTCCATGGCCTGTCCTGCATTTCTCGTTTTGACATTTTTGCAGCATGGCCCTTTTCACCGATGGGAAGCGAGACTTCTTTGTAGCGCTGATTTGCCTTTCCAGGTTGCTTGGTTGGCCAAAAAGGGCGTATGCGTTTTTTCCTGAATATATTCAGGAAAAAACGCATACGCCCTTTTTGGCCAAGGGCATCATTGTCGACGTTTTGCCGCTTTTCATGTGCTTTAAAGGCGATTCGTATCTACCTCCTGAAATCTGTTTCCTGCAATTCTGCCTTGCTTTCAATTCCTCTTCGTTGCCTTCCCTCAATATATTTGTGGACGAGAGTTATCATTTATAACTCTGCAGGTTTGTGAATTGTAGTGCCCCTGAGCTCCATTTTTCAACTGTCTTTTTTCGGAGCTGGCTGCAAAAGCACGGGATTGCCTCAGGCCCTATTCCGGTTCCGGGCGGCAGGCTGAGCCTGTGGTTAATTCTTCTTCCTGTTGGGAAAATAGAGTGACCTGTGCCTGTCCCAACACCTAGATCTAGTCTCTCATTGGTTGCCCCTCTTCCCGTTCATCCTCAGGACAAATTGCAACCTGTAGGGAACAGGAGCTTAAAGGTGCTGATTCTCCAAGTAGGGAGATTGCTAGTAAAGTAGCTGGAATGGCGAACCCGAGTACAAGGAGATGAGAAATGAGGTGTGTTTTAGAAACCTTTCAAAATCACATGGTGTACCATCTTCTGGGTTTCTCATGCATGTTTTCGATGTAGGAAGATGCCCTTGAACCTGGAGATTTGGGACCCATGGGATGGGTACCACGCAGTATTACTTTAAAGGGTCTGCGTTTGCTCACGCAACCTCACCCAACCTCTCAGCCCCAAGAGTGTCCACCCTTATGTCTCATCCAGCTGTGGGTCTAGATATGGTCAATCCAGGTTGCATCACAGCCTCTGAACGAATTTTGTAAGAATGTCTCTCTCTTTCACTGTCTTTGTTTTACGGGTTTTTAAAAGTAATTTATTTTTGTAATGGGGTTTACCTGCTTTTCATGGCTCTGTTTATGCGGCTTTACACCCACTTGACTCACTTCCAGAGAGATATCAATATATAGGTTTTAAGATTCTTACTAGTCACATATATTCTTGTGCGGTGAATAGGGGGTGTTGAGTCCAGTTCACTGAGCAAGGAGTAGGTCTTGTCTATTACATATTGGGTGTATGGAACGGTATCTGAGCGAATTTGAAACCCTTGTTTTATGCATCACCCCACCTCACCTTTCCCGTTAAGCAGCCATAGTGTGTTTTCTAAACGTGTGACTCTGTTCTGATTTGTAATTCAGTTCAAGTGTAGCCGTTTTTACATTCCCTCTATAAGTGATAGCTTATGATAAGTGTCTTTTTCTGTGTGACTTATTTCACTTAGAATCGTCGTACCTAACTCCACTCATCTTGCTTCTACTAGCCTTATAACATTGATTTCATGTCTGAGTGATATTCCATTGTACATAAGGACCACAACTTCTTTATCCATTTTTCTCTTTCCTGGGATATTTAAGGTGTCATGAAGTGGAGGTTCTTGTCAACAGAGCAGACCTAAACTTTCGGGTGCCTGTGTCTTGCTGATTTTTAGTTTTTCCAATTTATATGCCCATGAGTGGACGTGCCCTATGCTCCCTAAGCTGTTTTTTTTTTCGATGTTTCAGGACACAACGTACACTTCTCCAGATTGGCTGTTGGCAATTTACATCCCGCCCATCAGTGTAGCAAGGCTGCCATTTCTCCATGGCCTGTCCTGCATTTCTCGTTTTGACACTTTTTGCAGCATGGCCCTTTTCACCGATGGGAAGCGAGACTTCTTTGTAGCGCTGATTTGCCTTTCCAGGTTGCTTGGTTGGCCAAAAAGGGCGTATGCGTTTTTTCCTGAATATATTCAGGAAAAAACGCATACGCCCTTTTTGGCCAAGGGCATCATTGTCGACGTTTTGCCGCTTTTCATGTGCTTTAAAGGCGATTCGTATCTACCTCCTGAAATCTGTTTCCTGCAATTCTGCCTTGCTTTCAATTCCTCTTCGTTGCCTTCCCTCAATATATTTGTGGACGAGAGTTATCATTTATAACTCTGCAGGTTTGTGAATTGCAGTGCCCCTGAGCTCCATTTTTCAACTGTCTTTTTTGGGAGCTGGCCGCAAAAGCACGGGATTGCCTCAGGCCCTATTCTGGTTCCGGGCGGCAGGCTGAGCCTGTGGTTAATTCTTCTTCCTGTTGGGAAAATAGAGTGACCTGTGCCTGTCCCAACACCTAGATCTAGTCTCTCATTGGTTGCCCCTCTTCCCGTTCATCCTCAGGACAAATTGCAACCTGTAGGGAACAGGAGCTTAAAGGTGCTGATTCTCCAAGTAGGGAGATTGCTAGTAAAGTAGCTGGAATGGCGAACCCGAGCACAAGGAGATGAGAAATGAGGTGCGTTTTAGAAACCTTTCAAAATCACATGGTGTACCATCTTCTGGGTTTCTCATGCATGTTTTCGATGTAGGAAGATGCCCTTGAACCTGGAGATTTGGGACCCATGGGATGGGTACCACGCAGTATTACTTTAAAGGGTCTGCGTTTGCTCACACAACCTCACCCAACCTCTCAGCCCCAAGAGTGTCCACCCTTATGTCTCATCCAGCTGTGGGTCTAGATATGGTCAATCCAGGTTGCATCACAGCCTCTGAACGAATTTTGTAAGAATGTCTCTCGCTTTCACTGTCTTTGTTTTACGGGTTTTTAAAAGTAATTTATTTTTATAATGGGGTTTAGCTGCTTTTCATGGCTCTGTTTATGCGGCTTTACACCCACTTGACTCACTTCCAGAGAGATATCAATATATAGGTTTTAAGATTCTTACTAGTCACATATATTCTTGTGCGGTGAATAGGGGGTGTTGAGTCCAGTTCACTGAGCAAGGAATAGGTCTTGTCTATTACATATTGGGTGTATGGAACGGTATCTGAGCGAATTTGAAACCCTTGTTTTATGCATCACCCCACCTCACCTTTCCCGTTAAGCAGCCATAGTGTGTTTTCTAAACGTGTGACTCTGTTCTGTTTTGTAATTCAGTTCAAGTGTAGCGGTTTTTACATTCCCTCTATAAGTGATAGCTTATGATAAGTGTCTTTTTCTGTGTGACTTATTTCACTTAGAATCGTCGTACCTAACTCCACTCATCTTTCTTCTACTAGCCTTATAACATTGATTTCATGTCTGAGTGATATTCCATTGTACATAAGGACCACAACTTCTTTATCCATTTTTCTCTTTCCTGGGATATTTAAGGTGTCATGAAGTGGAGGTTCTTGTCAACAGAGCAGACCTAAACTTTCGGGTGCCTGTGTCTTGCTGATTTTTAGTTTTTCCAATTTATATGCCCATGAGTGGACGTGCCCTATGCTCCCTAAGCTGTTTTTTTTTTCGATGTTTCAGGACACAACGTACACTTCTCCAGAGTGGCTGTTGGCAATTTACATCCCGCCCATCAGTGTAGCAAGGCTGCCATTTCTCCATGGCCTGTCCTGCATTTCTCGTTTTGACACTTTTTGCAGCATGGCCCTTTTCACCGATGGGAAGCGAGACTTCTTTGTAGCGCTGATTTGCCTTTCCAGGTTGCTTGGTTGGCCAAAAAGGGCGTATGCGTTTTTTCCTGAATATATTCAGGAAAAAACGCATACGCCCTTTTTGGCCAAGGGCATCATTGTCGACGTTTTGCCGCTTTTCATGTGCTTTAAAGGCGATTCGTATCTACCTCCTGAAATCTGTTTCCTGCAATTCTGCCTTGCTTTCAATTCCTCTTCGTTGCCTTCCCTCAATATATTTGTGGACGAGAGTTATCATTTATAACTCTGCAGGTTTGTGAATTGCAGTGCCCCTGAGCTCCATTTTTCAACTGTCTTTTTTGGGAGCTGGCCGCAAAAGCACGGGATTGCCTCAGGCCCTATTCTGGTTCCGGGCGGCAGGCTGAGCCTGTGGTTAATTCTTCTTCCTGTTGGGAAATAGAGGGACCTGTGCCTGTCCCAACACCTAGATCTAGTCTGTCATTGGTTGCCCCTCTTCCCGATCATCCTCAGGACAAATTGCAACCTGTAGGGAACAGGAGCTTAAAGGTGCTGATTCTCCAAGTAGGGAGATTGCTAGTAAAGTAGCTGGAATGGCGAACCCGAGCACAAGGAGATGAGAAATGAGGTGCGTTTTAGAAACCTTTCAAAATCACATGGTGTACCATCTTCTGGGTTTCTCATGCATGTTTTCGATGTAGGAAGATGCCCTTGAACCTGGAGATTTGGGACCCATGGGATGGGTACCACGCAGTATTACTTTAAAGGGTCTGCGTTTGCTCACGCAACCTCACCCAACCTCTCAGCCCCAAGAGTGTCCACCCTTATGTCTCATCCAGCTGAGGGTCTAGATATGGTCAATCCAGGTTGCATCACAGCCACTGAACGAATTTTGTAAGAATGTCTCTCTCTTTCACTGTCTTTGTTTTACGGGTTTTTAAAAGTAATTTATTTTTATAATGGGGTTTAGCTGCTTTTCATGGCTCTGTTTATGCGGCTTTACACCCACTTGACTCACTTCCAGAGAGATATCAATATATAGGTTTTAAGATTCTTACTAGTCACATATATTCTTGTGCGGTGAATAGGGGGTGTTGAGTCCAGTTCACTGAGCAAGGAGTAGGTCTTGTCTATTACATATTGGGTGTATGGAACGGTATCTGAGCGAATTTGAAACCCTTGTTTTATGCATCACCCCACCTCACCTTTCCCGTTAAGCAGCCATAGTGTGTTTTCTAATCGTGTGACTCTGTTCTGTTTTGTAATTCAGTTCAAGTGTAGCGGTTTTTACATTCCCTCTATAAGTGATAGCTTATGATAAGTGTCTTTTTCTGTGTGACTTATTTCACTTAGAATCGTCGTACCTAACTCCACTCATCTTGCTTCTACTAGCCTTATAACATTGATTTCATGTCTGAGTGATATTCCATTGTACATAAGGACCACAACTTCTTTATCCATTTTTCTCTTTCCTGGGATATTTAAGGTGTCATGAAGTGGAGGTTCTTGTCAACAGAGCAGACCTAAACTTTCGGGTGCCTGTGTCTTGCTGATTTTTAGTTTTTCCAATTTATATGCCCATGAGTGGACGTGCCCTATGCTCCCTAAGCTGTTTTTTTTTCGATGTTTCAGGACACAACGTACACTTCTCCAGAGTGGCTGTTGGCAATTTACATCCCGCCCATCAGTGTAGCAAGGCTGCCATTTCTCCATGGCCTGTCCTGCATTTCTCGTTTTGACACTTTTTGCAGCATGGCCCTTTTCACCGATGGGAAGCGAGACTTCTTTGTAGCGCTGATTTGCCTTTCCAGGTTGCTTGGTTGGCCAAAAAGGGCGTATGCGTTTTTTCCTGAATATATTCAGGAAAAAACGCATACGCCCTTTTTGGCCAAGGGCATCATTGTCGACGTTTTGCCGCTTTTCATGTGCTTTAAAGGCGATTCGTATCTACCTCCTGAAATCTGTTTCCTGCAATTCTGCCTTGCTTTGAATTCCTCTTCGTTGCCTTCCCTCAATATATTTGTGGACGAGAGTTATCATTTATAACTCTGCAGGTTTGTGAATTGCAGTGCCCCTGAGCTCCATTTTTCAACTGTCTTTTTTGGGAGCTGGCCGCAAAAGCACGGGATTGCCTCAGGCCCTATTCTGGTTCCGGGCGGCAGGCTGAGCCTGTGGTTAATTCTTCTTCCTGTTGGGAAAAGAGAGTGACCTGTGCCTGTCCCAACACCTAGATCTAGTCTCTCATTGGTTGCCCCTCTTCCCGTTCATCCTCAGGACAAATTGCAACCTGTAGGGAACAGGAGCTTAAAGGTGCTGATTCTCCAAGTAGGGAGATTGCTAGTAAAGTAGCTGGAATGGCGAACCCGAGCACAAGGAGATGAGAAATGAGGTGCGTTTTAGAAACCTTTCAAAATCACATGGTGTACCATCTTCTGGGTTTCTCATGCATGTTTTCGATGTAGGAAGATGCCCTTGAACCTGGAGATTTGGGACCCATGGGATGGGTACCACGCAGTATTACTTTAAAGGGTCAGCGTTTGCTCACGCAACCTCACCTAACCTCTCAGCCCCAAGAGTGTCCACCCTTATGTCTCATCCACCTGTGGGTCTAGATATGGTCAATCCAGGTTGCATCACAGCCTCTGAACGAATTTTGTAAGAATGTCTCTCTCTTTCACTGTCTTTGTTTTACGGGTTTTTAAAAGTAATTTATTTTTATAATGGGGTTTAGCTGCTTTTCATGGCTCTGTTTATGCGGCTTTACACCCACTTGACTCACTTCCAGAGAGATATCAATATATAGGTTTTAAGATTCTTACTAGTCACATATATTCTTGTGCGGTGAATAGGGGGTGTTGAGTCCAGTTCACTGAGCAAGGAGTAGGTCTTGTCTAGTACATATTGGGTGTATGGAACGGTATCTGAGCGAATTTGAAACCCTTGTTTTATGCATCACCCCACCTCACCTTTCCCGTTAAGCAGCCATAGTGTGTTTTCTAAACGTGTGACTCTGTTCTGTTTTGTAATTCAGTTCAAGTGTAGCGGTTTTTACATTCCCTCTATAAGTGATAGCTTATGATAAGTGTCTTTTTCTGTGTGACTTATTTCACTTAGAATCGTCGTACCTAACTCCACTCATCTTGCTTCTACTAGCCTTATAACATTGATTTCATGTCTGAGTGATATTCCATTGTACATAAGGACCACAACTTCTTTATCCATTTTTCTCTTTCCTGGGATATTTAAGGTGTCATGAAGTGGAGGTTCTTGTCAACAGAGCAGACCTAAACTTTCGGGTGCCTGTGTCTTGCTGATTTTTAGTTTTTCCAATTTATATGCCCATGAGTGGACGTGCCCTATGCTCCCTAAGCTGTTTTTTTTTCGATGTTTCAGGACACAACGTACACTTCTCCAGAGTGGCTGTTGGCAATTTACTTCCTGCCCATCAGTGTAGCAAGGCTGCCATTTCTCCATGGCCTGTCCTGCATTTCTCGTTTTGACACTTTTTGCAGCATGGCCCTTTTCACCGATGGGAAGCGAGACTTCTTTGTAGCGCTGATTTGCCTTTCCAGGTTGCTTGGTTGGCCAAAAAGGGCGTATGCGTTTTTTCCTGAATATATTCAGGAAAAAACGCATACGCCCTTTTTGGCCAAGGGCATCATTGTCGACGTTTTGCCGCTTTTCATGTGCTTTAAAGGCGATTTGTATCTACCTCCTGAAATCTGTTTCCTGCAATTCTGCCTTGCTTTCAATTCCTCTTCGTTGCCTTCCCTCAATATATTTGTGGACGAGAGTTATCATTTATAACTCTGCAGGTTTGTGAATGGCAGTGCCCCTGAGCTCCATTTTTCAACTGTCTTTTTTGGGAGCTGGCCGCAAAAGCACGGGATTGCCTCAGGCCCTATTCTGGTTCCGGGCGGCAGGCTGAGCCTGTGGTTAATTCTTCTTCCTGTTGGGAAAATAGAGTGGCCTGTGCCTGTCCCAACACCTAGATCTAGTCTCTCATTGGTTGCCCCTCTTCCCGTTCATCCTCAGGACAAATTGCAACCTGTAGGGAACAGGAGCTTAAAGGTGCTGATTCTCCAAGTAGGGAGATTGCTAGTAAAGTAGCTGGAATGGCGAACCCGAGCACAAGGAGATGAGAAATGAGGTGCGTTTTAGAAACCTTTCAAAATCACATGGTGTACCATCTTCTGGGTTTCTCATGCATGTTTTCGATGTAGGAAGATGCCCTTGAACCTGGAGATTTGGGACCCATGGGATGGGTACCACGCAGTATTACTTTAAAGGGTCTGCGTTTGCTCACGCAACCTCACCCAACCTCTCAGCCCCAAGAGTGTCCACCCTTATGTCTCATCCAGCTGTGGGTCTAGATATGGTCAATCCAGGTTGCATCACAGCCTCTGAACGAATTTTGTAAGAATGTCTCTCTCTTTCACTGTCTTTGTTTTACGGGTTTTTAAAAGTAATTTATTTTTATAATGGGGTTTAGCTGCTTTCCATGGCTCTGTTTATGCGGCTTTACACCCACTTGACTCACTTCCAGAGAGATATCAATATATAGGTTTTAAGATTCTTACTAGTCACATATATTCTTGTGCGGTGAATAGGGGGTGTTGAGTCCAGTTCACTGAGCAAGGAGTAGGTCTTGTCTATTACATATTGGGTGTATGGAACGGTATCTGAGCGGATTTGAAACCCTTGTTTTATGCATCACCCCACCTCACCTTTCCCGTTAAGCAGCCATAGTGTGTTTTCTAAACGTGTGACTCTGTTCTGTTTTGTAATTCAGTTCAAGTGTAGCGGTTTTTACATTCCCTCTATAAGTGATAGCTTATGATAAGTGTCTTTTTCTGTGTGACTTATTTCACTTAGAATCGTCGTACCTAACTCCACTCATCTTGCTTCTACTAGCCTTATAACATTGATTTCATGTCTGAGTGATATTCCATTGTACATAAGGACCACAACTTCTTTATCCATTTTTCTCTTTCCTGGGATATTTCAGGTGTCATGAAGGGGAGGTTCTTGTCAACAGAGCAGCCCTAAACTTTCGGGTGCCTGTGTCTTGCTGATTTTTAGTTTTTCCAATTTATATGCCCATGAGTGGACGTGCCCTATGCTCCCTAAGCTGTTTTTTTTTTCGATGTTTCAGGACACAACGTACACTTCTCCAGAGTGGCTGTTGGCAATTTACATCCCGCCCATCAGTGTAGCAAGGCTGCCATTTCTCCATGGCCTGTCCTGCATTTCTCGTTTTGACACTTTTTGCAGCATGGCCCTTTTCACCGATGGGAAGGGAGACTTCTTTGTAGCGCTGATTTGCCTTTCCAGGTTGCTTGCTTGGCCAAAAAGGGCGTATGCGTTTTTTCCTGAATATATTCAGGAAAAAACGCATACGCCCTTTTTGGCCAAGAGCATCATTGTCGACGTTTTGCCGCTTTTCATGTGCTTTAAAGGCGATTCGTATCTACCTCCTGAAATCTGTTTCCTGCAATTCTGCCTTGCTTTCAATTCCTCTTCGTTGCCTTCCCTCAATATATTTGTGGACGAGAGTTATCATTTATAACTCTGCAGGTTTGTGAATTGCAGTGCCCCTGAGCTCCATTTTTCAACTGTCTTTTTTGGGAGCTGGCCGCAAAAGCACGGGATTGCCTCAGGCCCTATTCTGGTTCCGGGCGGCAGGTTGAGCCTGTGGTTAATTCTTCTTCCTGTTGGGAAATAGAGTGACCTGTGCCTGTCCCAACACCTAGATCTAGTCTCTCATTGGTTGCCCCTCTTCCCGATCATCCTCAGGACAAATTGCAACCTGTAGGGAACAGGAGCTTAAAGGTGCTGATTCTCCAAGTAGGGAGATTGCTAGTAAAGTAGCTGGAATTGCGAACCCGAGCACAAGGAGATGAGAAATGAGGTGCGTTTTAGAAACCTTTCAAAATCACATGGTGTACCATCTTCTGGGTTTCTCATGCATGTTTTCGATGTAGGAAGATGCCCTTGAACCTGGAGATTTGGGACCCATGGGATGGGTACCACGCAGTATTACTTTAAAGGGTCTGCGTTTGCTCACCCAACCTCACCCAACCTCTCAGCCCCAAGAGTGTCCACCCTTATGTCTCATCCAGCTGTGGGTCTAGATATGGTCAATCCAGGTTGCATCACAGCCTCTGAACGAATTTTGTAAGAATGTCTCTCTCTTTCACTGTCTTTGTTTTACGGGTTTTTAAAAGTAATTTATTTTTATAATGGGGTTTAGCTGCTTTCCATGGCTCTGTTTATGCGGCTTTACACCCACTTGACTCACTTCCAGAGAGATATCAATATATAGGTTTTAAGATTCTTACTAGTCACATATATTCTTGTGCGGTGAATAGGGGGTGTTGAGTCCAGTTCACTGAGCAAGGAGTAGGTCTTGTCTATTACATATTGGGTGTATGGAACGGTATCTGAGCGGATTTGAAACCCTTGTTTTATGCATCACCCCACCTCACCTTTCCCGTTAAGCAGCCATAGTGTGTTTTCTAAACGTGTGACTCTGTTCTGTATTGTAATTCAGTTCAAGTGTAGCGGTTTTTACATTCCCTCTATAAGTGATAGCTTATGATAAGTGTCTTTTTCTGTGTGACTTATTTCACTTAGAATCGTCGTACCTAACTCCACTCATCTTGCTTCTACTAGCCTTATAACATTGATTTCATATCTGAGTGATATTCCATTGTACATAAGGACCACAACTTCTTTATCCATTTTTCTCTTTCCTGGGATATTTCAGGTGTCATGAAGTGGAGGTTCTTGTCAACAGAGCAGCCCTAAACTTTCGGGTGCCTGTGTCTTGCTGATTTTTAGTTTTTCCAATTTATATGCCCATGAGTGGACGTGCCCTATGCTCCCTAAGCTGTTTATTTTTCGATGTTTCAGGACACAACGTACACTTCTCCAGAGTGGCTGTTGGCAATTTACATCCCGCCCATCAGTGTAGCAAGGCTGCCATTTCTCCATGGCCTGTCCTGCATTTCTCGTTTTGACACTTTTTGCAGCATGGCCCTTTTCACCGATGGGAAGCGAGACTTCTTTGTAGCGCTGATTTGCCTTTCCAGGTTGCTTGGTTGGCCAAAAAGGGCGTATGCGTTTTTTCCTGAATATATTCAGGAAAAAACGCATACGCCCTTTTTGGCCAAGGGCATCATTGTCGACGTTTTGCCGCTTTTCATGTGCTTTAAAGGCGATTCGTATCTACCTCCTGAAATCTGTTTCCTGCAATTCTGCCTTGCTTTCAATTCCTCTTCGTTGCCTTCCCTCAATATATTTGTGGACGAGAGTTATCATTTATAACTCTGCAGGTTTGTGAATGGCAGTGCCCCTGAGCTCCATTTTTCAACTGTCTTCTTTGGGAGCTGGCCGCAAAAGCACGGGATTGCCTCAGGCCCTATTCTGGTTCCGGGCGGCAGGCTGAGCCTGTGGTTAATTCTTCTTCCTGTTGGGAAAATAGAGTGACCTGTGCCTGTCCCAACACATAGATCTAGTCTCTCATTGGTTGCCCCTCTTCCCGTTCATCCTCAGGACAAATTGCAACCTGTAGGGAACAGGAGCTTAAAGGTGCTGATTCTCCAAGGAGGGAGATTGCTAGTAAAGTAGCTGGAATGGCGAACCCGAGCACAAGGAGATGAGAAATGAGGTGCGTTTTAGAAACCTTTCAAAATCACATGGTGTACCATCTTCTGGGTTTCTCATGCATGTTTTCGATGTAGGAAGATGCCCTTGAACCTGGAGATTTGGGACCCATGGGATGGGTACCACGCAGTATTACTTTAAAGGGTCTGCGTTTGCTCACACAACCTCACCCAACCTCTCAGCCCCAAGAGTGTCCACCCTTATGTCTCATCCAGCTGTGGGTCTAGATATGGTCAATCCAGGTTGCATCACAGCCTCTGAACGAATTTTGTAAGAATGTCTCTCTCTTTCACTGTCTTTGTTTTACGGGTTTTTAAAAGTAATTTATTTTTATAATGGGGTTTAGCTGCTTTTCATGGCTCTGTTTATGCGGCTTTACACCCACTTGACTCACTTCCAGAGAGATATCAATATATAGGTTTTAAGATTCTTACTAGTCACATATATTCTTGTGCGGTGAATAGGGGGTGTTGAGTCCAGTTCACTGAGCAAGGAGTAGGTCTTGTCTATTACATATTGGGTGTATGGAACGGTATCTGAGCGAATTTGAAACCCTTGTTTTATGCATCACCCCACCTCACCTTTCCCGTTAAGCAGCCATAGTGTGTTTTCTAAACGTGTGACTCTGTTCTGTTTTGTAATTCAGTTCAAGTGTAGCGGTTTTTACATTCCCTCTATAAGTGATAGCTTATGATAAGTGTCTTTTTCTGTGTGACTTATTTCACTTAGAATCGTCGTACCTAACTCCACTCATCTTGCTTCTGCTAGCCTTATAACATTGATTTCATGTCTGAGTGATATTCCATTGTACATAAGGACCACAACTTCTTTATCCATTTTTCTCTTTCCTGGGATATTTAAGGTGTCATGAAGTGGAGGTTCTTGTCAACAGAGCAGACCTAAACTTTCGGGTGCCTGTGTCTTGCTGATTTTTAGTTTTTCCAATTTATATGCCCATGAGTGGACGTGCCCTATGCTCCCTAAGCTGTTTTTTTTTTCGATGTTTCAGGACACAACGTACACTTCTCCAGAGTGGCTGTTGGCAATTTACATCCCGCCCATCAGTGTAGCAAGGCTGCCATTTCTCCATGGCCTGTCCTGCATTTCTCGTTTTGACACTTTTTGCAGCATGGCCCTTTTCACCGATGGGAAGCGAGACTTCTTTGTAGCGCTGATTTGCCTTTCCAGGTTGCTTGGTTGGCCAAAAAGGGCGTATGCGTTTTTTCCTGAATATATTCAGGAGAAAACGCAGACGCCCTTTTTGGCCAAGGGCATCATTGTCGACGTTTTGCCGCTTTTCATGTGCTTTAAAGGCGATTCGTATCTACCTCCTGAAATCTGTTTCCTGCAATTCTGCCTTGCTTTCAATTCCTCTTCGTTGCCTTCCCTCAATATATTTATGGACGAGAGTTATCATTTATAACTCTGCAGGTTTGTGAATTGCAGTGCCCCTGAGCTCCATTTTTCAACTGTCTTTTTTGGGAGCTGGCCGCAAAAGCACGGGATTGCCTCAGGCCCTATTCTGGTTCCGGGCGGCAGGCTGAGCCTGTGGTTAATTCTTCTTCCTGTTGGGAAATAGAGTGACCTGTGCCTGTCCCAACACCTAGATCTAGTCTCTCATTGGTTGCCCCTCTTCCCGATCATCCTCAGGACAAATTGCAACCTGTAGGGAACAGGAGCTTAAAGGTGCTGATTCTCCAAGTAGGGAGATTGCTAGTAAAGTAGCTGGAATGGCGAACCCGAGCACAAGGAGATGAGAAATGAGGTGCGTTTTAGAAACCTTTCAAAATCACATGGTGTACCATCTTCTGGGTTTCTCATGCATGTTTTCGATGTAGGAAGATGCCCTTGAACCTGGAGATTTGGGACCCATGGGATGGGTACCACGCAGTATTACTTTAAAGGGTCTGCGTTTGCTCACGCAACCTCACCCAACCTCTCAGCCCCAAGAGTGTCCACCCTTATGTCTCATCCAGCTGAGGGTCTAGATATGGTCAATCCAGGTTGCATCACAGCCACTGAACGAATTTTGTAAGAATGTCTCTCTCTTTCACTGTCTTTGTTTTACGGGTTTTTAAAAGTAATTTATTTTTATAATGGGGTTTAGCTGCTTTTCATGGCTCTGTTTATGCGGCTTTACACCCACTTGACTCACTTCCGGAGAGATATCAATATATAGGTTTTAAGATTCTTACTAGTCACATATATTCTTGTGCGGTGAATAGGGGGTGTTGAGTCCAGTTCACTGAGCAAGGAGTAGGTCTTGTCTATTACATATTGGGTGTATGGAACGGTATCTGAGCGAATTTGAAACCCTTGTTTTATGCATCACCCCACCTCACCTTTCCCGTTAAGCAGCCATAGTGTGTTTTCTAAACGTGTGACTCTGTTCTGTTTTGTAATTCAGTTCAAGTGTAGCGGTTTTTACATTCCCTCTATAAGTGATAGCTTATGATAAGTGTCTTTTTCTGTGTGACTTATTTCACTTAGAATCGTCGTACCTAACTCCACTCATCTTGCTTCTACTAGCCTTATAACATTGATTTCATGTCTGAGTGATATTCCATTGTACATAAGGACCACAACTTCTTTATCCATTTTTCTCTTTCCTGGGATATTTAAGGTGTCATGAAGTGGAGGTTCTTGTCAACAGAGCAGACCTAAACTTTCGGGTGCCTGTGTCTTGCTGATTTTTAGTTTTTCCAATTTATATGCCCATGAGTGGACGTGCCCTATGCTCCCTAAGCTGTTTTTTTTTTCGATGTTTCAGGACACAACGTACACTTCTCCAGAGTGGCTGTTGGCAATTTACATCCCGCCCATCAGTGTAGCAAGGCTGCCATTTCTCCATGGCCTGTCCTGCATTTCTCGTTTTGACACTTTTTGCAGCATGGCCCTTTTCACCGATGGGAAGCGAGACTTCTTTGTAGCGCTGATTTGCCTTTCCAGGTTGCTTGGTTGGCCAAAAAGGGCGTATGCGTTTTTTCCTGAATATATTCAGGAGAAAACGCAGACGCCCTTTTTGGCCAAGGGCATCATTGTCGACGTTTTGCCGCTTTTCATGTGCTTTAAAGGCGATTCGTATCTACCTCCTGAAATCTGTTTCCTGCAATTCTGCCTTGCTTTCAATTCCTCTTCGTTGCCTTCCCTCAATATATTTATGGACGAGAGTTATCATTTATAACTCTGCAGGTTTGTGAATTGCAGTGCCCCTGAGCTCCATTTTTCAACTGTCTTTTTTGGGAGCTGGCCGCAAAAGCACGGGATTGCCTCAGGCCCTATTCTGGTTCCGGGCGGCAGGCTGAGCCTGTGGTTAATTCTTCTTCCTGTTGGGAAAATAGAGTGACCTGTGCCTGTCCCAACACCTAGATCTAGTCTCTCATTGGTTGCCCCTCTTCCCGTTCATCCTCAGGACAAATTGCAACCTGTAGGGAACAGGAGCTTAAAGGTGCTGATTCTCCAAGTAGGGAGATTGCTAGTAAAGTAGCTGGAATGGCGAACCCGAGCACAAGGAGATGAGAAATGAGGTGCGTTTTAGAAACCTTTCAAAATCACATGGTGTACCATCTTCTGGGTTTCTCATGCATGTTTTCGATGTAGGAAGATGCCCTTGAACCTGGAGATTTGGGACCCATGGGATGGGTACCACGCAGTATTACTTTAAAGGGTCTGCGTTTGCTCACGCAACCTCACCCAACCTCTCAGCCCCAAGAGTGTCCACCCTTATGTCTCATCCAGCTGTGGGTCTAGATATGGTCAATCCAGGTTGCATCACAGCCTCTGAACGAATTTTGTAAGAATGTCTCTCTCTTTCACTGTCTTTGTTTTACGGGTTTTTAAAAGTAATTTATTTTTATAATGGGGTTTAGCTGCTTTTCATGGCTCTGTTTATGCGGCTTTACACCCACTTGACTCACTTCCAGAGAGATATCAATATATAGGTTTTAAGATTCTTACTAGTCACATATATTCTTGTGCGGTGAATAGGGGGTGTTGAGTCCAGTTCACTGAGCAAGGAGTAGGTCTTGTCTAGTACATATTGGGTGTATGGAACGGTATCTGAGCGGATTTGAAACCCTTGTTTTATGCATCACCCCACCTCACCTTTCCCGTTAAGCAGCCATAGTGTGTTTTCTAAACGTGTGACTCTGTTCTGTTTTGTAATTCAGTTCAAGTGTAGCGGTTTTTACATTCCCTCTATAAGTGATAGCTTATGATAAGTGTCTTTTTCTGTGTGACTTATTTCACTTAGAATCGTCGTACCTAACTCCACTCATCTTGCTTCTACTAGCCTTATAACATTGATTTCATGTCTGAGTGATATTCCATTGTACATAAGGACCACAACTTCTTTATCCATTTTTCTCTTTCCTGGGATATTTAAGGTGTCATGAAGTGGAGGTTCTTGTCAACAGAGCAGCCCTAAACTTTCGGGTGCCTGTGTCTTGCTGATTTTTAGTTTTTCCAATTTATATGCCCATGAGTGGACGTGCCCTATGCTCCCTAAGCTGTTTTTTTTTCGATGTTTCAGGACACAACGTACACTTCTCCAGAGTGGCTGTTGGCAATTTACATCCCGCCCATCAGTGTAGCAAGGCTGCCATTTCTCCATGGCCTGTCCTGCATTTCTCGTTTTGACACTTTTTGCAGCATGGCCCTTTTCACCGATGGGAAGCGAGACTTCTTTGTAGCGCTGATTTGCCTTTCCAGGTTGCTTGGTTGGCCAAAAAGGGCGTATGCGTTTTTTCCTGAATATATTCAGGAAAAAACGCATACGCCCTTTTTGGCCAAGGGCATCATTGTCGACGTTTTGCCGCTTTTCATGTGCTTTAAAGGCGATTCGTATCTACCTCCTGAAATCTGTTTCCTGCAATTCTGCCTTGCTTTCAATTCCTCTTCGTTGCCTTCCCTCAATATATTTGTGGACGAGAGTTATCATTTATAACTCTGCAGGTTTGTGAATGGCAGTGTCCCTGAGCTCCATTTTTCAACTGTCTTCTTTGGGAGCTGGCCGCAAAAGCACGGGATTGCCTCAGGCCCTATTCTGGTTCCGGGCGGCAGGCTGAGCCTGTGGTTAATTCTTCTTCCTGTTGGGAAAATAGAGTGACCTGTGCCTGTCCCAACACCTAGATCTAGTCTCTCATTGGTTGCCCCTCTTCCCGTTCATCCTCAGGACAAATTGCAACCTGTAGGGAACAGGAGCTTAAAGGTGCTGATTCTCCAAGTAGGGAGATTGCTAGTAAAGTAGCTGGAATGGCGAACCCGAGCACAAGGAGATGAGAAATGAGGTGCGTTTTAGAAACCTTTCAAAATCACATGGTGTACCATCTTCTGGGTTTCTCATGCATGTTTTCGATGTAGGAAGATGCCCTTGAACCTGGAGATTTGGGACCCATGGGATGGGTACCACGCAGTATTACTTTAAAGGGTCTGCGTTTGCTCACGCAACCTCACCCAACCTCTCAACCCCAAGAGTGTCCACCCTTATGTCTCATCCAGCTGTGGGTCTAGATATGGTCAATCCAGGTTGCATCACAGCCTCTGAACGAATTTTGTAAGAATGTCTCTCTCTTTCACTGTCTTTGTTTTACGGGTTTTTAAAAGTAATTTATTTTTATAATGGGGTTTAGCTGCTTTTCATGGCTCTGTTTATGCGGCTTTACACCCACTTGACTCACTTCCGGAGAGATATCAATATATAGGTTTTAAGATTCTTACTAGTCACATATATTCTTGTGCGGTGAATAGGGGGTGTTGAGTCCAGTTCACTGAGCAAGGAGTAGGTCTTGTCTAGTACATATTGGGTGTATGGAACGGTATCTGAGCGAATTTGAAACCCTTGTTTTATGCATCACCCCACCTCACCTTTCCCGTTAAGCAGCCATAGTGTGTTTTCTAAACGTGTGACTCTGTTCTGTTTTGTAATTCAGTTCAAGTGTAGCGGTTTTTACATTCCCTCTATAAGTGATAGCTTATGATAAGTGTCTTTTTCTGTGTGACTTATTTCACTTAGAATCGTCGTACCTAACTCCACTCATCTTGCTTCTACTAGCCTTATAACATTGATTTCATGTCTGAGTGATATTCCATTGTACATAAGGACCACAACTTCTTTATCCATTTTTCTCTTTCCTGGGATATTTAAGGTGTCATGAAGTGGAGGTTCTTGTCAACAGAGCAGACCTAAACTTTCGGGTGCCTGTGTCTTGCTGATTTTTAGTTTTTCCAATTTATATGCCCATGAGTGGACGTGCCCTATGCTCCCTAAGCTGTTTTTTTTTCGATGTTTCAGGACACAACGTACACTTCTCCAGAGTGGCTGTTGGCAATTTACTTCCCGCCCATCAGTGTAGCAAGGCTGCCATTTCTCCATGGCCTGTCCTGCATTTCTCGTTTTGACACTTTTTGCAGCATGGCCCTTTTCACCGATGGGAAGCGAGACTTCTTTGTAGCGCTGATTTGCCTTTCCAGGTTGCTTGGTTGGCCAAAAAGGGCGTATGCGTTTTTTCCTGAATATATTCAGGAAAAAACGCATACGCCCTTTTTGGCCAAGGGCATCATTGTCGACGTTTTGCCGCTTTTCATGTGCTTTAAAGGCGATTCGTATCTACCTCCTGAAATCTGTTTCCTGCAATTCTGCCTTGCTTTCAATTCCTCTTCGTTGCCTTCCCTCAATATATTTGTGGACGAGAGTTATCATTTATAACTCTGCAGGTTTGTGAATTGCAGTGTCCCTGAGCTCCATTTTTCAACTGTCTTTTTTGGGAGCTGGCCGCAAAAGCACGGGATTGCCTCAGGCCCTATTCTGGTTCCGGGCGGCAGGCTGAGCCTGTGGTTAATTCTTCTTCCTGTTGGGAAAATAGAGTGACCTGTGCCTGTCCCAACACCTAGATCTAGTCTCTCATTGGTTGCCCCTCTTCCCGTTCATCCTCAGGACAAATTGTAACCTGTAGGGAACAGGAGCTTAAAGGTGCTGATTCTCCAAGTAGGGAGATTGCTAGTAAAGTAGCTGGAATGGCGAACCCGAGCACAAGGAGATGAGAAATGAGGTGCGTTTTAGAAACCTTTCAAAATCACATGGTGTACCATCTTCTGGGTTTCTCATGCATGTTTTCGATGTAGGAAGATGCCCTTGAACCTGGAGATTTGGGACCCATGGGATGGGTACCACGCAGTATTACTTTAAAGGGTCTGCGTTTGCTCACGCAACCTCACCCAACCTCTCAGCCCCAAGAGTGTCCACCCTTATGTCTCATCCAGCTGTGGGTCTAGATATGGTCAATCCAGGTTGCATCACAGCCTCTGAACGAATTTTGTAAGAATGTCTCTCTCTTTCACTGTCTTTGTTTTACGGGTTTTTAAAAGTAATTTATTTTTATAATGGGGTTTAGCTGCTTTTCATGGCTCTGTTTATGCGGCTTTACACCCACTTGACTCACTTCCAGAGAGATATCAATATATAGGTTTTAAGATTCTTACTAGTCACATATATTCTTGTGCGGTGAATAGGGGATGTTGAGTCCAGTTCACTGAGCAAGGAGTAGGTCTTGTCTAGTACATATTGGGTGTATGGAACGGTATCTGAGCGAATTTGAAACCCTTGTTTTATGCATCACCCCACCTCACCTTTCCCGTTAAGCAGCCATAGTGTGTTTTCTAAACGTGTGACTCTGTTCTGTTTTGTAATTCAGTTCAAGTGTAGCGGTTTTTACATTCCCTCTATAAGTGATAGCTTATGATAAGTGTCTTTTTCTGTGTGACTTATTTCACTTAGAATCGTCGTACCTAACTCCACTCATCTTGCTTCTACTAGCCTTATAACATTGATTTCATGTCTGAGTGATATTCCATTGTACATAAGGACCACAACTTCTTTATCCATTTTTCTCTTTCCTGGGATATTTAAGGTGTCATGAAGTGGAGGTTCTTGTCAACAGAGCAGACCTAAACTTTCGGGTGCCTGTGTCTTGCTGATTTTTAGTTTTTCCAATTTATATGCCCATGAGTGGACGTGCCCTATGCTCCCTAAGCTGTTTTTTTTTTCGATGTTTCAGGACACAACGTACACTTCTCCAGAGTGGCTGTTGGCAATTTACATCCCGCCCATCAGTGTAGCAAGGCTGCCATTTCTCCATGGCCTGTCCTGCATTTCTCGTTTTGACACTTTTTGCAGCATGGCCCTTTTCACCGATGGGAAGCGAGACTTCTTTGTAGCGCTGATTTGCCTTTCCAGGTTGCTTGGTTGGCCAAAAAGGGCGTATGCGTTTTTTCCTGAATATATTCAGGAGCAAACGCAGACGCCCTTTTTGGCCAAGGGCATCATTGTCGACGTTTTGCCGCTTTTCATGTGCTTTAAAGGCGATTCGTATCTACCTCCTGAAATCTGTTTCCTGCAATTCTGCCTTGCTTTCAATTCCTCTTCGTTGCCTTCCCTCAATATATTTATGGACGAGAGTTATCATTTATAACTCTGCAGGTTTGTGAATTGCAGTGTCCCTGAGCTCCATTTTTCAACTGTCTTTTTTGGGAGCTGGCCGCAAAAGCACGGGATTGCCTCAGGCCCTATTCTGGTTCCGGGCGGCAGGCTGAGCCTGTGGTTAATTCTTCTTCCTGTTGGGAAAATAGAGTGACCTGTGCCTGTCCCAACACCTAGATCTAGTCTCTCATTGGTTGCCCCTCTTCCCGTTCATCCTCAGGACAAATTGCAACCTGTAGGGAACAGGAGCTTAAAGGTGCTGATTCTCCAAGTAGGGAGATTGCTAGTAAAGTAGCTGGAATGGCGAACCCAGGCACAAGGAGATGAGAAATGAGGTGCGTTTTAGAAACCTTTCAAAATCACATGGTGTACCATCTTCTGGGTTTCTCATGCATGTTTTCGATGTAGGAAGATGCCCTTGAACCTGGAGATTTGGGACCCATGGGATGGGTACCACGCAGTATTACTTTAAAGGGTCTGCGTTTGCTCACGCAACCTCACCCAACCTCTCAGCCCCAAGAGTGTCCACCCTTATGTCTCATCCAGCTGTGGGTCTAGATATGGTCAATCCAGGTTGCATCACAGCCTCTGAACGAATTTTGTAAGAATGTCTCTCTCTTTCACTGTCTTTGTTTTACGGGTTTTTAAAAGTAATTTATTTTTATAATGGGGTTTAGCTGCTTTTCATGGCTCTGTTTATGCGGCTTTACACCCACTTGACTCACTTCCAGAGAGATATCAATATATAGGTTTTAAGATTCTTACTAGTCACATATATTCTTGTGCGGTGAATAGGGGATGTTGAGTCCAGTTCACTGAGCAAGGAGTAGGTCTTGTCTAGTACATATTGGGTGTATGGAACGGTATCTGAGCGAATTTGAAACCCTTGTTTTATGCATCACCCCACCTCACCTTTCCCGTTAAGCAGCCATAGTGTGTTTTCTAAACGTGTGACTCTGTTCTGTTTTGTAATTCAGTTCAAGTGTAGCGGTTTTTACATTCCCTCTATAAGTGATAGCTTATGATAAGTGTCTTTTTCTGTGTGACTTATTTCACTTAGAATCGTCGTACCTAACTCCACTCATCTTGCTTCTACTAGCCTTATAACATTGATTTCATGTCTGAGTGATATTCCATTGTACATAAGGACCACAACTTCTTTATCCATTTTTCTCTTTCCTGGGATATTTAAGGTGTCATGAAGTGGAGGTTCTTGTCAACAGAGCAGACCTAAACTTTCGGGTGCCTGTGTCTTGCTGATTTTTAGTTTTTCCAATTTATATGCCCATGAGTGGACGTGCCCTATGCTCCCTAAGCTGTTTTTTTTTTCGATGTTTCAGGACACAACGTACACTTCTCCAGAGTGGCTGTTGGCAATTTACATCCCGCCCATCAGTGTAGCAAGGCTGCCATTTCTCCATGGCCTGTCCTGCATTTCTCGTTTTGACACTTTTTGCAGCATGGCCCTTTTCACCGATGGGAAGCGAGACTTCTTTGTAGCGCTGATTTGCCTTTCCAGGTTGCTTGGTTGGCCAAAAAGGGCGTATGCGTTTTTTCCTGAATATATTCAGGAAAAAACGCATACGCCCTTTTTGGCCAAGGGCATCATTGTCGAAGTTTTGCCGCTTTTCATGTGCTTTAAAGGCGATTCGTATCTACCTCCTGAAATCTGTTTCCTGCAATTCTGCCTTGCTTTCAATTCCTCTTCGTTGCCTTCCCTCAATATATTTGTGGACGAGAGTTATCACTTATAACTCTGCAGGTTTGTGAATGGCAGTGCCCCTGTGCTCCATTTTTCAACTGTCTTCTTTGGGAGCTGGCCGCAAAAGCACGGGATTGCCTCAGGCCCTATTCTGGTTCCGGGCGGCAGGCTGAGCCTGTGGTTAATTCTTCTTCCTGTTGGGAAAATAGAGTGACCTGTGCCTGTCCCAACACCTAGATCTAGTCTCTCATTGGTTGCCCCTCTTCCCGTTCATCCTCAGGACAAATTGCAACCTGTAGGGAACAGGAGCTTAAAGGTGCTGATTCTCCAAGTAGGGAGATTGCTAGTAAAGTAGCTGGAATGGCGAACCCGAGCACAAGGAGATGAGAAATGAGGTGCGTTTTAGAAACCTTTCAAAATCACATGGTGTACCATCTTCTGGGTTTCTCATGCATGTTTTCGATGTAGAAGATGCCCTTGAACCTGGAGATTTGGGACCCATGGGATGGGTACCACGCAGTATTACTTTAAAGGGTCTGCATTTGCTCACGCAACCTCACCCAACCTCTCAGCCCCAAGAGTGTCCACCCTTATGTCTCATCCAGCTGTGGGTCTAGATATGGTCAATCCAGGTTGCATCACAGCCTCTGAACGAATTTTGTAAGAATGTCTCTCTCTTTCACTGTCTTTGTTTTACGGGTTTTTAAAAGTAATTTATTTTTATAATGGGGTTTAGCTGCTTTTCATGGCTCTGTTTATGCGGCTTTACACCCACTTGACTCACTTCCAGAGAGATATCAATATATAGGTTTTAAGATTCTTACTAGTCACATATATTCTTGTGCGGTGAATAGGGGGTGTTGAGTCCAGTTCACTGAGCAAGGAGTAGGTCTTGTCTATTACATATTGGGTGTATGGAACGGTATCTGAGCGGATTTGAAACCCTTGTTTTATGCATCACCCCACCTCACCTTTCCCGTTAAGCAGCCATAGTGTGTTTTCTAAACGTGTGACTCTGTTCTGTTTTGTAATTCAGTTCAAGTGTAGCGGTTTTTACATTCCCTCTATAAGTGATAGCTTATGATAAGTGTCTTTTTCTGTGTGACTTATTTCACTTAGAATCGTCGTACCTAACTCCACTCATCTTGCTTCTACTAGCCTTATAACATTGATTTCATGTCTGAGTGATATTCCATTGTACATAAGGACCACAACTTCTTTATCCATTTTTCTCTTTCCTGGGATATTTAAGGTGTCATGAAGTGGAGGTTCTTGTCAACAGAGCAGCCGTAAACTTTCGGGTGCCTGTGTCTTGCTGATTTTTAGTTTTTCCAATTTATATGCCCATGAGTGGACGTGCCCTATGCTCCCTAAGCTGTTTTTTTTTCGATGTTTCAGGACACAAGGTACACTTCTCCAGAGTGGCTGTTGGCAATTTACATCCCGCCCATCAGTGTAGCAAGGCTGCCATTTCTCCATGGCCTGTCCTGCATTTCTCGTTTTGACACTTTTTGCAGCATGGCCCTTTTCACCGATGGGAAGCGAGACTTCTTTGTAGCGCTGATTTGCCTTTCCAGGTTGCTTGGTTGGCCAAAAAGGGCGTATGCGTTTTTTCCTGAATATATTCAGGAAAAAACGCATACGCCCTTTTTGGCCAAGGGCATCATTGTCGACGTTTTGCCGCTTTTCATGTGCTTTAAAGGCGATTCGTATCTACCTCCTGAAATCTGTTTCCTGCAATTCTGCCTTGCTTTCAATTCCTCTTCGTTGCCTTCCCTCAATATATTTGTGGACGAGAGTTATCATTTATAACTCTGCAGGTTTGTGAATGGCAGTGTCCCTGAGCTCCATTTTTCAACTGTCTTCTTTGGGAGCTGGCCGCAAAAGCACGGGATTGCCTCAGGCCCTATTCTGGTTCCGGGCGGCAGGCTGAGCCTGTGGTTAATTCTTCTTCCTGTTGGGAAAATAGAGTGACCTGTGCCTGTCCCAACACCTAGATCTAGTCTCTCATTGGTTGCCCCTCTTCCCGTTCATCCTCAGGACAAATTGCAACCTGTAGGGAACAGGAGCTTAAAGGTGCTGATTCTCCAAGTAGGGAGATTGCTAGTAAAGTAGCTGGAATGGCGAACCCGAGCACAAGGAGATGAGAAATGAGGTGCGTTTTAGAAACCTTTCAAAATCACATGGTGTACCATCTTCTGGGTTTCTCATGCATGTTTTCGATGTAGGAAGATGCCCTTGAACCTGGAGATTTGGGACCCATGGGATGGGTACCACGCAGTATTACTTTAAAGGGTCTGCGTTTGCTCACGCAACCTCACCCAACCTCTCAGCCCCAAGAGTGTCCACCCTTATGTCTCATCCAGCTGTGGGTCTAGATATGGTCAATCCAGGTTGCATCACAGCCTCTGAACGAATTTTGTAAGAATGTCTCTCTCTTTCACTGTCTTTGTTTTACGGGTTTTTAAAAGTAATTTATTTTTATAATGGGGTTTAGCTGCTTTTCATGGCTCTGTTTATGCGGCTTTACACCCACTTGACTCACTTCCAGAGAGATATCAATATATAGGTTTTAAGATTCTTACTAGTCACATATATTCTTGTGCGGTGAATAGGGGGTGTTGAGTCCAGTTCACTGAGCAAGGAGTAGGTCTTGTCTAGTACATATTGGGTGTATGGAACGGTATCTGAGCGAATTTGAAACCCTTGTTTTATGCATCACCCCACCTCACCTTTCCCGTTAAGCAGCCATAGTGTGTTTTCTAAACGTGTGACTCTGTTCTGTTTTGTAATTCAGTTCAAGTGTAGCGGTTTTTACATTCCCTCTATAAGTGATAGCTTATGATAAGTGTCTTTTTCTGTGTGACTTATTTCACTTAGAATCGTCGTACCTAACTCCACTCATCTTGCTTCTACTAGCCTTATAACATTGATTTCATGTCTGAGTGATATTCCATTGTACATAAGGACCACAACTTCTTTATCCATTTTTCTCTTTCCTGGGATATTTAAGGTGTCATGAAGTGGAGGTTCTTGTCAACAGAGCAGACCTAAACTTTCGGGTGCCTGTGTCTTGCTGATTTTTAGTTTTTCCAATTTATATGCCCATGAGTGGACGTGCCCTATGCTCCCTAAGCTGGTTTTTTTTCGATGTTTCAGGACACAACGTACACTTCTCCAGAGTGGCTGTTGGCAATTTACATCCCGCCCATCAGTGTAGCAAGGCTGCCATTTCTCCATGGCCTGTCCTGCATTTCTCGTTTTGACACTTTTTGCAGCATGGCCCTTTTCACCGATGGGAAGCGAGACTTCTTTGTAGCGCTGATTTGCCTTTCCAGGTTGCTTGGTTGGCCAAAAAGGGCGTATGCGTTTTTTCCTGAATATATTCAGGAAAAAACGCATACGCCCTTTTTGGCCAAGGGCATCATTGTCGACGTTTTGCCGCTTTTCATGTGCTTTAAAGGCGATTCGTATCTACCTCCTGAAATCTGTTTCCTGCAATTCTGCCTTGCTTTCAATTCCTCTTCGTTGCCTTCCCTCAATATATTTGTGGACGAGAGTTATCATTTATAACTCTGCAGGTTTGTGAATGGCAGTGTCCCTGAGCTCCATTTTTCAACTGTCTTCTTTGGGAGCTGGCCGCAAAAGCACGGGATTGCCTCAGGCCCTATTCTGGTTCCGGGCGGCAGGCTGAGCCTGTGGTTAATTCTTCTTCCTGTTGGGAAAATAGAGTGACCTGTGCCTGTCCCAACACCTAGATCTAGTCTCTCATTGGTTGCCCCTCTTCCCGTTCATCCTCAGGACAAATTGCAACCTGTAGGGAACAGGAGCTTAAAGGTGCTGATTCTCCAAGTAGGGAGATTGCTAGTAAAGTAGCTGGAATGGCGAACCCGAGCACAAGGAGATGAGAAATGAGGTGCGTTTTAGAAACCTTTCAAAATCACATGGTGTACCATCTTCTGGGTTTCTCATGCATGTTTTCGATGTAGGAAGATGCCCTTGAACCTGGAGATTTGGGACCCATGGGATGGGTACCACGCAGTATTACTTTAAAGGGTCTGCGTTTGCTCACGCAACCTCACCCAACCTCTCAGCCCCAAGAGTGTCCACCCTTATGTCTCATCCAGCTGTGGGTCTAGATATGGTCAATCCAGGTTGCATCACAGCCTCTGAACGAATTTTGTAAGAATGTCTCTCTCTTTCACTGTCTTTGTTTTACGGGTTTTTAAAAGTAATTTATTTTTATAATGGGGTTTAGCTGCTTTTCATGGCTCTGTTTATGCGGCTTTACACCCACTTGACTCACTTCCAGAGAGATATCAATATATAGGTTTTAAGATTCTTACTAGTCACATATATTCTTGTGCGGTGAATAGGGGGTGTTGAGTCCAGTTCACTGAGCAAGGAGTAGGTCTTGTCTAGTACATATTGGGTGTATGGAACGGTATCTGAGCGAATTTGAAACCCTTGTTTTATGCATCACCCCACCTCACCTTTCCCGTTAAGCAGCCATAGTGTGTTTTCTAAACGTGTGACTCTGTTCTGTTTTGTATTTCAGTTCAAGTGTAGCGGTTTTTACATTCCCTCTATAAGTGATAGCTTATGATAAGTGTCTTTTTCTGTGTGACTTATTTCACTTAGAATCGTCGTACCTAACTCCACTCATCTTGCTTCTACTAGCCTTATAACATTGATTTCATGTCTGAGTGATATTCCATTGTACATAAGGTCCACAACTTCTTTATCCATTTTTCTCTTTCCTGGGATATTTAAGGTGTCATGAAGTGGAGGTTCTTGTCAACAGAGCAGACCTAAACTTTCGGGTGCCTGTGTCTTGCTGATTTTTAGTTTTTCCAATTTATATGCCCATGAGTGGACGTGCCCTATGCTCCCTAAGCTGTTTTTTTTTTCGATGTTTCAGGACACAACGTACACTTCTCCAGAGTGGCTGTTGGCAATTTACATCCCGCCCATCAGTGTAGCAATACTGCCATTTCTCCATGGCCTGTCCTGCATTTCTCGTTTTGACACTTTTTGCAGCATGGCCCTTTTCACCGATGGGAAGCGAGACTTCTTTGTAGCGCTGATTTGCCTTTCCAGGTTGCTTGGTTGGCCAAAAAGGGCGTATGCGTTTTTTCCTGAATATATTCAGGAAAAAACGCATACGCCCTTTTTGGCCAAGGGCATCATTGTCGACGTTTTGCCGCTTTTCATGTGCTTTAAAGGCGATTCGTATCTACCTCCTGAAATCTGTTTCCTGCAATTCTGCCTTGCTTTCAATTCCTCTTCGTTGCCTTCCCTCAATATATTTGTGGACGAGAGTTATCATTTATAACTCTGCAGGTTTGTGAACGGCAGTGCCCCTGAGCTCCATTTTTCAACTGTCTTTTTTGGGAGCTGGCCGCAAAAGCACGGGATTGCCTCAGGCCCTATTCTGGTTCCGGGCGGCAGGCTGAGCCTGTGGTTAATTCTTCTTCCTGTTGGGAAAATAGAGTGACCTGTGCCTGTCCCAACACCTAGATCTAGTCTCTCATTGGTTGCCCCTCTTCCCGTTCATCCTCAGGACAAATTGCAACCTGTAGGGAACAGGAGCTTAAAGGTGCTGATTCTCCAAGTAGGGAGATTGCTAGTAAAGTAGCTGGAATGGCGAACCCGAGCACAAGGAGATGAGAAATGAGGTGCGTTTTAGAAACCTTTCAAAATCACATGGTGTACCATCTTCTGGGTTTCTCATGCATGTTTTCGATGTAGGAAGATGCCCTTGAACCTGGAGATTTGGGACCCATGGGATGGGTACCACGCAGTATTACTTTAAAGGGTCTGCGTTTGCTCACGCAACCTCACCCAACCTCTCAGCCCCAAGAGTGTCCACCCTTATGTCTCATCCAGCTGTGGGTCTAGATATGGTCAATCCAGGTTGCATCACAGCCTCTGAACGAATTTTGTAAGAATGTCTCTCTCTTTCACTGTCTTTGTTTTACGGGTTTTTAAAAGTAATTTATTTTTATAATGGGGTTTAGCTGCTTTTCATGGCTCTGTTTATGCGGCTTTACACCCACTTGACTCACTTCCAGAGAGATATCAATATATAGGTTTTAAGATTCTTACTAGTCACATATATTCTTGTGCGGTGAATAGGGGGTGTTGAGTCCAGTTCACTGAGCAAGGAGTAGGTCTTGTCTAGTACATATTGGGTGTATGGAACGGTATCTGAGCGAATTTGAAACCCTTGTTTTATGCATCACCCCACCTCACCTTTCCCGTTAAGCAGCCATAGTGTGTTTTCTAAACGTGTGACTCTGTTCTGTTTTGTAATTCAGTTCAAGTGTAGCGGTTTTTACATTCCCTCTATAAGTGATAGCTTATGATAAGTGTCTTTTTCTGTGTGACTTATTTCACTTAGAATCGTCGTACCTAACTCCACTCATCTTGCTTCTACTAGCCTTATAACATTGATTTCATGTCTGAGTGATATTCCATTGTACATAAGGACCACAACTTCTTTATCCATTTTTCTCTTTCCTGGGATATTTAAGGTGTCATGAAGTGGAGGTTCTTGTCAACAGAGCAGAACTAAACTTTCGGGTGCCTGTGTCTTGCTGATTTTTAGTTTTTCCAATTTATATGCCCATGAGTGGACATGCCCTATGCTCCCTAAGCTGTTTTTTTTTCGATGTTTCAGGACACAACGTACACTTCTCCAGAGTGGCTGTTGGCAATTTACATCCCGCCCATCAGTGTAGCAAGGCTGCCATTTCTCCATGGCCTGTCCTGCATTTCTCGTTTTGACACTTTTTGCAGCATGGCCCTTTTCACCGATGGGAAGCGAGACTTCTTTGTAGCGCTGATTTGCCTTTCCAGGTTGCTTGGTTGGCCAAAAAGGGCGTATGCGTTTTTTCCTGAATATATTCAGGAAAAAACGCATACGCCCTTTTTGGCCAAGGGCATCATTGTCGACGTTTTGCCGCTTTTCATGTGCTTTAAAGGCGATTCGTATCTACCTCCTGAAATCTGTTTCCTGCAATTCTGCCTTGCTTTCAATTCCTCTTCGTTGCCTTCCCTCAATATATTTGTGGACGAGAGTTATCATTTATAACTCTGCAGGTTTGTGAACGGCAGTGCCCCTGAGCTCCATTTTTCAACTGTCTTCTTTGGGAGCTGGCCGCAAAAGCACGGGATTGCCTCAGGCCCTATTCTGGTTCCGGGCGGCAGGCTGAGCCTGTGGTTAATTCTTCTTCCTGTTGGGAAAATAGAGTGACCTGTGCCTGTCCCAACACCTAGATCTAGTCTCTCATTGGTTGCCCCTCTTCCCGTTCATCCTCAGGACAAATTGCAACCTGTAGGGAACAGGAGCTTAAAGGTGCTGATTCTCCAAGTAGGGAGATTGCTAGTAAAGTAGCTGGAATGGCGAACCCGAGCACAAGGAGATGAGAAATGAGGTGCGTTTTAGAAACCTTTCAAAATCACATGGTGTACCATCTTCTGGGTTTCTCATGCATGTTTTCGATGTAGGAAGATGCCCTTGAACCTGGAGATTTGGGACCCATGGGATGGGTACCACGCAGTATTACTTTAAAGGGTCTGCGTTTGCTCACGCAACCTCACCCAACCTCTCAGCCCCAAGAGTGTCCACCCTTATGTCTCATCCAGCTGTGGGTCTAGATATGGTCAATCCAGGTTGCATCACAGCCTCTGAACGAATTTTGTAAGAATGTCTCTCTCTTTCACTGTCTTTGTTTTACGGGTTTTTAAAAGTAATTTATTTTTATAATGGGGTTTAGCTGCTTTTCATGGCTCTGTTTATGCGGCTTTACACCCACTTGACTCACTTCCAGAGAGATATCAATATATAGGTTTTAAGATTCTTACTAGTCACATATATTCTTGTGCGGTGAATAGGGGGTGTTGAGTCCAGTTCACTGAGCAAGGAGTAGGTCTTGTCTAGTACATATTGGGTGTATGGAACGGTATCTGAGCGAATTTGAAACCCTTGTTTTATGCATCACCCCACCTCACCTTTCCCGTTAAGCAGCCATAGTGTGTTTTCTAAACGTGTGACTCTGTTCTGTTTTGTAATTCAGTTCAAGTGTAGCGGTTTTTACATTCCCTCTATAAGTGATAGCTTATGATAAGTGTCTTTTTCTGTGTGACTTATTTCACTTAGAATCGTCGTACCTAACTCCACTCATCTTGCTTCTACTAGCCTTATAACATTGATTTCATGTCTGAGTGATATTCCATTGTACATAAGGACCACAACTTCTTTATCCATTTTTCTCTTTCCTGGGATATTTAAGGTGTCATGAAGTGGAGGTTCTTGTCAACAGAGCAGAACTAAACTTTCGGGTGCCTGTGTCTTGCTGATTTTTAGTTTTTCCAATTTATATGCCCATGAGTGGACGTGCCCTATGCTCCCTAAGCTGTTTTTTTTTCGATGTTTCAGGACACAACGTACACTTCTCCAGAGTGGCTGTTGGCAATTTACATCCCGCCCATCAGTGTAGCAAGGCTGCCATTTCTCCATGGCCTGTCCTGCATTTCTCGTTTTGACACTTTTTGCAGCATGGCCCTTTTCACCGATGGGAAGCGAGACTTCTTTGTAGCGCTGATTTGCCTTTCCAGGTTGCTTGGTTGGCCAAAAAGGGCGTATGCGTTTTTTCCTGAATATATTCAGGAAAAAACGCATACGCCCTTTTTGGCCAAGGGCATCATTGTCGACGTTTTGCCGCTTTTCATGTGCTTTAAAGGCGATTCGTATCTACCTCCTGAAATCTGTTTCCTGCAATTCTGCCTTGCTTTCAATTCCTCTTCGTTGCCTTCCCTCAATATATTTGTGGACGAGAGTTATCATTTATAACTCTGCAGGTTTGTGAATGGCAGTGCCCCTGAGCTCCATTTTTCAACTGTCTTCTTTGGGAGCTGGCCGCAAAAGCACGGGATTGCCTCAGGCCCTATTCTGGTTCCGGGCGGCAGGCTGAGCCTGTGGTTAATTCTTCTTCCTGTTGGGAAAATAGAGTGACCTGTGCCTGTCCCAACACCTAGATCTAGTCTCTCATTGGTTGCCCCTCTTCCCGTTCATCCTCAGGACAAATTGCAACCTGTAGGGAACAGGAGCTTAAAGGTGCTGATTCTCCAAGTAGGGAGATTGCTAGTAAAGTAGCTGGAATGGCGAACCCGAGCACAAGGAGATGAGAAATGAGGTGCGTTTTAGAAACCTTTCAAAATCACATGGTGTACCATCTTCTGGGTTTCTCATGCATGTTTTCGATGTAGGAAGATGCCCTTGAACCTGGAGATTTGGGACCCATGGGATGGGTACCACGCAGTATTACTTTAAAGGGTCTGCGTTTGCTCACGCAACCTCACCCAACCTCTCAGCCCCAAGAGTGTCCACCCTTATGTCTCATCCAGCTGTGGGTCTAGATATGGTCAATCCAGGTTGCATCACAGCCTCTGAACGAATTTTGTAAGAATGTCTCTCTCTTTCACTGTCTTTGTTTTACGGGTTTTTAAAAGTAATTTATTTTTATAATGGGGTTTAGCTGCTTTTCATGGCTCTGTTTATGCGGCTTTACACCCACTTGACTCACTTCCAGAGAGATATCAATATATAGGTTTTAAGATTCTTACTAGTCACATATATTCTTGTGCGGTGAATAGGGGGTGTTGAGTCCAGTTCACTGAGCAAGGAGTAGGTCTTGTCTAGTACATATTGGGTGTATGGAACGGTATCTGAGCGAATTTGAAACCCTTGTTTTATGCATCACCCCACCTCACCTTTCCCGTTAAGCAGCCATAGTGTGTTTTCTAAACGTGTGACTCTGTTCTGTTTTGTAATTCAGTTCAAGTGTAGCGGTTTTTACATTCCCTCTATAAGTGATAGCTTATGATAAGTGTCTTTTTCTGTGTGACTTATTTCACTTAGAATCGTCGTACCTAACTCCACTCATCTTGCTTCTACTAGCCTTATAACATTGATTTCATGTCTGAGTGATATTCCATTGTACATAAGGACCACAACTTCTTTATCCATTTTTCTCTTTCCTGGGATATTTAAGGTGTCATGAAGTGGAGGTTCTTGTCAACAGAGCAGACCTAAACTTTCGGGTGCCTGTGTCTTGCTGATTTTTAATTTTTCCAATTTATATGTCCATGAGTGGACGTGCCCTATGCTCCCTAAGCTGTTTTTTTTTCGATGTTTCAGGACACAACGTACACTTCTCCAGAGTGGCTGTTGGCAATTTACTTCCCGCCCATCAGTGTAGCAAGGCTGCCATTTCTCCATGGCCTGTCCTGCATTTCTCGTTTTGACACTTTTTGCAGCATGGCCCTTTTGACCGATGGGAAGCGAGACTTCTTTGTAGCGCTGATTTGCCTTTCCAGGTTGCTTGGTTGGCCAAAAAGGGCGTATGCGTTTTTTCCTGAATATATTCAGGAAAAAACGCATACGCCCTTTTTGGCCAAGGGCATCATTGTCGAAGTTTTGCCGCTTTTCATGTGCTTTAAAGGCGATTCGTATCTACCTCCTGAAATCTGTTTCCTGCAATTCTGCCTTGCTTTCAATTCCTCTTCGTTGCCTTCCCTCAATATATTTGTGGACGAGAGTTATCAATTATAACTCTGCAGTTTTGTGAATGGCAGTGCCCCTGTGCTCCATTTTTCAACTGTCTTCTTTGGGAGCTGGCCGCAAAAGCACGGGATTGCCTCAGGCCCTATTCTGGTTCCGGGCGGCAGGCTGAGCCTGTGGTTAATTCTTCTTCCTGTTGGGAAAATAGAGTGACCTGTGCCTGTCCCAACACCTAGATCTAGTCTCTCATTGGTTGCCCCTCTTCCCGTTCATCCTCAGGACAAATTGCAACCTGTAGGGAACAGGAGCTTAAAGGTGCTGATTCTCCAAGTAGGGAGATTGCTAGTAAAGTAGCTGGAATGGCGAACCCGAGCACAAGGAGATGAGAAATGAGGTGCGTTTTAGAAACCTTTCAAAATCACATGGTGTACCATCTTCTGGGTTTCTCATGCATGTTTTCGATGTAGGAAGATGCCCTTGAACCTGGAGATTTGGGACCCATGGGATGGGTACCACGCAGTATTACTTTAAAGGGTCTGCATTTGCTCACGCAACCTCACCCAACCTCTCAGCCCCAAGAGTGTCCACCCTTATGTCTCATCCAGCTGTGGGTCTAGATATGGTCAATCCAGGTTGCATCACAGCCTCTGAACGAATTTTGTAAGAATGTCTCTCTCTTTCACTGTCTTTGTTTTACGGGTTTTTAAAAGTAATTTATTTTTATAATGGGGTTTAGCTGCTTTTCATGGCTCTGTTTATGCGGCTTTACACCCACTTGACTCACTTCCAGAGAGATATCAATATATAGGTTTTAAGATTCTTACTAGTCACATATATTCTTGTGCGGTGAATAGGGGGTGTTGAGTCCAGTTCACTGAGCAAGGAGTAGGTCTTGTCTATTACATATTGGGTGTATGGAACGGTATCTGAGCGGATTTGAAACCCTTGTTTTATGCATCACCCCACCTCACCTTTCCCGTTAAGCAGCCATAGTGTGTTTTCTAAACGTGTGACTCTGTTCTGTTTTGTAATTCAGTTCAAGTGTAGCGGTTTTTACATTCCCTCTATAAGTGATAGCTTATGATAAGTGTCTTTTTCTGTGTGACTTATTTCACTTAGAATCGTCGTACCTAACTCCACTCATCTTGCTTCTACTAGCCTTATAACATTGATTTCATGTCTGAGTGATATTCCATTGTACATAAGGACCACAACTTCTTTATCCATTTTTCTCTTTCCTGGGATAATTAAGGTGTCATGAAGTGGAGGTTCTTGTCAACAGAGCAGACCTAAACTTTCGGGTGCCTGTGTCTTGCTGATTTTTAATTTTTCCAATTTATATGTCCATGAGTGGACGTGCCCTATGCTCCCTAAGCTGTTTTTTTTTCGATGTTTCAGGACACAACGTACACTTCTCCAGAGTGGCTGTTGGCAATTTACTTCCCGCCCATCAGTGTAGCAAGGCTGCCATTTCTCCATGGCCTGTCCTGCATTTCTCGTTTTGACACTTTTTGCAGCATGGCCCTTTTCACCGATGGGAAGCGAGACTTCTTTGTAGCGCTGATTTGCCTTTCCAGGTTGCTTGGTTGGCCAAAAAGGGCGTATGCGTTTTTTCCTGAATATATTCAGGAAAAAACGCATACGCCCTTTTTGGCCAAGGGCATCATTGTCGAAGTTTTGCCGCTTTTCATGTGCTTTAAAGGCGATTCGTATCTACCTCCTGAAATCTGTTTCCTGCAATTCTGCCTTGCTTTCAATTCCTCTTCGTTGCCTTCCCTCAATATATTTGTGGACGAGAGTTATCAATTATAACTCTGCAGGTTTGTGAATGGCAGTGCCCCTGTGCTCCATTTTTCAACTGTCTTCTTTGGGAGCTGGCCGCAAAAGCACGGGATTGCCTCAGGCCCTATTCTGGTTCCGGGCGGCAGGCTGAGCCTGTGGTTAATTCTTCTTCCTGTTGGGAAAATAGAGTGACCTGTGCCTGTCCCAACACCTAGATCTAGTCTCTCATTGGTTGCCCCTCTTCCCGTTCATCCTCAGGACAAATTGCAACCTGTAGGGAACAGGAGCTTAAAGGTGCTGATTCTCCAAGTAGGGAGATTGCTAGTAAAGTAGCTGGAATGGCGAACCCGAGCACAAGGAGATGAGAAATGAGGTGCGTTTTAGAAACCTTTCAAAATCACATGGTGTACCATCTTCTGGGTTTCTCATGCATGTTTTCGATGTAGGAAGATGCCCTTGAACCTGGAGATTTGGGACCCATGGGATGGGTACCACGCAGTATTACTTTAAAGGGTCTGCGTTTGCTCACGCAACCTCACCCAACCTCTCAGCCCCAAGAGTGTCCACCCTTATGTCTCATCCAGCTGTGGGTCTAGATATGGTCAATCCAGGTTGCATCACAGCCTCTGAACGAATTTTGTAAGAATGTCTCTCTCTTTCACTGTCTTTGTTTTACGGGTTTTTAAAAGTAATTTATTTTTATAATGGGGTTTAGCTGCTTTTCATGGCTCTGTTTATGCGGCTTTACACCCACTTGACTCACTTCCAGAGAGATATCAATATATAGGTTTTAAGATTCTTACTAGTCACATATATTCTTGTGCGGTGAATAGGGGGTGTTGAGTCCAGTTCACTGAGCAAGGAGTAGGTCTTGTCTATTACATATTGGGTGTATGGAACGGTATCTGAGCGGATTTGAAACCCTTGTTTTATGCATCACCCCACCTCACCTTTCCCGTTAAGCAGCCATAGTGTGTTTTCTAAACGTGTGACTCTGTTCTGTTTTGTAATTCAGTTCAAGTGTAGCGGTTTTTACATTCCCTCTATAAGTGATAGCTTATGATAAGTGTCTTTTGCTGTGTGACTTATTTCACTTAGAATCGTCGTACCTAACTCCACTCATCTTGCTTCTACTAGCCTTATAACATTGATTTCATGTCTGAGTGATATTCCATTGTACATAAGGACCACAACTTCTTTATCCATTTTTCTCTTTCCTGGGATAATTAAGGTGTCATGAAGTGGAGGTTCTTGTCAACAGAGCAGCCCTAAACTTTCGGGTGCCTGTGTCTTGCTGATTTTTAGTTTTTCCAATTTATATGCCCATGAGTGGACGTGCCCTATGCTCCCTAAGCTGTTTTTTTTTCGATGTTTCAGGACACAACGTACACTTCTCCAGAGTGGCTGTTGGCAATTTACATCCCGCCCATCAGTGTAGCAAGGCTGCCATTTCTCCATGGCCTGTCCTGCATTTCTCGTTTTGACACTTTTTGCAGCATGGCCCTTTTCACCGATGGGAAGCGAGACTTCTTTGTAGCGCTGATTTGCCTTTCCAGGTTGCTTGGTTGGCCAAAAAGGGCGTATGCGTTTTTTCCTGAATATATTCAGGAAAAAACGCATACGCCCTTTTTGGCCAAGGGCATCATTGTCGACGTTTTGCCGCTTTTCATGTGCTTTAAAGGCGATTCGTATCTACCTCCTGAAATCTGTTTCCTGCAATTCTGCCTTGCTTTCAATTCCTCTTCGTTGCCTTCCCTCAATATATTTGTGGACGAGAGTTATCATTTATAACTCTGCAGGTTTGTGAATGGCAGTGTCCCTGAGCTCCATTTTTCAACTGTCTTCTTTGGGAGCTGGCCGCAAAAGCACGGGATTGCCTCAGGCCCTATTCTGGTTCCGGGCGGCAGGCTGAGCCTGTGGTTAATTCTTCTTCCTGTTGGGAAAATAGAGTGACCTGTGCCTGTCCCAACACCTAGATCTAGTCTCTCATTGGTTGCCCCTCTTCCCGTTCATCCTCAGGACAAATTGCAACCTGTAGGGAACAGGAGCTTAAAGGTGCTGATTCTCCAAGTAGGGAGATTGCTAGTAAAGTAGCTGGAATGGCGAACCCGAGCACAAGGAGATGAGAAATGAGGTGCGTTTTAGAAACCTTTCAAAATCACATGGTGTACCATCTTCTGGGTTTCTCATGCATGTTTTCGATGTAGGAAGATGCCCTTGAACCTGGAGATTTGGGACCCATGGGATGGGTACCACGCAGTATTACTTTAAAGGGTCTGCGTTTGCTCACGCAACCTCACCCAACCTCTCAGCCCCAAGAGTGTCCACCCTTATGTCTCATCCAGCTGTGGGTCTAGATATGGTCAATCCAGGTTGCATCACAGCCTCTGAACGAATTTTGTAAGAATGTCTCTCTCTTTCACTGTCTTTGTTTTACGGGTTTTTAAAAGTAATTTATTTTTATAATGGGGTTTAGCTGCTTTTCATGGCTCTGTTTATGCGGCTTTACACCCACTTGACTCACTTCCAGAGAGATATCAATATATAGGTTTTAAGATTCTTACTAGTCACATATATTCTTGTGCGGTGAATAGGGGGTGTTGAGTCCAGTTCACTGAGCAAGGAGTAGGTCTTGTCTAGTACATATTGGGTGTATGGAACGGTATCTGAGCGAATTTGAAACCCTTGTTTTATGCATCACCCCACCTCACCTTTCCCGTTAAGCAGCCATAGTGTGTTTTCTAAACGTGTGACTCTGTTCTGTTTTGTAATTCAGTTCAAGTGTAGCGGTTTTTACATTCCCTCTATAAGTGATAGCTTATGATAAGTGTCTTTTTCTGTGTGACTTATTTCACTTAGAATCGTCGTACCTAACTCCACTCATCTTGCTTCTACTAGCCTTATAACATTGATTTCATGTCTGAGTGATATTCCATTGTACATAAGGACCACAACTTCTTTATCCATTTTTCTCTTTCCTGGGATATTTAAGGTGTCATGAAGTGGAGGTTCTTGTCAACAGAGCAGACCTAAACTTTCGGGTGCCTGTGTCTTGCTGATTTTTAGTTTTTCCAATTTATATGCCCATGAGTGGACGTGCCCTATGCTCCCTAAGCTGTTTTTTTTTCGATGTTTCAGGACACAACGTACACTTCTCCAGAGTGGCTGTTGGCAATTTATATCCCGCCCATCAGTGTAGCAAGGCTGCCATTTCTCCATGGCCTGTCCTGCATTTCTCGTTTTGACACTTTTTGCAGCATGGCCCTTTTCACCGATGGGAAGCGAGACTTCTTTGTAGCGCTGATTTGCCTTTCCAGGTTGCTTGGTTGGCCAAAAAGGGCGTATGCGTTTTTTCCTGAATATATTCAGGAAAAAACGCATACGCCCTTTTTGGCCAAGGGCATCATTGTCGACGTTTTGCCGCTTTTCATGTGCTTTAAAGGCGATTCGTATCTACCTCCTGAAATCTGTTTCCTGCAATTCTGCCTTGCTTTCAATTCCTCTTCGTTGCCTTCCCTCAATATATTTGTGGACGAGAGTTATCATTTATAACTCTGCAGGTTTGTGAACGGCAGTGCCCCTGAGCTCCATTTTTCAACTGTCTTTTTTGGGAGCTGGCCGCAAAAGCACGGGATTGCCTCAGGCCCTATTCTGGTTCCAGGCGGCAGGCTGAGCCTGTGGTTAATTCTTCTTCCTGTTGGGAAAATAGAGTGACCTGTGCCTGTCCCAACACCTAGATCTAGTCTCTCATTGGTTGCCCCTCTTCCCGTTCATCCTCAGGACAAATTGCAACCTGTAGGGAACAGGAGCTTAAAGGTGCTGATTCTCCAAGTAGGGAGATTGCTAGTAAAGTAGCTGGAATGGCGAACCCGAGCACAAGGAGATGAGAAATGAGGTGCGTTTTAGAAACCTTTCAAAATCACATGGTGTACCATCTTCTGGGTTTCTCATGCATGTTTTCGATGTAGGAAGATGCCCTTGAACCTGGAGATTTGGGACCCATGGGATGGGTACCACGCAGTATTACTTTAAAGGGTCTGCGTTTGCTCACGCAACCTCACCCAACCTCTCAGCCCCAAGAGTGTCCACCCTTATGTCTCATCCAGCTGTGGGTCTAGATATGGTCAATCCAGGTTGCATCACAGCCTCTGAACGAATTTTGTAAGAATGTCTCTCTCTTTCACTGTCTTTGTTTTACGGGTTTTTAAAAGTAATTTATTTTTATAATGGGGTTTAGCTGCTTTTCACGGCTGTGTTTATGCGGCTTTACACCCACTTGACTCACTTCCAGAGAGATATAATTATATAGGTTTTAAGATTCTTACTAGTCACATATATTCTTGTGCGGTGAATAGGGGGTGTTGTGTCCAGTTCACTGAGCAAGGAGTAGGTCTTGTCTATTACATATTGGGTGTATGGAACGGTATCTGAGCGAATTTGAAACCCTTGATTTATGCATCTCCCCACCTCACCTTTCCCGTTAAGCACCCATAGTGTGTTTTCTAAACGTGTGACTCTGTTCTGTTTTGTAATTCAGTTCAAGTGTAGCGGTTTTTACATTCCCTCTATAAGTGATAGCTTATGATAAGTGTCTTTTTCTGTGTGACTTATTTCACTTAGAATCGTCGTACCTAACTCCACTCATCTTGCTTCTACTAGCCTTATAACATTGATTTCATGTCTGAGTGATATTCCATTGTACATAAGGTCCACAACTTCTTTATCCATTTTTCTCTTTCCTGGGATATTTAAGGTGTCATGAAGTGGAGGTTCTTGTCAACAGAGCAGACCTAAACTTTCGGGTGCCTGTGTCTTGCTGATTTTTAGTTTTTCCAATTTATATGCCCATGAGTGGACGTGCCCTATGCTCCCTAAGCTGTTTTTTTTTTCGATGTTTCAGGACACAACGTACACTTCTCCAGAGTGGCTGTTGGCAATTTACATCCCGCCCATCAGTGTAGCAAGACTGCCATTTCTCCATGGCCTGTCCTGCATTTCTCGTTTTGACACTTTTTGCAGCATGGCCCTTTTCACCGATGGGAAGCGAGACTTCTTTGTAGCGCTGATTTGCCTTTCCAGGTTGCTTGGTTGGCCAAAAAGGGCGTATGCGTTTTTTCCTGAATATATTCAGGAAAAAACGCATACGCCCTTTTTGGCCAAGGGCATCATTGTCGACGTTTTGCCGCTTTTCATGTGCTTTAAAGGCGATTCGTATCTACCTCCTGAAATCTGTTTCCTGCAATTCTGCCTTGCTTTCAATTCCTCTTCGTTGCCTTCCCTCAATATATTTGTGGACGAGAGTTATCATTTATAACTCTGCAGGTTTGTGAATGGCAGTGCCCCTGAGCTCCATTTTTCAACTGTCTTCTTTGGGAGCTGGCCGCAAAAGCACGGGATTGCCTCAGGCCCTATTCTGGTTCCGGGCGGCAGGCTGAGCCTGTGGTTAATTCTTCTTCCTGTTGGGAAAATAGAGTGACCTGTGCCTGTCCCAACACCTAGATCTAGTCTCTCATTGGTTGCCCCTCTTCCCGTTCATCCTCAGGACAAATTGCAACCTGTAGGGAACAGGAGCTTAAAGGTGCTGATTCTCCAAGTAGGGAGATTGCTAGTAAAGTAGCTGGAATGGCGAACCCGAGCACAAGGAGATGAGAAATGAGGTGCGTTTTAGAAACCTTTCAAAATCACATGGTGTACCATCTTCTGGGTTTCTCATGCATGTTTTCGATGTAGGAAGATGCCCTTGAACCTGGAGATTTGGGACCCATGGGATGGGTACCACGCAGTATTACTTTAAAGGGTCTGCGTTTGCTCACGCAACCTCACCCAACCTCTCAGCCCCAAGAGTGTCCACCCTTATGTCTCATCCAGCTGTGGGTCTAGATATGGTCAATCCAGGTTGCATCACAGCCTCTGAACGAATTTTGTAAGAATGTCTCTCTCTTTCACTGTCTTTGTTTTACGGGTTTTTAAAAGTAATTTATTTTTATAATGGGGTTTAGCTGCTTTTCATGGCTCTGTTTATGTGGCTTTACACCCACTTGACTCACTTCCAGAGAGATATCAATATATAGGTTTTAAGATTCTTACTAGTCACATATATTCTTGTGCGGTGAATAGGGGGTGTTGAGTCCAGTTCACTGAGCAAGGAGTAGGTCTTGTCTAGTACATATTGGGTGTATGGAACGGTATCTGAGCGAATTTGAAACCCTTGTTTTATGCATCACCCCACCTCACCTTTCCCGTTAAGCAGCCATAGTGTGTTTTCTAAACGTGTGACTCTGTTCTGTTTTGTAATTCAGTTCAAGTGTAGCGGTTTTTACATTCCCTCTATAAGTGATAGCTTATGATAAGTGTCTTTTTCTGTGTGACTTATTTCACTTAGAATCGTCGTACCTAACTCCACTCATCTTGCTTCTACTAGCCTTATAACATTGATTTCATGTCTGAGTGATATTCCATTGTACATAAGGACCACAACTTCTTTATCCATTTTTCTCTTTCCTGGGATATTTAAGGTGTCATGAAGTGGAGGTTCTTGTCAACAGAGCAGAACTAAACTTTCGGGTGCCTGTGTCTTGCTGATTTTTAGTTTTTCCAATTTATATGCCCATGAGTGGACGTGCCCTATGCTCCCTAAGCTGTTTTTTTTTCGATGTTTCAGGACACAACGTACACTTCTCCAGAGTGGCTGTTGGCAATTTACATCCCGCCCATCAGTGTAGCAAGGCTGCCATTTCTCCATGGCCTGTCCTGCATTTCTCGTTTTGACACTTTTTGCAGCATGGCCGTTTTCACCGATGGGAAGCGAGACTTCTTTGTAGCGCTGATTTGCCTTTCCAGGTTGCTTGGTTGGCCAAAAAGGGCGTATGCGTTTTTTCCTGAATATATTCAGGAAAAAACGCATACGCCCTTTTTGGCCAAGGGCATCATTGTCGACGTTTTGCCGCTTTTCATGTGCTTTAAAGGCGATTCGTATCTACCTCCTGAAATCTGTTTCCTGCAATTCTGCCTTGCTTTCAATTCCTCTTCGTTGCCTTCCCTCAATATATTTGTGGACGAGAGTTATCATTTATAACTCTGCAGGTTTGTGAATGGCAGTGCCCCTGAGCTCCATTTTTCAACTGTCTTCTTTGGGAGCTGGCCGCAAAAGCACGGGATTGCCTCAGGCCCTATTCTGGTTCCGGGCGGCAGGCTGAGCCTGTGGTTAATTCTTCTTCCTGTTGGGAAAATAGAGTGACCTGTGCCTGTCCCAACACCTAGATCTAGTCTCTCATTGGTTGCCCCTCTTCCCGTTCATCCTCAGGACAAATTGCAACCTGTAGGGAACAGGAGCTTAAAGGTGCTGATTCTCCAAGTAGGGAGATTGCTAGTAAAGTAGCTGGAATGGCGAACCCGAGCACAAGGAGATGAGAAATGAGGTGCGTTTTAGAAACCTTTCAAAATCACATGGTGTACCATCTTCTGGGTTTCTCATGCATGTTTTCGATGTAGGAAGATGCCCTTGAACCTGGAGATTTGGGACCCATGGGATGGGTACCACGCAGTATTACTTTAAAGGGTCTGCGTTTGCTCACGCAACCTCACCCAACCTCTCAGCCCCAAGAGTGTCCACCCTTATGTCTCATCCAGCTGTGGGTCTAGATATGGTCAATCCAGGTTGCATCACAGCCTCTGAACGAATTTTGTAAGAATGTCTCTCTCTTTCACTGTCTTTGTTTTACGGGTTTTTAAAAGTAATTTATTTTTATAATGGGGTTTAGCTGCTTTTCATGGCTCTGTTTATGCGGCTTTACACCCACTTGACTCACTTCCAGAGAGATATCAATATATAGGTTTTAAGATTCTTACTAGTCACATATATTCTTGTGCGGTGAATAGGGGGTGTTGAGTCCAGTTCACTGAGCAAGGAGTAGGTCTTGTCTAGTACATATTGGGTGTATGGAACGGTATCTGAGCGAATTTGAAACCCTTGTTTTATGCATCACCCCACCTCACCTTTCCCGTTAAGCAGCCATAGTGTGTTTTCTAAACGTGTGACTCTGTTCTGTTTTGTAATTCAGTTCAAGTGTAGCGGTTTTTACATTCCCTCTATAAGTGATAGCTTATGATAAGTGTCTTTTTCTGTGTGACTTATTTCACTTAGAATCGTCGTACCTAACTCCACTCATCTTGCTTCTACTAGCCTTATAACATTGATTTCATGTCTGAGTGATATTCCATTGTACATAAGGACCACAACTTCTTTATCCATTTTTCTCTTTCCTGGGATATTTAAGGTGTCATGAAGTGGAGGTTCTTGTCAACAGAGCAGAACTAAACTTTCGGGTGCCTGTGTCTTGCTGATTTTTAGTTTTTCCAATTTATATGCCCATGAGTGGACGTGCCCTATGCTCCCTAAGCTGTTTTTTTTTCGATGTTTCAGGACACAACGTACACTTCTCCAGAGTGGCTGTTGGCAATTTACATCCCGCCCATCAGTGTAGCAAGGCTGCCATTTCTCCATGGCCTGTCCTGCATTTCTCGTTTTGACACTTTTTGCAGCATGGCCCTTTTCACCGATGGGAAGCGAGACTTCTTTGTAGCGCTGATTTGCCTTTCCAGGTTGCTTGGTTGGCCAAAAAGGGCGTATGCGTTTTTTCCTGAATATATTCAGGAAAAAACGCATACGCCCTTTTTGGCCAAGGGCATCATTGTCGACGTTTTGCCGCTTTTCATGTGCTTTAAAGGCGATTCGTATCTACCTCCTGAAATCTGTTTCCTGCAATTCTGCCTTGCTTTCAATTCCTCTTCGTTGCCTTCCCTCAATATATTTGTGGACGAGAGTTATCATTTATAACTCTGCAGGTTTGTGAATGGCAGTGCCCCTGAGCTCCATTTTTCAACTGTCTTCTTTGGGAGCTGGCCGCAAAAGCACGGGATTGCCTCAGGCCCTATTCTGGTTCCGGGCGGCAGGCTGAGCCTGTGGTTAATTCTTCTTCCTGTTGGGAAAATAGAGTGACCTGTGCCTGTCCCAACACCTAGATCTAGTCTCTCATTGGTTGCCCCTCTTCCCGTTCATCCTCAGGACAAATTGCAACCTGTAGGGAACAGGAGCTTAAAGGTGCTGATTCTCCAAGTAGGGAGATTGCTAGTAAAGTAGCTGGAATGGCGAACCCGAGCACAAGGAGATGAGAAATGAGGTGCGTTTTAGAAACCTTTCAAAATCACATGGTGTACCATCTTCTGGGTTTCTCATGCATGTTTTCGATGTAGGAAGATGCCCTTGAACCTGGAGATTTGGGACCCATGGGATGGGTACCACGCAGTATTACTTTAAAGGGTCTGCGTTTGCTCACGCAACCTCACCCAACCTCTCAGCCCCAAGAGTGTCCACCCTTATGTCTCATCCAGCTGTGGGTCTAGATATGGTCAATCCAGGTTGCATCACAGCCTCTGAACGAATTTTGTAAGAATGTCTCTCTCTTTCACTGTCTTTGTTTTACGGGTTTTTAAAAGTAATTTATTTTTATAATGGGGTTTAGCTGCTTTTCATGGCTCTGTTTATGCGGCTTTACACCCACTTGACTCACTTCCAGAGAGATATCAATATATAGGTTTTAAGATTCTTACTAGTCACATATATTCTTGTGCGGTGAATAGGGGGTGTTGAGTCCAGTTCACTGAGCAAGGAGTAGGTCTTGTCTAGTACATATTGGGTGTATGGAACGGTATCTGAGCGAATTTGAAACCCTTGTTTTATGCATCACCCCACCTCACCTTTCCCGTTAAGCAGCCATAGTGTGTTTTCTAAACGTGTGACTCTGTTCTGTTTTGTAATTCAGTTCAAGTGTAGCGGTTTTTACATTCCCTCTATAAGTGATAGCTTATGATAAGTGTCTTTTTCTGTGTGACTTATTTCACTTAGAATCGTCGTACCTAACTCCACTCATCTTGCTTCTACTAGCCTTATAACATTGATTTCATGTCTGAGTGATATTCCATTGTACATAAGGACCACAACTTCTTTATCCATTTTTCTCTTTCCTGGGATATTTAAGGTGTCATGAAGTGGAGGTTCTTGTCAACAGAGCAGAACTAAACTTTCGGGTGCCTGTGTCTTGCTGATTTTTAGTTTTTCCAATTTATATGCCCATGAGTGGACGTGCCCTATGCTCCCTAAGCTGTTTTTTTTTCGATGTTTCAGGACACAACGTACACTTCTCCAGAGTGGCTGTTGGCAATTTACATCCCGCCCATCAGTGTAGCAAGGCTGCCATTTCTCCATGGCCTGTCCTGCATTTCTCGTTTTGACACTTTTTGCAGCATGGCCCTTTTCACCGATGGGAAGCGAGACTTCTTTGTAGCGCTGATTTGCCTTTCCAGGTTGCTTGGTTGGCCAAAAAGGGCGTATGCGTTTTTTCCTGAATATATTCAGGAAAAAACGCATACGCCCTTTTTGGCCAAGGGCATCATTGTCGACGTTTTGCCGCTTTTCATGTGCTTTAAAGGCGATTCGTATCTACCTCCTGAAATCTGTTTCCTGCAATTCTGCCTTGCTTTCAATTCCTCTTCGTTGCCTTCCCTCAATATATTTGTGGACGAGAGTTATCATTTATAACTCTGCAGGTTTGTGAATGGCAGTGCCCCTGAGCTCCATTTTTCAACTGTCTTTTTTGGGAGCTGGCCGCAAAAGCACGGGATTGCCTCAGGCCCTATTCTGGTTCCGGGCGGCAGGCTGAGCCTGTGGTTAATTCTTCTTCCTGTTGGGAAAATAGAGTGACCTGTGCCTGTCCCAACACCTAGATCAAGTCTCTCATTGGTTGCCCCTCTTCCCGTTCATCCTCAGGACAAATTGCAACCTGTAGGGAACAGGAGCTTAAAGGTGCTGATTCTCCAAGTAGGGAGATTGCTAGTAAAGTAGCTGGAATGGCGAATCCGAGCACAAGGAGATGAGAAATGAGGTGCGTTTTAGAAACCTTTCAAAATCACATGGTGTACCATCTTCTGGGTTTCTCATGCATGTTTTCGATGTAGGAAGATGCCCTTGAACCTGGAGATTTGGGACCCATGGGATGGGTACCACGCAGTATTACTTTAAAGGGTCTGCGTTTGCTCACGCAACCTCACCCAACCTCTCAGCCCCAAGAGTGTCCACCCTTATGTCTCATCCAGCTGTGGGTCTAGATATGGTCAATCCAGGTTGCATCACAGCCTCTGAACGAATTTTGTAAGAATGTCTCTCTCTTTCACTGTCTTTGTTTTACGGGTTTTTAAAAGTAATTTATTTTTATAATGGGGTTTAGCTGCTTTTCATGGCTCTGTTTATGCGGCTTTACACCCACTTGACTCACTTCCAGAGAGATATCAATATATAGGTTTTAAGATTCTTACTAGTCACATATATTCTTGTGCGGTGAATAGGGGGTGTTGAGTCCAGTTCACTGAGCAAGGAGTAGGTCTTGTCTAGTACATATTGGGTGTATGGAACGGTATCTGAGCGAATTTGAAACCCTTGTTTTATGCATCACCCCACCTCACCTTTCCCGTTAAGCAGCCATAGTGTGTTTTCTAAACGTGTGACTCTGTTCTGTTTTGTAATTCAGTTCAAGTGTAGCGGTTTTTACATTCCCTCTATAAGTGATAGCTTATGATAAGTGTCTTTTTCTGTGTGACTCATTTCACTTAGAATCGTCGTACCTAACTCCACTCATCTTGCTTCTACTAGCCTTATAACATTGATTTCATGTCTGAGTGATATTCCATTGTACATAAGGACCACAACTTCTTTATCCATTTTTCTCTTTCCTGGGATATTTAAGGTGTCATGAAGTGGAGGTTCTTGTCAACAGAGCAGACCTAAACTTTCGGGTGCCTGTGTCTTGCTGATTTTTAGTTTTTCCAATTTATATGCCCATGAGTGGACGTGCCCTATGCTCCCTAAGCTGTTTTTTTTTCGATGTTTCAGGACACAACGTACACTTCTCCAGAGTGGCTGTTGGCAATTTACATCCCGCCCATCAGTGTAGCAAGGCTGCCATTTCTCCATGGCCTGTCCTGCATTTCTCGTTTTGACACTTTTTGCAGCATGGCCCTTTTCACCGATGGGAAGCGAGACTTCTTTGTAGCGCTGATTTGCCTTTCCAGGTTGCTTGGTTGGCCAAAAAGGGCGTATGCGTTTTTTCCTGAATATATTCAGGAAAAAACGCATACGCCCTTTTTGGCCAAGGGCATCATTGTCGACGTTTTGCCGCTTTTCATGTGCTTTAAAGGCGATTCGTATCTACCTCCTGAAATCTGTTTCCTGCAATTCTGCCTTGCTTTCAATTCCTCTTCGTTGCCTTCCCTCAATATATTTGTGGACGAGAGTTATCATTTATAACTCTGCAGGTTTGTGAATGGCAGTGCCCCTGAGCTCCATTTTTCAACTGTCTTTTTTGGGAGCTGGCCGCAAAAGCACGGGATTGCCTCAGGCCCTATTCTGGTTCCGGGCGGCAGGCTGAGCCTGTGGTTAATTCTTCTTCCTGTTGGGAAAAGAGAGTGACCTGTGCCTGTCCCAACACCTAGATCTAGTCTCTCATTGGTTGCCCCTCTTCCCGTTCATCCTCAGGACAAATTGCAACCTGTAGGGAACAGGAGCTTAAAGGTGCTGATTCTCCAAGTAGGGAGATTGCTAGTAAAGTAGCTGGAATGGCGAACCCGAGCACAAGGAGATGAGAAATGAGGTGCGTTTTAGAAACCTTTCAAAATCACATGGTGTACCATCTTCTGGGTTTCTCATGCATGTTTTCGATGTAGGAAGATGCCCTTGAACCTGGAGATTTGGGACCCATGGGATGGGTACCACGCAGTATTACTTTAAAGGGTCTGCGTTTGCTCACGCAACCTCACCCAACCTCTCAGCCCCAAGAGTGTCCACCCTTATGTCTCATCCAGCTGTGGGTCTAGATATGGTCAATCCAGGTTGCATCACAGCCTCTGAACGAATTTTGTAAGAATGTCTCTCTCTTTCACTGTCTTTGTTTTACGGGTTTTTAAAAGTAATTTATTTTTATAATGGGGTTTAGCTGCTTTTCATGGCTCTGTTTATGCGGCTTTACACCCACTTGACTCACTTCCAGAGAGATATCAATATATAGGTTTTAAGATTCTTACTAGTCACATATATTCTTGTGCGGTGAATAGGGGGTGTTGAGTCCAGTTCACTGAGCAAGGAGTAGGTCTTGTCTAGTACATATTGGGTGTATGGAACGGTATCTGAGCGAATTTGAAACCCTTGTTTTATGCATCACCCCACCTCACCTTTCCCGTTAAGCAGCCATAGTGTGTTTTCTAAACGTGTGACTCTGTTCTGTTTTGTAATTCAGTTCAAGTGTAGCGGTTTTTACATTCCCTCTATAAGTGATAGCTTATGATAAGTGTCTTTTTCTGTGTGACTTATTTCACTTAGAATCGTCGTACCTAACTCCACTCATCTTGCTTCTACTAGCCTTATAACATTGATTTCATGTCTGAGTGATATTCCATTGTACATAAGGACCACAACTTCTTTATCCATTTTTCTCTTTCCTGGGATATTTAAGGTGTCATGAAGTGGAGGTTCTTGTCAACAGAGCAGACCTAAACTTTCGGGTGCCTGTGTCTTGCTGATTTTTAGTTTTTCCAATTTATATGCCCATGAGTGGACGTGCCCTATGCTCCCTAAGCTGTTTTTTTTTCGATGTTTCAGGACACAACGTACACTTCTCCAGAGTGGCTGTTGGCAATTTACATCCCGCCCATCAGTGTAGCAAGGCTGCCATTTCTCCATGGCCTGTCCTGCATTTCTCGTTTTGACACTTTTTGCAGCATGGCCCTTTTCACCGATGGGAAGCGAGACTTCTTTGTAGCGCTGATTTGCCTTTCCAGGTTGCTTGGTTGGCCAAAAAGGGCGTATGCGTTTTTTCCTGAATATATTCAGGAAAAAACGCATACGCCCTTTTTGGCCAAGGGCATCATTGTCGACGTTTTGCCGCTTTTCATGTGCTTTAAAGGCGATTCGTATCTACCTCCTGAAATCTGTTTCCTGCAATTCTGCCTTGCTTTCAATTCCTCTTCGTTGCCTTCCCTCAATATATTTGTGGACGAGAGTTATCATTTATAACTCTGCAGGTTTGTGAATGGCAGTGCCCCTGAGCTCCATTTTTCAACTGTCTTTTTTGGGAGCTGGCCGCAAAAGCACGGGATTGCCTCAGGCCCTATTCTGGTTCCGGGCGGCAGGCTGAGCCTGTGGTTAATTCTTCTTCCTGTTGGGAAAATAGAGTGACCTGTGCCTGTCCCAACACCTAGATCTAGTCTCTCATTGGTTGCCCCTCTTCCCGTTCATCCTCAGGACAAATTGCAACCTGTAGGGAACAGGAGCTTAAAGGTGCTGATTCTCCAAGTAGGGAGATTGCTAGTAAAGTAGCTGGAATGGCGAACCCGAGCACAAGGAGATGAGAAATGAGGTGCGTTTTAGAAACCTTTCAAAATCACATGGTGTACCATCTTCTGGGTTTCTCATGCATGTTTTCGATGTAGGAAGATGCCCTTGAACCTGGAGATTTGGGACCCATGGGATGGGTACCACGCAGTATTACTTTAAAGGGTCTGCGTTTGCTCACGCAACCTCACCCAACCTCTCAGCCCCAAGAGTGTCCACCCTTATGTCTCATCCAGCTGTGGGTCTAGATATGGTCAATCCAGGTTGCATCACAGCCTCTGAACGAATTTTGTAAGAATGTCTCTCTCTTTCACTGTCTTTGTTTTACGGGTTTTTAAAAGTAATTTATTTTTATAATGGGGTTTAGCTGCTTTTCATGGCTCTGTTTATGCGGCTTTACACCCACTTGACTCACTTCCAGAGAGATATCAATATATAGGTTTTAAGATTCTTACTAGTCACATATATTCTTGTGCGGTGAATAGGGGGTGTTGAGTCCAGTTCACTGAGCAAGGAGTAGGTCTTGTCTAGTACATATTGGGTGTATGGAACGGTATCTGAGCGAATTTGAAACCCTTGTTTTATGCATCACCCCACCTCACCTTTCCCGTTAAGCAGCCATAGTGTGTTTTCTAAACGTGTGACTCTGTTCTGTTTTGTAATTCAGTTCAAGTGTAGCGGTTTTTACATTCCCTCTATAAGTGATAGCTTATGATAAGTGTCTTTTTCTGTGTGACTTATTTCACTTAGAATCGTCGTACCTAACTCCACTCATCTTGCTTCTACTAGCCTTATAACATTGATTTCATGTCTGAGTGATATTCCATTGTACATAAGGACCACAACTTCTTTATCCATTTTTCTCTTTCCTGGGATATTTAAGGTGTCATGAAGTGGAGGTTCTTGTCAACAGAGCAGAACTAAACTTTCGGGTGCCTGTGTCTTGCTGATTTTTAGTTTTTCCAATTTATATGCCCATGAGTGGACGTGCCCTATGCTCCCTAAGCTGTTTTTTTTTCGATGTTTCAGGACACAACGTACACTTCTCCAGAGTGGCTGTTGGCAATTTACATCCCGCCCATCAGTGTAGCAAGGCTGCCATTTCTCCATGGCCTGTCCTGCATTTCTCGTTTTGACACTTTTTGCAGCATGGCCCTTTTCACCGATGGGAAGCGAGACTTCTTTGTAGCGCTGATTTGCCTTTCCAGGTTGCTTGGTTGGCCAAAAAGGGCGTATGCGTTTTTTCCTGAATATATTCAGGAAAAAACGCATACGCCCTTTTTGGCCAAGGGCATCATTGTCGACGTTTTGCCGCTTTTCATGTGCTTTAAAGGCGATTCGTATCTACCTCCTGAAATCTGTTTCCTGCAATTCTGCCTTGCTTTCAATTCCTCTTCGTTGCCTTCCCTCAATATATTTGTGGACGAGAGTTATCATTTATAACTCTGCAGGTTTGTGAATGGCAGTGCCCCTGAGCTCCATTTTTCAACTGTCTTCTTTGGGAGCTGGCCGCAAAAGCACGGGATTGCCTCAGGCCCTATTCTGGTTCCGGGCGGCAGGCTGAGCCTGTGGTTAATTCTTCTTCCTGTTGGGAAAATAGAGTGACCTGTGCCTGTCCCAACACCTAGATCTAGTCTCTCATTGGTTGCCCCTCTTCCCGTTCATCCTCAGGACAAATTGCAACCTGTAGGGAACAGGAGCTTAAAGGTGCTGATTCTCCAAGTAGGGAGATTGCTAGTAAAGTAGCTGGAATGGCGAACCCGAGCACAAGGAGATGAGAAATGAGGTGCGTTTTAGAAACCTTTCAAAATCACATGGTGTACCATCTTCTGGGTTTCTCATGCATGTTTTCGATGTAGGAAGATGCCCTTGAACCTGGAGATTTGGGACCCATGGGATGGGTACCACGCAGTATTACTTTAAAGGGTCTGCGTTTGCTCACGCAACCTCACCCAACCTCTCAGCCCCAAGAGTGTCCACCCTTATGTCTCATCCAGCTGTGGGTCTAGATATGGTCAATCCAGGTTGCATCACAGCCTCTGAACGAATTTTGTAAGAATGTCTCTCTCTTTCACTGTCTTTGTTTTACGGGTTTTTAAAAGTAATTTATTTTTATAATGGGGTTTAGCTGCTTTTCATGGCTCTGTTTATGCGGCTTTACACCCACTTGACTCACTTCCAGAGAGATATCAATATATAGGTTTTAAGATTCTTACTAGTCACATATATTCTTGTGCGGTGAATAGGGGGTGTTGAGTCCAGTTCACTGAGCAAGGAGTAGGTCTTGTCTATTACATATTGGGTGTATGGAACGGTATCTGAGCGAATTTGAAACCCTTGTTTTATGCATCACCCCACCTCACCTTTCCCGTTAAGCAGCCATAGTGTGTTTTCTAAACGTGTGACTCTGTTCTGTTTTGTAATTCAGTTCAAGTGTAGCGGTTTTTACATTCCCTCTATAAGTGATAGCTTATGATAAGTGTCTTTTTCTGTGTGACTTATTTCACTTAGAATCGTCGTACCTAACTCCACTCATCTTGCTTCTACTAGCCTTATAACATTGATTTCATGTCTGAGTGATATTCCATTGTACATAAGGACCACAACTTCTTTATCCATTTTTCTCTTTCCTGGGATATTTAAGGTGTCATGAAGTGGAGGTTCTTGTCAACAGAGCAGAACTAAACTTTCGGGTGCCTGTGTCTTGCTGATTTTTAGTTTTTCCAATTTATATGCCCATGAGTGGACGTGCCCTATGCTCCCTAAGCTGTTTTTTTTTCGATGTTTCAGGACACAACGTACACTTCTCCAGAGTGGCTGTTGGCAATTTACATCCCGCCCATCAGTGTAGCAAGGCTGCCATTTCTCCATGGCCTGTCCTGCATTTCTCGTTTTGACACTTTTTGCAGCATGGCCCTTTTCACCGATGGGAAGCGAGACTTCTTTGTAGCGCTGATTTGCCTTTCCAGGTTGCTTGGTTGGCCAAAAAGGGCGTATGCGTTTTTTCCTGAATATATTCAGGAAAAAACGCATACGCCCTTTTTGGCCAAGGGCATCATTGTCGACGTTTTGCCGCTTTTCATGTGCTTTAAAGGCGATTCGTATCTACCTCCTGAAATCTGTTTCCTGCAATTCTGCCTTGCTTTCAATTCCTCTTCGTTGCCTTCCCTCAATATATTTGTGGACGAGAGTTATCATTTATAACTCTGCAGGTTTGTGAATGGCAGTGCCCCTGAGCTCCATTTTTCAACTGTCTTTTTTGGGAGCTGGCCGCAAAAGCACGGGATTGCCTCAGGCCCTATTCTGGTTCCGGGCGGCAGGCTGAGCCTGTGGTTAATTCTTCTTCCTGTTGGGAAAATAGAGTGACCTGTGCCTGTCCCAACACCTAGATCAAGTCTCTCATTGGTTGCCCCTCTTCCCGTTCATCCTCAGGACAAATTGCAACCTGTAGGGAACAGGAGCTTAAAGGTGCTGATTCTCCAAGTAGGGAGATTGCTAGTAAAGTAGCTGGAATGGCGAACCCGAGCACAAGGAGATGAGAAATGAGGTGCGTTTTAGAAACCTTTCAAAATCACATGGTGTACCATCTTCTGGGTTTCTCATGCATGTTTTCGATGTAGGAAGATGCCCTTGAACCTGGAGATTTGGGACCCATGGGATGGGTACCACGCAGTATTACTTTAAAGGGTCTGCGTTTGCTCACGCAACCTCACCCAACCTCTCAGCCCCAAGAGTGTCCACCCTTATGTCTCATCCAGCTGTGGGTCTAGATATGGTCAATCCAGGTTGCATCACAGCCTCTGAACGAATTTTGTAAGAATGTCTCTCTCTTTCACTGTCTTTGTTTTACGGGTTTTTAAAAGTAATTTATTTTTATAATGGGGTTTAGCTGCTTTTCATGGCTCTGTTTATGCGGCTTTACACCCACTTGACTCACTTCCAGAGAGATATCAATATATAGGTTTTAAGATTCTTACTAGTCACATATATTCTTGTGCGGTGAATAGGGGGTGTTGAGTCCAGTTCACTGAGCAAGGAGTAGGTCTTGTCTAGTACATATTGGGTGTATGGAACGGTATCTGAGCGAATTTGAAACCCTTGTTTTATGCATCACCCCACCTCACCTTTCCCGTTAAGCAGCCATAGTGTGTTTTCTAAACGTGTGACTCTGTTCTGTTTTGTAATTCAGTTCAAGTGTAGCGGTTTTTACATTCCCTCTATAAGTGATAGCTTATGATAAGTGTCTTTTTCTGTGTGACTCATTTCACTTAGAATCGTCGTACCTAACTCCACTCATCTTGCTTCTACTAGCCTTATAACATTGATTTCATGTCTGAGTGATATTCCATTGTACATAAGGACCACAACTTCTTTATCCATTTTTCTCTTTCCTGGGATATTTAAGGTGTCATGAAGTGGAGGTTCTTGTCAACAGAGCAGACCTAAACTTTCGGGTGCCTGTGTCTTGCTGATTTTTAGTTTTTCCAATTTATATGCCCATGAGTGGACGTGCCCTATGCTCCCTAAGCTGTTTTTTTTTCGATGTTTCAGGACACAACGTACACTTCTCCAGAGTGGCTGTTGGCAATTTACATCCCGCCCATCAGTGTAGCAAGGCTGCCATTTCTCCATGGCCTGTCCTGCATTTCTCGTTTTGACACTTTTTGCAGCATGGCCCTTTTCACCGATGGGAAGCGAGACTTCTTTGTAGCGCTGATTTGCCTTTCCAGGTTGCTTGGTTGGCCAAAAAGGGCGTATGCGTTTTTTCCTGAATATATTCAGGAAAAAACGCATACGCCCTTTTTGGCCAAGGGCATCATTGTCGACGTTTTGCCGCTTTTCATGTGCTTTAAAGGCGATTCGTATCTACCTCCTGAAATCTGTTTCCTGCAATTCTGCCTTGCTTTCAATTCCTCTTCGTTGCCTTCCCTCAATATATTTGTGGACGAGAGTTATCATTTATAACTCTGCAGGTTTGTGAATGGCAGTGCCCCTGAGCTCCATTTTTCAACTGTCTTTTTTGGGAGCTGGCCGCAAAAGCACGGGATTGCCTCAGGCCCTATTCTGGTTCCGGGCGGCAGGCTGAGCCTGTGGTTAATTCTTCTTCCTGTTGGGAAAATAGAGTGACCTGTGCCTGTCCCAACACCTAGATCTAGTCTCTCATTGGTTGCCCCTCTTCCCGTTCATCCTCAGGACAAATTGCAACCTGTAGGGAACAGGAGCTTAAAGGTGCTGATTCTCCAAGTAGGGAGATTGCTAGTAAAGTAGCTGGAATGGCGAACCCGAGCACAAGGAGATGAGAAATGAGGTGCGTTTTAGAAACCTTTCAAAATCACATGGTGTACCATCTTCTGGGTTTCTCATGCATGTTTTCGATGTAGGAAGATGCCCTTGAACCTGGAGATTTGGGACCCATGGGATGGGTACCACGCAGTATTACTTTAAAGGGTCTGCGTTTGCTCACGCAACCTCACCCAACCTCTCAGCCCCAAGAGTGTCCACCCTTATGTCTCATCCAGCTGTGGGTCTAGATATGGTCAATCCAGGTTGCATCACAGCCTCTGAACGAATTTTGTAAGAATGTCTCTCTCTTTCACTGTCTTTGTTTTACGGGTTTTTAAAAGTAATTTATTTTTATAATGGGGTTTAGCTGCTTTTCATGGCTCTGTTTATGCGGCTTTACACCCACTTGACTCACTTCCAGAGAGATATCAATATATAGGTTTTAAGATTCTTACTAGTCACATATATTCTTGTGCGGTGAATAGGGGGTGTTGAGTCCAGTTCACTGAGCAAGGAGTAGGTCTTGTCTAGTACATATTGGGTGTATGGAACGGTATCTGAGCGAATTTGAAACCCTTGTTTTATGCATCACCCCACCTCACCTTTCCCGTTAAGCAGCCATAGTGTGTTTTCTAAACGTGTGACTCTGTTCTGTTTTGTAATTCAGTTCAAGTGTAGCGGTTTTTACATTCCCTCTATAAGTGATAGCTTATGATAAGTGTCTTTTTCTGTGTGACTCATTTCACTTAGAATCGTCGTACCTAACTCCACTCATCTTGCTTCTACTAGCCTTATAACATTGATTTCATGTCTGAGTGATATTCCATTGTACATAAGGACCACAACTTCTTTATCCATTTTTCTCTTTCCTGGGATATTTAAGGTGTCATGAAGTGGAGGTTCTTGTCAACAGAGCAGACCTAAACTTTCGGGTGCCTGTGTCTTGCTGATTTTTAGTTTTTCCAATTTATATGCCCATGAGTGGACGTGCCCTATGCTCCCTAAGCTGTTTTTTTTTCGATGTTTCAGGACACAACGTACACTTCTCCAGAGTGGCTGTTGGCAATTTACATCCCGCCCATCAGTGTAGCAAGGCTGCCATTTCTCCATGGCCTGTCCTGCATTTCTCGTTTTGACACTTTTTGCAGCATGGCCCTTTTCACCGATGGGAAGCGAGACTTCTTTGTAGCGCTGATTTGCCTTTCCAGGTTGCTTGGTTGGCCAAAAAGGGCGTATGCGTTTTTTCCTGAATATATTCAGGAAAAAACGCATACGCCCTTTTTGGCCAAGGGCATCATTGTCGACGTTTTGCCGCTTTTCATGTGCTTTAAAGGCGATTCGTATCTACCTCCTGAAATCTGTTTCCTGCAATTCTGCCTTGCTTTCAATTCCTCTTCGTTGCCTTCCCTCAATATATTTGTGGACGAGAGTTATCATTTATAACTCTGCAGGTTTGTGAATGGCAGTGCCCCTGAGCTCCATTTTTCAACTGTCTTTTTTGGGAGCTGGCCGCAAAAGCACGGGATTGCCTCAGGCCCTATTCTGGTTCCGGGCGGCAGGCTGAGCCTGTGGTTAATTCTTCTTCCTGTTGGGAAAATAGAGTGACCTGTGCCTGTCCCAACACCTAGATCTAGTCTCTCATTGGTTGCCCCTCTTCCCGTTCATCCTCAGGACAAATTGCAACCTGTAGGGAACAGGAGCTTAAAGGTGCTGATTCTCCAAGTAGGGAGATTGCTAGTAAAGTAGCTGGAATGGCGAACCCGAGCACAAGGAGATGAGAAATGAGGTGCGTTTTAGAAACCTTTCAAAATCACATGGTGTACCATCTTCTGGGTTTCTCATGCATGTTTTCGATGTAGGAAGATGCCCTTGAACCTGGAGATTTGGGACCCATGGGATGGGTACCACGCAGTATTACTTTAAAGGGTCTGCGTTTGCTCACGCAACCTCACCCAACCTCTCAGCCCCAAGAGTGTCCACCCTTATGTCTCATCCAGCTGTGGGTCTAGATATGGTCAATCCAGGTTGCATCACAGCCTCTGAACGAATTTTGTAAGAATGTCTCTCTCTTTCACTGTCTTTGTTTTACGGGTTTTTAAAAGTAATTTATTTTTATAATGGGGTTTAGCTGCTTTTCATGGCTCTGTTTATGCGGCTTTACACCCACTTGACTCACTTCCAGAGAGATATCAATATATAGGTTTTAAGATTCTTACTAGTCACATATATTCTTGTGCGGTGAATAGGGGGTGTTGAGTCCAGTTCACTGAGCAAGGAGTAGGTCTTGTCTAGTACATATTGGGTGTATGGAACGGTATCTGAGCGAATTTGAAACCCTTGTTTTATGCATCACCCCACCTCACCTTTCCCGTTAAGCAGCCATAGTGTGTTTTCTAAACGTGTGACTCTGTTCTGTTTTGTAATTCAGTTCAAGTGTAGCGGTTTTTACATTCCCTCTATAAGTGATAGCTTATGATAAGTGTCTTTTTCTGTGTGACTTATTTCACTTAGAATCGTCGTACCTAACTCCACTCATCTTGCTTCTACTAGCCTTATAACATTGATTTCATGTCTGAGTGATATTCCATTGTACATAAGGACCACAACTTCTTTATCCATTTTTCTCTTTCCTGGGATATTTAAGGTGTCATGAAGTGGAGGTTCTTGTCAACAGAGCAGACCTAAACTTTCGGGTGCCTGTGTCTTGCTGATTTTTAGTTTTTCCAATTTATATGCCCATGAGTGGACGTGCCCTATGCTCCCTAAGCTGGTTTTTTTTCGATGTTTCAGGACACAACGTACACTTCTCCAGAGTGGCTGTTGGCAATTTACATCCCGCCCATCAGTGTAGCAAGGCTGCCATTTCTCCATGGCCTGTCCTGCATTTCTCGTTTTGACACTTTTTGCAGCATGGCCCTTTTCACCGATGGGAAGCGAGACTTCTTTGTAGCGCTGATTTGCCTTTCCAGGTTGCTTGGTTGGCCAAAAAGGGCGTATGCGTTTTTTCCTGAATATATTCAGGAAAAAACGCATACGCCCTTTTTGGCCAAGGGCATCATTGTCGACGTTTTGCCGCTTTTCATGTGCTTTAAAGGCAATTCGTATCTACCTCCTGAAATCTGTTTCCTGCAATTCTGCCTTGCTTTCAATTCCTCTTCGTTGCCTTCCCTCAATATATTTGTGGACGAGAGTTATCATTTATAACTCTGCAGGTTTGTGAATTGCAGTGCCCCTGAGCTCCATTTTTCAACTGTCTTTTTTGGGAGCTGGCCGCAAAAGCACGGGATTGCCTCAGGCCCTATTCTGGTTCCGGGCGGCAGGCTGAGCCTGTGGTTAATTCTTCTTCCTGTTGGGAAAATAGAGTGACCTGTGCCTGTCCCAACACCTAGATCTAGTCTCTCATTGGTTGCCCCTCTTCCCGTTCATCCTCAGGACAAATTGCCACCTGTAGGGAACAGGAGCTTAAAGGTGCTGATTCTCTAAGTAGGGAGATTGCTAGTAAAGTAGCTGGAATGGCGAACCCGAGCACAAGGAGATGAGAAATGAGGTGCGTTTTAGAAACCTTTCAAAATCACATGGTGTACCATCTTCTGGGTTTCTCATGCATGTTTTCGATGTAGGAAGTTGCCCTTGAACCTGGAGATTTGGGACCCATGGGATGGGTACCACGCAGTATTACTTTAAAGGGTCTGCGTTTGCTCACGCAACCTCACCCAACCTCTCAGCCCCAAGAGTGTCCACCCTTATGTCTCATCCAGCTGTGGGTCTAGATATGGTCAATCCAGGTTGCATCACAGCCTCTGAACGAATTTTGTAAGAATGTCTCTCTCTTTCACTGTCTTTGTTTTACGGGTTTTTAAAAGTAATTTATTTTTATAATGGGGTTTAGCTGCTTTTCATGGCTCTGTTTATGTGGCTTTACACCCACTTGACTCACTTCCAGAGAGATATCAATATATAGGTTTTAAGATTCTTACTAGTCACATATATTCTTGTGCGGTGAATAGGGGGTGTTGAGTCCAGTTCACTGAGCAAGGAGTAGGTCTTGTCTATTACATATTGGGTGTATGGAACGGTATCTGAGCGAATTTGAAACCCTTGTTTTATGCATCACCCCACCTCACCTTTCCCGTTAAGCAGCCATAGTGTGTTTTCTAAACGTGTGACTCTGTTCTGTTTTGTAATTCAGTTCAAGTGTAGCGGTTTTTACATTCCCTCTATAAGTGATAGCTTATGATAAGTGTCTTTTTCTGTGTGACTTATTTCACTTAGAATCGTCGTACCTAACTCCACTCATCTTGCTTCTACTAGCCTTATGACATTGATTTCATGTCTGAGTGATATTCCATTGTACATAAGGACCACAACTTCTTTATCCATTTTTCTCTTTCCTGGGATATTTAAGGTGCCATGAAGTGGAGGTTCTTGTCAACAGAGCAGCCCTAAATTTTGGGGTGCCTGTGTCTTGCTGATTTTTAGTTTTCCCAATTTATATGCCCATGAGTGGACGTGCCCTATGCTCCCTAAGCTGTTTTTTTTTCGATGTTTCAGGACACAACGTACACTTCTCCAGAGTGGCTGTTGGCAATTTACATCCCGCCCATCAGTGTAGCAAGGCTGCCATTTCTCCATGGCCTGTCCTGCATTTCTCGTTTTGACACTTTTTGCATCATGGCCCTTTTCACCGATGGGAAGCGAGACTTCTTTGTAGCGCTGATTTGCCTTTCCAGGTTGCTTGGTTGGCCAAAAAGGGCGTATGCGTTTTTTCCTGAATATATTCAGGAAAAAACGCATACGCCCTTTTTGGCCAAGGGCATCATTGTCGACGTTTTGCCGCTTTTCATGTGCTTTAAAGGCGATTCGTATCTACCTCCTGAAATCTGTTTCCTGCAATTCTGCCTTGCTTTCAATTCCTCTTCGTTGCCTTCCCTCAATATATTTGTGGACGAGAGTTATCATTTATAACTCTGCAGGTTTGTGAATTGCAGTGCCCCTGAGCTCCATTTTTCAACTGTCTTTTTTGGGAGCTGGCCGCAAAAGCACGGGATTGCCTCAGGCCCTATTCTGGTTCCGGGCGGCAGGCTGAGCCTGTGGTTAATTCTTCTTCCTGTTGGGAATATAGAGTGACCTGTGCCTGTCCCAACACCTAGATCTAGTCTCTCATTGGTTGCCCCTCTTCCCGTTCATCCTCAGGACAAATTGCAACCTGTAGGGAACAGGAGCTTAAAGGTGCTGATTCTCCAAGTAGGGAGATTGCTAGTAAAGTAGCTGGAATGGCGAACCCGAGCACAAGGAGATGAGAAATGAGGTGCGTTTTAGAAACCTTTCAAAATCACATGGTGTACCATCTTCTGGGTTTCTCATGCATGTTTTCGATGTAGGAAGATGCCCTTGAACCTGGAGATTTGGGACCCATGGGATGGGTACCACGCAGTATTACTTTAAAGGGTCTGCGTTTGCTCACGCAACCTCACCCAACCTCTCAGCCCCAAGAGTGTCCACCCTTATGTCTCATCCGCTGTGGATCTAGATATGGTCAATCCAGGTTGCATCACAGCCTCTGAACGAATTTTGTAAGAATGTCTCTCTCTTTCACTGTCTTTGTTTTACGGGTTTTTAAAAGTAATTTATTTTTATAATGGGGTTTAGCTGCTTTTCACGGCTGTGTTTATGCGGCTTTACACCCACTTGACTCACTTCCAGAGAGATATAATTATATAGGTTTTAAGATTCTTACTAGTCACATATATTCTTGTGCGGTGAATAGGGGGTGTTGTGTCCAGTTCACTGAGCAAGGAGTAGGTCTTGTCTATTACATATTGGGTGTATGGAACGGTATCTGAGCGAATTTGAAACCCTTGATTTATGCATCTCCCCACCTCACCTTTCCCGTTAAGCAGCCATAGTGTGTTTTCTAAACGTGTGACTCTGTTCTGTTTTGTAATTCAGTTCAAGTGTAGCGGTTTTTACATTCCCTCTATAAGTGATAGCTTATGATAAGTGTCTTTTTCTGTGTAACTTATTTCACTTAGAATCGTCGTACCTAACTCCACTCATCTTGCTTCTACTAGCCTTATAACATTGATTTCATGTCTGAGTGATATTCCATTGTACATAAGGACCACAACTTCTTTATCCATTTTTCTCTTTCCTGGGATATTTAAGGTGTCATGAAGTGGAGGTTCTCGTCAACAGAGCAGAACTAAACTTTCGGGTGCCTGTGTCTTGCTGATTTTTAGTTTTTCCAATTTATATGCCCATGAGTGGACGTGCCCTATGCTCCCTAAGCTGTTTTTTTTTCGATGTTTCAGGACACAACGTACACTTCTCCAGAGTGGCTGTTGGCAATTTACATCCCGCCCATCAGTGTAGCAAGGCTGCCATTTCTCCATGGCCTGTCCTGCATTTCTCGTTTTGACACTTTTTGCAGCATGGCCCTTTTCACCGATGGGAAGCGAGACTTCTTTGTAGCGCTGATTTGCCTTTCCAGGTTGCTTGGTTGGCCAAAAAGGGCGTATGCGTTTTTTCCTGAATCTATTCAGGAAAAAACGCATACGCCCTTTTTGGCCAAGGGCATCATTGTCGACGTTTTGCGGCTTTTCATGTGCTTTAAAGGCGTTTCGTATCTACCTCCTGAAATCTGTTTCCTGCAATTCTGCCTTGCTTTCAATTCCTCTTCGTTGCCTTCCCTCAATATATTTGTGGACGAGAGTTATCATTTATAACTCTGCAGGTTTGTGAATTGCAGTGCCCCTGAGCTCCATTTTTCAACTGTCTTTTTTGGGAGCTGGCCACAAAAGCACGGGATTGCCTCAGGCCCTATTCTGGTTCCGGGCGGCAGGCTGAGCCTGTGGTTAATTCTTCTTCCTGTTGGGAAAATAGAGTTACCTGTGCCTGTCCCAACACCTAGATCTAGTCTCTCATTGGTTGCCCCTCTTCCCGTTCATCCTCAGGACAAATTGCAACCTGTAGGGAACAGGAGCTTAAAGGTGCTGATTCTCCAAGTAGGGAGATTGCTAGTAAAGTAGCTGGAATGGCGAACCCGAGCACAAGGAGATGAGAAATGAGGTGCGTTTTAGAAACCTTTCAAAATCACATGGTGTACCATCTTCTGGGTTTCTCATGCATGTTTTCGATGTAGGAAGATGCCCTTGAACCTGGAGATTTGGGACCCATGGGATGGGTACCACGCAGTATTACTTTAAAGGGTCTGCGTTTGCTCACGCAACCTCACCCAACCTCTCAGCCCCAAGAGTGTCCACCCTTATGTCTCATCCAGCTGTGGGTCTAGATATGGTCAATCCAGGTTGCATCACAGCCTCTGAACGAATTTTGTAAGAATGTCTCTCTCTTTCACTGTCTTTGTTTTACGGGTTTTTAAAAGTAATTTATTTTTATAATGGGGTTTAGCTGCTTTTCACGGCTGTGTTTATGCGGCTTTACACCCACTTGACTCACTTCCAGAGAGATATAATTATATAGGTTTTAAGATTCTTACTAGTCACATATATTCTTGTGCGGTGAATAGGGGGTGTTGTGTCCAGTTCACTGAGCAAGGAGTAGGTCTTGTCTATTACATATTGGGTGTATGGAACGGTATCTGAGCGAATTTGAAACCCTTGATTTATGCATCTCCCCACCTCACCTTTCCCGTTAAGCAGCCATAGTGTGTTTTCTAAACGTGTGACTCTGTTCTGTTTTGTAATTCAGTTCAAGTGTAGCGGTTTTTACATTCCCTCTATAAGTGATAGCTTATGATAAGTGTCTTTTTCTGTGTAACTTATTTCACTTAGAATCGTCGTACCTAACTCCACTCATCTTGCTTCTACTAGCCTTATAACATTGATTTCATGTCTGAGTGATATTCCATTGTACATAAGGACCACAACTTCTTTATCCATTTTTCTCTTTCCTGGGATATTTAAGGTGTCATGAAGTGGAGGTTCTCGTCAACAGAGCAGAACTAAACTTTCGGGTGCCTGTGTCTTGCTGATTTTTAGTTTTTCCAATTTATATGCCCATGAGTGGACGTGCCCTATGCTCCTTAAGCTGTTTTTTTTTCGATGTTTCAGGACACAACGTACACTTCTCCAGAGTGGCTGTTGGCAATTTACATCCCGCCCATCAGTGTAGCAAGGCTGCCATTTCTCCATGGCCTGTCCTGCATTTCTCGTTTTGACACATTTTGCAGCATGGCCCTTTTCACCGATGGGAAGCGAGACTTCTTTGTAGCGCTGATTTGCCTTTCCAGGTTGCTTGGTTGGCCAAAAAGGGCGTATGCGTTTTTTCCTGAATCGATTCAGGAAAAAACGCATACGCCCTTTTTGGCCAAGGGCATCATTGTCGACGTTTTGCGGCTTTTCATGTGCTTTAAAGGCGTTTCGTATCTACCTCCTGAAATCTGTTTCCTGCAATTCTGCCTTGCTTTCAATTCCTCTTCGTTGCCTTCCCTCAATATATTTGTGGACGAGAGTTATCATTTATAACTCTGCAGGTTTGTGAATTGCAGTGCCCCTGAGCTCCATTTTTCAACTGTCTTTTTTGGGAGCTGGCCACAAAAGCACGGGATTGCCTCAGGCCCTATTCTGGTTCCGGGCGGCAGGCTGAGCCTGTGGTTAATTCTTCTTCCTGTTGGGAAATTAGAGTTACCTGTGCCTGTCCCAACACCTAGATCTAGTCTCTCATTGGTTGCCCCTCTTCCCATTCATCCTCAGGAGAAATTGCAACCTGTAGGGAACAGGAGCTTAAAGGTGCTGATTCTCCAAGTAGGGAGATTGCTAGTAAAGTAGCTGGAATGGCGAACCCGAGCACAAGGAGATGAGAAATGAGGTGCGTTTTAGAAACCTTTCAAAATCACATGGTGTACCATCTTCTGGGTTTCTCATGCATGTTTTCGATGTAGGAAGATGCCCTTGAACCTGGAGATTTGGGACCCATGGGATGGGTACCACGCAGTATTACTTTAAAGGGTCTGCGTTTGCTCACGCAACCTCACCCAACCTCTCAGCCCCAAGAGTGTCCACCCTTATGTCTCATCCAGCTGTGGGTCTAGATATGGTCAATCCAGGTTGCATCACAGCCTCTGAACGAATTTTGTAAGAATGTCTCTCTCTTTCACTGTCTTTGTTTTACGGGTTTTTAAAAGTAATTTATTTTTATAATGGGGTTTAGCTGCTTTTCACGGCTGTGTTTATGCGGCTTTACACCCACTTGACTCACTTCCAGAGAGATATAATTATATAGGTTTTAAGATTCTTACTAGTCACATATATTCTTGTGCGGTGAATAGGGGGTGTTGAGTCCAGTTCACTGAGCAAGGAGTAGGTCTTGTCTAGTACATATTGGGTGTATGGAACGGTATCTGAGCGAATTTGAAACCCTTGTTTTATGCATCACCCCACCTCACCTTTCCCGTTAAGCAGCCATAGTGTGTTTTCTAAACGTGTGACTCTGTTCTGTTTTGTAATTCAGTTCAAGTGTAGCGGTTTTTACATTCCCTCTATAAGTGATAGCTTATGATAAGTGTCTTTTTCTGTGTGACTTATTTCACTTAGAATCGTCGTACCTAACTCCACTCATCTTGCTTCTACTAGCCTTATAACATTGATTTCATGTCTGAGTGATATTCCATTGTACATAAGGACCACAACTTCTTTATCCATTTTTCTCTTTCCTGGGATATTTAAGGTGTCATGAAGTGGAGGTTCTTGTCAACAGAGCAGACCTAAACTTTCGGGTGCCTGTGTCTTGCTGATTTTTAGTTTTTCCAATTTATATGCCCATGAGTGGACGTGCCCTATGCTCCCTAAGCTGGTTTTTTTTCGATGTTTCAGGACACAACGTACACTTCTCCAGAGTGGCTGTTGGCAATTTACATCCCGCCCATCAGTGTAGCAAGGCTGCCATTTCTCCATGGCCTGTCCTGCATTTCTCGTTTTGACACTTTTTGCAGCATGGCCCTTTTCACCGATGGGAAGCGAGACTTCTTTGTAGCGCTGATTTGCCTTTCCAGGTTGCTTGGTTGGCCAAAAAGGGCGTATGCGTTTTTTCCTGAATATATTCAGGAAAAAACGCATACGCCCTTTTTGGCCAAGGGCATCATTGTCGACGTTTTGCCGCTTTTCATGTGCTTTAAAGGCAATTCGTATCTACCTCCTGAAATCTGTTTCCTGCAATTCTGCCTTGCTTTCAATTCCTCTTCGTTGCCTTCCCTCAATATATTTGTGGACGAGAGTTATCATTTATAACTCTGCAGGTTTGTGAATTGCAGTGCCCCTGAGCTCCATTTTTCAACTGTCTTTTTTGGGAGCTGGCCGCAAAAGCACGGGATTGCCTCAGGCCCTATTCTGGTTCCGGGCGGCAGGCTGAGCCTGTGGTTAATTCTTCTTCCTGTTGGGAAAATAGAGTGACCTGTGCCTGTCCCAACACCTAGATCTAGTCTCTCATTGGTTGCCCCTCTTCCCGTTCATCCTCAGGACAAATTGCCACCTGTAGGGAACAGGAGCTTAAAGGTGCTGATTCTCTAAGTAGGGAGATTGCTAGTAAAGTAGCTGGAATGGCGAACCCGAGCACAAGGAGATGAGAAATGAGGTGCGTTTTAGAAACCTTTCAAAATCACATGGTGTACCATCTTCTGGGTTTCTCATGCATGTTTTCGATGTAGGAAGATGCCCTTGAACCTGGAGATTTGGGACCCATGGGATGGGTACCACGCAGTATTACTTTAAAGGGTCTGCGTTTGCTCACGCAACCTCACCCAACCTCTCAGCCCCAAGAGTGTCCACCCTTATGTCTCATCCAGCTGTGGGTCTAGATATGGTCAATCCAGGTTGCATCACAGCCTCTGAACGAATTTTGTAAGAATGTCTCTCTCTTTCACTGTCTTTGTTTTACGGGTTTTTAAAAGTAATTTATTTTTATAATGGGGTTTAGCTGCTTTTCATGGCTCTGTTTATGTGGCTTTACACCCACTTGACTCACTTCCAGAGAGATATCAATATATAGGTTTTAAGATTCTTACTAGTCACATATATTCTTGTGCGGTGAATAGGGGGTGTTGAGTCCAGTTCACTGAGCAAGGAGTAGGTCTTGTCTATTACATATTGGGTGTATGGAACGGTATCTGAGCGAATTTGAAACCCTTGTTTTATGCATCACCCCACCTCACCTTTCCCGTTAAGCAGCCATAGTGTGTTTTCTAAACGTGTGACTCTGTTCTGTTTTGTAATTCAGTTCAAGTGTAGCGGTTTTTACATTCCCTCTATAAGTGATAGCTTATGATAAGTGTCTTTTTCTGTGTGACTTATTTCACTTAGAATCGTCGTACCTAACTCCACTCATCTTGCTTCTACTAGCCTTATGACATTGATTTCATGTCTGAGTGATATTCCATTGTACATAAGGACCACAACTTCTTTATCCATTTTTCTCTTTCCTGGGATATTTAAGGTGCCATGAAGTGGAGGTTCTTGTCAACAGAGCAGCCCTAAATTTTGGGGTGCCTGTGTCTTGCTGATTTTTAGTTTTCCCAATTTATATGCCCATGAGTGGACGTGCCCTATGCTCCCTAAGCTGTTTTTTTTTCGATGTTTCAGGACACAACGTACACTTCTCCAGAGTGGCTGTTGGCAATTTACATCCCGCCCATCAGTGTAGCAAGGCTGCCATTTCTCCATGGCCTGTCCTGCATTTCTCGTTTTGACACTTTTTGCAGCATGGCCCTTTTCACCGATGGGAAGCGAGACTTCTTTGTAGCGCTGATTTGCCTTTCCAGGTTGCTTGGTTGGCCAAAAAGGGCGTATGCGTTTTTTCCTGAATATATTCAGGAAAAAACGCATACGCCCTTTTTGGCCAAGGGCATCATTGTCGACGTTTTGCCGCTTTTCATGTGCTTTAAAGGCGATTCTTATCTACCTCCTGAAATCTGTTTCCTGCAATTCTGCCTTGCTTTCAATTCCTCTTCGTTGCCTTCCCTCAATATATTTGTGGACGAGAGTTATCATTTATAACTCTGCAGGTTTGTGAATTGCAGTGCCCCTGAGCTCCATTTTTCAACTGTCTTTTTTGGGAGCTGGCCGCAAAAGCACGGGATTGCCTCAGGCCCTATTCTGGTTCCGGGCGGCAGGCTGAGCCTGTGGTTAATTCTTCTTCCTGTTGGGAATATAGAGTGACCTGTGCCTGTCCCAACACCTAGATCTAGTCTCTCATTGGTTGCCCCTCTTCCCGTTCATCCTCAGGACAAATTGCAACCTGTAGGGAACAGGAGCTTAAAGGTGCTGATTCTCCAAGTAGGGAGATTGCTAGTAAAGTAGCTGGAATGGCGAACCCGAGCACAAGGAGATGAGAAATGAGGTGCGTTTTAGAAACCTTTCAAAATCACATGGTGTACCATCTTCTGGGTTTCTCATGCATGTTTTCGATGTAGGAAGATGCCCTTGAACCTGGAGATTTGGGACCCATGGGATGGGTACCACGCAGTATTACTTTAAAGGGTCTGCGTTTGCTCACGCAACCTCACCCAACCTCTCAGCCCCAAGAGTGTCCACCCTTATGTCTCATCCGCTGTGGGTCTAGATATGGTCAATCCAGGTTGCATCACAGCCTCTGAACGAATTTTGTAAGAATGTCTCTCTCTTTCACTGTCTTTGTTTTACGGGTTTTTAAAAGTAATTTATTTTTATAATGGGGTTTAGCTGCTTTTCACGGCTGTGTTTATGCGGCTTTACACCCACTTGACTCACTTCCAGAGAGATATAATTATATAGGTTTTAAGATTCTTACTAGTCACATATATTCTTGTGCGGTGAATAGGGGGTGTTGTGTCCAGTTCACTGAGCAAGGAGTAGGTCTTGTCTATTACATATTGGGTGTATGGAACGGTATCTGAGCGAATTTGAAACCCTTGATTTATGCATCTCCCCACCTCACCTTTCCCGTTAAGCAGCCATAGTGTGTTTTCTAAACGTGTGACTCTGTTCTGTTTTGTAATTCAGTTCAAGTGTAGCGGTTTTTACATTCCCTCTATAAGTGATAGCTTATGATAAGTGTCTTTTTCTGTGTAACTTATTTCACTTAGAATCGTCGTACCTAACTCCACTCATCTTGCTTCTACTAGCCTTATAACATTGATTTCATGTCTGAGTGATATTCCATTGTACATAAGGACCACAACTTCTTTATCCATTTTTCTCTTTCCTGGGATATTTAAGGTGTCATGAAGTGGAGGTTCTCGTCAACAGAGCAGAACTAAACTTTCGGGTGCCTGTGTCTTGCTGATTTTTAGTTTTTCCAATTTATATGCCCATGAGTGGACGTGCCCTATGCTCCCTAAGCTGTTTTTTTTTCGATGTTTCAGGACACAACGTACACTTCTCCAGAGTGGCTGTTGGCAATTTACATCCCGCCCATCAGTGTAGCAAGGCTGCCATTTCTCCATGGCCTGTCCTGCATTTCTCGTTTTGACACTTTTTGCAGCATGGCCCTTTTCACCGATGGGAAGCGAGACTTCTTTGTAGCGCTGATTTGCCTTTCCAGGTTGCTTGGTTGGCCAAAAAGGGCGTATGCGTTTTTTCCTGAATCTATTCAGGAAAAAACGCATACGCCCTTTTTGGCCAAGGGCATCATTGTCGACGTTTTGCGGCTTTTCATGTGCTTTAAAGGCGTTTCGTATCTACCTCCTGAAATCTGTTTCCTGCAATTCTGCCTTGCTTTCAATTCCTCTTCGTTGCCTTCCCTCAATATATTTGTGGACGAGAGTTATCATTTATAACTCTGCAGGTTTGTGAATTGCAGTGCCCCTGAGCTCCATTTTTCAACTGTCTTTTTTGGGAGCTGGCCACAAAAGCACGGGATTGCCTCAGGCCCTATTCTGGTTCCGGGCGGCAGGCTGAGCCTGTGGTTAATTCTTCTTCCTGTTGGGAAAATAGAGTTACCTGTGCCTGTCCCAACACCTAGATCTAGTCTCTCATTGGTTGCCCCTCTTCCCGTTCATCCTCAGGACAAATTGCAACCTGTAGGGAACAGGAGCTTAAAGGTGCTGATTCTCCAAGTAGGGAGATTGCTAGTAAAGTAGCTGGAATGGCGAACCCGAGCACAAGGAGATGAGAAATGAGGTGCGTTTTAGAAACCTTTCAAAATCACATGGTGTACCATCTTCTGGGTTTCTCATGCATGTTTTCGATGTAGGAAGATGCCCTTGAACCTGGAGATTTGGGACCCATGGGATGGGTACCACGCAGTATTACTTTAAAGGGTCTGCGTTTGCTCACGCAACCTCACCCAACCTCTCAGCCCCAAGAGTGTCCACCCTTATGTCTCATCCAGCTGTGGGTCTAGATATGGTCAATCCAGGTTGCATCACAGCCTCTGAACGAATTTTGTAAGAATGTCTCTCTCTTTCACTGTCTTTGTTTTACGGGTTTTTAAAAGTAATTTATTTTTATAATGGGGTTTAGCTGCTTTTCACGGCTGTGTTTATGCGGCTTTACACCCACTTGACTCACTTCCAGAGAGATATAATTATATAGGTTTTAAGATTCTTACTAGTCACATATATTCTTGTGCGGTGAATAGGGGGTGTTGTGTCCAGTTCACTGAGCAAGGAGTAGGTCTTGTCTATTACATATTGGGTGTATGGAACGGTATCTGAGCGAATTTGAAACCCTTGATTTATGCATCTCCCCACCTCACCTTTCCCGTTAAGCAGCCATAGTGTGTTTTCTAAACGTGTGACTCTGTTCTGTTTTGTAATTCAGTTCAAGTGTAGCGGTTTTTACATTCCCTCTATAAGTGATAGCTTATGATAAGTGTCTTTTTCTGTGTAACTTATTTCACTTAGAATCGTCGTACCTAACTCCACTCATCTTGCTTCTACTAGCCTTATAACATTGATTTCATGTCTGAGTGATATTCCATTGTACATAAGGACCACAACTTCTTTATCCATTTTTCTCTTTCCTGGGATATTTAAGGTGTCATGAAGTGGAGGTTCTCGTCAACAGAGCAGAACTAAACTTTCGGGTGCCTGTGTCTTGCTGATTTTTAGTTTTTCCAATTTATATGCCCATGAGTGGACGTGCCCTATGCTCCTTAAGCTGTTTTTTTTTCGATGTTTCAGGACACAACGTACACTTCTCCAGAGTGGCTGTTGGCAATTTACATCCCGCCCATCAGTGTAGCAAGGCTGCCATTTCTCCATGGCCTGTCCTGCATTTCTCGTTTTGACACTTTTTGCAGCATGGCCCTTTTCACCGATGGGAAGCGAGACTTCTTTGTAGCGCTGATTTGCCTTTCCAGGTTGCTTGGTTGGCCAAAAAGGGCGTATGCGTTTTTTCCTGAATCTATTCAGGAAAAAACGCATACGCCCTTTTTGGCCAAGGGCATCATTGTCGACGTTTTGCGGCTTTTCATGTGCTTTAAAGGCGTTTCGTATCTACCTCCTGAAATCTGTTTCCTGCAATTCTGCCTTGCTTTCAATTCCTCTTCGTTGCCTTCCCTCAATATATTTGTGGACGAGAGTTATCATTTATAACTCTGCAGGTTTGTGAATTGCAGTGCCCCTGAGCTCCATTTTTCAACTGTCTTTTTTGGGAGCTGGCCGCAAAAGCACGGGATTGCCTCAGGCCCTATTCTGGTTCCGGGCGGCAGGCTGAGCCTGTGGATAATTCTTCTTCCTGTTGGGAAAATAGAGTGACCTGTGCCTGTCCCAACACCTAGATCTAGTCTCTCATTGGTTGCCCCTCTTCCCGTTCATCCTCAGGAAAAATTGCAACCTGTAGGGAACAGGAGCTTAAAGGTGCTGATTCTCCAAGTAGGGAGATTGCTAGTAAAGTAGCTGGAATGGCGAACCCGAGCACAAGGAGATGAGAAATGAGGTGCGTTTTAGAAACCTTTCAAAATCACATGGTGTACCATCTTCTGGGTTTCTCATGCATGTTTTCGATGTAGGAAGATGCCCTTGAACCTGGAGATTTGGGACCCATGGGATGGGTACCACGCAGTATTACTTTAAAGGGTCTGCGTTTGCTCACGCAACCTCACCCAACCTCTCAGCCCCAAGAGTGTCCACCCTTATGTCTCATCCAGCTGTGGGTCTAGATATGGTCAATCCAGGTTGCATCACAGCCTCTGAACGAATTTTGTAAGAATGTCTCTCTCTTTCACTGTCTTTGTTTTACGGGTTTTTAAAAGTAATTTATTTTTATAATGGGGTTTAGCTGCTTTTCACGGCTGTGTTTATGCGGCTTTACACCCACTTGACTCACTTCCAGAGACATATAAATATATAGGTTTTAAGATTCTTACTAGTCACATATATTCTTGTGCGGTGAATAGGGGGTGTTGAGTCCAGTTCACTGAGCAAGGAGTAGGTCTTGTCTAGTACATATTGGGTGTATGGAACGGTATCTGAGCGAATTTGAAACCCTTGTTTTATGCATCACCCCACCTCACCTTTCCCGTTAAGCAGCCATAGTGTGTTTTCTAAACGTGTGACTCTGTTCTGTTTTGTAATTCAGTTCAAGTGTAGCGGTTTTTACATTCCCTCTATAAGTGATAGCTTATGATAAGTGTCTTTTTCTGTGTAACTTATTTCACTTAGAATCGTCGTACCTAACTCCACTCATCTTGCTTCTACTAGCCTTATAACATTGATTTCATGTCTGAGTGATATTCCATTGTACATAAGGACCACAACTTCTTTATCCATTTTTCTCTTTCCTGGGATATTTAAGGTGTCATGAAGTGGAGGTTCTCGTCAACAGAGCAGAACTAAACTGTCGGGTGCCTGTGTCTTGCTGATTTTTAGTTTTTCCAATTTATATGCCCATGAGTGGACGTGCCCTATGCTCCCTAAGCTGTTTATTTTTCGATGTTTCAGGACACAACGTACACTTCTCCAGAGTGGCTGTTGGCAATTTACATCCCGCCCATCAGTGTAGCAAGGCTGCCATTTTTCCATGGCCTGTCCTGCATTTCTCGTTTTGACACTTTTTGCAGCATGGCCCTTTTCACCGATGGGAAGCGAGACTTCTTTGTAGCGCTGATTTGCCTTTCCAGGTTGCTTGGTTGGCCAAAAAGGGCGTATGCGTTTTTTTCTGAATCTATTCAGGAAAAAACGCATACGCCCTTTTTGGCCAAGGGCATCATTGTCGACGTTTTGCGGCTTTTCATGTGCTTTAAAGGCGTTTCGTATCTACCTCCTGAAATCTGTTTCCTGCAATTCTGCCTTGCTTTCAATTCCTCTTCGTTGCCTTCCCTCAATATATTTGTGGACGAGAGTTATCATTTATAACTCTGCAGGGTTGTGAATTGCAGTGCCCCTGAGTTCCATTTTTCAACTGTCTTTTTTGGGAGCTGGCCGCAAAAGCATGGGATTGCCTCAGGCCCTATTCTGGTTCCGGGCGGCAGGCTGAGCCTGTGGTTAATTCTTCTTCCTGTTGGGAAAATAGAGTGACCTGTGCCTGTCCCAACACCTAGATGTAGTCTCTCATTGGTTGCCCCTCTTCCCGTTCATCCTCAGGACAAATTGCAACCTGTAGGGAACAGGAGCTTAAAGGTGCTGATTCTCCAAGTAGGGAGATTGCTAGTAAAGTAGCTGGAATGGCGAACCCGAGCACAAGGAGATGAGAAATGAGGTGCGTTTTAGAAACCTTTCAAAATCACATGGTGTACCATCTTCTGGGTTTCTCATGCATGTTTTCGATGTAGGAAGATGCCCTTGAACCTGGAGATTTGGGACCCATGGGATGGGTACCACGCAGTATTACTTTAAACGGTCTGCGTTTGCTCACGCAACCTCACCCAACCTCTCAGCCCCAAGAGTGTCCACCCTTATGTCTCATCCAGGTGTGGGTCTAGATATGGTCAATCCAGGTTGCATCACAGCCTCTGAACGAATTTTGTAAGAATGTCTCTCTCTTTCACTGTCTTTGTTTTACGGGTTTTTAAAAGTAATTTATTTTTATAATGGGGTTTAGCTGCTTTTCACGGCTGTGTTTATTCGGCTTTACACCCACTTGACTCACTTCCAGAGAGATATAAATATATAGGTTTTAAGATTCTTACTAGTCACATATATTCTTGTGCGGTGAATAGGGGGTGTTGAGTCCAGTTCACTGAGCAAGGAGTAGGTCTTGTCTATTACATATTGGGTGTATGGAACGGTATCTGAGCGAATTTGAAACCCTTGTTTTATGCATCACCCCACCTCACCTTTCCCGTTAAGCAGCCATAGTGTGTTTTCTAAACGTGTGACTCTGTTCTGTTTTGTAATTCAGTTCAAGTGTAGCGGTTTTTACATTCCCTCTATAAGTGATAGCTTATGATAAGTGTCTTTTTCTGTGTAACTTATTTCACTTAGAATCGTCGTACCTAACTCCACTCATCTTGCTTCTACTAGCCTTATAACATTGATTTCATGTCTGAGTGATATTCCATTGTACATAAGGACCACAACTTCTTTATCCATTTTTCTCTTTCCTGGGATATTTAAGGTGTCATGAAGTGGAGGTTCTCGTCAACAGAGCAGAACTAAACTTTCGGGTGCCTGTGTCTTGCTGATTTTTAGTTTTTCCAATTTATATGCCCATGAGTGGACGTGCCCTATGCTCCCTAAGCTGTGTTTTTTCGATGTTTCAGGACACAACGTACACTTCTCCAGAGTGGCTGTTGGCAATTTACATCCCGCCCATCAGTGTAGCAAGGCTGCCATTTCTCCATGGCCTGTCCTGCATTTCTCGTTTTGACACTTTTTGCAGCATGGCCCTTTTCACCGATGGGAAGCGAGACTTCTTTGTAGCGCTGATTTGCCTTTTCAGGTTGCTTGGTTGGCCAAAAAGGGCGTATGCGTTTTTTCCTGAATATATTCAGGAAAAAACGCATACGCCCTTTTTGGCCAAGGGCATCATTGTCGACGTTTTGCCGCTTTTCATGTGCTTTAAAGGCGATTCGTATCTACCTCCTCAAATCTGTTTCCTGCAATTCTGCCTTGTTTTCAAATCCTCTTCGTTGCCTTCCCTCAATATATCTGTGGATGAGAGTTATCATTTATAACTCTGCGGGTTTGTGAATTGCAGTTTCCCTGAGCTCCATTTTTCAACTGTCTTTTTTGGGAGCTGGCCGCAAAAGCGCGGGATTGCCTCAGGCCCTATTCTGCTTCTGGGCGGCAGGCTGAGCCTCTGGTTAATTCTTCTTCCTGTTGGGAAAATAGAGTGACCTGTGCCTGTTCCAACACCTAGATCTAGTCTCTCATTGGTTGCCCCTCTTCCCGTTCATACTCAGGACTTATTGCAACCTGTAGGGAACAGGAGCTTAAAGGTGCTGATTCTCCAAGTAGGGAGATTGCTAGTAAAGTAGCTGGAATGGCGAAACCGAGCACAAGGAGATGAGAAATGAGGTGCGTTTTAGAAACCTTTCAAAATCACACGGTGTACCATCTCCTGGGTTTCTCATGCATGTTTTCGATGTAGGAAGATGCCCTTGAACCTGGAGATTTGGGACCCATGGGATGGGTACCACGCAGTATTACTTTAAAGGGTCTGCGTTTGCTCACGCAACCTCACCCAACCTCTCAGCGCCAAGAGTGTCCACCCTTATGTCTCATCCAGCTGTGGGTCTAGATATGGTCAATCCAGGTTGCATCACAGCCTCTGAACGAATTTTGTAAGAATGTCTCTCTCTTTCACTGTCTTTGTTTTACGGGTTTTTAAAAGTAATTTATTTTTATAATGGGGTTTAGCTGCTTTTCATGGCTGTGTTTATGCGGCTTTACACCCACTTGATTCACTTCCAGACAGATATCAATACATAGGTTTTAAGATTCTTACTAGTCACATATATTCTTGTGCGGTGAATAGGGGGTGTTGAGTCCAGTTCACTGAGCAAGGAGTAGGTATTGTCTATTACATATTGGGTGTATGGAACAGTATCTGAGCGAATTTGAAACCCTTGTTTTATGCATCACCCCACCTCACCTTTCCTGTTAAGCAGCTATAGTGTGTTTTCTAAACGTGTGACTCTGTTCTGTTTTGTAATTCAGTTCAAGTGTAGCGGTTTTTACATTCCCTCTATAAGAGATAGATTATGATAAGTGTCTTTTTCTGTGTGACTTATTTTACTTAGAATCGTCATACCTAACTCCACTCATCTTGCTTCTAGTAGCCTTATAACATTGATTTCATGTCTGAGTGATATTCCATTGTACATAAGGACCACAACTTCTTTATCCATTTTTCTCTTTCCTGGGATATTTAAGGTGCCATGAAGTGGAGGTTCTTGTCAACAGAGCAGCCCTAAATTTTCGGGTGCCTGTGTCTTGCTGATTTTTAGTTTTTCCAATTTATACGCCCATGATTGGACGTGCCCTATTCTCCCTAAGCTGTTTTTTTTCGATGTTTCAGGACACAACGTACACTTCTCCAGAGTGGCTGTTGGCAATTTACATCCCGCCCATCAGTGTAGCAAGGCTGCAATTTCTCCATGGCCTGTCCTGCATTTCTGGTTTTGACACTTTTTGCAGCATGGCCCTTTTGATCGATGGGAAGGGAGATTTCTTTGTAGCGCTGATTTGCCATTCCAGGTTGCTTGGTTGGCCAAAAAGGGCGTATGCGTTTTTTCCTGAATATATTCAGGAAAAAACGCATACGCCCTTTTTGGCCAAGGGCATCATTGTCGACGTTTTGCCGCTTTTCATGTGCTTTAAAGGCGAATCGTATCTACCTCCTGAAATCTGTTTCCTGCAATTCTGCCTTGCTTTCAAATCCTCTTCGTTGCCTTCCCTCAATATATCTGTGGATGAGAGTTATCATTTATAACTCTGCGGGTTTGTGAATTGCAGTTTGCCTGAGCTCCATTTTTCAACTGTCTTTTTTGGGAGCTGGCCGCAAATGCGCGGGATTGCCTCAGGCCCTATTCTGGTTCCGGGCGGCAGGCTGAGCCTGTGGTTAATTCTTCTTCCTGTTGGGAAAATAGAGTGACCTGTGCCTGTCCCAACACCTAGATCTAGTCTCTCATTGGTTGCCCCTCTTCCCGTTCATCCTCAGGAAAAATTGCAACCTGTAGGGAACAGGAGCTTAAAGGTGCTGATTCTCCAAGTAGGGAGATTGCTAATAAAGTAGCTGGAATGGCGAACCCGAGCACAACGAGATGAGAAATGAGGTGCGTTTTAGAAACCTTTCAAAATCACATGGTGTACCATCTTCTGGGTTTCTCATGCATGTTTTTGATGTAGGAAGATGCCCTTGAACCTGGAGATTTGGGACCCATGGGATGGGTACCACGCAGTATTACTTTAAAGGGTCTGCGTTTTCTCACCCAACCTCACCCAACCTCTCAGCCCCAAGAGTGTCCACCCTTATGTCTCATCCAGCTGTGGGTCTAGATATGGTCAATCCAGGTTCCATCACAGCCTCTGAACGAATTTTGTAAGAATTTCTCTCTCTTTCACTGTCTTTGTTTTACGGGTTTTTAAAAGTAATTTATTTTTATAATGGGGTCTAGCTGATTTTCATGGCTGAGTTTATGCGGCTTTACACCCACTTGACTCACTTCCAGACAGATATCAATACATAGGTTTTAACATTCTTACTAGTCACATATATTCTTGTGCGGTGAATAGGGGGTGTTGAGTCAAGTTCACTGAGCAAGGAGTAGGTCTTGTCTATTACATATTGGGTGTATGGAACGGTATCTGAGCGAATTTGAAACCGTTGTTTTATGCATCACCCCACCTCACCTTTCCTGTTAAGCAGCTATAGTGTATTTTCTAAACGTGTGACTCTGTTCTGTTTTGTAATTCAGTTCAAGTGTAGCGGTTTTTACATTCCCTCTATAAGAGATAGATTATGATAAGTGTCTTTTTCTGTGTGACTTATTTCACTTAGAATCGTCATACCTAACTCCACTCATCTTGCTTCTAGTAGCCTTATGACATTGATTTCATGTCTGAGTGATATTCCATTGTACATAAGGACCACAACTTCTTTATCCATTTTTCTCTTTCCTGGGATATTTAAGGTGTCATGAAGTGGAGGTTCTTGTCAACAGAGCAGCCCTAAACTTTCCGGTGCCTGTGTCTTGCTGATTTTTAGTTTTTCCAATTTATACGCCCATGAGTGGATGTGCCCTATGCTACCTAAGCTGTTTTTTTTCAATGTTTCAGGACACAACGTACACTTCTCCAGAGTGGCTGTTGGCAATTTACATCCCGCCCATCAGTGTAGCAAGGCTGCCATTTCTCCATGGCCTGTCCTGCATTTCTGGTTTTGACACTTTTTGCAGCATGGCCCTTTTGACCGATGGGAAGCGAGATTTCTTTGTAGCGCTGATTTGCCTTTCCAGGTTGCTTGGTTGGCCAAAAAGGGCGTATGCGTTTTTTCCTGAATATATTCAGGAAAAAACGCATACGCCCTTTTTGGCCAAGGGCATCATTGTCGACGTTTTGCCGCTTTTCATGTGCTTTAAAGGCGATTCGTATCTACCTCCTGAAATGTGCTTCCTGCAATTCTGCCTTGCTTTCAAATCCTCTTCGTTGCCTTCCCTCAATATATCTGTGGATGAGAGTTATCATTTATAACTCTGCGGGTTTGTGAATTGCAGTTTCCCTGAGCTCCATTTTTCAACTGTCTTTTTTGGGAGCTGGCCGCAAAAGCGCGGGATTGCCTCAGGCCCTATTCTGCTTCTGGGCGGCAGGCTGAGCCTCTGGTTAATTCTTCTTCCTGTTGGGAAAATAGAGTGACCTGTGCCTGTCCAAACACCTAGATCTAGTCTCTCATTGGTTGCCCCTCTTCCCGTTCATCCTCAGGACTTATTGCAACCTGTAGGGACCAGGAGGTTAAAGGTGCTGATCCTCCAAGTAGGGAGATTGCTAGTAAAGTAGCTGGAATGGCGAAACCGAGCACAAGGAGATGAGAAATGAGGTGCGTTTTAGAAACCTTTCAAAATCACACGGTGTACCATCTTCTGGGTTTCTCATGCATGTTTTCGATGTAGGAAGATGCCCTTGAACCTGGAGATTTCGGACCCATGGGATGGGTACCACGCAGTATTACTTTAAAGGGTCTGCGTTTTCTCACCCAACCTCACCCAACCTCTCAGCCCCAAGAGTGTCCACCCTTATGTCTCATCCAGCTGTGTGTCTAGATATGGTCAATCCAGGTTCCATCACAGCCTCTGAACGAATTTTGTAAGAATTTCTCTCTCTTTCACTGTCTTTGTTTTACGGGTTTTTAAAAGTAATTTATTTTTATAATGGGGTTTAGCTGCTTTTCATGGCTGTGTTTATGCGGCTTTACACCCACTTGACTCACTTCCAGACAGATATCAATATATAGGTTTTAAGATTCTTACTAGTCACATATATTCTTGTGCGGTGAATAGGGGGTGTTGAGTCCAGTTCACTGAGCAAGGAGTAGGTCTTGTCTATTACATATTGGGTGTATGGAACGGTATCTGAGCGAATTTGAAACCCTTGTTTTATGCATCACCCCACCTCACCTTTCCTGTTAAGCAGCTATAGTGTGTTTTCTAAACGTGTGACTGTGTTCTGTTTTGTAATTCAGTTCAAGTGTAGCGGTTTTTACATTCCCTCTATAAGAGATAGCTTATGATAAGTGTCTTTTTCTGTGTGACTTATTTCACTTAGAATCGTCGTACCTAACTCCACTCATCTTGCTTCTAGTAGCCTTATGACATTGATTTCATGTCTGAGTGATATTCCATTGTACATAAGGACCACAACTTCTTTATCCATTTTTCTCGTTCCTGGGATATTTAAGGTGCCATGAAGTGGAGGTTCTTGTCAACAGAGCAGCCCTAAACTTTCGGGTGCCTGTGTCTTGCTGATTTTTAGTTTTTCCAAATTATACGCCCAAGAGTGGACGTGCCCTATGCTCAATAAGCTGTTTTTTTTCCATGTTTCAGGGCACAACGTACACTTCTCCAGAGTGGCTGTTGGCAATTTACATCCCGCCCATCAGTGTAGCAAGGCTGCCATTTCTCCATGGACTGTCCTGCATTTCTGGTTTTGACACTTTTTGCAGCATGGCCCTTTTGACCGATGGGAAGCGAGACTTCTTTGTAGCGCTGATTTGCCTTTCCAGGTTGCTTGGTTGGCCAAAAAGGGCGTATGCGTTTTTTCCTGAATATATTCAGGAAAAAACGCATACGCCCTTTTTGGCCAACGGCATCATTGTCGACGTTTTGCCGCTTTTCATGTGCTTTAAAGGCGATTCGTATCTACCTCCTGAAATCTGTTTCCTGCAATTCTGCCTTGCTTTCAAATCCTCTTCGTTGCCTTCCCTCAATATATCTGTGGATGAGAGTTATCATTTATAACTCTGCGGGTTTGTGAATTGCAGTTTCCCTGAGCTCCATTTTTCAACTGTCTTTTTTGGGAGCTGGCCGCAAAAGCGCGGGATTGCCTCAGGCCCTATTCTGCTTCTGGGCGGCAGGCTGAGCCTGTGGTTAATTCTTCTTCCTGTTGGGAAAATAGAGTGACCTGTGCCTGTTCCAACACCTAGATCTAGTCTCCCATTGGTTGCCCCTCTTCCCGTTCATCCTCAGGACTTATTGCAACCTGTAGGGAACAGGAGCTTAAAGGTGCTGATTCTCCAAGTAGGGAGATTGCTAGTAAAGTAGCTGGAATGGCGAAACGGAGCACAAGGAGATGAGAAATGAGGTGCGTTTTAGAAACCTTTCAAAATCACACGGTGTACCATCTTCTGGGTTTCTCATGCATGTTTTCGATGTAGGAAGATGCCCTTGAACCTGGAGATTTGGGACCCATGGGATGGGTACCACGCGGTATTACTTTAAAGGGTCTGCGTTTGCTCACGCAACCTCACCCAACCTCTCAGCCCCAAGAGTGTCCACCCTTATGTCTCATCCAGCTGTGGGTCTAGATATGGTCAATCCAGGTTCCATCACAGCCTCTGAACGAATTTTGTAAGAATTTCTCTCTCTTTCACTGTCTTGGTTTTACGGGTTTTTAAAAGTAATTTATTTTTATAATGGGGTTTAGCTGCTTTTCATGGCTCTGTTTATGCGGCTTTACACCCACTTGACTCACTTCCAGAGAGATATGAATACATAGGTTTTAAGATTCTTACTAGTCACATATATTCTTGTGCGGTGAAGAGGGGGTGTTGAGTCAAGTTCACTGAGCAAGGAGTAGGTCTTGTCTATTACATATTGGGTGTATGGAACGGTATCTGAGCGAATTTGAAACCCTTGTTTTATGCATCACCCCACCTCACCTTTCCTGTTAAGCAGCTATAGTGTGTTTTCTAAACGTGTGACTGTGTTCTGTTTTGTAATTCAGTTCAAGTGTAGCGGTTTTTACATTCCCTCTATAAGAGATAGCTTATGATAAGTGTCTTTTTCTGTGTGACTTATTTCACTTAGAATCGTCGTACCTAACTCCACTCATCTTGCTTCTAGTAGCCTTATGACATTGATTTCATGTCTGAGTGATATTCCATTGTACATAAGGACCACAACTTCTTTATCCATTTTTCTCTTTCCTGGGATATTTAAGGTGTCATGAAGTGGAGGTTCTTGTCAACAGAGCAGCCCTAAACTTTCCAGTGCCTGTGTCTTGCTGATTTTTAGTTTTTCCAATTTATACGCCCATGAGTGGACGTGCCCTATGCTCCCTAAGCTGTTTTTTTTCCATGTTTCAGGACACAACGTACACTTCTCCAGAGTGGCTGTTGGCAATTTACATCCCGCCCATCAGTGTAGCAAGGCTGCCATTTCTCCATGGCCTGTCCTGCATTTCTGGTTTTGACACTTTTTGCAGCATGGCCCTTTTGACCGATGGGAAGCGAGACTTCTTTGTAGCGCTGATTTGCCTTTCCAGGTTGCTTGGTTGGCCAAAAAGGGCGTATGCGTTTTTTCCTGAATATATTCAGGAAAAAACGCATACGCCCTTTTTGGCCAAGGGCATCATTGTCGACGTTTTGCCGCTTTTCATGTGCTTTAAAGGCGATTCGTATCTACCTCCTGAAATCTGTTTCCTGCAATTCTGCCTTGCTTTCAAATCCTCTTCGTTGCCTTCCCTCAATATATCTGTGGATGAGAGTTATCATTTATAACTCTGCGGGTTTGTGAATTGCAGTTTCCCTGAGCTCCATTTTTCAACTGTCTTTTTTGGGAGCTGGCCGCAAAAGCGCGGGATTGCCTCAGGCCCTATTCTGCTTCTGGGCGGCAGGCTGAGCCTGTGGTTAATTCTTCTTCCTGTTGGGAAAATAGAGCGACCTGTGCCTGCCCCAACACCTAGATCTAGTCTCTCATTGGTTGCCCCTCTTCCCCTTCATCCTCAGGACAAATTGAAACATGTAGGGAACAGGAGGTTATAGGTGCTGATTCTCCAAGTAGGGAGATTGCTAGTAAAGTAGCTGGAATGGCGAAACCGAGCACAAGGAGATGAGAAATGAGGTGCGTTTTAGAAACCTTTCAAAATCACATGGTGGACCATCTTCTGGGTTTCTCATGCATGTTTCGATGTAGGAAGATGCCCTTGAACCTGGAGATTTGGGACCCATGGGATGGGTACCACGCAGTATTATTTTAAAGGGTCTGCGTTTGCTCACCCAACCTCACCGAACCTCTCAGCCCCAAGAGTGTCCACCCTTATGTCTCATCCAGCTGTGGGTCTAGATATGGTCAATCAAGGTTGCATCACAGCCTCTGAACGAATTTTGTAAGAATTTCTCTCTCTTTCACTGTGTTTGTTTTACGGGTTTTTAAAAGTAATATATTTTTATAATGGGGTTTAGCTGCTTTTCATGGCTGTGTTTATGCGGCTTTACACCCACTTGACTCACTTCCAGACAGATATCAATACATAGGTTTTAAGATTCTTACTAGTCACATATATTCTTGTGCGGTGAATAGGGCGTGTTGAGTCCAGTTCACTGAGCAAGGAGTAGGTCTTGTCTATTACATATTGGGTGTATGGAACGGTATCTGAGCGAATTTGAAACCCTTGTTTTATGCATCACCCCACCTCACCATTCCTGTTAAGCAGCTATAGTGTGTTTTCTAAACATGTGACTCTGTTCTGTTTTGTAATTCAGTTCAAGTGTAGCGGTTTTTACATTCCCTCTATAAGTGATAGCTTATGATAAGTGTCTTTTTCTGTGTGACTTATTTCACTTAGAATCGTCGTACCTAACTCCACTCAGCTTGCTTCTACTAGCCTTATGACATTGATTTTATGTGTGAGTGATATTCCATTGTACATAAGGACCACAACTTCTTTATCCATTTTTCTCTTTCCTGGGATATTTAAGGTGTCATGAAGTGGAAGTTCTTGTCAACAGAGCAGCCCTAAACTTTGGGGTGCCTGTGTCTTGCTGATTTTTAGTTTTTCCAATTTATACGCCCATGAGTAGACGTGCCCTATGCTCCCTAAGCTGTTTTTTTTTAGATGTTTCAGGACACAACGTACACTTCTCCAGAGTGGCTGTTGGCAATTTACATCCCGCCCATCAGTGTAGCAAGGCTGCCATTTCTCCATGGCCTGTCCTGCATTTCTGGTTTTGACACTTTTTGCAGCATGGCCCTTTTCACCGATGGGAAGCGAGACTTCTTTGTAGCGCTGATTTGCCTTTCCAGGTTGCTTGGTTGGCCAAAAAGGGCGTATGCGTGTTTTCCTGAATATACTCAGGAAAAAACGCATAAGCCCTTTTTGGCCAAGGGCATCATTGTCGACGTTTTGCCGCTTTTCATGTGCTTTAAAGGCGATTCGTATCTACCTCCTGAAATCTGTTTCCTGCAATTCTGCCTTGCTTTCAAATCCTCTTCGTTGCCTTCCCTCAATATATCTGTGGATGAGAGTTATCATTTATAACTCTGCGGGTTTGTGAATTGCAGTTTCCCTGAGCTCCATTTTTCAACTGTCTTTTTTGGGATCTGGCCGCAAAAGCGCGGGATTGCCTCAGGCCCTATTCTGGTTCCCGGCGGCAGGCTGAGCCTGTGGTTAATTCTTCTTCCTGTTGGGAAAATAGAGTGACCTGTGCCAGTCCCAACACCTAGATCTAGTCTCTCATTGGTTGCCCCTCTGCCCGTTCATCCTCAGGACAAATTGAAACCTGTAGGGAACAGGAGGTTAAAGGTGCTGATTCTCCAAGTAGGGAGATTGCTAGTAAAGTAGCTGGAATGGCGAAACCGAGCACAAGGAGATGAGAAATGAGGTGCGTTTTAGAAACCTTTCAAAATCACACGGTGTACCATCTTCTGCGTTTCTCATGCATGTTTTCGATGTAGGAAGATGCCCTTGAACATGGAGATTTGGGACCCATGTGATGGGTACCACGCAGTATTACTTTAAAGGGTCTGCGTTTGCTCACCCAACCTCACCCAACCTCTCAGCCCCAAGAGTGTCCACCCTTATGTCTCATCCAGCTGTGGGTCTAGATATGCTCAATCCAGGTTGCATCACAGCCTCTGAACGAATTTTGCAAGAATTTCTCTCTCTTTCACTGTCTTGGTTTTACGGGTTTTTAAAAGTAATTTATTTTTATAATGGGGTTTAGCTGCTTTTCATGGCTGTGTTTATGCGGCTTTACACCCACTTGACTCACTTCCAGAGAGATATCAATACATAGGTTTTAGGATTCTTACTAGTCACATATATTCTTGTGCGGTGAATAGGGGGTGTTGAGTCCAGTTCACTGAGCAAGGAGTAGGTCTTGTCTATTACATATTGGGTGTATGGAACGATATCTGAGCGAATTTGAAACCCTTGTTTTATGCATCACCCCACCTCACCTTTCCCGTTAAGCAGCCATAGTGTGTTTTCTAAACGTGTGACTCTGTTCTGTTTTGTAATTCAGTTCAAGTGTAGCGGTTTTTACATTCCCTCTATAAGTGATAGCTTATGATAAGTGTCTTTTTCTGTGTGACTTATTTCACTTAGAATCGTCGTACCTAACTCCACTCATCTTGCTTCTACTAGCCTTATGACATTGATTTCATGTCTGAGTGATATTCCATTGTACATAAGGACCACAACTTCTTTATCCATTTTTCTCTTTCCTGGGATATTTAAGGTGTCATGAAGTGGAGGTTCTTGTCAACAGAGCAGCCCTAAACTTTCGGGTGCCTGTGACTTGCTGATTTTTAGTTTTTCCAATTTATACGCCCATGAGAGGACGTGCCCTATGCTCCCTAAGCTGTTTTTTTTTCGATGTTTCAGGACACAACGTACACTTCTCCAGAGTGGCTGTTGGCAATTTACATCCCGCCCATCAGTGTAGCAAGGCTGCCATTTCTCCATGGCCTGTCCTGCATTTCTGGTTTTGACACTTTTTGCAGCATGGCCCTTTTCACCGATGGGAAGCGAGACTTCTTTGTAGCGCTGATTTGACTTTCCAGGTTGCTTGGTTGGCCAAAAAGGGCGTATGCGTTTTTTCCTGAATATATTCAGGAAAAAACGCATACGCCCTTTTTGGCCAAGGGCATCATTGTCGACGTTTTGCCGCTTTTCATGTGCTTTAAAGGCGATTCGTGTCTACCTCCTGAAATCTGTTTCCTGCAATTCTGCCTTGCTTTCAAATCCTCTTCGTTGCCTTCCCTCAATATATCTGTGGATGAGAGTTATCATTTATAACTCTGCGGGTTTGTGAATTGCAGTTTCCCTGAGCTCCATTTTTCAACTGTCTTTTTTGGGAGCTGGCCGCAAAAGCGCGGGATTGCCTCAGGCCCTATTCTGCTTCTGGGCAGCAGGCTGAGCCTGTGGTTAATTCTTCTTCCTGTTGGGAAAATAGAGTGACCTGTGCCTGTCCCAACACCTAGATCTAGTCTCTCATTGGTTGCCCCTCTTCCCGTTCATCCTCAGGACAAATTGCAACCTGCAGGGAACAGGAGGTTAAAGGTGCTGATTCTCCAAGTAGGGAGATTGCTAGTAAAGTAGCTGGAATGGCGAAACCGAGCACAAGGAGATGAGAAATGAGGTGCGTTTTAGAAACCTTTCAAAATCACACGGTGTACCATCTTCTGCGTTTCTCATGCATGTTTTCGATGTAGGAAGATGCCCTTGAACATGGAGATTTGGGACCCATGTGATGGGAACCACGCAGTATTACTTTAAAGGGTCTGCGTTTGCTCACCCAACCTCACCCAACCTCTCAGCCCCAAGAGTGTCCACCCTTATGTCTCATCCAGCTGTGGGTCTAGATATGCTCAATCCAGGTTGCATCACAGCCTCTGAACGAATTTTGCAAGAATTTCTCTCTCTTTCACTGTCTTGGTTTTACGGGTTTTTAAAAGTAATTTATTTTTATAATGGGGTTTAGCTGCTTTTCATGGCTGTGTTTATGCGGCTTTACACCCACTTGACTCACTTCCAGAGAGATATCAATACATAGGTTTTAGGATTCTTACTAGTCACATATATTCTTGTGCGGTGAATAGGGGGTGTTGAGTCCAGTTCACTGAGCAAGGAGTAGGTCTTGTCTATTACATATTGGGTGTATGGAACGGTATCTGAGCGAATTTGAAACCCTTGTTTTATGCATCACCCCACCTCACCTTTCCCGTTAAGGAGCCATAGTGTGTTTTCTAAACGTGTGACTCTGTTCTGTTTTGTAATTCAGTTCAAGTGTAGCGGTTTTTACATTCCCTCTATAAGTGATAGCTTATGATAAGTGTCTTTTTCTGTGTGACTTATTTCACTTAGAATCGTCGTACCTAACTCCACTCATCTTGCTTCTACTAGCCTTATGACATTGATTTCATGTCTGAGTGATATTCCATTGTACATAAGGACCACAACTTCTTTATCCATTTTTCTCTTTCCTGGGATATTTAAGGTGTCATGAAGTGGAGGTTCTTGTCAACAGAGCAGCCCTAAACTTTCGGGTGCCTGTGACTTGCTGATTTTTAGTTTTTCCAATTTATACGCCCATGAGAGGACGTGCCCTATGCTCCCTAAGCTGTTTTTTTTTCGATGTTTCAGGACACAACGTACACTTCTCCAGAGTGGCTGTTGGCAATTTACATCCCGACCATCAGTGTAGCAAGGCTGCCATTTCTCCATGGCCTGTCCTGCATTTCTGGTTTTGACACTTTTTGCAGCATGGCCCTTTTCACCGATGGGAAGCGAGACTTCTTTGTAGCGCTGATTTGCCTTTCCAGGTTGCTTGGTTGGCCAAAAAGGGCGTATGCGTTTTTTCCTGAATATATTCAGGAAAAAACGCATACGCCCTTTTTGGCCAAGGGCATCATTGTCGACGTTTTGCCGCTTTTCATGTGCTTTAAAGGCGATTCGTGTCTACCTCCTGAAATCTGTTTCCTGCAATTGTGCCTTGCTTTCAAATCCTCTTCGTTGCCTTCCCTCAATATATCTGTGGATGAGAGTTATCATTTATAACTCTGCGGGTTTGTGAATTGCAGTTTCCCTGAGCTCCATTTTTCAACTGTCTTTTTTGGGAGCTGGCCGCAAAAGCGCGGGATTGCCTCAGGCCCTATTCTGCTTCTGGGCAGCAGGCTGAGCCTGTGGTTAATTCTTCTTCCTGTTGGGAAAATAGAGTGACCTGTGCCTGTCCCAACACCTAGATCTAGTCTCTCATTGGTTGCCCCTCTTCCCGTTCATCCTCAGGACAAATTGCAACCTGCAGGGAACAGGAGGTTAAAGGTGCTGATTGTCCAAGTAGGGAGATTGCTAGTAATGTAGCTGGAATGGCGAAACCGAGCACAAGGAGATGAGAAATGAGGTGCGTTTTAGAAACCTTTCAAAATCACACGGTGTACCATCTTCTGGGTTTCTCATGCATGTTTTCGATGTAGGAAGATGCCCTTGAACCTGGAGATTTGGGACCCATGGGATGGGTACCACGCAGTATTACTTTAAAGGGTCTGCGTTTGCTCACGCAACCTCACCCAACCTCTCAGCCCCAAGAGTGTCCACCCTTATGTCTCATCCAGCTGTGGGTCTTGATATGCTCAATCCAGGTTGCATCACAGCCTCTGAACGAATTTTGTAAGAATTTCTCTCTCTTTCACTGTCTTGGTTTTACGGGTTTTTAAAAGTAATTTATTTTTATAATGGGGTTTAGCTGCTTTTCATGGCTGTGTTTATGCGGCTTTACACCCACTTGACTCACTTCCAGAGAGATATCAATACATAGGTTTTAAGATTCTTAATAGTCACATAATTCTTGTGTGGTGAATAGGGGGTGTTGAGTCCAGTTCAGTGAGCAAGGAGTAGGTCTTGTCTATTACATATTGGGTGTATGGAACGGTATCTGAGCGAATTTGAAACCCTTGTTTTATGCATCACCCCACCTAACCTTTCCCGTTAAGCAGCCATAGTGTGTTTTCTAAACGTGTGACTCTGTTCTGTTTTGTAATTCAGTTCAAGTGTAGCGGTTTTTACATTCCCTCTATAAGTGATAGCTTATGATAAGTGTCTTTTTCTGTGTGACTTATTTCACTTAGAATCGTCGTACCTAACTCCACTCATCTTGCTTCTACTAGCCTTAAGACATTGATTTCATGTCTTAGTGATATTCCATTGTATATAAGGACCACAACTTCTTTATCCATTTTTCTCTTTCCTGGGATATTTAAGGTGTCATGAAGTGGAGGTTCTTGTCAACAGAGCAGCCCTAAACTTTGGGGTGCCGGTGTCTTACTGCTTTTTAGTTTTTCCAATTTATACGCCCATGAATGGACGTGCCCTATGCTCCCTAAGGTTTTTTTTTTTTCGATGTTTCAGGACACAACGTACACTTCTCCAGAGTGGCTGTTGGCAATTTACATCCCTCCCATCAGTGTAGCAAGGCTGCCATTTCTCCATGGCCTGTCCTGCATTTCTGGTTTTGACACTTTTTGCAGCATGGCCCTTTTCACCGATGGGAAGCGAGACTTCTTTGTAGCGCTGATTTGCCTTTCCAGGTTGCTTGGTTGGCCAAAAACGGCGTATGCGTTTTTTCCTGAATATATTCAGGAAAAAACGCATACGCCCTTTTTGGCCAAGGGCATCATTGTCGACGTTTTGCCGCTTTTCATGTGCTTTAAAGGCGATTCGTATCTACCTCCTGAAATCTGTTTCCTGCAATTCTGCCTTGCTTTCAAATCCTCTTCGTTGCCTTCCCTCAATATATCTGTGGATGAGAGTTATCATTTATAACTCTGCGGGTTTGTGAATTGCAGTTTCCCTGAGCTCCATTTTTCAACTGTCTTTTTTGGGAGCTGGCCGCAAAAGCGCGGGATTGCCTCAGGCCCTATTCTGCTTCTGGGTGGCAGGCTGAGCCTGTGGTTAATTCTTCTTCCTGTTGGGAAAATAGAGTGACCTGTGCCTGTCCCAACACCTAGATCTAGTCTCTCATTGGTTGCCCCTCTTCCCGTTCATCCTCAGGACAAATTGCAACCTGTAGGGAACAGGAGGTTAAAGGTGCTGATTCTCCAAGTAGGGAGATTGCTAGTAAAGTAGCTGGAATGGCGAAACCGAGCACAAGGAGATGAGAAATGCGGTGCGTTTTAGAAACCTTTCAAAATCACATGGTGTACCATCTTCTGGGTTTCTCATGCATGTTTTCGATGTAGGAAGATGCCCTTGAACCTGGAGATTTGGGACCCATGGGATGGGTACCACGCAGTATTACTTTAAAGGGTCTGCGTTTGCTCACCCAACCTCACCCAACCTCTCAGCCCCAAGAGTGTCCACCCTTATGTCTCATCCAGCTGTGGGTCTAGATATGGTCAATCCAGGTTGCATCACAGCCTCTGAACGAATTTTGAAAGAATTTCTCTCTCTTTCACTGTCTTTGTTTTACGGGTTTTTAAAAGTAATTTATTTTTATAATGGGGTTTAGCTGCTTTTCACGGCTGTGGTTATGCGGCTTTACACCCAGTTGACTGACTTCCAGAGAGATATCAATACATAGGTTTTAAGATTGTTACTAGTCACATATATTCTTGTGCGGTGAATAGGGGGTGTTGAGTCCAGTTCACTGAGCAAGGAGTAGGTCTTTTCTAATACATATTGGGTGTATGGAACGGTATTTGAGCGAATTTGAAACCCTTGTTTTATGCATCACCCCACCTCACCTTTCCTGTTAAGCAGCTATAGTGTGTTTTCTAAACGTGTGACTCTGTTCTGTTTTGTAATTCAGTTCAAGTGTAGCGGTTTTTACATTCCCTCTATAAGTGATAGCTTATCATAAGTGTCTTTTTCTGTGTGACTTATTTCACTTAGAATCGTCGTACCTAACTCCACTCATCTTGCTTCTACTAGCCTTATGACATTGATTTCATGTCTGAGTGATATTCCATTGTACATAAGGGCCACAACTTCTTTATCCATTTTTCTCTTTCCTGGGATATTTAAGGTGTCATGAAGTGGAGGTTCTTGTCAACAGAGCAGCCCTAAACTTTCGGGTGCCTGTGACTTGCTGATTTTTAGTTTTTCCAATTTATACGCCCATGAGAGGACGTGCCCTATGCTCCCTAAGCTGTTTTTTTTTCGATGTTTCAGGACACAACGTACACTTCTCCAGAGTGGCTGTTGGCAATTTACATCCCGCCCATCAGTGTAGCAAGGCTGCCATTTCTCCATGGCCTGTCCTGCATTTCTGGTTTTGACACTTTTTGCAGCATGGCCCTTTTCACCGATGGGAAGCGAGACTTCTTTGTAGCGCTGATTTGCCTTTCCAGGTTGCTTGGTTGGCCAAAAAGGGCGTATGCGTTTTTTCCTGAATATATTCAGGAAAAAACGCATACGCCCTTTTTGGCCAAGGGCATCATTGTCGACGTTTTGCCGCTTTTCATGTGCTTTAAAGGCGATTCGTATCTACCTCCTGAAATCTGTTTCCTGCAATTCTGCCTTGCTTTCAAATCCTCTTCGTTGCCTTCCCTCAATATATCTGTGAATGAGAGTTATCATTTATAACTCTGCGGGTTTGTGAATTGCAGTTTCCCTGAGCTCCATTTTTCAACTGTCTTTTTTGGGAGCTGGCCGCAAAAGCGCGGGATTGCCTCAGGCCCTATTCTGCTTCTGGGCGGCAGGCTGAGCCTGTGGTTAATTCTTCTTCCTGTTGGGAAAATAGAGTGACCTGTGCCTGTCCCAACACCTAGATCTAGTCTCTCATTGGTTGCCCCTCTTCCCGTTCATCCTCAGGACAAATTGCAACCTGTAGGGAACAGGAGGTTAAAGGTGCTGATTCTCCAAGTAGGGAGATTGCTAGTAAAGTAGCTGGAATGGCGAAACCGAGCACAAGGAGATGAGAAATGTGGTGCGTTTTAGAAACCTTTCAAAATCACACGGTGTACCATCTTCTGGGTTTCTCATGCATGTTTTCGATGTAGGAAGATGCCCTTGAACCTGGAGATTTTGGACCCATGGGATGGGTACCACGCAGTATTACTTTAAAGGGTCTGCGTTTGCTCACCCAACCTCACCCAACCTCTCAGCCCCAAGAGTGTCCACCCTTATGTCTCATCCAGCTGTTGGTCTTGATATGCTCAATCCAGGTTGCATCACAGCCCCTGAACGAATTTTGTAAGAATTTCTCTCTCTTTCACTGTCTTGGTTTTACGGGTTTTTAAAAGTAATTTATTTTTATAATGGGGTCTAGCTGATTTTCATGGCTGTGTTTATGCGGCTTTACACCCACTTGACTCACTTCCAGAGAGATATCAATACATAGGTTTGAAGATTCTTACTAGTCACATGTATTCTTGTGTGGTGAATAGGGGGTGTTGAGTCCAGTTCACTGAGCAAGGAGTAGGTCTTGTCTATTACATATTGGGTGTATGGAACGGTATCTGAGCGAATTTGAAACCCTTGTTTTATGCATCACCCCACCTCACCTTTCCCGTTAAGCAGCCATAGTGTGTTTTCTAAACGTGTGACTCTGTTCTGTTTTGTAATTCAGTTCAAGTGTAGCGGTTTTTACATTCCCTCTATAAGTGATAGCTTATGATAAGTGTCTTTTTCTGTGTGACTTATTTCACTTAGAATCGTCGTACCTAACTCCACTCATCTTGCTTCTACTAGCCTTATGACATTGATTTCATGTCTGAGTGATATTCCATTGTACATAAGGACCACAACTTCTTTATCCATTTTTCTCTTTCCTGGGATATTTAAGGTGTCATGAAGTGGAGGTTCTTGTCAACAGAGCAGCCCTAAACTTTCGGGTGCCTGTGACTTGCTGATTTTTAGTTTTTCCAATTTATACGCCCATGAGAGGACGTGCCCTATGCTCCCTAAGCTGTTTTTTTTTCGATGTTTCAGGACACAACGTACACTTCTCCAGAGTGGCTGTTGGCAATTTACATCCCGACCATCAGTGTAGCAAGGCTGCCATTTCTCCATGGCCTGTCCTGCATTTCTGGTTTTGACACTTTTTGCAGCATGGCCCTTTTCACCGATGGGAAGCGAGACTTCTTTGTAGCGCTGATTTGCCTTTCCAGGTTGCTTGGTTGGCCAAAAAGGGCGTATGCGTTTTTTCCTGAATATATTCAGGAAAAAACGCATACGCCCTTTTTGGCCAAGGGCATCATTGTCGACGTTTTGCCGCTTTTCATGTGCTTTAAAGGCGATTCGTGTCTACCTCCTGAAATCTGTTTCCTGCAATTGTGCCTTGCTTTCAAATCCTCTTCGTTGCCTTCCCTCAATATATCTGTGGATGAGAGTTATCATTTATAACTCTGCGGGTTTGTGAATTGCAGTTTCCCTGAGCTCCATTTTTCAACTGTCTTTTTTGGGAGCTGGCCGCAAAAGCGCGGGATTGCCTCAGGCCCTATTCTGCTTCTGGGCAGCAGGCTGAGCCTGTGGTTAATTCTTCTTCCTGTTGGGAAAATAGAGTGACCTGTGCCTGTCCCAACACCTAGATCTAGTCTCTCATTGGTTGCCCCTCTTCCCGTTCATCCTCAGGACAAATTGCAACCTGCAGGGAACAGGAGGTTAAAGGTGCTGATTGTCCAAGTAGGGAGATTGCTAGTAATGTAGCTGGAATGGCGAAACCGAGCACAAGGAGATGAGAAATGAGGTGCGTTTTAGAAACCTTTCAAAATCACACGGTGTACCATCTTCTGGGTTTCTCATGCATGTTTTCGATGTAGGAAGATGCCCTTGAACCTGGAGATTTGGGACCCATGGGATGGGTACCACGCAGTATTACTTTAAAGGGTCTGCGTTTGCTCACGCAACCTCACCCAACCTCTCAGCCCCAAGAGTGTCCACCCTTATGTCTCATCCAGCTGTGGGTCTTGATATGCTCAATCCAGGTTGCATCACAGCCTCTGAACGAATTTTGTAAGAATTTCTCTCTCTTTCACTGTCTTGGTTTTACGGGTTTTTAAAAGTAATTTATTTTTATAATGGGGTTTAGCTGCTTTTCATGGCTGTGTTTATGCGGCTTTACACCCACTTGACTCACTTCCAGAGAGATATCAATACATAGGTTTTAAGATTCTTAATAGTCACATAATTCTTGTGTGGTGAATAGGGGGTGTTGAGTCCAGTTCAGTGAGCAAGGAGTAGGTCTTGTCTATTACATATTGGGTGTATGGAACGGTATCTGAGCGAATTTGAAACCCTTGTTTTATGCATCACCCCACCTAACCTTTCCCGTTAAGCAGCCATAGTGTGTTTTCTAAACGTGTGACTCTGTTCTGTTTTGTAATTCAGTTCAAGTGTAGCGGTTTTTACATTCCCTCTATAAGTGATAGCTTATGATAAGTGTCTTTTTCTGTGTGACTTATTTCACTTAGAATCGTCGTACCTAACTCCACTCATCTTGCTTCTACTAGCCTTAAGACATTGATTTCATGTCTTAGTGATATTCCATTGTATATAAGGACCACAACTTCTTTATCCATTTTTCTCTTTCCTGGGATATTTAAGGTGTCATGAAGTGGAGGTTCTTGTCAACAGAGCAGCCCTAAACTTTGGGGTGCCGGTGTCTTACTGCTTTTTAGTTTTTCCAATTTATACGCCCATGAATGGACGTGCCCTATGCTCCCTAAGGTTTTTTTTTTTTCGATGTTTCAGGACACAACGTACACTTCTCCAGAGTGGCTGTTGGCAATTTACATCCCTCCCATCAGTGTAGCAAGGCTGCCATTTCTCCATGGCCTGTCCTGCATTTCTGGTTTTGACACTTTTTGCAGCATGGCCCTTTTCACCGATGGGAAGCGAGACTTCTTTGTAGCGCTGATTTGCCTTTCCAGGTTGCTTGGTTGGCCAAAAACGGCGTATGCGTTTTTTCCTGAATATATTCAGGAAAAAACGCATACGCCCTTTTTGGCCAAGGGCATCATTGTCGACGTTTTGCCGCTTTTCATGTGCTTTAAAGGCGATTCGTATCTACCTCCTGAAATCTGTTTCCTGCAATTCTGCCTTGCTTTCAAATCCTCTTCGTTGCCTTCCCTCAATATATCTGTGGATGAGAGTTATCATTTATAACTCTGCGGGTTTGTGAATTGCAGTTTCCCTGAGCTCCATTTTTCAACTGTCTTTTTTGGGAGCTGGCCGCAAAAGCGCGGGATTGCCTCAGGCCCTATTCTGCTTCTGGGTGGCAGGCTGAGCCTGTGGTTAATTCTTCTTCCTGTTGGGAAAATAGAGTGACCTGTGCCTGTCCCAACACCTAGATCTAGTCTCTCATTGGTTGCCCCTCTTCCCGTTCATCCTCAGGACAAATTGCAACCTGTAGGGAACAGGAGGTTAAAGGTGCTGATTCTCCAAGTAGGGAGATTGCTAGTAAAGTAGCTGGAATGGCGAAACCGAGCACAAGGAGATGAGAAATGCGGTGCGTTTTAGAAACCTTTCAAAATCACATGGTGTACCATCTTCTGGGTTTCTCATGCATGTTTTCGATGTAGGAAGATGCCCTTGAACCTGGAGATTTGGGACCCATGGGATGGGTACCACGCAGTATTACTTTAAAGGGTCTGCGTTTGCTCACCCAACCTCACCCAACCTCTCAGCCCCAAGAGTGTCCACCCTTATGTCTCATCCAGCTGTGGGTCTAGATATGGTCAATCCAGGTTGCATCACAGCCTCTGAACGAATTTTGAAAGAATTTCTCTCTCTTTCACTGTCTTTGTTTTACGGGTTTTTAAAAGTAATTTATTTTTATAATGGGGTTTAGCTGCTTTTCACGGCTGTGGTTATGCGGCTTTACACCCAGTTGACTGACTTCCAGAGAGATATCAATACATAGGTTTTAAGATTCTTACTAGTCACATATATTCTTGTGCGGTGAATAGGGGGTGTTGAGTCCAGTTCACTGAGCAAGGAGTAGGTCTTTTCTAATACATATTGGGTGTATGGAACGGTATTTGAGCGAATTTGAAACCCTTGTTTTATGCATCACCCCACCTCACCTTTCCTGTTAAGCAGCTATAGTGTGTTTTCTAAACGTGTGACTCTGTTCTGTTTTGTAATTCAGTTCAAGTGTAGCGGTTTTTACATTCCCTCTATAAGTGATAGCTTATCATAAGTGTCTTTTTCTGTGTGACTTATTTCACTTAGAATCGTCGTACCTAACTCCACTCATCTTGCTTCTACTAGCCTTATGACATTGATTTCATGTCTGAGTGATATTCCATTGTACATAAGGGCCACAACTTCTTTATCCATTTTTCTCTTTCCTGGGATATTTAAGGTGTCATGAAGTGGAGGTTCTTGTCAACAGAGCAGCCCTAAACTTTCGGGTGCCTGTGACTTGCTGATTTTTAGTTTTTCCAATTTATACGCCCATGAGAGGACGTGCCCTATGCTCCCTAAGCTGTTTTTTTTTCGATGTTTCAGGACACAACGTACACTTCTCCAGAGTGGCTGTTGGCAATTTACATCCCGCCCATCAGTGTAGCAAGGCTGCCATTTCTCCATGGCCTGTCCTGCATTTCTGGTTTTGACACTTTTTGCAGCATGGCCCTTTTCACCGATGGGAAGCGAGACTTCTTTGTAGCGCTGATTTGCCTTTCCAGGTTGCTTGGTTGGCCAAAAAGGGCGTATGCGTTTTTTCCTGAATATATTCAGGAAAAAACGCATACGCCCTTTTTGGCCAAGGGCATCATTGTCGACGTTTTGCCGCTTTTCATGTGCTTTAAAGGCGATTCGTATCTACCTCCTGAAATCTGTTTCCTGCAATTCTGCCTTGCTTTCAAATCCTCTTCGTTGCCTTCCCTCAATATATCTGTGAATGAGAGTTATCATTTATAACTCTGCGGGTTTGTGAATTGCAGTTTCCCTGAGCTCCATTTTTCAACTGTCTTTTTTGGGAGCTGGCCGCAAAAGCGCGGGATTGCCTCAGGCCCTATTCTGCTTCTGGGCGGCAGGCTGAGCCTGTGGTTAATTCTTCTTCCTGTTGGGAAAATAGAGTGACCTGTGCCTGTCCCAACACCTAGATCTAGTCTCTCATTGGTTGCCCCTCTTCCCGTTCATCCTCAGGACAAATTGCAACCTGTAGGGAACAGGAGGTTAAAGGTGCTGATTCTCCAAGTAGGGAGATTGCTAGTAAAGTAGCTGGAATGGCGAAACCGAGCACAAGGAGATGAGAAATGTGGTGCGTTTTAGAAACCTTTCAAAATCACACGGTGTACCATCTTCTGGGTTTCTCATGCATGTTTTCGATGTAGGAAGATGCCCTTGAACCTGGAGATTTTGGACCCATGGGATGGGTACCACGCAGTATTACTTTAAAGGGTCTGCGTTTGCTCACCCAACCTCACCCAACCTCTCAGCCCCAAGAGTGTCCACCCTTATGTCTCATCCAGCTGTTGGTCTTGATATGCTCAATCCAGGTTGCATCACAGCCCCTGAACGAATTTTGTAAGAATTTCTCTCTCTTTCACTGTCTTGGTTTTACGGGTTTTTAAAAGTAATTTATTTTTATAATGGGGTCTAGCTGATTTTCATGGCTGTGTTTATGCGGCTTTACACCCACTTGACTCACTTCCAGAGAGATATCAATACATAGGTTTGAAGATTCTTACTAGTCACATGTATTCTTGTGTGGTGAATAGGGGGTGTTGAGTCCAGTTCACTGAGCAAGGAGTAGGTCTTGTCTATTACATATTGGGTGTATGGAACGGTATCTGAGCGAATTTGAAACCCTTGTTTTATGCATCACCCCACCTCACCTTTCCCGTTAAGCAGCCATAGTGTGTTTTCTAAACGTGTGACTCTGTTCTGTTTTGTAATTCAGTTCAAGTGTAGCGGTTTTTACATTCCCTCTATAAGTGATAGCTTATGATAAGTGTCTTTTTCTGTGTGACTTATTTCAATTAGAATCGTCGTACCTAACTCCAATCATCTTGCTTCTACTAGCCTTATGACATTGATATCATGTCTGAGTGATATTCCATTGTACATAAGGACCACAACTTCTTTATCCATTTTTCTTTTTCCTGGGATATTTAAGGTGTCATGAAGTGGAGGTTCTTGTCAACAGAGCAGCCCTAAACTTTCCGGTGCCTGTGTCTTGCTGATTTTTAGTTTTTCCAATTTATACGCCCATGAGTGGACATGCCCTATGCTCCCTAAGCTGTTTTTTTTTCGATGTTTCAGGACACAACATACACTTCTCCAGAGTGGCTGTTGGCAATTTACATCCCTCCCATCAGTGTAGCAAGGCTGCCATTTCTCCATGGCCTGTCCTGCATTTCTGGTTTTGACACTTTTTGCAGCATGGCCCTTTTCACCGATGGGAAGCGAGACTTCTTTGTAGCGCTGATTTGCCTTTCCAGGTTGCTTGGTTGGCCAAAAAGGGCGTATGCGTTTTTTCCTGAATATATTCAGGAAAAAACGCATACGCCCTTTTTGGCCAAGGGCATCATTGTCGACGTTTTGCCGCTTTTCATGTGCTTTAAAGGCGATTCGTATCTACCTCCTGAAATCTGTTTCCTGCAATTCTGCCTTGCTTTCAAATCCTCTTCGTTGCCTTCCCTCAATATATCTGTGGATGAGAGTTATCATTTATAACTCTGCGGGTTTGTGAATTGCAGTTTCCCTGAGCTCCATTTTTCAACTGTCTTTTTTGGGAGCTGGCCGCAAAAGCGCGGGATTGCCTCAGGCCCTATTCTGCTTCTGGGCGGCAGGCTGAGCCTGTGGTTAATTCTTCTTCCTGTTGGGAAAATAGAGTGACCTGTGCCTGTCCCAACACCTAGATCTAGTCTCTCATTGGTTGCCCCTCTTCCCGTTCATGCTCAGGACAAATTGCAACCTGTAGGGAACAGGAGCTTAAAGGTGCTGATTCTCCAAGTAGGGAGATTGCTAGTAAAGTAGCTGGAATGGCGAAACCGAGCACAAGGAGATGAGAAATGAGGTGCGTTTTACAAACCTTTCAAAATCACACGGTGTACCATCTTCTGGGTTTCTCATGCATGTTTTCGATGTAGGAAGATGCCCTTGAACCTGGAGATTTTGGACCCATGGGATGGGTACCACGCAGTATTACTTTAAAGGGTCTGCGTTTGCTCACCCAACCTCACCCAACCTCTCAGCCCCAAGAGTGTCCACCCTTATGTCTCATCCAGCTGTTGGTCTTGATATGCTCAATCCAGGTTGCATCACAGCCTCTGAACGAATTTTGTAAGAATTTCTCTCTCTTTCACTGTCTTGGTTTTACGGGTTTTTAAAAGTAATTTATTTTTATAATGGGGTTAAGCTGCTTTTCATGGCTGTGTTTATGCGGCTTTACACCCACTTGACTCACTTCCAGAGAGATATCAATACATAGGTTTTAAGATTCTTACTAGTCACATGTATTCTTGCGCGGTGAATAGGGGGTGTTGAGTCCAGTTCACTGAGCAAGGAGTAGGTCTTGTCTATTACATATTGGGTGTATGGAACGGTATCTGAGCGAATTTGAAACCCTTGTTTTATGCATCACCCCACCTCACCTTTCCCGTTAAGCAGCCATAGTGTGTTTTCTAAACGTGTGACTCTGTTCTGTTTTGTAATTCAGTTCAAGTGTAGCGGTTTTTACATTCCCTCTATAAGTGATAGCTTATGATAAGTGTCTTTTTCTGTGTGACTTATTTCACTTAGAATCGTCGTACCTAACTCCACTCATCTTGCTTCTACTAGCCTTATGACATTGATTTCATGTCTGAGTGATATTCCATTGTACATAAGGACCACAACTTCTTTATCCATTTTTCTCTTTCCTGGGATATTTAAGGTGTCATGAAGTGGAGGTTCTTGTCAACAGAGTAGCCCTAAACTTTCCGGTGCCTGTGTCTTGCTGATTTTTAGTTTTTCCAATTTATACGCCCATGAGTGGACGTGCCCTATGCTCCCTAAGCTGCTTTTTTTTCGATGTTTCAGGACACAACGTACACTTCTCCAGAGTGGCTGTTGGCAATTTACATCCCGCCCATCAGTGTAGCAAGGCTGCCATTTCTCCATGGCCTGTCCTGCATTTCTGGTTTTGACACATTTTGCAGCATGGCCCTTTTGACCGATGGGAAGCGAGACTTCTTTGTAGCGCTGGTTTGCCTTTCCAGGTTGCTTGGTTGGCCAAAAAGGGCGTATGCGTTTTTTCCTGAATATATTCAGGAAAAAACGCATACGCCCTTTTTGGCCAAGGGCATCATTGTCGACGTTTTGCCGCTTTTCATGTGCTTTAAAGGCGATTCGTATCTACCTCCTGAAATCTGTTTCCTGCAATTCTGCCTTGCTTTCAAATCCTCTTCATTGCCTTCCCTCAATATATCTGTGAATGAGAGTTATCATTTATAACTCTGCGGGTTTGTGAATTGCAGTTTCCCTGAGCTCCATTTTTCAACTGTCTTTTTTGGGAGCTGGCCGCAAAAGCGCGGGATTGCCTCAGGCCCTATTCTGCTTCTGGGCGGCAGGCTGAGCCTGTGGTTAATTCTTCTTCCTGTTGGGAAAATAGAGTGACCTGTGCCTGTCCCAACACCTAGATCTAGTCTCTCATTGGTTGCCCCTCTTCCCGTTCATCCTCAGGACAAATTGCAACCTGTAGGGAACAGGAGGTTAAAGGTGCTGATTCTCCAAGTAGGGAGATTGCTAGTAAAGTAGCTGGAATGGCGAAACCGAGCACAAGGAGATGAGAAATGTGGTGCGTTTTAGAAACCTTTCAAAATCACACGGTGTACCATCTTCTGGGTTTCTCATGCATGTTTTCGATGTAGGAAGATGCCCTTGAACTTGGAGATTTGGGACCCATGGGATGGGTACCACGCAGTATTACTTTAAAGGGTCTGCGTTTGCTCACCCAACCTCACCCAACCTCTCAGCCCCAAGAGTGTCCACCCTTATGTCTCATCCAGCTGTGGGTCTTGATATGCTCAATCCAGGTTGCATCACAGCCCCTGAACGAATTTTGTAAGAATTTCTCTCTCTTTCACTGTCTTGGTTTTACGGGTTTTTAAAAGTAATTTATTTTTATAATGGGGTCTAGCTGATTTTCATGGCTGTGTTTATGCGGCTTTACACCCACTTGACTCACTTCCAGAGAGATATCAATACATAGGTTTGAAGATTCTTACTAGTCACATGTATTCTTGTGTGGTGAATAGGGGGTGTTGAGTCCAGTTCACTGAGCAAGGAGTAGGTCTTGTCTATTACATATTGGGTGTATGGAACGGTATCTGAGCGAATTTGAAACCCTTGTTTTATGCATCACCCCACCTCACCTTTCCCGTTAAGCAGCCATAGTGTGTTTTCTAAACGTGTGACTCTGTTCTGTTTTGTATTTCAGTTCAAGTGTAGCGGTTTTTACATTCCCTCTATAAGTGATAGCTTATGATAAGTGTCTTTTTCTGTGTGACTTATTTCAATTAGAATCGTCGTACCTAACTCCAATCATCTTGCTTCTACTAGCCTTATGACATTGATATCATGTCTGAGTGATATTCCATTGTACATAAGGACCACAACTTCTTTATCCATTTTTCTTTTTCCTGGGATATTTAAGGTGTCATGAAGTGGAGGTTCTTGTCAACAGAGCAGCCCTAAACTTTCCGGTGCCTGTGTCTTGCTGATTTTTAGTTTTTCCAATTTATACGCCCATGAGTGGACATGCCCTATGCTCCCTAAGCTGTTTTTTTTTCGATGTTTCAGGACACAACATACACTTCTCCAGAGTGGCTGTTGGCAATTTAACTCCCTCCCATCAGTGTAGCAAGGCTGCCATTTCTCCATGGCCTGTCCTGCATTTCTGGTTTTGACACTTTTTGCAGCATGGCCCTTTTGACCGATGGGAAGCGAGACTTCTTTGTAGCGCTGATTTGCCTTTCCAGGTTGCTTGGTTGGCCAAAAAGGGCGTATGCGTTTTTTCCTGAATATATTCAGGAAAAAACGCATAAGCCCTTTTTGGCCAAGGGCATCATTGTCGACGTTTTGCCGCTTTTCATGTGCTTTAAAGGCGATTCGTATCTACCTCCTGAAATCTGTTTCCTGCAATTCTGCCTTGCTTTCAAATCCTCTTCGTTGCCTTCCCTCAATATATCTGTGGATGAGAGTTATCATTTATAACTCTGCGGGTTTGTGAATTGCAGTTTCCCTGAGCTCCATTTTTCAACTGACTTTTTTGGGAGCTGGCCGCAAAAGTGTGGGATTGCCTCAGGCCCTATTCTGCTTCTGGGCGGCAGGCTGAGCCTGTGGTTAATTCTTCTTCCTGTTGGGAAAATAGAGTGACCTGTGCCTGTCCCAACACCTAGATCTAGTCTCTCATTGGTTGCCCCTCTTCCCGTTCATCCTCAGGACAAAATGAAACCTGTAGGGAAAAGTAGGTTAAAGGTGCTGATTCTCCAAGTAGGGAGATTGCTAGTAAAGTAGCTGGAATGGCGAAACCGAGCACAAGGAGATGAGAAATGAGGTGCGTTTTAGAAACCTTTCAAAATCACACGGTGTACCATCTTCTGGGTTTCTCATGCATGTTTTCGATGTAGGAAGATGCCCTTGAACCTGGAGATTTGGGACCCATGGGATGGGTACCACGCAGTATTACTTTAAAGGGTCTGTGTTTGCTCACCCAACCTCACCCAACCTCTCAGCCCCAAGAGTGTCCACCCTTATGTCTCATCCAGCTGTGGGTCTTGATATGCTCAATCCAGTTTGCATCACAGCCTCTGAACGAATTTTGTAAGAATTTCTCTCTCTTTCACTGTCTTGGTTTTACGGGTTTTTAAAAGTAATTTATTTTTATAATGGGGTTTAGCTGCTTTTCATGGCTGTGTTTATGCGGCTTTACACCCACTTGACTCACTTCCAGAGAGATATCAATACATAGGTTTTAAGATTCTTAATAGTCACATATATTCTTGTGCGGTGAATAGGGGGTGTTGAGTCCAGTTCACTGAGCAAGGAGTAGGTCTTGTCTATTACATATTGGGTGTATGGAACGGTATCTGAGCGAATTTGAAACCCTTGTTTTATGCATCACCCCACCTCACCTTTCCCGTTAAGCAGCCATAGTGTGTTTTCTAAACGTGTGACTCTGTTCTGTTTTGTAATTCAGTTCAAGTGTAGCGGTTTTTACATTCCCTCTATAAGTGATAGCTTATGATAAGTGTCTTTTTCTGTGTGACTTATTTCACTTAGAATCGTCGTACCTAACTCCACTCATCTTGCTTCTACTAGCCTTATGACATTGATTTCATGTCTGAGTGATATTCCATTGTACATAAGGACCACAACTTCTTTATCCATTTTTCTCTTTCCTGGGATATTTAAGGTGTCATGAAGTGGAGGTTCTTGTCAACAGAGTAGCCCTAAACTTTCCGGTGCCTGTGTCTTGCTGATTTTTAGTTTTTCCAATTTATACGCCCATGAGTGGACGTGCCCTATGCTCCCTAAGCTGCTTTTTTTTCGATGTTTCAGGACACAACGTACACTTCTCCAGAGTGGCTGTTGGCAATTTACATCCCGCCCATCAGTGTAGCAAGGCTGCCATTTCTCCATGGCCTGTCCTGCATTTCTGGTTTTGACACATTTTGCAGCATGGCCCTTTTGACCGATGGGAAGCGAGACTTCTTTGTAGCGCTGGTTTGCCTTTCCAGGTTGCTTGGTTGGCCAAAAAGGGCGTATGCGTTTTTTCCTGAATATATTCAGGAAAAAACGCATACGCCCTTTTTGGCCAAGGGCATCATTGTCGACGTTTTGCCGCTTTTCATGTGCTTTAAAGGCGATTCGTATCTACCTCCTGAAATCTGTTTCCTGCAATTCTGCCTTGCTTTCAAATCCTCTTCGTTGCCTTCCCTCAATATATCTGTGAATGAGAGTTATCATTTATAACTCTGCGGGTTTGTGAATTGCAGTTTCCCTGAGCTCCATTTTTCAACTGTCTTTTTTGGGAGCTGGCCGCAAAAGCGCGGGATTGCCTCAGGCCCTATTCTGCTTCTGGGCGGCAGGCTGAGCCTGTGGTTAATTCTTCTTCCTGTTGGGAAAATAGAGTGACCTGTGCCTGTCCCAACACCTAGATCTAGTCTCTCATTGGTTGCCCCTCTTCCCTCAGGACAAATTGCAACCTGTAGGGAACAGGAGGTTAAAGGTGCTGATTCTCCAAGTAGGGAGATTGCTAGTAAAGTAGCTGGAATGGCGAAACCGAGCACAAGGAGATGAGAAATGTGGTGCGTTTTAGAAACCTTTCAAAATCACACGGTGTACCATCTTCTGGGTTTCTCATGCATGTTTTCGATGTAGGAAGATGCCCTTGAACCTGGAGATTTGGGACCCATGGGATGGGTACCACGCAGTATTACTTTAAAGGGTCTGCGTTTGCTCACCCAACCTCACCCAACCTCTCAGCCCCAAGAGTGTCCACCCTTATGTCTCATCCAGCTGTTGGTCTTGATATGCTCAATCCAGGTTGCATCACAGCCCCTGAACGAATTTTGTAAGAATTTCTCTCTATTTCACTGTCTTGGTTTTACGGGTTTTTAAAAGTAATTTATTTTTATAATGGGGTCTAGCTGATTTTCATGGCTGTGTTTATGCGGCTTTACACCCACTTGACTCACTTCCAGAGAGATATCAATACATAGGTTTGAAGATTCTTACTAGTCACATGTATTCTTGTGTGGTGAATAGGGGGTGTTGAGTCCAGTTCACTGAGCAAGGAGTAGGTCTTGTCTATTACATATTGGGTGTATGGAACGGTATCTGAGCGAATTTGAAACCCTTGTTTTATGCATCACCCCACCTCACCTTTCCCGTTAAGCAGCCATAGTGTGTTTTCTAAACGTGTGACTCTGTTCTGTTTTGTATTTCAGTTCAAGTGTAGCGGTTTTTACATTCCCTCTATAAGTGATAGCTTATGATAAGTGTCTTTTTCTGTGTGACTTATTTCAATTAGAATCGTCGTACCTAACTCCAATCATCTTGCTTCTACTAGCCTTATGACATTGATATCATGTCTGAGTGATATTCCATTGTACATAAGGACCACAACTTCTTTATCCATTTTTCTTTTTCCTGGGATATTTAAGGTGTCATGAAGTGGAGGTTCTTGTCAACAGAGCAGCCCTAAACTTTCCGGTGCCTGTGTCTTGCTGATTTTTAGTTTTTCCAATTTATACGCCCATGAGTGGACATGCCCTTTGCTCCCTAAGCTGTTTTTTTTTCGATGTTTCAGGACACAACATACACTTCTCCAGAGTGGCTGTTGGCAATTTACATCCCTCCCATCAGTGTAGCAAGGCTGCCATTTCTCCATGGCCTGTCCTGCATTTCTGGTTTTGACACTTTTTGCAGCATGGCCCTTTTCACCGATGGGAAGCGAGACTTCTTTGTAGCGCTGGTTTGCCTTTCCAGGTTGCTTGGTTGGCCAAAAAGGGCGTATGCGTTTTTTCCTGAATATATTCAGGAAAAAACGCATACGCCCTTTTTGGCCAAGGGCATCATTGTCGACGTTTTGCCGCTTTTCATGTGCTTTAAAGGCGATTCGTATCTACCTCCTGAAATCTGTTTCCTGCAATTCTGCCTTGCTTTCAAATCCTCTTCGTTGCCTTCCCTCAATATATCTGTGGATGAGAGTTATCATTTATAACTCTGCGGGTTTGTGAATTGCAGTTTCCCTGAGCTCCATTTTTCAACTGTCTTTTTTGGGAGCTGGCCGCAAAAGCGCGGGATTGCCTCAGGCCCTATTCTGCTTCTGGGCGGCAGGCTGAGCCTGTGGTTAATTCTTCTTCCTGTTGGGAAAATAGAGTGACCTGTGCCTGTCCCAACACCTAGATCTAGTCTCTCATTGGTTGCCCCTCTTCCCGTTCATGCTCAGGACAAATTGCAACCTGTAGGGAACAGGAGCTTAAAGGTGCTGATTCTCCAAGTAGGGAGATTGCTAGTAAAGTAGCTGGAATGGCGAAACCGAGCACAAGGAGATGAGAAATGAGGTGCGTTTTAGAAACCTTTCAAAATCACACGGTGTACCATCTTCTGGGTTTCTCATGCATGTTTTCGATGTAGGAAGATGCCCTTGAACCTGGAGATTTTGGACCCATGGGATGGGTACCACGCAGTATTACTTTAAAGGATCTGCGTTTGCTCACCCAACCTCACCCAACCTCTCAGCCCCAAGAGTGTCCACCCTTATGTCTCATCCAGCTGTTGGTCTTGATATGCTCAATCCAGGTTGCATCACAGCCTCTGAACCAATTTTGTAAGAATTTCTCTCTCTTTCACTGTCTTGGTTTTACGGGTTTTTAAAAGTAATTTATTTTTATAATGGGGTTAAGATGCTTTTCATGGCTGTGTTTATGCGGCTTTACACCCACTTGACTCACTTCCAGAGAGATATCAATACATAGGTTTTAAGATTCGTACTAGTCACATGTATTCTTGCGCGGTGAATAGGGGGTGTTGAGTCCAGTTCACTGAGCAAGGAGTAGGTCTTGTCTATTACATATTGGGTGTATGGAACGGTATCTGAGCGAATTTGAAACCCTTGTTTTATGCATCACCCCACCTCACCTTTCCCGTTAAGCAGCCATAGTGTGTTTTCTAAACGTGTGACTCTGTTCTGTTTTGTATTTCAGTTCAAGTGTAGCGGTTTTTACATTCCCTCTATAAGTGATAGCTTATGATAAGTGTCTTTTTCTGTGTGACTTATTTCACTTAGAATCGTCGTACCTAACTCCACTCATCTTGCTTCTACTAGCCTTATGACATTGATATCATGTCTGAGTGATATTCCATTTTACATAAGGACCACAACTTCTTTATCCATTTTTCTCTTTCCTGGGATATTTAAGGTGTCATGAAGTGGAGGTTCTTGTCAACAGAGCAGCCCTAAACTTTCCGGTGCCTGTGTCTTGCTGATTTTTAGTTTTTCCAATTTATACGCCCATGAGTGGACGTGCCCTATGCTCCCTAAGCTGTTTTTTTTTCGATGTTTCAGGACACAACATACACTTCTCCAGAGTGGCTGTTGGCAATTTATATCCCGCCCATCAGTGTAGCAAGGCTGCCATTTCTCCATGGCCTGTCCTGCATTTCTGGTTTTGACACTTTTTGCAGCATGGCCCTTTTGACCGATGGGAAGCGAGACTTCTTTGTAGCGCTGATTTGCCTTTCCAGGTTGCTTGGTTGGCCAAAAAGGGCGTATGCGTTTTTTCCTGAATATATTCAGGAAAAAACGCATAAGCCCTTTTTGGCCAAGGGCATCATTGTCGACGTTTTGCCGCTTTTCATGTGCTTTAAAGGCGATTCGTATCTACCTCCTGAAATCTGTTTCCTGCAATTCTGCCTTGCTTTCAAATCCTCTTCGTTGCCTTCCCTCAATATATCTGTGGATGAGAGTTATCATTTATAACTCTGCGGGTTTGTGAATTGCAGTTTCCCTGAGCTCCATTTTTCAACTGTCTTTTTTGGGAGCTGGCCGCAAAAGTGTGTGATTGCCTCAGGCCCTATTCTGCTTCTGGGCGGCAGGCTGAGCCTGTGGTTAATTCTTCTTCCTGTTGGGAAAATAGAGTGACCTGTGCCTGTCCCAACACCTAGATCTAGTCTCTCATTGGTTGCCCCTCTTCCCGTTCATCCTCAGGACAAATTGAAACCTGTAGGGAAAAGTAGGTTAAAGGTGCTGATTCTCCAAGTAGGGAGATTGCTAGTAAAGTAGCTGGAATGGCGAAACCGAGCACAAGGAGATGAGAAATGAGGTGCGTTTTAGAAACCTTTCAAAATCACACGGTGTACCATCTTCTGGGTTTCTCATGCATGTTTTCGATGTAGGAAGATGCCCTTGAACCTGGAGATTTGGGACCCATGGGATGGGTACCACGCAGTATTACTTTAAAGGGTCTGTGTTTGCTCACCCAACCTCACCCAACCTCTCAGCCCCAAGAGTGTCCACCCTTATGTCTCATCCAGCTGTGGGTCTTGATATGCTCAATCCAGTTTGCATCACAGCCTCTGAACGAATTTTGTAAGAATTTCTCTCTCTTTCACTGTCTTGGTTTTACGGGTTTTTAAAAGTAATTTATTTTTATAATGGGGTTTAGCTGCTTTTCATGGCTGTGTTTATGCGGCTTTACACCCACTTGACTCACTTCCAGAGAGATATCAATACATAGGTTTTAAGATTCTTAATAGTCACATATATTCTTGTGCGGTGAATAGGGGGTGTTGAGTCCAGTTCACTGAGCAAGGAGTAGGTCTTGTCTATTACATATTGGGTGTATGGAACGGTATCTGAGCGAATTTGAAACCCTTGTTTTATGCATCACCCCACCTCACCTTTCCCGTTAAGCAGCCATAGTGTGTTTTCTAAACGTGTGACTCTGTTCTGTTTTGTAATTCAGTTCAAGTGTAGCGGTTTTTACATTCCCTCTATAAGTGATAGCTTATGATAAGTGTCTTTTTCTGTGTGACTTATTTCACTTAGAATCGTCGTACCTAACTCCACTCATCTTGCTTCTACTAGCCTTATGACATTGATTTCATGTCTGAGTGATATTCCATTGTACATAAGGACCACAACTTCTTTATCCATTTTTCTCTTTCCTGGGATATTTAAGGTGTCATGAAGTGGAGGTTCTTGTCAACAGAGTAGCCCTAAACTTTCCGGTGCCTGTGTCTTGCTGATTTTTAGTTTTTCCAATTTATACGCCCATGAGTGGACGTGCCCTATGCTCCCTAAGCTGCTTTTTTTTCGATGTTTCAGGACACAACGTACACTTCTCCAGAGTGGCTGTTGGCAATTTACATCCCGCCCATCAGTGTAGCAAGGCTGCCATTTCTCCATGGCCTGTCCTGCATTTCTGGTTTTGACACATTTTGCAGCATGGCCCTTTTGACCGATGGGAAGCGAGACTTCTTTGTAGCGCTGGTTTGCCTTTCCAGGTTGCTTGGTTGGCCAAAAAGGGCGTATGCGTTTTTTCCTGAATATATTCAGGAAAAAACGCATACGCCCTTTTTGGCCAAGGGCATCATTGTCGACGTTTTGCCGCTTTTCATGTGCTTTAAAGGCGATTCGTATCTACCTCCTGAAATCTGTTTCCTGCAATTCTGCCTTGCTTTCAAATCCTCTTCGTTGCCTTCCCTCAATATATCTGTGGATGAGAGTTATCATTTATAACTCTGCGGGTTTGTGAATTGCAGTTTCCCTGAGCTCCATTTTTCAACTGTCTTTTTTGGGAGCTGGCCGCAAAAGTGTGGGATTGCCTCAGGCCCTATTCTGCTTCTGGGCGGCAGGCTGAGCCTGTGGTTAATTCTTCTTCCTGTTGGGAAAATAGAGTGACCTGTGCCTGTCCCAACACCTAGATCTAGTCTCTCATTGGTTGCCCCTCTTCCCGTTCATCCTCAGGACAAATTGAAACCTGTAGGGAAAAGTAGGTTAAAGGTGCTGATTCTCCAAGTAGGGAGATTGCTAGTAAAGTAGCTGGAATGGCGAAACCGAGCACAAGGAGATGAGAAATGAGGTGCGTTTTAGAAACCTTTCAAAATCACACGGTGTACCATCTTCTGGGTTTCTCATGCATGTTTTCGATGTAGGAAGATGCCCTTGAACCTGGAGATTTGGGACCCATGGGATGGGTACCACGCAGTATTACTTTAAAGGGTCTGTGTTTGCTCACCCAACCTCACCCAACCTCTCAGCCCCAAGAGTGTCCACCCTTATGTCTCATCCAGCTGTGGGTCTTGATATGCTCAATCCAGTTTGCATCACAGCCTCTGAACGAATTTTGTAAGAATTTCTCTCTCTTTCACTGTCTTGGTTTTACGGGTTTTTAAAAGTAATTTATTTTTATAATGGGGTTTAGCTGCTTTTCATGGCTGTGTTTATGCGGCTTTACACCCACTTGACTCACTTCCAGAGAGATATCAATACATAGGTTTTAAGATTCTTAATAGTCACATATATTCTTGTGTGGTGAATAGGGGGTGTTGAGTCCAGTTCACTGAGCAAGGAGTAGGTCTTGTCTATTACATATTGGGTGTATGGAACGGTATCTGAGCGAATTTGAAACCCTTGTTTTATGCATCACCCCACCTCACCTTTCCCGTTAAGCAGCCATAGTGTGTTTTCTAAACGTGTGACTCTGTTCTGTTTTGTAATTCAGTTCAAGTGTAGCGGTTTTTACATTCCCTCTATAAGTGATAGCTTATGATAAGTGTCTTTTTCTGTGTGACTTATTTCACTTAGAATCGTCGTACCTAACTCCACTCATCTTGCTTCTACTAGCCTTATGACATTGATTTCATGTCTGAGTGATATTCCATTGTACATAAGGGCCACAACTTCTTTATCCATTTTTCTCTTTCCTGGGATATTTAAGGTTTCATGAAGTGGAGGTTCTTGTCAACAGAGCAGCCCTAAACTTTCGGGTGCCTGTGACTTGCTGATTTTTAGTTTTTCCAATTTATACGCCCATGAGAGGACGTGCCCTATGCTCCCTAAGCTGTTTTTTTTTCGATGTTTCAGGACACAACGTACACTTCTCCAGAGTGGCTGTTGGCAATTTACATCCCGCCCATCAGTGTAGCAAGGCTGCCATTTCTCCATGGCCTGTCCTGCATTTCTGGTTTTGACACTTTTTGAAGCATGGCCCTTTTCACCGATGGGAAGCGAGACTTCTTTGTAGCGCTGATTTGCCTTTCCAGGTTGCTTGGTTGGCCAAAAAGGGCGTATGCGTTTTTTCCTGAATATATTCAGGAAAAAACGCATACGCCCTTTTTGGCCAAGGGCATCATTGTCGACGTTTTGCCGCTTTTCATGTGCTTTAAAGGCGATTCTTATCTACCTCCTGAAATCTGTTTCCTGCAATTCTGCCTTGCTTTCAAATCCTCTTCGTTGCCTTCCCTCAATATATCTGTGGATGAGAGTTATCATTTATAACTCTGCGGGTTTGTGAATTGCAGTTTCCCTGAGCTCCATTTTTCAACTGTCTTTTTTGGGAGCTGGCCGCAAAAGCGCGGGATTGCCTCAGGCCGTATTCTGCTTCTGGGCGGCAGGCTGAGCCTGTGGTTAATTCTTCTTCCTGTTGGGAAAATAGAGTGACCTGTGCCTGTCCCAAAACCTAGATCTAGTCTCTCATTGGTTGCCCCTCTTCCCGTTCATCCTCAGGACAAATTGCAACCTGTAGGGAACAGGAGGTTAAAGGTGCTGATTCTCCAAGTAGGGAGATTGCTAGTAAAGTAGCTGGAATGGCGAAACCGAGCACAAGGAGATGAGAAATGCGGTGCGTTTTAGAAACCTTTCAAAATCACACGGTGTACCATCTTCTGGGTTTCTCATGCATGTTTTCGATGTAGGAAGATGCCCTTGAACCTGGAGATTTGGGACCCATGGGATGGGTACCACGCAGTATTACTTTAAAGGGTCTGCGTTTGCTCACCCAACCTCACCCAACCTCTCAGCCCCAAGAGTGTCCACCCTTATGTCTCATCCAGCTGTTGGTCTTGATATGCTCAATCCAGGTTGCATCACAGCCCCTGAACGAATTTTGTAAGAATTTCTCTCTCTTTCACTGTCTTGGTTTTACGGGTTTTTAAAAGTAATTTATTTTTATAATGGGGTCTAGCTGCTTTTTATGGCTGTGTTTATGCGGCTTTACACCCACTTGACTCACTTCCAGAGAGATATCAATACATAGGTTTGAAAATTCTTACTAGTCACATGTATTCTTGTGTGCTGAATAGGGGGTGTTGAGTCCAGTTCACTGAGCAAGGAGTAGGTCTTGTCTATTACATATTGGGTGTATGGAACGGTATCTGAGCGAATTTGAAACCCTTGTTTTATGCATCACCCCACCTCACCTTTCCCGTTAAGCAGCCATAGTGTGTTTTCTAAACGTGTGACTCTGTTCTGTTTTGTATTTCAGTTCAAGTGTAGCGGTTTTTACATTCCCTCTATAAGTGATAGCTTATGATAAGTGTCTTTTTCTGTGTGACTTATTTCACTTAGAATCGTCGTACCTAACTCCACTCATCTTGCTTCTACTAGCCTTATGACATTGATATCATGTCTGAGTGATATTCCATTTTACATAAGGACCAAAACTTCTTTATCCATTTTTCTCTTTCCTGGGATATTTAAGGTGTCATGAAGTGGAGGTTCTTGTCAACAGAGCAGCCCTAAACTTTCCGGTGCCTGTGTCTTGCTGATTTTTAGTTTTTCCAATTTATACGCCCATGAGTGGACGTGCCCTATGCTCCCTAAGCTGTTTTTTTTTCGATGTTTCAGGACACAACATACACTTCTCCAGAGTGGCTGTTGGCAATTTACATCCCGCCCATCAGTGTAGCAAGGCTGCCATTTCTCCATGGCCTGTCCTGCATTTCTGGTTTTGACACTTTTTGCAGCATGGCCCTTTTGACCGATGGGAAGCGAGACTTCTTTGTAGCGCTGATTTGCCTTTCCAGGTTGCTTGGTTGGCCAAAAAGGGCTTATGCGTTTTTTCCTGAATATATTCAGGAAAAAACGCATAAGCCCTTTTTGGCCAAGGGCATCATTGTCGACGTTTTGCCGCTTTTCATGTGCTTTAAAGGCGATTCGTATCTACCTCCTGAAATCTGTTTCCTGCAATTCTGCCTTGCTTTCAAATCCTCTTCGTTGCCTTCCCTCAATATATCTGTGGATGAGAGTTATCATTTATAACTCTGCGGGTTTGTGAATTGCAGTTTCCCTGAGCTCCATTTTTCAACTGTCTTTTTTGGGAGCTGACCGCAAAAGTGTGGGATTGCCTCAGGCCCTATTCTGCTTCTGGGCGGCAGGCTGAGCCTGTGGTTAATTCTTCTTCCTGTTGGGAAAATAGAGTGACCTGTGCCTGTCCCAACACCTAGATCTAGTCTCTCATTGGTTGCCCCTCTTCCCGTTCATCCTCAGGACAAATTGAAACCTGTAGGGAACAGTAGGTTAAAGGTGCTGATTCTCCAAGTAGGGAGATTGCTAGTAAAGTAGCTGGAATGGCGAAACCGAGCACAAGGAGATGAGAAATGAGGTGCGTTTTAGAAACCTTTCAAAATCATACGGTGTACCATCTTCTGGGTTTCTCATGCATGTTTTCGATGTAGGAAGATGCCCTTGAACCTGGAGATTTGGGACCCATGGGATGGGTACCACGCAGTATTACTTTAAAGGGTCTGCGTTTGCTCACCCAACCTCACCCAACCTCTCAGCCCCAAGAGTGTCCACCCTTATGTCTCATCCAGCTGTGGGTCTTGATATGCTCAATCCAGTTTGCATCACAGCCTCTGAACGAATTTTGTAAGAATTTCTCTCTCTTTCACTGTCTTGGTTTTACGGGTTTTTAAAAGTAATTTATTTTTATAATGGGGTTTAGCTGCTTTTCATGGCTGTGTTTATGCGGCTTTACACCCACTTGACTCACTTCCAGAGAGATATCAATACATAGGTTTTAAGATTCTTAATAGTCACATATATTCTTGTGCGGTGAATAGGGGGTGTTGAGTCCAGTTCACTGAGCAAGGAGTAGGTCTTGTCTATTACATATTGGGTGTATGGAACGGTATCTGAGCGAATTTGAAACCCTTGTTTTATGCATCACCCCACCTCACCTTTCCCGTTAAGCAGCCATAGTGTGTTTTCTAAACGTGTGACTCTGTTCTGTTTTGTAATTCAGTTCAAGTGTAGCGGTTTTTACATTCCCTCTATAAGTGATAGCTTATGATAAGTGTCTTTTTCTGTGTGACTTATTTCACTTAGAATCGTCGTACCTAACTCCACTCATCTTGCTTCTACTAGCCTTATGACATTGATTTCATGTCTGAGTGATATTCCATTGTACATAAGGACCACAACTTCTTTATCCATTTTTCTCTTTCCTGGGATATTTAAGGTGTCATGAAGTGGAGGTTCTTGTCAACAGAGCAGCCCTAAACTTTCCGGTGCCTGTGTCTTTCTGATTTTTAGTTTTTCCAATTTATACGCCCATGAGTGGACGTGCCCTATGCTCCCTAAGCTGCTTTTTTTTCGATGTTTCAGGACACAACCTACACTTCTCCAGAGTGGCTGTTGGCAATTTACATCCCGCCCATCAGTGTAGCAAGGCTGCCATTTCTCCATGGCCTGTCCTGCATTTCTGGTTTTGACACATTTTGCAGCATGGCCCTTTTGACCGATGGGAAGCGAGACTTCTTTGTAGCGCTGGTTTGCCTTTCCAGGTTGCTTGGTTGGCCAAAAAGGGCGTATGCGTTTTTTCCTGAATATATTCAGGAAAAAACGCATACGCCCTTTTTGGCCAAGGGCATCATTGTCGACGTTTTGCCGCTTTTCATGTGCTTTAAAGGCGATTCGTATCTACCTCCTGAAATCTGTTTCCTGCAATTCTGCCTTGCTTTCAAATCCTCTTCGTTGCCTTCCCTCAATATATCTGTGGATGAGAGTTATCATTTATAACTCTGCGGGTTTGTGAATTGCAGTTTCCCTGAGCTCCATTTTTCAACTGTCTTTTTTGGGAGCTGGCCGCAAAAGCGCGGGATTGCCTCAGGCCCTATTCTGCTTCTAGGTGGCAGGCTGAGCCTGTGGTTAATTCTTCTTCCTGTTGGGAAAATAGAGTGACCTGTGCCTGTCCCAACACCTAGATCTAGTCTCTCATTGGTTGCCCCTCTTCCCGTTCATCCTCAGGACAAATTGCAACCTGTAGGGAACAGGAGGTTAAAGGTGCTGATTCTCCAAGTAGGGAGATTGCTAGTAAAGTAGCTGGAATGGCGAAACCGAGCACAAGGAGATGAGAAATGCGGTGCGTTTTAGAAACCTTTCAAAATCACATGGTGTACCATCTTCTGGGTTTCTCATGCATGTTTTCGATGTAGGAAGATGTCCTTGAACCTGGAGATTTGGGACCCATGGGATGGGTACCACGCAGTATTACTTTAAAGGGTCTGCGTTTGCTCACCCAACCTCACCCAACCTCTCAGCCCCAAGAGTGTCCACCCTTATGTCTCATCCAGCTGTGGGTCTAGATATGGTCAATCCAGGTTGCATCACAGCCTCTGAACGAATTTTGTAAGAATTTCTCTCTCTTTCACTGTCTTTGTTTTACGGGTTTTTAAAAGTAATTTATTTTTATAATGGGGTTTAGCTGCTTTCCACGGCTGTGTTTATGCGGCTTTACACCCAGTTGACTGACTTCCAGAGAGATATCAATACATAGGTTTTAAGATTCTTACTAGTCACATATATTCTTGTGCGGTGAATAGGGGGTGTTGAGTCCAGTTCACTGAGCAAGGAGTAGGTCTTGTCTAATACATATTGGGTGTATGGAACGGTATCTGAGCGAATTTGAAACCCTTGTTTTATGCATCACCCCACCTCACCTTTCCTGTTAAGCAGCTATAGTGTGTTTTCTAAACGTGTGACTCTGTTCTGTTTTGTAATTCAGTTCAAGTGTAGCGGTTTTTACATTCCCTCTATAAGTGATAGCTTATGATAAGTGTCTTTTTCTGTGTGACTTATTTCACTTAGAATCGTCATACCTAACTCCACTCATCTTGCTTCTACTAGCCTTGTGACATTGATTTCATGTCTGAGTGATATTCCATTGTACATAAGGGCCACAACTTCTTTATCCATTTTTCTCTTTCCTGGGATATTTAAGGTGTCATGAAGTGGAGGTTCTTGTCAACAGAGCAGCCCTAAACTTTCGGGTGCCTGTGACTTGCTGATTTTTAGTTTTTCCAATTTATACGCCCATGAGAGGACGTGCCCTATGCTCCCTAAGCTGTTTTTTTTTCGATGTTTCAGGACACAACGTACACTTCTCCAGAGTGGCTGTTGGCAATTTACATCCCGCCCATCAGTGTAGCAAGGCTGCCATTTCTCCATGGCCTGTCCTGCATTTCTGGTTTTGACACATTTTGCAGCATGGCCCTTTTCACCGATGGGAAGCGAGACTTCTTTGTAGCGCTGATTTGCCTTTCCAGGTTGCTTGGTTGGCCAAAAAGGGCGTATGCGTTTTTTCCTGAATATATTCAGGAAAAAACGCATACGCCCTTTTTGGCCAAGGGCATCATTGTCGACGTTTTGCCGCTTTTCATGTGCTTTAAAGGCGATTCGTATCTACCTCCTGAAATCTGTTTCCTGCAATTCTGCCTTGCTTTCAAATCCTCTTCGTTGCCTTCCCTCAATATATCTGTGGATGAGAGTTATCATTTATAACTCTGCGGGTTTGTGAATTGCAGTTTCCCTGAGCTCCATTTTTCAACTGTCTTTTTTGGGAGCTGGCCGCAAAAGCGCGGGATTGCCTCAGGCCCTATTCTGCTTCTGGGCGGCAGGCTGAGCCTGTGGTTAATTCTTCTTCCTGTTGGGAAAATAGAGTGACCTGTGCCTGTCCCAAAACCTAGATCTAGTCTCTCATTGGTTGCCCCTCTTCCCGTTCATCCTCAGGACAAATTGCAACCTGTAGGGAACAGGAGGTTAAAGGTGCTGATTCTCCAAGTAGGGAGATTGCTAGTAAAGTAGCTGGAATGGCGAAACCGAGCACAAGGAGATGAGAAATGCGGTGCGTTTTAGAAACCTTTCAAAATCACACGGTGTACCATCTTCTGGGTTTCTCATGCATGTTTTCGATGTAGGAAGATGCACTTGAACCTGGAGATTTGGGACCCATGGGATGGGTACCACGCAGTATTACTTTAAAGGGTCTGCGTTTGCTCACCCAACCTCACCCAACCTCTCAGCCCCAAGAGTGTCCACCCTTATGTCTCATCCAGCTGTTGGTCTTGATATGCTCAATCCAGGTTGCATCACAGCCCCTGAACGAATTTTGTAAGAATTTCTCTCTCTTTCACTGTCTTGGTTTTACGGGTTTTTAAAAGTAATTTATTTTTATAATGGGGTCTAGCTGCTTTTTATGGCTGTGTTTATGCGGCTTTACACCCACTTGACTCACTTCCAGAGAGATATCAATACATAGGTTTGAAAATTCTTACTAGTCACATGTATTCTTGTGTGCTGAATAGGGGGTGTTGAGTCCAGTTCACTGAGCAAGGAGTAGGTCTTGTCTATTACATATTGGGTGTATGGAACGGTATCTGAGCGAATTTGAAACCCTTGTTTTATGCATCACCCCACCTCACCTTTCCCGTTAAGCAGCCATAGTGTGTTTTCTAAACGTGTGACTCTGTTCTGTTTTGTATTTCAGTTCAAGTGTAGCGGTTTTTACATTCCCTCTATAAGTGATAGCTTATGATAAGTGTCTTTTTCTGTGTGACTTATTTCACTTAGAATCGTCGTACCTAACTCCACTCATCTTGCTTCTACTAGCCTTATGACATTGATATCATGTCTGAGTGATATTCCATTTTACATAAGGACCACAACTTCTTTATCCATTTTTCTCTTTCCTGGGATATTTAAGGTGTCATGAAGTGGAGGTTCTTGTCAACAGAGCAGCCCTAAACTTTCCGGTGCCTGTGTCTTGCTGATTTTTAGTTTTTCCAATTTATACGCCCATGAGTGGACGTGCCCTATGCTCCCTAAGCTGTTTTTTTTTCGATGTTTCAGGACACAACATACACTTCTCCAGAGTGGCTGTTGGCAATTTACATCCCGCCCATCAGTGTAGCAAGGCTGCCATTTCTCCATGGCCTGTCCTGCATTTCTGGTTTTGACACTTTTTGCAGCATGGCCCTTTTGACCGATGGGAAGCGAGACTTCTTTGTAGCGCTGATTTGCCTTTCCAGGTTGCTTGGTTGGCCAAAAAGGGCTTATGCGTTTTTTCCTGAATATATTCAGGAAAAAACGCATAAGCCCTTTTTGGCCAAGGGCATCATTGTCGACGTTTTGCCGCTTTTCATGTGCTTTAAAGGCGATTCGTATCTACCTCCTGAAATCTGTTTCCTGCAATTCTGCCTTGCTTTCAAATCCTCTTCGTTGCCTTCCCTCAATATATCTGTGGATGAGAGTTATCATTTATAACTCTGCGGGTTTGTGAATTGCAGTTTCCCTGAGCTCCATTTTTCAACTGTCTTTTTTGGGAGCTGACCGCAAAAGTGTGGGATTGCCTCAGGCCCTATTCTGCTTCTGGGCGGCAGGCTGAGCCTGTGGTTAATTCTTCTTCCTGTTGGGAAAATAGAGTGACCTGTGCCTGTCCCAACACCTAGATCTAGTCTCTCATTGGTTGCCCCTCTTCCCGTTCATCCTCAGGACAAATTGAAACCTGTAGGGAACAGTAGGTTAAAGGTGCTGATTCTCCAAGTAGGGAGATTGCTAGTAAAGTAGCTGGAATGGCGAAACCGAGCACAAGGAGATGAGAAATGAGGTGCGTTTTAGAAACCTTTCAAAATCATACGGTGTACCATCTTCTGGGTTTCTCATGCATGTTTTCGATGTAGGAAGATGCCCTTGAACCTGGAGATTTGGGACCCATGGGATGGGTACCACGCAGTATTACTTTAAAGGGTCTGCGTTTGCTCACCCAACCTCACCCAACCTCTCAGCCCCAAGAGTGTCCACCCTTATGTCTCATCCAGCTGTGGGTCTTGATATGCTCAATCCAGTTTGCATCACAGCCTCTGAACGAATTTTGTAAGAATTTCTCTCTCTTTCACTGTCTTGGTTTTACGGGTTTTTAAAAGTAATTTATTTTTATAATGGGGTTTAGCTGCTTTTCATGGCTGTGTTTATGCGGCTTTACACCCACTTGACTCACTTCCAGAGAGATATCAATACATAGGTTTTAAGATTCTTAATAGTCACATATATTCTTGTGCGGTGAATAGGGGGTGTTGAGTCCAGTTCACTGAGCAAGGAGTAGGTCTTGTCTATTACATATTGGGTGTATGGAACGGTATCTGAGCGAATTTGAAACCCTTGTTTTATGCATCACCCCACCTCACCTTTCCCGTTAAGCAGCCATAGTGTGTTTTCTAAACGTGTGACTCTGTTCTGTTTTGTAATTCAGTTCAAGTGTAGCGGTTTTTACATTCCCTCTATAAGTGATAGCTTATGATAAGTGTCTTTTTCTGTGTGACTTATTTCACTTAGAATCGTCGTACCTAACTCCACTCATCTTGCTTCTACTAGCCTTATGACATTGATTTCATGTCTGAGTGATATTCCATTGTACATAAGGACCACAACTTCTTTATCCATTTTTCTCTTTCCTGGGATATTTAAGGTGTCATGAAGTGGAGGTTCTTGTCAACAGAGCAGCCCTAAACTTTCCGGTGCCTGTGTCTTTCTGATTTTTAGTTTTTCCAATTTATACGCCCATGAGTGGACGTGCCCTATGCTCCCTAAGCTGCTTTTTTTTCGATGTTTCAGGACACAACCTACACTTCTCCAGAGTGGCTGTTGGCAATTTACATCCCGCCCATCAGTGTAGCAAGGCTGCCATTTCTCCATGGCCTGTCCTGCATTTCTGGTTTTGACACATTTTGCAGCATGGCCCTTTTGACCGATGGGAAGCGAGACTTCTTTGTAGCGCTGGTTTGCCTTTCCAGGTTGCTTGGTTGGCCAAAAAGGGCGTATGCGTTTTTTCCTGAATATATTCAGGAAAAAACGCATACGCCCTTTTTGGCCAAGGGCATCATTGTCGACGTTTTGCCGCTTTTCATGTGCTTTAAAGGCGATTCGTATCTACCTCCTGAAATCTGTTTCCTGCAATTCTGCCTTGCTTTCAAATCCTCTTCGTTGCCTTCCCTCAATATATCTGTGGATGAGAGTTATCATTTATAACTCTGCGGGTTTGTGAATTGCAGTTTCCCTGAGCTCCATTTTTCAACTGTCTTTTTTGGGAGCTGGCCGCAAAAGCGCGGGATTGCCTCAGGCCCTATTCTGCTTCTGGGTGGCAGGCTGAGCCTGTGGTTAATTCTTCTTCCTGTTGGGAAAATAGAGTGACCTGTGCCTGTCCCAACACCTAGATCTAGTCTCTCATTGGTTGCCCCTCTTCCCGTTCATCCTCAGGACAAATTGCAACCTGTAGGGAACAGGAGGTTAAAGGTGCTGATTCTCCAAGTAGGGAGATTGCTAGTAAAGTAGCTGGAATGGCGAAACCGAGCACAAGGAGATGAGAAATGCGGTGCGTTTTAGAAATCTTTCAAAATCACATGGTGTACCATCTTCTGGGTTTCTCATGCATGTTTTCGATGTAGGAAGATGTCCTTGAACCTGGAGATTTGGGACCCATGGGATGGGTACCACGCAGTATTACTTTAAAGGGTCTGCGTTTGCTCACCCAACCTCAACCAACCTCTCAGCCCCAAGAGTGTCCACCCTTATGTCTCATCCAGCTGTGGGTCTAGATATGGTCAATCCAGGTTGCATCACAGCCTCTGAACGAATTTTGTAAGAATTTCTCTCTCTTTCACTGTCTTTGTTTTACGGGTTTTTAAAAGTAATTTATTTTTATAATGGGGTCTAGCTGATTTTCATGGCTGTGTTTATGCGGCTTTACACCCAGTTGACTGACTTCCAGAGAGATATCAATACATAGGTTTTAAGATTCTTACTAGTCACATATATTCTTGTGCGGTGAATAGGGGGTGTTGAGTCCAGTTCACTGAGCAAGGAGTAGGTCTTGTCTAATACATATTGGGTGTATGGAACGGTATCTGAGCGAATTTGAAACCCTTGTTTTATGCATCACCCCACCTCACCTTTCCTGTTAAGCAGCTATAGTGTGTTTTCTAAACGTGTGACTCTGTTCTGTTTTGTAATTCAGTTCAAGTGTAGCGGTTTTTACATTCCCTCTATAAGTGATAGCTTATGATAAGTGTCTTTTTCTGTGTGACTTATTTCACTTAGAATCGTCATACCTAACTCCACTCATCTTGCTTCTACTAGCCTTGTGACATTGATTTCATGTCTGAGTGATATTCCATTGTACATAAGGGCCACAACTTCTTTATCCATTTTTCTCTTTCCTGGGATATTTAAGGTGTCATGAAGTGGAGGTTCTTGTCAACAGAGCAGCCCTAAACTTTCGGGTGCCTGTGACTTGCTGATTTTTAGTTTTTCCAATTTATACGCCCATGAGAGGACGTGCCCTATGCTCCCTAAGCTGTTTTTTTTTCGATGTTTCAGGACACAACGTACACTTCTCCAGAGTGGCTGTTGGCAATTTACATCCCGCCCATCAGTGTAGCAAGGCTGCCATTTCTCCATGGCCTGTCCTGCATTTCTGGTTTTGACACATTTTGCAGCATGGCCCTTTTCACCGATGGGAAGCGAGACTTCTTTGTAGCGCTGATTTGCCTTTCCAGGTTGCTTGGTTGGCCAAAAAGGGCGTATGCGTTTTTTCCTGAATATATTCAGGAAAAAACGCATACGCCCTTTTTGGCCAAGGGCATCATTGTCGACGTTTTGCCGCTTTTCATGTGCTTTAAAGGCGATTCGTATCTACCTCCTGAAATCTGTTTCCTGCAATTCTGCCTTGCTTTCAAATCCTCTTCGTTGCCTTCCCTCAATATATCTGTGGATGAGAGTTATCATTTATAACTCTGCGGGTTTGTGAATTGCAGTTTCCCTGAGCTCCATTTTTCAACTGTCTTTTTTGGGAGCTGGCCGCAAAAGCGCGGGATTGCCTCAGGCCCTATTCTGCTTCTGGGCGGCAGGCTGAGCCTGCGGTTAATTCTTCTTCCTGTTGGGAAAATAGAGTGACCTGTGCCTGTCCCAACACCTAGATCTAGTCTCTCATTGGTTGCCCCTCTTCCCGTTCATCCTCAGGACAAATTGCAACCTGTAGGGAACAGGAGGTTAAAGGTGCTGATTCTCCAAGTAGGGAGATTGCTAGTAAAGTAGCTGGAATGGCGAAACCGAGCACAAGGAGATGAGAAATGCGGTGCGTTTTAGAAACCTTTCAAAATCACACGGTGTACCATCTTCTGGGTTTCTCATGCATGTTTTCGATGTAGGAAGATGCCCTTGAACCTGGAGATTTGGGACCCATGGGATGGGTACCACGCAGTATTACTTTAAAGGGTCTGCGTTTGCTCACCCAACCTCACCCAACCTCTCAGCCCCAAGAGTGTCCACCCTTATGTCTCATCCAGCTGTTGGTCTTGATATGCTCAATCCAGGTTGCATCACAGCCCCTGAACGAATTTTGTAAGAATTTCTCTCTCTTTCACTGTCTTGGTTTTACGGGTTTTTAAAAGTAATTTATTTTTATAATGGGGTTTAGCTGCTTTTCATGGCTGTGTTTGAGCGGCTTTACACCCACTTGACTCACTTCCAGACAGATATCAATACATAGGTTTGAAGATTCTTACTAGTCACATGTATTCTTGTGTGCTGAATAGGGGTTGTTGAGTCCAGTTCACTGAGCAAGGAGTAGGTCTTGTCTATTACATATTGGGTGTATGGAACGGTATCTGAGCGAATTTGAAACCCTTGTTTTATGCATCACCCCACCTCACCTTTCCCGTTAAGCAGCCATAGTGTGTTTTCTAAACGTGTGACTCTGTTCTGTTTTGTATTTCAGTTCAAGTGTAGCGGTTTTTACATTCCCTCTATAAGTGATAGCTTATGATAAGTGTCTTTTTCTGTGTGACTTTTTTCACTTAGAATCGTCGTACCTAACTCCAATCATCTTGCTTCTACTAGCCTTATGACATTGATATCATGTCTGAGTGATATTCCATTGTACATAAGGACCACAACTTCTTTATCCATTTTTCTTTTTCCTGGGATATTTAAGGTGTCATGAAGTGGAGGTTCTTGTCAACAGAGCAGCCCTAAACTTTCCGGTGCCTGTGTCTTGCTGATTTTTAGTTTTTCCAATTTATACGCCCATGAGTGGATATGCCCTATGCTCCCTAAGCTGTTTTTTTTTCGATGTTTCAGGACACAACATACACTTCTCCAGAGTGGCTGTTGGCAATTTACATCCCTCCCATCAGTGTAGCAAGGCTGCCATTTCTCCATGGCCTGTCCTGCATTTCTGGTTTTGACACTTTTTGCAGCATGGCCCTTTTCACCGATGGGAAGCGAGACTTCTTTGTAGCGCTGGTTTGCCTTTCCAGGTTGCTTGGTTGGCCAAAAAGGGCGTATGCGTTTTTTCCTGAATATATTCAGGAAAAAACGCATACGCCCTTTTTGGCCAAGGGCATCATTGTCGACGTTTTGCCGCTTTTCATGTGCTTTAAAGGCGATTCGTATCTACCTCCTGAAATCTGTTTCCTGCAATTCTGCCTTGCTTTCAAATCCTCTTCGTTGCCTTCCCTCAATATATCTGTGGATGAGAGTTATCATTTATAACTCTGCGGGTTTGTGAATTGCAGTTTCCCTGAGCTCCATTTTTCAACTGTCTTTTTTGGGAGCTGGCCGCAAAAGCGCGGGATTGCCTCAGGCCCTATTCTGCTTCTGGGCGGCAGGCTGAGCCTGTGGTTAATTCTTCTTCCTGTTGGGAAAATAGAGTGACCTGTGCCTGTCCCAACACCTAGATCTAGTCTCTCATTGGTTGCCCCTCTTCCCGTTCATCCTCAGGACAAATTGCAACCTGTAGGGTACAGGAGGTTAAAGGTGCTGATTCTCCAAGTAGGGAGATTGCTAGTAAAGTAGCTGGAATGGCGAAACCGAGCACAAGGAGATGAGAAATGAGGTGCGTTTTAGAAACCTTTCAAAATCACACGGTGTACCATCTTCTGGGTTTCTCATGCATGTTTTCGATGTAGGAAGATGCCCTTGAACCTGGAGATTTGGGACCCATGGGATGGGTACCACGCAGTATTACTTTAAAGGGTCTGCGTTTGCTCACCCAACCTCACCCAACCTCTCAGCCCCAAGAGTGTCCACCCTTATGTCTCATCCAGCTGTTGGTCTTGATATGCTCAATCCAGGTTGCATCACAGCCTCTGAACGAATTTTGTAAGAATTTCTCTCTCTTTCACTGTCTTGGTTTTACGGGTTTTTAAAAGTAATTTATTTTTATAATGGGGTTTAGCTGCTTTTCATGGCTGTGTTTATGCGGCTTTACACCCACTTGACTCACTTCCAGAGAGATATCAATACATAGGTTTTAAGATTCTTACTAGTCACATGTATTCTTGTGCGGTGAATAGGGGGTGTTGAGTCCAGTTCACTGAGCAAGGAGTAGGTCTTGTCTATTACATATTGGGTGTATGGAACGGTATCTGAGCGAATTTGAAACCCTTGTTTTATGCATCACCCCACCTCACCTTTCCCGTTAAGCAGCCATAGTGTGTTTTCTAAACGTGTGACTCTGTTCTGTTTTGTAATTCAGTTCAAGTGTAGCGGTTTTTACATTCCCTCTATAAGTGATAGCTTATGATAAGTGTCTTTTTCTGTGTGACTTATTTCACTTAGAATCGTCGTACCTAACTCCACTCATCTTGCTTCTACTAGCCTTATGACATTGATTTCATGTCTGAGTGATATTCCATTGTACATAAGGACCACAACTTCTTTATCCATTTTTCTCTTTCCTGGGATATTTAAGGTGTCATGAAGTGGAGGTTCTTGTCAACAGAGCAGCCCTAAACTTTCCGGTGCCTGTGTCTTTCTGATTTTTAGTTTTTCCAATTTATACGCCCATGAGTGGACGTGCCCTATGCTCCCTAAGCTGCTTTTTTTTCGATGTTTCAGGACACAACGTACACTTCTCCAGAGTGGCTGTTGGCAATTTACATCCCGCCCATCAGTGTAGCAAGGCTGCCATTTCTCCATGGCCTGTCCTGCATTTCTGGTTTTGACACATTTTGCAGCATGGCCCTTTTGACCGATGGGAAGCGAGACTTCTTTGTAGCGCTGGTTTGCCTTTCCAGGTTGCTTGGTTGGCCAAAAAGGGCGTATGCGTTTTTTCCTGAATATATTCAGGAAAAAACGCATACGCCCTTTTTGGCCAAGGGCATCATTGTCGACGTTTTGCCGCTTTTCATGTGCTTTAAAGGCGATTCGTATCTACCTCCTGAAATCTGTTTCCTGCAATTCTGCCTTGCTTTCAAATCCTCTTCGTTGCCTTCCCTCAATATATCTGTGGATGAGAGTTATCATTTATAACTCTGCGGGTTTGTGAATTGCAGTTTCCCTGAGCTCCATTTTTCAACTGTCTTTTTTGGGAGCTGGCCGCAAAAGCGCGGGATTGCCTCAGGCCCTATTCTGCTTCTGGGTGGCAGGCTGAGCCTGTGGTTAATTCTTCTTCCTGTTGGGAAAATAGAGTGACCTGTGCCTGTCCCAACACCTAGATCTAGTCTCTCATTGGTTGCCCCTCTTCCCGTGCATCCTCAGGACAAATTGCAACCTGTAGGGAACAGGAGGTTAAAGGTGCTGATTCTCCAAGTAGGGAGATTGCTAGTAAAGTAGCTGGAATGGCGAAACCGAGCACAAGGAGATGAGAAATGCGGTGCGTTTTAGAAACCTTTCAAAATCACATGGTGTACCATCTTCTGGGTTTCTCATGCATGTTTTCGATGTAGGAAGATGCCCTTGAACCTGGAGATTTGGGACCCATGGGATGGGTACCACGCAGTATTACTTTAAAGGGTCTGCGTTTGCTCACCCAACCTCACCCAACCTCTCAGCCCCAAGAGTGTCCACCCTTATGTCTCATCCATCTGTGGGTCTAGATATGGTCAATCCAGGTTGCATCACAGCCTCTGAACGTATTTTGTAAGAATTTCTCTCTCTTTCACTGTCTTTGTTTTACGGGTTTTTAAAAGTAATTTATTTTTATAATGGGGTTTAGCTGCTTTTCACGGCTGTGTTTATGCGGCTTTACACCCAGTTGACTGACTTCCAGAGAGATATCAATACATAGGTTGTAAGATTCTTACTAGTCACATATATTCTTGTGCGGTGAATAGGGGGTGTTGAGTCCAGTTCACTGAGCAAGGAGTAGGTCTTGTCTAATACATATTGGGTGTATGGAACGGTATCTGAGCGAATTTGAAACCCTTGTTTTATGCATCACCCCACCTCACCTTTCCTGTTAAGCAGCTATAGTGTGTTTTCTAAACGTGTGACTCTGTTCTGTTTTGTAATTCAGTTCAAGTGTAGCGGTTTTTACATTCCCTCTATAAGTGATAGCTTATGATAAGTGTCTTTTTCTGTGTGACTTATTTCACTTAGAATCGTCGTACCTAACTCCACTCATCTTGCTTCTACTAGCCTTATGACATTGATTTCATGTCTGAGTGATATTCCATTGTACATAAGGGCCACAACTTCTTTATCCATTTTTCTCTTTCCTGGGATATTTAAGGTGTCATGAAGTGGAGGTTCTTGTCAACAGAGCAGCCCTAAACTTTCGGGTGCCTGTGACTTGCTGATTTTTAGTTTTTCCAATTTATACGCCCATGAGAGGACGTGCCCTATGCTCCCTAAGCTGTTTTTTTTTCGATGTTTCAGGACACAACGTACACTTCTCCAGAGTGGCTGTTGGCAATTTACATCCCGCCCATCAGTGTAGCAAGGCTGCCATTTCTCCATGGCCTGTCCTGCATTTCTGGTTTTGACACTTTTTGCAGCATGGCCCTTTTCACCGATGGGAAGCGAGACTTCTTTGTAGCGCTGATTTGCCTTTCCAGGTTGCTTGGTTGGCCAAAAAGGGCGTATGCGTTTTTTCCTGAATATATTCAGGAAAAAACGCATACGCCCTTTTTGGCCAAGGGCATCATTGTCGACGTTTTGCCGCTTTTCATGTGCTTTAAAGGCGATTCGTATCTACCTCCTGAAATCTGTTTCCTGCAATTCTGCCTTGCTTTCAAATCCTCTTCGTTGCCTTCCCTCAATATATCTGTGGATGAGAGTTATCATTTATAACTCTGCGGGTTTGTGAATTGCAGTTTACCTGAGCTCCATTTTTCAACTGTCTTTTTTGGGAGCTGGCCTCAAAAGCGCGGGATTGCCTCAGGCCCTATTCTGCTTCTGGGCGGCAGGCTGAGCCTGTGGTTAATTCTTCTTCCTGTTGGGAAAATAGAGTGACCTGTGCCTGTCCCAACACCTAGATCTAGTCTCTCATTGGTTGCCCCTCTTCCCGTTCATCCTCAGGACAAATTGCAACCTGTAGGGAACAGGAGGTTAAAGGTGCTGATTCTCCAAGTAGGGAGATTGCTAGTAAAGTAGCTGGAATGGCGAAACCGAGCACAAGGAGATGAGAAATGCGGTGCGTTTTAGAAACCTTTCAAAATCACACGGTGTACCATCTTCTGGGTTTCTCATGCATGTTTTCGATGTAGGAAGATGCCCTTGAACCTGGAGATTTGGGACCCATGGGATGGGTACCACGCAGTATTACTTTAAAGGGTCTGCGTTTGCTCACCCAACCTCACCCAACCTCTCAGCCCCAAGAGTGTCCACCCTTATGTCTCATCCAGCTGTTGGTCTTGATATGCTCAATCCAGGTTGCATCACAGCCCCTGAACGAATTTTGTAAGAATTTCTCTCTCTTTCACTGTCTTGGTTTTACGGGTTTTTAAAAGTAATTTATTTTTATAATGGGGTTTAGCTGCTTTTCATGGCTCTGTTTATGCGGCTTTACACCCACTTGACTCACTTCCAGAGAGATATCAATATATAGGTTTTAAGATTCTTACTAGTCACATATATTCTTGTGTGGTGAATAGGGGGTGTTGAGTCCACTTCACTGAGCAAGGAGTAGGTCTTGTCTATTACATATTGGGTGTATGGAACGGTATCTGAGCGAATTTGAAACCCTTGTTTTATGCATCACCCCACCTCACCTTTCCCGTTAAGCAGCCATAGTGTGTTTTCTAAACGTGTGACTCTGTTCTGTTTTGTAATTCAGTTCAAGTGTAGCGGTTTTTACATTCCCTCTATAAGTGATAGCTTATGATAAGTGTCTTTTTCTGTGTGACTTATTTCACTTAGAATCGTCGTACCTAACTCCACTCATCTTGCTTCTACTAGCCTTATGACATTGATTTCATGTCTGAGTGATATTCCATTGTACATAAGGACCACAACTTCTTTATCCATTTTTCTCTTTCCTGGGATATTTAAGGTGTCATGAAGTGGAGGTTCTTGTCAACAGAGCAGCCCTAAACTTACCGGTGCCTGTGTCTTGCTGATTTTTAGTTTTTCCAATTTATACGCCCATGAGTGGACGTGCCCTATGCTCCCTAAGCTGTTTTTTTTTCGATGTTTCAGGACACAACATACACTTCTCCAGAGTGGCTGTTGGCAATTTACATCCCGCCCATCAGTGTAGCAAGGCTGCCATTTCTCCATGGCCTGTCCTGCATTTCTGGTTTTGACACTTTTTGCAGCATGGCCCTTTTGACCGATGGGAAGCGAGACTTCTTTGTAGCGCTGATTTGCCTTTCCAGGTTGCTTGGTTGGCCAAAAAGGGCGTATGCGTTTTTTCCTGAATATATTCAGGAAAAAACGCATAAGCCCTTTTTGGCCAAGGGCATCATTGTCGACGTTTTGCCGCTTTTCATGTGCTTTAAAGGCGATTCGTATCTACCTCCTGAAATCTGTTTCCTGCAATTCTGCCTTGCTTTCAAATCCTCTTCGTTGACTTCCCTCAATATATCTGTGGATGAGAGTTATCATTTATAACTCTGCGGGTTTGTGAATTGCAGTTTCCCTGAGCTCCATTTTTCAACTGTCTTTTTTGGGAGCTGGCCTCAAAAGTGCGGGTTTGCCTCAGGCCCTATTCTGCTTCAGGGCGGCAGGCTGAGCCTGTGGTTAATTCTTCTTCCTGTTGGGAAAATAGAGTGACCTGTGCCTGTCCCAACACCTAGATCTAGTCTCTCATTGGTTGCCCCTCTTCCCGTTCATCCTCAGGACAAATTGAAACCTGTAGGGAACAGTAGGTTAAAGGTGCTGATTCTCCAAGTAGGGAGATTGCTAGTAAAGTAGCTGGAATGGCGAAACCGATCACAAGGAGATGAGAAATGAGGTGCCTTTTAGAAACCTTTCAAAATCACACGGTGTACCATCTTCTGGGTTTCTCATGCATGTTTTCGATGTAGGAAGATGCCCTTGAACCTGGAGATTTGGGACCCATGGGATGGGTACCACGCAGTATTACTTTAAAGGGTCTGCGTTTGCTCACCCAACCTCACCCAACCTCTCAGCCCCAAGAGTGTCCACCCTTATGTCTCATCCAGCTGTGGGTCTTGATATGCTCAATCCAGTTTGCATCACAGCCTCTGAACGAATTTTGTAAGAATTTCTCTCTCTTTCACTGTCTTGGTTTTACGGGTTTTTAAAAGTAATTTATTTTTATAATGGGGTTTAGCTGCTTTTCATGGCTGTGTTTATGCGGCTTTACACCCACTTGACTCACTTCCAGAGAGATATCAATACATAGGTTTTAAGATTCTTACTAGTCACATATATTCTTGTGCGGTGAATAGGGGGTGTTGAGTCCAGTTCACTGAGCAAGGAGTAGGTCTTGTCTATTACATATTGGGTGTATGGAACGGTATCTGAGCGAATTTGAAACCCTTGTTTTATGCATCACCCCACCTCACCTTTCCCGTTAAGCAGCCATAGTGTGTTTTCTAAACGTGTGACTCTGTTCTGTTTTGTAATTCAGTTCAAGTGTAGCGGTTTTTACATTCCCTCTATAAGTGATAGCTTATGATAAGTGTCTTTTTCTGTGTGACTTATTTCACTTAGAATCGTCGTAACTAACTCCACTCATCTTGCTTCTACTAGCCTTATGACATTGATTTCATGTCTGAGTGATATTCCATTGTACATAAGGACCACAACTTCTTTATCCATTTTTCTCTTTCCTGGGATATTTAAGGTGTCATGAAGTGGAGGTTCTTGTCAACAGAGCAGCCCTAATCTTTCCGGTGCCTGTGTTTTGCTGATTTTTAGTTTTTCCAATTTATACGCCCATGAGTGGACGTGCCCTATGCTCCCTAAGCTGCTTTTTTTTCGATGTTTCAGGACACAACGTACACTTCTCCAGAGTGGCTGTTGGCAATTTACATCCCGCCCATCAGTGTAGCAAGGCTGCCATTTCTCCATGGCCTGTCCTGCATTTCTGGTTTTGACACATTTTGCAGCATGGCCCTTTTGACCGATGGGAAGCGAGACTTCTTTGTAGCACTGATTTGCCTTTCCAGGTTGCTTGGTTGGCCAAAAAGCGCGTATGCGTTTTTTCCTGAATATATTCAGGAAAAAACGCATACGCCCTTTTTGGCCAAGGGCATCATTGTCGACGTTTTGCCGCTTTTCATGTGCTTTAAAGGCGATTCGTATCTACCTCCTGAAATCTGTTTCCTGCAATTCTGCCTTGCTTTCAAATCCTCTTCGTTGCCTTCCCTCAATATATCTGTGGATGAGAGTTATCATTTATAACTCTGCGGGTTTGTGAATTGCAGTTTCCCTGAGCTCCATTTTTCAACTGTCTTTTTTGGGAGCTGGCCGCAAAAGCGCGGGATTGCCTCAGGCCCTATTCTGCTTCTGGGTGGCAGGCTGAGCCTGTGGTTAATTCTTCTTCCTGTTGGGAAAATAGAGTGACCTGTGCCTGTCCCAACACCTAGATCTAGTCTCTCATTGGTTGCCCCTCTTCCCGTGCATCCTCAGGACAAATTGCAACCTGTAGGGAACAGGAGGTTAAAGGTGCTGATTCTCCAAGTAGGGAGATTGCTAGTAAAGTAGCTGGAATGGCGAAACCGAGCACAAGGAGATGAGAAATGCGGTGCGTTTTAGAAACCTTTCAAAATCACATGGTGTACCATCTTCTGGGTTTCTCATGCATGTTTTCGATGTAGGAAGATGCCCTTGAACCTGGAGATTTGGGACCCATGGGATGGGTACCACGCAGTATTACTTTAAAGGGTCTGCGTTTGCTCACCCAACCTCACCCAACCTCTCAGCCCCAAGAGTGTCCACCCTTATGTCTCATCCATCTGTGGGTCTAGATATGGTCAATCCAGGTTGCATCACAGCCTCTGAACGTATTTTGTAAGAATTTCTCTCTCTTTCACTGTCTTTGTTTTACGGGTTTTTAAAAGTAATTTATTTTTATAATGGGGTTTAGCTGCTTTTCACGGCTGTGTTTATGCGGCTTTACACCCAGTTGACTGACTTCCAGAGAGATATCAATACATAGGTTGTAAGATTCTTACTAGTCACATATATTCTTGTGCGGTGAATAGGGGGTGTTGAGTCCAGTTCACTGAGCAAGGAGTAGGTCTTGTCTAATACATATTGGGTGTATGGAACGGTATCTGAGCGAATTTGAAACCCTTGTTTTATGCATCACCCCACCTCACCTTTCCTGTTAAGCAGCTATAGTGTGTTTTCTAAACGTGTGACTCTGTTCTGTTTTGTAATTCAGTTCAAGTGTAGCGGTTTTTACATTCCCTCTATAAGTGATAGCTTATGATAAGTGTCTTTTTCTGTGTGACTTATTTCACTTAGAATCGTCGTACCTAACTCCACTCATCTTGCTTCTACTAGCCTTATGACATTGATTTCATGTCTGAGTGATATTCCATTGTACATAAGGGCCACAACTTCTTTATCCATTTTTCTCTTTCCTGGGATATTTAAGGTGTCATGAAGTGGAGGTTCTTGTCAACAGAGCAGCCCTAAACTTTCGGGTGCCTGTGACTTGCTGATTTTTAGTTTTTCCAATTTATACGCCCATGAGAGGACGTGCCCTATGCTCCCTAAGCTGTTTTTTTTTCGATGTTTCAGGACACAACGTACACTTCTCCAGAGTGGCTGTTGGCAATTTACATCCCGCCCATCAGTGTAGCAAGGCTGCCATTTCTCCATGGCCTGTCCTGCATTTCTGGTTTTGACACTTTTTGCAGCATGGCCCTTTTCACCGATGGGAAGCGAGACTTCTTTGTAGCGCTGATTTGCCTTTCCAGGTTGCTTGGTTGGCCAAAAAGGGCGTATGCGTTTTTTCCTGAATATATTCAGGAAAAAACGCATACGCCCTTTTTGGCCAAGGGCATCATTGTCGACGTTTTGCCGCTTTTCATGTGCTTTAAAGGCGATTGGTATCTACCTCCTGAAATCTGTTTCCTGCAATTCTGCCTTGCTTTCAAATCCTCTTCGTTGCCTTCCCTCAATATATCTGTGGATGAGAGTTATCATTTATAACTCTGCGGGTTTGTGAATTGCAGTTTACCTGAGCTCCATTTTTCAACTGTCTTTTTTGGGAGCTGGCCTCAAAAGCGCGGGATTGCCTCAGGCCCTATTCTGCTTCTGGGCGGCAGGCTGAGCCTGTGGTTAATTCTTCTTCCTGTTGGGAAAATAGAGTGACCTGTGCCTGTCCCAACACCTAGATCTAGTCTCTCATTGGTTGCCCCTCTTCCCGTTCATCCTCAGGACAAATTGCAACCTGTAGGGAACAGGAGGTTAAAGGTGCTGATTCTCCAAGTAGGGAGATTGCTAGTAAAGTAGCTGGAATGGCGAAACCGAGCACAAGGAGATGAGAAATGCGGTGCGTTTTAGAAACCTTTCAAAATCACACGGTGTACCATCTTCTGGGTTTCTCATGCATGTTTTCGATGTAGGAAGATGCCCTTGAACCTGGAGATTTGGGACCCATGGGATGGGTACCACGCAGTATTACTTTAAAGGGTCTGCGTTTGCTCACCCAACCTCACCCAACCTCTCAGCCCCAAGAGTGTCCACCCTTATGTCTCATCCAGCTGTTGGTCTTGATATGCTCAATCCAGGTTGCATCACAGCCCCTGAACGAATTTTGTAAGAATTTCTCTCTCTTTCACTGTCTTGGTTTTACGGGTTTTTAAAAGTAATTTATTTTTATAATGGGGTTTAGCTGCTTTTCATGGCTCTGTTTATGCGGCTTTACACCCACTTGACTCACTTCCAGAGAGATATCAATATATAGGTTTTAAGATTCTTACTAGTCACATATATTCTTGTGTGGTGAATAGGGGGTGTTGAGTCCACTTCACTGAGCAAGGAGTAGGTCTTGTCTATTACATATTGGGTGTATGGAACGGTATCTGAGCGAATTTGAAACCCTTGTTTTATGCATCACCCCACCTCACCTTTCCCGTTAAGCAGCCATAGTGTGTTTTCTAAACGTGTGACTCTGTTCTGTTTTGTAATTCAGTTCAAGTGTAGCGGTTTTTACATTCCCTCTATAAGTGATAGCTTATGATAAGTGTCTTTTTCTGTGTGACTTATTTCACTTAGAATCGTCGTACCTAACTCCACTCATCTTGCTTCTACTAGCCTTATGACATTGATTTCATGTCTGAGTGATATTCCATTGTACATAAGGACCACAACTTCTTTATCCATTTTTCTCTTTCCTGGGATATTTAAGGTGTCATGAAGTGGAGGTTCTTGTCAACAGAGCAGCCCTAAACTTACCGGTGCCTGTGTCTTGCTGATTTTTAGTTTTTCCAATTTATACGCCCATGAGTGGACGTGCCCTATGCTCCCTAAGCTGTTTTTTTTTCGATGTTTCAGGACACAACATACACTTCTCCAGAGTGGCTGTTGGCAATTTACATCCCGCCCATCAGTGTAGCAAGGCTGCCATTTCTCCATGGCCTGTCCTGCATTTCTGGTTTTGACACTTTTTGCAGCATGGCCCTTTTCACCGATGGGAAGCGAGACTTCTTTGTAGCGCTGATTTGCCTTTCCAGGTTGCTTGGTTGGCCAAAAAGGGCGTATGCGTTTTTTCCTGAATATATTCAGGAAAAAACGCATACGCCCTTTTTGGCCAAGGGCATCATTGTCGACGTTTTGCCGCTTTTCATGTGCTTTAAAGGCGATTGGTATCTACCTCCTGAAATCTGTTTCCTGCAATTCTGCCTTGCTTTCAAATCCTCTTCGTTGCCTTCCCTCAATATATCTGTGGATGAGAGTTATCATTTATAACTCTGCGGGTTTGTGAATTGCAGTTTACCTGAGCTCCATTTTTCAACTGTCTTTTTTGGGAGCTGGCCTCAAAAGCGCGGGATTGCCTCAGGCCCTATTCTGCTTCTGGGCGGCAGGCTGAGCCTGTGGTTAATTCTTCTTCCTGTTGGGAAAATAGAGTGACCTGTGCCTGTCCCAACACCTAGATCTAGTCTCTCATTGGTTGCCCCTCTTCCCGTTCATCCTCAGGACAAATTGCAACCTGTAGGGAACAGGAGGTTAAAGGTGCTGATTCTCCAAGTAGGGAGATTGCTAGTAAAGTAGCTGGAATGGCGAAACCGAGCACAAGGAGATGAGAAATGCGGTGCGTTTTAGAAACCTTTCAAAATCACACGGTGTACCATCTTCTGGGTTTCTCATGCATGTTTTCGATGTAGGAAGATGCCCTTGAACCTGGAGATTTGGGACCCATGGGATGGGTACCACGCAGTATTACTTTAAAGGGTCTGCGTTTGCTCACCCAACCTCACCCAACCTCTCAGCCCCAAGAGTGTCCACCCTTATGTCTCATCCAGCTGTTGGTCTTGATATGCTCAATCCAGGTTGCATCACAGCCCCTGAACGAATTTTGTAAGAATTTCTCTCTCTTTCACTGTCTTGGTTTTACGGGTTTTTAAAAGTAATTTATTTTTATAATGGGGTTTAGCTGCTTTTCATGGCTCTGTTTATGCGGCTTTACACCCACTTGACTCACTTCCAGAGAGATATCAATATATAGGTTTTAAGATTCTTACTAGTCACATATATTCTTGTGTGGTGAATAGGGGGTGTTGAGTCCACTTCACTGAGCAAGGAGTAGGTCTTGTCTATTACATATTGGGTGTATGGAACGGTATCTGAGCGAATTTGAAACCCTTGTTTTATGCATCACCCCACCTCACCTTTCCCGTTAAGCAGCCATAGTGTGTTTTCTAAACGTGTGACTCTGTTCTGTTTTGTAATTCAGTTCAAGTGTAGCGGTTTTTACATTCCCTCTATAAGTGATAGCTTATGATAAGTGTCTTTTTCTGTGTGACTTATTTCACTTAGAATCGTCGTACCTAACTCCACTCATCTTGCTTCTACTAGCCTTATGACATTGATTTCATGTCTGAGTGATATTCCATTGTACATAAGGACCACAACTTCTTTATCCATTTTTCTCTTTCCTGGGATATTTAAGGTGTCATGAAGTGGAGGTTCTTGTCAACAGAGCAGCCCTAAACTTACCGGTGCCTGTGTCTTGCTGATTTTTAGTTTTTCCAATTTATACGCCCATGAGTGGACGTGCCCTATGCTCCCTAAGCTGTTTTTTTTTCGATGTTTCAGGACACAACATACACTTCTCCAGAGTGGCTGTTGGCAATTTACATCCCGCCCATCAGTGTAGCAAGGCTGCCATTTCTCCATGGCCTGTCCTGCATTTCTGGTTTTGACACTTTTTGCAGCATGGCCCTTTTGACCGATGGGAAGCGAGACTTCTTTGTAGCGCTGATTTGCCTTTCCAGGTTGCTTGGTTGGCCAAAAAGGGCGTATGCGTTTTTTCCTGAATATATTCAGGAAAAAACGCATAAGCCCTTTTTGGCCAAGGGCATCATTGTCGACGTTTTGCCGCTTTTCATGTGCTTTAAAGGCGATTCGTATCTACCTCCTGAAATCTGTTTCCTGCAATTCTGCCTTGCTTTCAAATCCTCTTCGTTGACTTCCCTCAATATATCTGTGGATGAGAGTTATCATTTATAACTCTGCGGGTTTGTGAATTGCAGTTTCCCTGAGCTCCATTTTTCAACTGTCTTTTTTGGGAGCTGGCCTCAAAAGTGCGGGTTTGCCTCAGGCCCTATTCTGCTTCAGGGCGGCAGGCTGAGCCTGTGGTTAATTCTTCTTCCTGTTGGGAAAATAGAGTGACCTGTGCCTGTCCCAACACCTAGATCTAGTCTCTCATTGGTTGCCCCTCTTCCCGTTCATCCTCAGGACAAATTGAAACCTGTAGGGAACAGTAGGTTAAAGGTGCTGATTCTCCAAGTAGGGAGATTGCTAGTAAAGTAGCTGGAATGGCGAAACCGATCACAAGGAGATGAGAAATGAGGTGCCTTTTAGAAACCTTTCAAAATCACACGGTGTACCATCTTCTGGGTTTCTCATGCATGTTTTCGATGTAGGAAGATGCCCTTGAACCTGGAGATTTGGGACCCATGGGATGGGTACCACGCAGTATTACTTTAAAGGGTCTGCGTTTGCTCACCCAACCTCACCCAACCTCTCAGCCCCAAGAGTGTCCACCCTTATGTCTCATCCAGCTGTGGGTCTTGATATGCTCAATCCAGTTTGCATCACAGCCTCTGAACGAATTTTGTAAGAATTTCTCTCTCTTTCACTGTCTTGGTTTTACGGGTTTTTAAAAGTAATTTATTTTTATAATGGGGTTTAGCTGCTTTTCATGGCTGTGTTTATGCGGCTTTACACCCACTTGACTCACTTCCAGAGAGATATCAATACATAGGTTTTAAGATTCTTACTAGTCACATATATTCTTGTGCGGTGAATAGGGGGTGTTGAGTCCAGTTCACTGAGCAAGGAGTAGGTCTTGTCTATTACATATTGGGTGTATGGAACGGTATCTGAGCGAATTTGAAACCCTTGTTTTATGCATCACCCCACCTCACCTTTCCCGTTAAGCAGCCATAGTGTGTTTTCTAAACGTGTGACTCTGTTCTGTTTTGTAATTCAGTTCAAGTGTAGCGGTTTTTACATTCCCTCTATAAGTGATAGCTTATGATAAGTGTCTTTTTCTGTGTGACTTATTTCACTTAGAATCGTCGTAACTAACTCCACTCATCTTGCTTCTACTAGCCTTATGACATTGATTTCATGTCTGAGTGATATTCCATTGTACATAAGGACCACAACTTCTTTATCCATTTTTCTCTTTCCTGGGATATTTAAGGTGTCATGAAGTGGAGGTTCTTGTCAACAGAGCAGCCCTAATCTTTCCGGTGCCTGTGTTTTGCTGATTTTTAGTTTTTCCAATTTATACGCCCATGAGTGGACGTGCCCTATGCTCCCTAAGCTGCTTTTTTTTCGATGTTTCAGGACACAACGTACACTTCTCCAGAGTGGCTGTTGGCAATTTACATCCCGCCCATCAGTGTAGCAAGGCTGCCATTTCTCCATGGCCTGTCCTGCATTTCTGGTTTTGACACATTTTGCAGCATGGCCCTTTTGACCGATGGGAAGCGAGACTTCTTTGTAGCACTGATTTGCCTTTCCAGGTTGCTTGGTTGGCCAAAAAGCGCGTATGCGTTTTTTCCTGAATATATTCAGGAAAAAACGCATACGCCCTTTTTGGCCAAGGGCATCATTGTCGACGTTTTGCCGCTTTTCATGTGCTTTAAAGGCGATTCGTATCTACCTCCTGAAATCTGTTTCCTGCAATTCTGCCTTGCTTTCAAATCCTCTTCGTTGCCTTCCCTCAATATATCTGTGGATGAGAGTTATCATTTATAACTCTGCGGGTTTGTGAATTGCAGTTTCCCTGAGCTCCATTTTTCAACTGTCTTTTTTGGGAGCTGGCCTCAAATGCGCGGGATTGCCTCAGGCCCTATTCTGCTTCTGGGCGGCAGGTTGAGCCTGTGGTTAATTCTTCTTCCTGTTGGGAAAATAGAGTGACCTGTGCCTGTCCCATCACCTAGATCTAGTCTCTCATTGGTTGCCCCACTTCCCGTTCATCCTCAGGACAAATTGCAACCTGTAGGGAAAAGGAGGTTAAAGGTGCTGATTCTCCAAGTAGGGAGATTGCTAGTAAAGTAGCTGGAATGGCGAAACCGAGCACAAGGAGATGAGAAATGCGGTGCGTTTTAGAAACCTTTCAAAATCACACGGTGTACCATATTCTGGGTTTCTCATGCATGTTTTCGATGTAGGAAGATGTCCTTGAACCTGGAGATTTGGGACCCATGGGATGGGTACCACGCAGTATTACTTTAAAGGGTCTGCGTTTGCTCACCCAACCTCACCCAACCTCTTAGCCCCAAGAGTGTCCACCCTTATGTCTCATCCAGCTGTGGGTCTTGATATGGTCAATCCAGGTTGCATCACTGCCTCTGAACGAATTTTGTAAGAATTTCTCTCTCTTTCACTGTCTTTGTTTTACGGGTTTTTAAAAGTAATTTATTTTTATAATGGGGTTTAGCTGCTTTTCATGGCTGTGTTTATGCGGCTTTACACCCACTTGACTCACTTCCAGAGAGATATCAATACATAGGTTTTAAGATTCTTACTACTCACATATATTCTTGTGCGGTGAATAGGGGGTGTTGAGTCCAGTTAACTGAGCAAGGAGTAGGTCTTGTCTATTACATATTGGGTGTATGGAACGGTATCTGAGCGAATTTGAAACCCTTGTTTTATGCATCACCCCACCTCACCTTTCCCGATAAGCAGCCATAGTGTGTTTTCTAAACGTGTGACTCTGTTCTGTTTTGTAATTCAGTTCAAGTGTAGCGGTTTTTACATTCCCTCTATAAGTGATAGCTTATGATAAGTGTCTTTTTCTGTGTGACTTATTTCACTTAGAATCGTCGTACCTAACTCCACTCATCTTGCTTCTACTAGCCTTATGACATTGATTTCATGTCTGAGTGATATTCCATTGTACATAAGGACCACAACTTCTTTATCCATTTTTCTCTTTCCTGGGATGTTTAAGGTGTCATGAAGTGGAGGTTCTTGTCAACAGAGCAGCCCTAAACTTTCGGGTGCCTGTGTCGTGCTGATTTTTAGTTTTTCCAATTTATACGCCCATGAGTGGACGTGCCCTATGCTCCCTAAGCTGTTTTTTTTCGATGTTTCAGGACACAACGTACACTTCTCCAGAGTGGCTGTTGGCAATTTACATCCCGCCCATCAGTGTAGCAAGGCTGCCATTTCTCCATGGCCTGTCCTGCATTTCTGGTTTTGACACATTTTGCAGCATGGCCCTTTTCACCGATGGGAAGCGAGACTTCTTTGTAGCGCTGATTTGCCTTTCCAGGTTGCTTGGTTGGCCAAAAAGGGCGTATGCGTTTTTTCCTGAATATATTCAGGAAAAAACGCATACGCCCTTTTTGGCCAAGGGCATCATTGTCGACGTTTTGCCGCTTTTCATGTGCTTTAAAGGCGATTGGTATCTACCTCCTGAAATCTGTTTCCTGCAATTCTGCCTTGCTTTCAAATCCTCTTCGTTGCCTTCCCTCAATATATCTGTGGATGAGAGTTATCATTTATAACTCTGCGGGTTTGTGAATTGCAGTTTACCTGAGCTCCATTTTTCAACTGTCTTTTTTGGGAGCTGGCCGCAAAAGCGCGGGATTGCCTCAGGCCCTATTCTGCTTCTGGGCGGCAGGCTGAGCCTGTGGTTAATTCTTCTTCCTGTTGGGAAAATAGAGTGACCTGTGCCTGTCCCAACACCTAGATCTAGTCTCTCATTGGTTGCCCCTCTTCCCGTTCATCCTCAGGACAAATTGCAACCTGTAGGGAACAGGAGGTTAAAGGTGCTGATTCTCCAAGTAGGGAGATTGCTAGTAAAGTAGCTGGAATGGCGAAACCGAGCACAAGGAGATGAGAAATGCGGTGCGTTTTAGAAACCTTTCAAAATCACACGGTGTACCATCTTCTGGGTTTCTCATGCATGTTTTCGATGTAGGAAGATGCCCTTGAACCTGGAGATTTGGGACCCATGGGATGGGTACCACGCAGTATTACTTTAAAGGGTCTGCGTTTGCTCACCCAACCTCACCCAACCTCTCAGCCCCAAGAGTGTCCACCCTTATGTCTCATCCAGCTGTTGGTCTTGATATGCTCAATCCAGGTTGCATCACAGCCCCTGAACGAATTTTGTAAGAATTTCTCTCTCTTTCACTGTCTTGGTTTTACGGGTTCTTAAAAGTAATTTATTTTTATAATGGGGTTTAGCTGCTTTTCATGGCTCTGTTTATGCGGCTTTACACCCACTTGACTCACTTCCAGAGAGATATCAATATATAGGTTTTAAGATTCTTACTAGTCACATATATTCTTGTGTGGTGAATAGGGGGTGTTGAGTCCACTTCACTGAGCAAGGAGTAGGTCTTGTCTATTACATATTGGGTGTATGGAACGGTATCTGAGCGAATTTGAAACCCTTGTTTTATGCATCACCCCACCTCACCTTTCCCGTTAAGCAGCCATAGTGTGTTTTCTAAACGTGTGACTCTGTTCTGTTTTGTAATTCAGTTCAAGTGTAGCGGTTTTTACATTCCCTCTATAAGTGATAGCTTATGATAAGTGTCTTTTTCTGTGTGACTTATTTCACTTAGAATCGTCGTACCTAACTCCACTCATCTTGCTTCTACTAGCCTTATGACATTGATTTCATGTCTGAGTGATATTCCATTGTACATAAGGACCACAAATTCTTTATCCATTTTTCTCTTTCCTGGGATATTTAAGGTGTCATGAAGTGGAGGTTCTTGTCAACAGAGCAGCCCTAAACTTTCCGGTGCCTGTGTCTTTCTGATTTTTAGTTTTTCCAATTTATACGCCCATGAGTGGACGTGCCCTATGCTCCCTAAGCTGCTTTTTTTTCGATGTTTCAGGACACAACTTACACTTCTCCAGAGTGGCTGTTGGCAATTTACATCCCGCCCATCAGTGTAGCAAGGCTGCCATTTCTCCATGGCCTGTCCTGCATTTCTGGTTTTGACACATTTTGCAGCATGGCCCTTTTGACCGATGGGAAGCGAGACTTCTTTGTAGCGCTGGTTTGCCTTTCCAGGTTGCTTGGTTGGCCAAAAAGGGCGTATGCGTTTTTTCCTGAATATATTCAGGAAAAAACGCATACGCCCTTTTTGGCCAAGGGCATCATTGTCGACGTTTTGCCGCTTTTCATGTGCTTTAAAGGCGATTCGTATCTACCTCCTGAAATCTGTTTCCTGCAATTCTGCCTTGCTTTCAAATCCTCTACGTTGCCTTCCCTCAATATATCTGTGGATGAGAGTTATCATTTATAACTCTGCGGGTTTGTGAATTGCAGTTTCCCTGAGCTCCATTTTTCAACTGTCTTTTTTGGGAGCTGGCCGCAAAAGCGCGGGATTGCCTCAGGCCCTATTCTGCTTCTGGGTGGCAGGCTGAGCCTGTGGTTAATTCTTCTTCCTGTTGGGAAAATAGAGTGACCTGTGCCTGTCCCAACACCTAGATCTAGTCTCTCATTGGTTGCCCCTCTTCCCGTGCATCCTCAGGACAAATTGCAACCTGTAGGGAACAGGAGGTTAAAGGTGCTGATTCTCCAAGTAGGGAGATTGCTAGTAAAGTAGCTGGAATGGCGAAACCGAGCACAAGGAGATGAGAAATGCGGTGCGTTTTAGAAACCTTTCAAAATCACATGGTGTACCATCTTCTGGGTTTCTCATGCATGTTTTCGATGTAGGAAGATGTCCTTGAACCTGGAGATTTGGGACCCATGGGATGGGTACCACGCAGTATTACTTTAAAGGGTCTGCGTTTGCTCACCCAACCTCACCCAACCTCTCAGCCCCAAGAGTGTCCACCCTTATGTCTCATCCAGCTGTGGGTCTAGATATGGTCAATCCAGGTTGCATCACAGCCTCTGAACGTGTTTTGTAAGAATTTCTCTCTCTTTCACTGTCTTTGTTTTACGGGTTTTTAAAAGTAATTTATTTTTATAATGGGGTTTAGCTGCTTTTCATGGCTGTGTTTATGCGGCTTTACACCCACTTGACTCACTTCCAGAGAGATATCAATACATAGGTTTTAAGATTCTTACTAGTCACATATATTCTTGTGCGGTGAATAGGGGGTGTTGAGTCCAGTTCACTGAGCAAGGAGTAGGTCTTGTCTATTACATATTGGGTGTATGGAACGGTATCTGAGCGAATTTGAAACCCTTGTTTTATGCATCACCCCACCTCACCTTTCCCGTTAAGCAGCCATAGTGTGTTTTCTAAACGTGTGACTCTGTTCTGTTTTGTAATTCAGTTCAAGTGTAGCGGTTTTTACATTCCCTCTATAAGTGATAGCTTATGATAAGTGTCTTTTTCTGTGTGACTTATTTCACTTAGAATCGTCGTAGCTAACTCCACTCATCTTGCTTCTACTAGCCTTATGACATTGATTTCATGTCTGAGTGATATTCCATTGTACATAAGGACCACAACTTCTTTATCCATTTTTCTCTTTCCTGGGATATTTAAGGTGTCATGAAGTGGAGGTTCTTGTCAACAGAGCAGACCTAAACTTTCGGGTGCCTGTGTCTTGCTGATTTTTAGTTTTTCCAATTTATATGCCCATGAGTGGACGTGCCCTATGCTCCCTAAGCTGTTTTTTTTTCGATGTTTCAGGACACAACGTACACTTCTCCAGAGTGGCTGTTGGCAATTTACATCCCGCCCATCAGTGTAGCAAGGCTGCCATTTCTCCATGGCCTGTCCTGCATTTCTGGTTTTGACACATTTTGCAGCATGGCCCTTTTGACCGATGGGAAGCGAGACTTCTTTGTAGCACTGATTTGCCTTTCCAGGTTGCTTGGTTGGCCAAAAAGCGCGTATGCGTTTTTTCCTGAATATATTCAGAAAAAAACGCATACGCCCTTTTTGGCCAAGGGCATCATTGTCGACGTTTTGCCGCTTTTCATGTGCTTTAAAGGCGATTCGTATCTACCTCCTGAAATCTGTTTCCTGCAATTCTGCCTTGCTTTCATATCCTCTTCGTTGCCTTCCCTCAATATATCTGTGGATGAGAGTTATCATTTATAACTCTGCGGGTTTGTGAATTGCAATTTCCCTGAGCTCCATTTTTCAACTGTCTTTTTTGGGAGCTGGCCGCAAAAGCGCGGGATTGCCTCAGGCCCTATTCTGCTTCTGGGCGGCAGGTTGAGCCTGTGGTTAATTCTTCTTCCTGTTGGGAAAATAGAGTGACCTGTGCCTGTCCCATCACCTAGATCTAGTCTCTCATTGGTTGCCCCACTTCCCGTTCATCCTCAGGACAAATTGCAACCTGTAGGGAACAGGAGGTTAAAGGTGCTGATTCTCCAAGTAGGGAGATTGCTAGTAAAGTAGCTGGAATGGCGAAACCGAGCACAAGGAGATGAGAAATGCGGTGTGTTTTAGAAACCTTTCAAAATCACACGGTGTACCATCTTCTGGGTTTCTCATGCATGTTTTCGATGTAGGAAGATGTCCTTGAACCTGGAGATTTGGGACCCATGGGATGGGTACCACGCAGTATTACTTTAAAGGGTCTGCGTTTGCTCACCCAACCTCACCCAACCTCTTAGCCCCAAGAGTGTCCACCCTTATGTCTCATCCAGCTGTGGGTCTTGATATGGTCAATCCAGGTTGCATCACTGCCTCTGAACGAATTTTGTAAGAATTTCTCTCTCTTTCACTGTCTTTGTTTTACGGGTTTTTAAAAGTAATTTATTTTTATAATGGGGTTTAGCTGCTTTTCATGGCTGTGTTTATGCGGCTTTACACCCACTTGACTCACTTCCAGAGAGATATCAATACATAGGTTTTAAGATTCTTACTACTCACATATATTCTTGTGCGGTGAATAGGGGGTGTTGAGTCCAGTTCACTGAGCAAGGAGTAGGTCTTGTCTATTACATATTGGGTGTATGGAACGGTATCTGAGCGAATTTGAAACCCTTGTTTTATGCATCACCCCACCTCACCTTTCCCGTTAAGCAGCCATAGTGTGTTTTCTAAACGTGTGACTCTGTTCTGTTTTGTAATTCAGTTCAAGTGTAGCGGTTTTTACATTCCCTCTATAAGTGATAGCTTATGATAAGTGTCTTTTTCTGTGTGACTTATTTCACTTAGAATCGTCGTACCTAACTCCACTCATCTTTCTTCTACTAGCCTTATAACATTGATTTCATGTCTGAGTGATATTCCATTGTACATAAGGACCACAACTTCTTTATCCATTTTTCTCTTTCCTGGGATATTTAAGGTGTCATGAAGTGGAGGTTCTTGTCAACAGAGCAGACCTAAACTTTCGGGTGCCTGTGTCTTGCTGATTTTTAGTTTTTCCAATTTATATGCCCATGAGTGGACGTGCCCTATGCTCCCTAAGCTGTTTTTTTTTTCGATGTTTCAGGACACAACGTACACTTCTCCAGAGTGGCTGTTGGCAATTTACATCCCGCCCATCAGTGTAGCAAGGCTGCCATTTCTCCATGGCCTGTCCTGCATTTCTCGTTTTGACACTTTTTGCAGCATGGCCCTTTTCACCGATGGGAAGCGAGACTTCTTTGTAGCGCTGATTTGCCTTTCCAGGTTGCTTGGTTGGCCAAAAAGGGCGTATGCGTTTTTTCCTGAATATATTCAAGAAAAAACGCATACGCCCTTTTTGGCCAAGGGCATCATTGTCAAAGTTTTGCCGCTTTTCTTGTGCTTTAAAGTCGATTCGTATCTACCTCCTGAAATCTGTTTCCTGCAATTCTGCCTTGCTTTAAATTCCTCTTCGTTGCCTTCCCTCAATATATTTGTGGACGAGAGTTATCATTTATAACTCTGTGGGTTTGTGAATTGCAGTGCCCCTGAGCTCCATTTTTCAACTGTCTTTTTTCGGAGCTGGCCGCAAAAGCGCGGGATTGCCTCAGTCCCTATTCTGGTTCCGGGCGACAGGCTGAGCCTGTGGTTAATTCTTCTTCCTGATGGGAAAATAGAATGACCTGTGCCTGTCCCAACACCTAGATCTAGTCTCTCATTGGTTGCCCCTCTTCCCGTTCATCCTCTGGACAAATTGCAACCTGTAGGGAACAGGAGGTTAAAGGTGCTGATTCTCCAAGTAGGGAGATTGCTAGTAAAGTAGCTGGAATGGCGAAACCGAGCACAAGGAGATGAGAAATGAGGTGCGTTTTAGAAACCTTTCAAAATCACACGGTGTACCATCTTCTGGGTTTCTCATGCATGTTTTCGATGTAGGAAGATGCCCTTGAACCTGGAGATTTGGGACCCATGGGATGGATACCACGCAGTATTATTTTAAAGGGTCTGCGTTTGCTCACCCAACCTCACCCAACCTCTCAGCCCCAAGAGTGTCCACCATTATGTCTCATCCAGCTGTGTGTCTAGATATGGTCAATCCAGGTTGCGTCACAGCCTCTGAACGAATTTTGTAAGAATTTCTCTCTCTTTCACTGTCTTTGTTTTACGGGTTTTTAAAAGTAATTTATTTTTATAATGGGGTTTAGCTGCTTTTCATGGCTGTGTTTATGCGGCTTTACACCCACTTGACTCACTTCCAGAGAGATATCAATACATAGGTTTTAAGATTCTTACTAGTCACATATATTCTGTGCGGTGAATAGGGGGTGTTGAGTCCAGTTTACTGAGCAAGGAGTAGGTCTTGTCTATTACATATTGGGTGTATGGAACGGTATCTGAGCGAATTTGAAACCCTTGTTTTATGCATCACCCCACCTCACCTTTCCCGATAAGCAGCCATAGTGTGTTTTCTAAACGTGTGACTCTGTTCTGTTTTGTAATTCAGTTCAAGTGTAGCGGTTTTTACATTCCCTCTATAAGTGATAGCTTATGATAAGTGTCTTTTTCTGTGTGACTTATTTCACTTAGAATCGTCGTACCTACTCCACTCATCTTGCTTCTACTAGCCTTATGACATTGATTTCATGTCTGAGTGACATTCCATTGTACATAAGGACCACAACTTCTTTATCCATTTTTCTCTTTCCTGGGATATTTAAGGTGTCATGAAGTGGAGGTTCTTGTCAACAGAGCAGCCCTAAACTTTCGGGTGCCTGTGTCGTGCTGATTTTTAGTTTTTCCAATTTATACGCCCATGAGTGGACGTGCCCTATGCTCCCTAAGCTGTTTTTTTTCGATGTTTCAGGACACAACGTACACTTCTCCAGAGTGGCTGTTGGCAATTTACATCCCGCCCATCAGTGTAGCAAGGCTGCCATTTCTCCATGGCCTGTCCTGCATTTCTGGTTTTGACACATTTTGCAGCATGGCCCTTTTCACCGATGGGAAGCGAGACTTCTTTGTAGCGCTGATTTGCCTTTCCAGGTTGCTTGGTTGGCCAAAAAGGGCGTATGCGTTTTTTCCTGAATATATTCAAGAAAAAACGCATACGCCCTTTTTGGCCAAGGGCATCATTGTCAAAGTTTTGCCGCTTTTCTTGTGCTTTAAAGTCGATTCGTATCTACCTCCTGAAATCTGTTTCCTGCAATTCTGCCTTGCTTTAAATTCCTCTTCGTTGCCTTCCCTCAATATATTTGTGGACGAGAGTTATCATTTATAACTCTGTGGGTTTGTGAATTGCAGTGCCCCTGAGCTCCATTTTTCAACTGTCTTTTTTCGGAGCTGGCCGCAAAAGCGCGGGATTGCCTCAGTCCCTATTCTGGTTCCGGGCGACAGGCTGAGCCTGTGGTTAATTCTTCTTCCTGATGGGAAAATAGAATGACCTGTGCCTGTCCCAACACCTAGATCTAGTCTCTCATTGGTTGCCCCTCTTCCCGTTCATCCTCAGGACAAATTGCAACCTGTAGGGAACAGGAGGTTAAAGGTGCTGATTCTCCAAGTAGGGAGATTGCTAGTAAATTAGCTGGAATGGCGAAACCGAGCACAAGGAGATGAGAAATGAGGTGCGTTTTAGAAACCTTTCAAAATCACACGGTGTACCATCTTCTGGGTTTCTCATGCATGTTTTCGATGTAGGAAGATGCCCTTGAACCTGGAGATTTGGGACCCATGGGATGGATACCACGCAGTATTATTTTAAAGGGTCTGCATTTGCTCACCCAACCTCACCCAACCTCTCAGCCCCAAGAGTGTCCACCCTTATGTCTCATCCAGCTGTGGGTCTAGATATGGTCAATCCAGGTTGCATCACAGCCCCTGAACGAATTTTGTAAGAATTTCTCTCTCTTTCACTGTCTTTGTTTTACGGGTTATTAAAAGTAATTTATTTTTATAATGGGGTTTAGCTGCTTTTCATGGCTGTGTTTATGCGGCTTTACACCCACTTGACTCACTTCCAGACAGATATCAATACATAGGTTTTAAGATTCTTACTAGTCACATATATTCTTGTGTGGTGAATAGGGGGTGTTGAGTCCAGTTCACTGAGCAAGGAGTAGGTCTTGTCTATTACATATTGGGTGTATGGAACGGTATCTGAGCGAATTTGAAACCCTTGTTTTATGCATCACCCCACCTCACCTTTCCCGTTAAGCAGCCATAGTGTGTTTTCTAAACGTGTGACTCTGTTCTGTTTTGTAATTCAGTTCAAGTGTAGCGGTTTTTACATTCCCTCTATAAGTGATAGCTTATGATAAGTGTCTTTTTCTGTGTGACTTATTTCACTTAGAATCGTCGTACCTACTCCACTCATCTTGCTTCTACTAGCCTTATGACATTGATTTCATGTCTGAGTGACATTCCATTGTACATAAGGACCACAACTTCTTTATCCATTTTTCTCTTTCCTGGGATATTTAAGGTGTCATGAAGTGGAGGTTCTTGTCAACAGAGCAGCTCTAAACTTTCGGGTGCCTCTGTCTTGCTGATTTTTAGTTTTTCCAATTTAAAGGCCCATGAGTGGACGTGCCCTATGCTCCCTAACCTGTTTTTTTTCGATGTTTCAGGACACAACGTACACTTCTCCAGAGTGGCTGTTGGCAATTTACATCCCGCCCATCAGTGTAGCAAGGCTGCCATTTCTCCATGGCCTGTCCTGCATTTCTGGTTTTGACACATTTTGCAGCATGGCCCTTTTGACCGATGGGAAGCGAGACTTCTTTGTAGCACTGATTTGACTTTCCAGGTTGCTTGGTTGGCCAAAAAGGGCGTATGCGTTTTTTCCTGAATATATTCAGGAAAAAACGCATACGCCCTTTTTGGCCAAGGGCATCATTGTCGACGTTTTGCCGCTTTTCATGTGCTTTAAAGGCGATTCGTATCTACCTCCTGAAATCTGTTTCCTGCAATTCTGCCTTGCTTTCAAATCCTCTTCGTTGCCTTCCCTCAATATATCTGTGGATGAGAGTTATCATTTATAACTCTGCGGGTTTGTGAATTGCAATTTCCCTGAGCTCCATTTTTCAACTGTCTTTTTTGGGAGCTGGCCGCAAAAGCGCGGGATTGCCTCAGGCCCTATTCTGCTTCTGGGCGGCAGGTTGAGCCTGTGGTTAATTCTTCTTCCTGTTGGGAAAATAGAGTGACCTGTGCATGTCCCATCACCTAGATCTAGTCTCTCATTGGTTGCCCCACTTCCCGTTCATCCTCAGGACAAATTGCAACCTGTAGGGAACAGGAGGTTAAAGGTGCTGATTCTCCAAGTAGGGAGATTGCTAGTAAAGTAGCTGGAATGGCGAAACCGAGCACAAGGAGATGAGAAATGCGGTGCGTTTTAGAAACCTTTCAAAATCACACGGTGTACCATATTCTGGGTTTCTCATGCATGTTTTCGATGTAGGAAGATGTCCTTGAACCTGGAGATTTGGGACCCATGGGATGGGTACCACGCAGTATTACTTTAAAGGGTCTGCGTTTGCTCACCCAACCTCACCCAACCTCTTAGCCCCAAGAGTGTCCACCCTTATGTCTCATCCAGCTGTGGGTCTTGATATGGTCAATCCAGGTTGCATCACAGCCTCTGAACGAATTTTGTAAGAATTTCTCTCTCTTTCACTGTCTTTGTTTTACGGGTTTTTAAAAGTAATTTATTTTTATAATGAGGTTTAGCTGCTTTTCATGGCTGTGTTTATGCGGCTTTACACCCACTTGACTCACTTCCAGAGAGATATCAATACATAGGTTTTAAGATTCTTACTACTCACATATATTCTTGTGCGGTGAATAGGGGGTGTTCAGTCCAGTTCACTGAGCAAGGAGTAGGTCTTGTCTATTACATATTGGGTGTATGGAACGGTATCTGAGCGAATTTGAAACCCTTGTTTTATGCATCACCCCACCTCACCTTTCCCGTTAAGCAGCCATAGTGTGTTTTCTAAACGTGTGACTCTGTTCTGTTTTGTAATTCAGTTCAAGTGTAGCGGTTTTTACATTCCCTCTATAAGTGATAGCTTATGATAAGTGTCTTTTTCTGTGTGACTTATTTCACTTAGAATCGTCGTACCTAACTCCACTCATCTTGCTTCTACTAGCGTTTTGACATTGTTATCATGTCTGAGTGATATTCCATTGTACATAAGGACCACAACGTCTTTATCCATTTTTCTCTTTCCTAGTATATTTAAGGTGTCATGAAGTGGAGGTTCTTGTCAACAGAGCACCCCTAAATTTTCCGGTGCCTGTGTCTTGCTGATTTTTAGTTTTTCCAATTTATACGCCCATGAGTCGACATGCCCTATGCTCCCTAAGCTGTTTTTTTTTCAATGTTTCAGGACACAACATACACTTCTCCAGAGTGGTTGTTGGCAATTTACATCCCGCCCATCAGTGTAGCAAGGCTGCCATTTCTCCATGGCCTGTCCTGCATTTCTGGTTTTGACACTTTTTGCAGCATGGCCCTTTTCACCGATGGGAAGCGAGACTTCTTTGTAGCGCTGATTTGCCTTTCCAGGTTGCTTGGTTGGCCAAAAAGGGCGTATGCGTTTTTTCCTGAATATATTCAGGAAAAAACGCATACGCCCTTTTTGGCCAAGGGCATCATTGTCGACGTTTTGCCGCTTTTCATGTGCTTTAAATTCGATTCGTATCTACCTCCTGAAATCTGTTTCCTGCAATTCTGCCTTGCTTTCAAATCCTCTTCGTTGCCTTCCCTCAATATATTTGTGGACGAGAGTTATCATTTATAACTCTGCAGGTTTGTGAATTGCAGTGCCCCTGAGCTTCATTTTTCAACTGTCTTTTTTGGGAGCTGGCCACAAAAACACGGGATTGCCTCAGGCCCTATTCTGATTCCGGGCGGCAGGCTGAGCCTGTGGTTAATTCTTCTTCCTGTTGGGAAAATAGAGTGACCTGTGCCTGTCCCAACACCTAGATCTAGTCTCTCATTGGTTGCCCCTCTTCCCGTTCATCCTCAGGACACATTGCAACCTGTAGGGAACAGGAGGTTAAAGGTGCTGATTCTCCAAGTAGGGAGATTGCTAGTAAAGTAGCTGGAATGGCGAAACCGAGCACAAGGAGATGAGAAATGAGGTGCGTTTTAGAAACCTTTCAAAATCACACGGTGTACCATCTTCTGGGTTTCTCATGCATGTTTTCGATGTAGGAAGATGCCCTTGAACCTGGAGATTTGGGACCCATGGGATGGATACCACGCAGTATTATTTTAAAGGGTCTGCGTTTGCTCACCCAACCTCACCCAACCTCTCAGCCCCAAGAGTGTCCACCATTATGTCTCATCCAGCTGTGTGTCTAGATATGGTCAATCCAGGTTGCGTCACAGCCTCTGAACGAATTTTGTAAGAATTTCTCTCTCTTTCACTGTCTTGGTTTTACGGGTTTTTAAAAGTAATTTATTTTTATAATGGGGTTTAGCTGCTTTTCATGGCTGTGTTTATGCGGCTTTACACCCACTTGATTCACTTCCAGAGAGATATCAATACATAGGTTTTAAGATTCTTACTAGTCACATATAGTCTGTGCGGTGAATAGGGGGTGTTGAGTCCAGTTAACTGAGCAAGGAGTAGGTCTTGTCTATTACATATTGGGTGTATGGAACGGTATCTGAGCGAATTTAAAACCCTTGTTTTATGCATCACCCCACCTCACCTTTCCCGATAAGCAGCCATAGTGTGTTTTCTAAACGTGTGACTCTGTTCTGTTTTGTAATTCAGTTCAAGTGTAGCGGTTTTTACATTCCCTCTATAAGTGATAGCTTATGATAAGTGTCTTTTTCTGTGTGACTTATTTCACTTAGAATCGTCGTACCTACTCCACTCATCTTGCTTCTACTAGCCTTATGACATTGATTTCATGTCTGAGTGACATTCCATTGTACATAAGGACCACAACTTCTTTATCCATTTTTCTCTTTCCTGGGATATTTAAGGTGTCATGAAGTGGAGGTTCTTGTCAACAGAGCAGCCCTAAACTTTCGGGTGCCTGTGTCGTGCTGATTTTTAGTTTTTCCAATTTATACGCCCATGAGTGGACGTGCCCTATGCTCCCTAAACTGTTTTTTTTCGATGTTTCAGGACACAACGTACACTTCTCCAGAGTGGCTGTTGGCAATTTACATCCCGCCCATCAGTGTAGCAAGGCTGCCATTTCTCCATGGCCTGTCCTGCATTTCTGGTTTTGACACTTTTTGCAGCATGGCCCTTTTCACCGATGGGAAGCGAGACTTCTTTGTAGCGCTGATTTGCCTTTCCAGGTTGCTTGGTTGGCCAAAAAGGGCGTATGCGTTTTTTCCTGAATATATTCAAGAAAAAACGCATACGCCCTTTTTGGCCAAGGGCATCATTGTCAAAGTTTTGCCGCTTTTCTTGTGCTTTAAAGTCGATTCATATCTACCTCCTGAAATCTGTTTCCTGCAATTCTGCCTTGCTTTCAATTCCTCTTCGTTGCCTTCCCTCAATATATTTGTGGACGAGAGTTATCATTTATAACTCTGCGGGTTTGTGAATTGCAGTGCCCCTGAGCTCCATTTTTCAACTGTCTTTTTTGGGAGCTGGCCGCAAAAACACGGGATTGCCTCAGGCCCTATTCTGGTTCCAGGCGACAGGCTGAGCCTGTGGTTAATTCTTCTTCCTGTTGGGAAAATAGAGTGACCTGTGCCTGTCCCAACACCTAGATATAGTCTCTCATTGGTTGCCCCTCTTCCCGTTCATCCTCAGGACAAATTGCAACCTGTAGGGAACAGGAGGTTAAAGGTGCTGATTCTCCAAGTAGGGAGATTGCTAGTAAAGTAGCTGGAATGGCGAAACCGAGCACAAGGAGATGAGAAATGAGGTGCGTTTTAGAAACCTTTCAAAATCACACGGTGTACCATCTTCTGGGTTTCTCATGCATGTTTTCGATGTAGGAAGATGCCCTTGAACCTGGAGATTTGGGACCCATGGGATGGGTACCACGCAGTATTACTTTAAAGGGTCTGCGTTTGCTCACCCAACCTCACCCAACCTCTCAGCCCCAAGGGTGTCCACCCTTATGTCTCATCCAGCTGTGGGTCTAGATATGGTCAATCCAGTTTGCGTCACAGCCTCTGAACGAATTTTGTAAGAATTTCTCTCTCTTTCACTGTCTTTGTTTTACGGGTTTTTAAAAGTAATTTATTTTTATAATGGGGTTTAGCTGCTTTTCATGGCTGTGTTTATGCGGCTTTACACCCACTTGACTCACTTCCAGAGAGATATCAATACATAGGTTTTAAGATTCTTACTAGTCACATATATTCTTGTGTGGTGAATAGGGGGTGTTGAGTCCAGTTCACTGAGCAAGGAGTAGGTCTTGTCTATTACATATTGGGTGTATGGAACGGTATCTGAGCGAATTTGAAACCCTTGTTTTATGCATTACCCCACCTCACCTTTCAAGTTAAGCAGCCATAGTGTGTTTTCTAAACCTGTGACTCTGTTCTGTTTTGTAATTCAGTTCAGGTGTAGCGGTTTTTACATTCCCTCTATAAGTGATAGCTTATGATAAGTGTCTTTTTCTGTGTGACTTATTTCACTTAGAATCGTTGTACCTAACTCCACTCATCTTGCTTCTACTAACCTTATGACATTGATTTCATGTCTCAGTGATATACCATTGTACATAAGGACCACAACTTCTTTATCCATTTTTCTCTTTCCTGGGATATTTAAGGTGTCATGAAGTGGAGGTTCTTGTCAACTGAGCAGCCCTAAACTTTCGGGTGCCTGTGACTTGCTGATTTTTAGTTTTTCCAATTTATACGCCCATGAGTGGACGTGCCCTATGCTCCCTAAGCTGTTTTTTTTCGATGTTTCAGGACACAACGTACACTTCTCCAGAGTGGCTGTTGGCAATTTACATCCCGTCCATCAGTGTAGCAAGGCTGCCATTTCTCCATGGCCTGTCCTGCATTTCTGGTTTTGACACTTTTTGCAGCATGGCCCTTTTCACCGATGGGAAGCGAGACTTCTTTGTAGCGCTGATTTGCCTTTCCAGGTTGCTTGGTTGGCCAAAAAGGGCGTATGCGTTTATTCCTGAATATATTCAGGAAAAAAAGCATACGCCCTTTTTGGCCAAGGGCATCATTGTCGACGTTTTGCCGCTTTTCATGTGCTTTAAAGGCGATTCGTATCTACCTCCTGAAATCTGTTTCCTGCAATTCTGCCTTGCTTTCAAATCCTCTTCGTTGCCTTCCCTCAATATATTTGTGGACGAGAGTTATCATTTATAACTCTGCAGGTTTGTGAATTGCAGTGCCCCTGAGCTCCATTTTTCAACTGTCTTTTTTGGGAGCTTGCCGCAAAAACACGGGATTGCCTCAGGCCCTATTCTGGTTCCGGGCGGCAGGCTGAGCCTGTGGTTAATTCTTCTTCCTGTTGCGAAAATAGAGTGACCTGTGCCTGTCCCAACACCTAGATCTAGTCTCTCATTGGTTGCCCCTCTTCCCGTTCATCCTCAGGACAAATTGCAACCTGTAGGGAACAGGAGGTTAAAGGTGCTGATTCTCCAAGTAGGGAGATTGCTAGTAAAGTAGCTGGAATGGCGAAACCGAGCACAAGGAGATGAGAAATGAGGTGCGTTTTAGAAACCTTTCAAAATCACACGGTGTACCATCTTCTGGGTTTCTCATGCATGTTTTCGATGTAGGAAGATGCCCTTGAACCTGGAGATTTGGGACCCATGGGATGGGTACCACGCAGTATTACTTTAAAGGGTCTGCGTTTGCTCACCCAACCTCACCCAACCTCTCAGCCCCAAGGGTGTCCACCCTTATGTCTCATCCAGCTGTGGGTCTAGATATGGTCGATCCAGGTTGCGTCACAGCCTCTGAACGAATTTTGTAAGAATTTCTCTCTCTTTCACTGTCTTTGTTTTACGGGTTTTTAAAAGTAATTTATTTTTATAATGGGGTTTAGCTGCTTTTCATGGCTGTGTTTATGCGGCTTTACACCCACTTGACTCACTTCCAGAGAGATATCAATACATAGGTTTTAAGATTCTTACTAGTCACATATATTCTTGTGTGGTGAATAGGGGGTGTTGAGTCCAGTTCACTGAGCAAGGAGTAGGTCTTGTCTATTACATATTGGGTGTATGGAACGGTATCTGAGCGAATTTGAAACCCTTGTTTTATGCATCACCCCACCTCACCTTTCCCGTTAAGCAGCCATAGTGTGTTTTCTAAACGTGTGACTCTCTTCTGTTTTGTAATTCAGTTCAGGTGTAGCGGTTTTTACATTCCCTCTATAAGTGATAGCTTATGATAAGTGTCTTTTTCTGTGTGACTTATTTCACTTAGAATCGTCGTACCTAACTCCACTCATCTTGCTTCTACTAGCCTTATGACATTGATTTCATGTCTGAGTGATATTCCATTGTACATAAGGACCACAACTTCTTTATCCATTTTTCTCTTTCCTGGGATGTTTAAGGTGTCATGAAGTGGAGGTTCTTGTCAACAGAGCAGCCCTAAACTTTCGGGTGCCTGTGACTTGCTTATTTTTAGTTTTTCCAATTTATATGCCCATGAGTGGACGTGCCCTATGCTCCCTAAGCTGTATTTTTTCGATGTTTCAGGACACAACGTACACTTCTCCAGAGTGGCTGTTGGCAATTTACATCCCGCCCATCAGTGTAGCAAGGCTGCCATTTCTCCATGGCCTGTCCTGCATTTCTGGTTTTGACACTTTTTGCAGCATGGCCCTTTTGACCGATGGGAAGCGAGACTTCTTTGTAGCGCTGATTTGCCTTTCCAGGTTGCTTGGTTGGCCAAAAAGGGCGTATGCGTTTATTCCTGAATATATTCAGGAAAAAACGCATACGCCCTTTTTGGCCAAGGGCATCATTGTCGACGTTTTGCCGCTTTTTATGTGCTTTAAAGGCGATTCGTATCTACCTCCTGAAATCTGTTTCCTGCAATTCTGCCTTGCTTTCAAATCCTCTTCATTGCCTTCCCTCAATATATTTGTGGACGAGAGTTATCATTTATAAATTTGCAGGTTTGTGAATTGCAGTGCTCATGTGCTCCAATTTTCAACTGTCTTTTTTGGGAGCTGGCCGCAAAAGTACGGGATTGCCTCAGGCCCTATTGTGGTTCCCGGCGGCAGGCTGAGCCTCTGGTTAATTCTTCTTCCTGATGGGAAAATAGAGTGACCTGTGCCTGTCCCAACACCTAGATCTAGTCTCTCATTGGTTGCCCCTCTTCCCGTTCATCCTCAGGACAAATTGCAACCTGTAGGGAACAGGAGCTTAAAGGTGCTGATTCTCCAAGTAGGGAGATTGCTAGTAAAGTAGCTGGAATTGCGAACCCGAACACAAGGAGATGAGAAATGAGGTGCGTTTTAGAAATCTTTCAAAATCACACGGTGTACCATCTTCTGGGTTTCTCATGCATGTTTTCGATGTAGGAAGATGCCCTTGAACCTGGAGATTTGGGACCCATGGGATGGGTACCACGCAGTATTACTTTAAAGGGTCTGCGTTTGCTCACCCAACCTCACCCAAACTCTCAGCCCCAAGAGTGTCCACACTTATGTCTCATCCAGGTGTGCGTCTAGATATGGTCAATCCAGGTTGCATCACAGCCCCTGAACGAATTTTGTAACAATTTCTCTGTCTTTCACTGTCTTTGTTTTACGGGTTTTTAAAAGTAATTTATTTTTATAATGGGGTTTAGCTGCTTTTCATGGCTGTGTTTATGCGGATTTACAACCACTTGACTCACTTCCAGAGAGATATCAATACATAGGTTTCACGATTCTTACTAGTCAGATATATTCTTGTGTGGTGAATAGGGGGTGTTGAGTCCAGTTCACTGAGCAAGGAGTTGGTCTTGTCTATTACATATTGGGTGTATGGAACTGTATCTGAGCGAATTTGAAACCCTTGTTTTATGCATCACCCCACCTCACCTTTCCCGTTAAGCAGCCATAGTGTGTTTTCTAAACGTGTGAATCTGTTCTGTTTTGTAATTCAGTTCAAGTGTAGCGGTTTTTACATTCCCTCTATAAGTGATAGCTTATAATTAGTGTCTTTTTCTGTGTGACTTATTTCACTTAGAATCGTCGTACCTAAGTCCACTCATCTTGCTTCTACTAGCCTTATGACATTGATTTCATGTCTGAGTGATATTCCATTGTACATAATGAACACAAATTCTTTATCCATTTTTCTCTTTCCTGGGATATTTAAGGTGTCAGGAAGTGGAGGTTCTTGTCAACAGAGCAGCCCTAAACTTTGGGGTGCCTGTGTCTTGCTGATTTTTATTTTTCCCAATTTATACGTCCATGAGTGGACGTGCCCTATCCTCCCTAAGCTGTGTTTTTTCGATGTTTCAGGACACACCGTACACTTCTCCAGAGTGGCTGTTGGCAATTTACATCCCGCCCATCATCGTAGCAAGGCTGCCATTTCTCCATGGCCTATCCTGCATTTCTGGTTTTGACACTTTTTGCAGCATGGCCCTTTTGACCGATGGGAAGCGAGACTTCTTTGTAGCGCTGATTTGCCTTTCCAGGTTGCTTGGTTGGCCAAAAAGGGCGTATGCGTGTTTTCCTGAATATACTCAGGAAAAAACGCATAAGCCCTTTTTGGCCAAGGGCATCATTGTCGACGTTTTCCCGCTTTTCATGTGGTTTTAAGTCGATTTGAATCTACCTCCTGAAATCTGTTTCCTGCAATTCTGCCTTGCTTTCAAATACTCTTCTTTGCCTTCCCTCAATATATTTGTGGACGAGAGTTATCATTTATAACTCTTCAGTTTTTTGAACTGAAGTGCCCCTGAGCTCCATTTTTCAAGTGGCTTTATTGGGAGCTGGCCGCAAATGCGCAGGATTCCCTCAGGTCCTATTCTGCTTCTGGGCAGCAGGCTGAGCCTGTGGTTAATTCTTCTTCCTGATGGGAAAATAGAGTGACCTGTGCCTGTCCCAACACGTAGATCTAGTCTCTCATTGGTTGCCCCTCTTCCGTTTCATCCTCAGGACAAATTGCAACCTGTTCGGAACAGGAGGTTAAAGGTGCTGATTCTCCAAGTAGGGAGATTGCTAGTAAAGTAGCTGGAATGGCGAACCCGAACACAAGGAGATGAGAAATGAGGTGCGTTTTAGAAACCTTTCAAAATCACACGGTGTACCATCTTCTGGGTTTCTCATGCATGTTTTCGATGTAGGAAGATGCCCTTGAACCTGGAGATTTGGGACCCATGGGTTGGGTACCACGCAGTATTACTTTAAAGGGTCTGTGTTTTTGCACCCAACCTCACCAAAACTCTAAGCCCCAAGAGTGTCCACCCTTATGTCTCATCCAGCTGTGGGTCTAGATATGGTCAATCCAGGTTGCATCACAGCCCCTGAAAGAATTTTGTAAGAATTTCTCTCTCTTTCACTGTCTTTGTTTTACGGGTTTTTAAAAGTAATTAATTTTTATAATGGGGTTTAGCTGCTTTTCCCTGCTGTGTTAATGCGGCTTTACACCCAGGTGACTCACTTCCAGAGAGATATCAATACATAGGTTTTAAGATTCTTACTAGTCAGATATATTCTTGGGCGGTGAATAGGGGGTGTGGAGTCCAGTTCACTGAGCAAGGAGTAGGTCTTGTCTATTACATATTGGGTGTATGGAACAGTATCTGAGCTAATTTGAAACCTTTGTTTTATGCATCACCCCACCTCACCTTTCCCGTTAAGCATCCATAGTGTGTTTTCTAAACGTGTGACTCTGTTCTCTTTTGTTATTCAGTTCAAGTGTAGCAGTTTTTACATTCCCTCTATAAGTGATAGCTTATGATAAGTGTCTTTTTCTGTGTGACTTATTTCACTTAGAATCGTCGTACCTAAATCCACTCATCTTGCTTCTACTAGCCTTATGACATTGATTTCATGTCTGAGTGATATTCCATTGTACATAAGGACCACAACTTCTTTATCCATTTTTCTCTTTCCTGGGATATTTAAGGTGTCATGAAGTGGAGGTTCTTGTCAACAGAGCAGCCCTAAACTTTGGGGTGCCGGTGTCTTGCTGCTTTTTAGTTTTCCCAATTTATACGCCCATGAGTGGACGTGCCCTATGCTCCCTAAGCTGTGTTTTTTCGATGTTTCAGGACACACCGTACACTTCTCCAGAGTGGCTGTTGGCAATTTACATCCCGCCCATCATCGTAGCACGGCTGCCATTTCTCCATGGCCTGTCCTGCATTTCTGGTTTTGACACTTTTTGCAGCATGGCCCTTTTGACCGATGGGAAGCGAGACTTCTTTGTAGCGCTGATTTGCCTTTCCAGGTTGCTTGGTTGGCCAAAAAGGGCGTATGCGTTTATTCCTGAATATATTCAGGAAAAAACGCATACGCCCTTTTTGGCCAAGGGCATCATTGTCGAAGTTTTGCCGCTTTTTATGTGCTTTAAAGGCGATTCGTATCTACCTCCTGAAATCTGTTTCCTGCAATTCTGCCTTGCTTTCAAATCCTCTTCATTGCCTTCCCTCAATATATTTGTGGACGAGAGTTATCATTTATAAATTTGCAGGTTTGTGAATTGCAGTGCTCATGTGCTCCAATTTTCAACTGTCTTTTTTGGGAGCTGGCCGCAAAAGTGCGGGATTGCCTCAGGCCCTATTGTGGTTCCCGGCGGCAGGCTGAGCCTCTGGTTAATTCTTCTTCCTGATGGGAAAATAGAGTGACCTGTGCCTGTCCCAACACCTAGATCTAGTCTCTCATTGGTTGTCCCTCTTCCCGTTCATCCTCAGGACAAATTGCAACCTGTAGGGAACAGGAGCTTAAAGGTGCTGATTCTCCAAGTAGGGAGATTGCTAGTAAAGTAGCTGGAATGGCGAACCCGAACACAAGGAGATGAGAAATGAGGTGCGTTTTAGAAATCTTTCAAAATCACACGGTGTACCATTTTCTGGCTTTCTCATGCATATTTTCGATGTAGGAAGATGCCCTTGAACCTGGAGATTTGGGACCCATGGGATGGGTACCACGCAGTATTACTTTAAAGGGTCTGCGTTTGCTCACCCAACCTCACCCAAACTCTCAGCCCCAAGAGTGTCCACACTTATGTCTCATCCAGGTGTGGGTCTAGATATGGTCAATCCAGGTTGCATCACAGCCCCTGAACGAATTTTGTAACAATTTCTCTCTCTTTCACTGTCTTTGTTTTACGGGTTTTTAAAAGTAATTTATTTTTATAATGGGGTTTAGCTGCTTTTCACGGCTGTGTTAATGCGGCTTTACACCGAGGTGACTCACTTCCAGAGAGATATCAATACATAGGTTTTAAAATTCTTACTAGTCAGATATATTCTTGGGCGGTGACTAGGGGGTGTGGAGTCCAGTTCACTGAGCAAGGAGTAGGTCTTGTCTATTACATATTGGGAGTATTGAACAGTATCTGAGCTAATTTGAAACCCTTGTTTTATGCATCACCCCAACTCACCTTTCCCGTTAAGCATCCATAGTGCGTTTTCTAAACGTGTGACTCTGTTCTCTTTTGTAATTCAGTTCAAGTGTAGCGGTTTTTACATTCCCTCTATAAGTGCTAGCTTATGATAAGTGTCTTTTTCTGTGTGACGTATTTCACTTAGAATCGTCGTACCTAAATCCACTCATCTTGCTTCTACTAGCCTTATAACATTGATTTCATGTCTGAGTGATATTCCATTGTACATAAGGACCACAACTTCTTTATCCACTTTTCTCTTTCCTGGGATATTTAATGTGTCATGAAGTGGAGGTTCTTGTCAACAGAGCAGCCCTAAACTTTGGGGTGCCTTTGTCTTGCTGATTTTTAGTTTTCCCAATTTATACGCCCATGAGTGGACGTGCCCTATGCTCCCTAAGCTGTGTTTTTTCGATGTTTCAGGACACACCGTACACTTCTCTAGAGTGGCTGTGGGCAATTTACATCCCACCCATCAGCGTAGCAAGGCTGCCATTTCTCCATGGCCTGTCCTGTATTTCTGGTTTTGACACTTTTTGCAGCATGGCCCTTTTGACCGATGGGAAGCGAGACTTCTTTGTAGCGCTGATTTGCCTTTCCAGGTTGCTTGGTTGGCCAAAAAGGGCGTATGCGTTTTTTCCTGAATATATTCAGGAAAAAACGCATACGCCCTTTTTGGCCAAGGGCATCATTGTAGAAGTTTTGCCACTTTTCATGTGCTTTAAAGGCGATTCGAATCTCCCTCCTGAAACCTGTTTCCTGCAATTCTGCCTTGCTTTCAAATCCTCTTCGTTGCCTTCCCTCAATATATTTGTGGACGAGAGTTATCATTTATAAATTTGCAGGTTTGTGAATTGCAGTGCCCCTGAGCTGCATTTTTCAACTGTCTTTTTTGGGAGCTGGCCACAAAAGTGCGGGATTGCCTCAGGCCCAATTCTGGATCCGGGCGGCAGCATGCGCCTGTGGTTAATTCTTCTTCCTGATGGGAAAATAGAGTGACCTGTGCCTGTCCCAACACCTAGATCTAGTCTCTCATTGGTTGCCCCTCTTCCCGTTCATCCTCAGGACAAATTGCAACCTGTAGGGAACAGGAGCTTAAAGGTGCTGATTCTCCAAGTAGGGAGATTGCTAGTAAAGTAGCTGGAATTGCGAACCCGAACACAAGGAGATGAGAAATGAGGTGCGTTTTAGAAATCTTTCAAAATCACACGGTGTACCATCTTCTGGGTTTCTCATGCATGTTTTCGATGTAGGAAGATGCCCTTGAACCTGGAGATTTGGGACCCATGGGATGGGTACCACGCAGTATTACTTTAAAGGGTCTGCGTTTGCTCACCCAACCTCACCCAAACTCTCAGCCCCAAGAGTGTCCACACTTATGTCTCATCCAGGTGTGGGTCTAGATATGGTCAATCCAGGTTGCATCACAGCCCCTGAACGAATTTTGTAACAATTTCTCTGTCTTTCACTGTCTTTGTTTTACGGGTTTTTAAAAGTAATTTATTTTTATAATGGGGTTTAGCTGCTTTTCATGGCTGTGTTTATGCGGATTTACAACCACTTGACTCACTTCCAGAGAGATATCAATACATAGGTTTTACGATTCTTACTAGTCAGATATATTCTTGTGTGGTGAATAGGGGGTGTTGAGTCCAGTTCACTGAGCAAGGAGTTGGTCTTGTCTATTACATATTGGGTGTATGGAACTGTATCTGAGCGAATTTGAAACCCTTGTTTTATGCATCACCCCACCTCACCTTTCCCGTTAAGCAGCCATAGTGTGTTTTCTAAACGTGTGAATCTGTTCTGTTTTGTAATTCAGTTCAAGTGTAGCGGTTTTTACATTCCCTCTATAAGTGATAGCTTATAATTAGTGTCTTTTTCTGTGTGACTTATTTCACTTAGAATCGTCGTACCTAAGTCCACTCATCTTGCTTCTACTAGCCTTATGACATTGATTTCATGTCTGAGTGATATTCCATTGTACATAATGACCACAAATTCTTTATCCATTTTTCTCTTTCCTGGGATATTTAAGGTGTCAGGAAGTGGAGGTTCTTGTCAACAGAGCAGCCCTAAACTTTGGGGTGCCTGTGTCTTGCTGATTTTTATTTTTCCCAATTTATACGTCCATGAGTGGACGTGCCCTATCCTCCCTAAGCTGTGTTTTTTCGATGTTTCAGGACACACCGTACACTTCTCCAGAGTGGCTATTGGCAATTTACATCCCGCCCATCATCGTAGCAAGGCTGCCATTTCTCCATGGCCTATCCTGCATTTCTGGTTTTGACACTTTTTGCAGCATGGCCCTTTTGACCGATGGGAAGCGAGACTTCTTTGTAGCGCTGATTTGCATTTCCAGGTTGCTTGGTTGGCCAAAAAGGGCGTATGCGTGTTTTCCTGAATATACTCAGGAAAAAACGCATAAGCCCTTTTTGGCCAAGGGCATCATTGTCGACGTTTTCCCGCTTTTCATGTGGTTTTAAGTCGATTTGAATCTACCTCCTGAAATCTGTTTCCTGCAATTCTGCCTTGCTTTCAAATACTCTTCTTTGCCTTCCCTCAATATATTTGTGGACGAGAGTTATCATTTATAACTCTTCAGTTTTTTGAACTGAAGTGCCCCTGAGCTCCATTTTTCAAGTGGCTTTATTGGGAGCTGGCCGCAAATGCGCAGGATTCCCTCAGGTCCTATTCTGCTTCTGGGCAGCAGGCTGAGCCTGTGGTTAATTCTTCTTCCTGATGGGAAAATAGAGTGACCTGTGCCTGTCCCAACACGTAGATCTAGTCTCTCATTGGTTGCCCCTCTTCCGTTTCATCCTCAGGACAAATTGCAACCTGTTCGGAACAGGAGGTTAAAGGTGCTGATTCTCCAAGTAGGGAGATTGCTAGTAAAGTAGCTGGAATGGCGAACCCGAACACAAGGAGATGAGAAATGAGGTGCGTTTTAGAAACCTTTCAAAATCACACGGTGTACCATCTTCTGGGTTTCTCATGCATGTTTTCGATGTAGGAAGATGCCCTTGAACCTGGAGATTTGGGACCCATGGGTTGGGTACCACGCAGTATTACTTTAAAGGGTCTGTGTTTTTGCACCCAACCTCACCAAAACTCTAAGCCCCAAGAGTGTCCACCCTTATGTCTCATCCAGCTGTGGGTCTAGATATGGTCAATCCAGGTTGCATCACAGCCCCTGAAAGAATTTTGTAAGAATTTCTCTCTCTTTCACTGTCTTTGTTTTACGGGTTTTTAAAAGTAATTAATTTTTATAATGGGGTTTAGCTGCTTTTCCCTGCTGTGTTAATGCGGCTTTACACCCAGGTGACTCACTTCCAGAGAGATATCAATACATAGGTTTTAAGATTCTTACTAGTCAGATATATTCTTGGGCGGTGAATAGGGGGTGTGGAGTCCAGTTCACTGAGCAAGGAGTAGGTCTTGTCTATTACATATTGGGTGTATGGAACAGTATCTGAGCTAATTTGAAACCTTTGTTTTATGCATCACCCCACCTCACCTTTCCCGTTAAGCATCCATAGTGTGTTTTCTAAACGTGTGACTCTGTTCTCTTTTGTTATTCAGTTCAAGTGTAGCAGTTTTTACATTCCCTCTATAAGTGATAGCTTATGATAAGTGTCTTTTTCTGTGTGACTTATTTCACTTAGAATCGTCGTACCTAAATCCACTCATCTTGCTTCTACTAGCCTTATGACATTGATTTCATGTCTGAGTGATATTCCATTGTACATAAGGACCACAACTTCTTTATCCATTTTTCTCTTTCCTGGGATATTTAAGGTGTCATGAAGTGGAGGTTCTTGTCAACAGAGCAGCCCTAAACTTTGGGGTGCCGGTGTCTTGCTGCTTTTTAGTTTTCCCAATTTATACGCCCATGAGTGGACGTGCCCTATGCTCCCTAAGCTGTGTTTTTTCGATGTTTCAGGACACACCGTACACTTCTCCAGAGTGGCTGTTGGCAATTTACATCCCGCCCATCATCGTAGCACGGCTGCCATTTCTCCATGGCCTGTCCTGCATTTCTGGTTTTGACACTTTTTGCAGCATGGCCCTTTTGACCGATGGGAAGCGAGACTTCTTTGTAGCGCTGATTTGCCTTTCCAGGTTGCTTGGTTGGCCAAAAAGGGCGTATGCGTTTATTCCTGAATATATTCAGGAATAAACGCATACGCCCTTTTTGGCCAAGGGCATCATTGTCGACGTTTTGCCGCTTTTTATGTGCTTTAAAGGCGATTCGTATCTACCTCCTGAAATCTGTTTCCTGCAATTCTGCCTTGCTTTCAAATCCTCTTCATTGCCTTCCCTCAATATATTTGTGGACGAGAGTTATCATTTATAAATTTGCAGGTTTGTGAATTGCAGTGCTCATGTGCTCCAATTTTCAACTGTCTTTTTTGGGAGCTGGCCGCAAAAGTGCGGGATTGCCTCAGGCCCTATTGTGGTTCCCGGCGGCAGGCTGAGCCTCTGGTTAATTCTTCTTCCTGATGGGAAAATAGAGTGACCTGTGCCTGTCCCAACACCTAGATCTAGTCTCTCATTGGTTGTCCCTCTTCCCGTTCATCCTCAGGACAAATTGCAACCTGTAGGGAACAGGAGCTTAAAGGTGCTGATTCTCCAAGTAGGGAGATTGCTAGTAAAGTAGCTGGAATGGCGAACCCGAACACAAGGAGATGAGAAATGAGGTGCGTTTTAGAAATCTTTCAAAATCACACGGTGTACCATTTTCTGGCTTTCTCATGCATATTTTCGATGTAGGAAGATGCCCTTGAACCTGGAGATTTGGGACCCATGGGATGGGTACCACGCAGTATTACTTTAAAGGGTCTGCGTTTGCTCACCCAACCTCACCCAAACTCTCAGCCCCAAGAGTGTCCACACTTATGTCTCATCCAGGTGTGGGTCTAGATATGGTCAATCCAGGTTGCATCACAGCCCCTGAACGAATTTTGTAACAATTTCTCTCTCTTTCACTGTCTTTGTTTTACGGGTTTTTAAAAGTAATTTATTTTTATAATGGGGTTTAGCTGCTTTTCACGGCTGTGTTAATGCGGCTTTACACCGAGGTGACTCACTTCCAGAGAGATATCAATACATAGGTTTTAAAATTCTTACTAGTCAGATATATTCTTGGGCGGTGACTAGGGGGTGTGGAGTCCAGTTCACTGAGCAAGGAGTAGGTCTTGTCTATTACATATTGGGAGTATTGAACAGTATCTGAGCTAATTTGAAACCCTTGTTTTATGCATCACCCCAACTCACCTTTCCCGTTAAGCATCCATAGTGCGTTTTCTAAACGTGTGACTCTGTTCTCTTTTGTAATTCAGTTCAAGTGTAGCGGTTTTTACATTCCCTCTATAAGTGCTAGCTTATGATAAGTGTCTTTTTCTGTGTGACGTATTTCACTTAGAATCGTCGTACCTAAATCCACTCATCTTGCTTCTACTAGCCTTATAACATTGATTTCATGTCTGAGTGATATTCCATTGTACATAAGGACCACAACTTCTTTATCCACTTTTCTCTTTCCTGGGATATTTAATGTGTCATGAAGTGGAGGTTCTTGTCAACAGAGCAGCCCTAAACTTTGGGGTGCCTTTGTCTTGCTGATTTTTAGTTTTCCCAATTTATACGCCCATGAGTGGACGTGCCCTATGCTCCCTAAGCTGTGTTTTTTCGATGTTTCAGGACACACCGTACACTTCTCTAGAGTGGCTGTGGGCAATTTACATCCCACCCATCAGCGTAGCAAGGCTGCCATTTCTCCATGGCCTGTCCTGTATTTCTGGTTTTGACACTTTTTGCAGCATGGCCCTTTTGACCGATGGGAAGCGAGACTTCTTTGTAGCGCTGATTTGCCTTTCCAGGTTGCTTGGTTGGCCAAAAAGGGCGTATGCGTTTTTTCCTGAATATATTCAGGAAAAAACGCATACGCCCTTTTTGGCCAAGGGCATCATTGTAGAAGTTTTGCCACTTTTCATGTGCTTTAAAGGCGATTCGAATCTCCCTCCTGAAACCTGTTTCCTGCAATTCTGCCTTGCTTTCAAATCCTCTTCGTTGCCTTCCCTCAATATATTTGTGGACGAGAGTTATCATTTATAAATTTGCAGGTTTGTGAATTGCAGTGCCCCTGAGCTGCATTTTTCAACTGTCTTTTTTGGGAGCTGGCCACAAAAGTGCGGGATTGCCTCAGGCCCAATTCTGGATCCGGGCGGCAGCATGCGCCTGTGGTTAATTCTTCTTCCTGATGGGAAAATAGAGTGACCTGTGCCTGTCCCAACACCTAGATCTAGTCTCTCATTGGTTGCCCCTCTTCCCGTTCATCCTCAGGACAAATTGCAACCTGTAGGGAACAGGAGCTTAAAGGTGCTGATTCTCCAAGTAGGGAGATTGCTAGTAAAGTAGCTGGAATTGCGAACCCGAACACAAGGAGATGAGAAATGAGGTGCGTTTTAGAAATCTTTCAAAATCACACGGTGTACCATCTTCTGGGTTTCTCATGCATGTTTTCGATGTAGGAAGATGCCCTTGAACCTGGAGATTTGGGACCCATGGGATGGGTACCACGCAGTATTACTTTAAAGGGTCTGCGTTTGCTCACCCAACCTCACCCAAACTCTCAGCCCCAAGAGTGTCCACACTTATGTCTCATCCAGGTGTGGGTCTAGATATGGTCAATCCAGGTTGCATCACAGCCCCTGAACGAATTTTGTAACAATTTCTCTGTCTTTCACTGTCTTTGTTTTACGGGTTTTTAAAAGTAATTTATTTTTATAATGGGGTTTAGCTGCTTTTCATGGCTGTGTTTATGCGGATTTACAACCACTTGACTCACTTCCAGAGAGATATCAATACATAGGTTTTACGATTCTTACTAGTCAGATATATTCTTGTGTGGTGAATAGGGGGTGTTGAGTCCAGTTCACTGAGCAAGGAGTTGGTCTTGTCTATTACATATTGGGTGTATGGAACTGTATCTGAGCGAATTTGAAACCCTTGTTTTATGCATCACCCCACCTCACCTTTCCCGTTAAGCAGCCATAGTGTGTTTTCTAAACGTGTGAATCTGTTCTGTTTTGTAATTCAGTTCAAGTGTAGCGGTTTTTACATTCCCTCTATAAGTGATAGCTTATAATTAGTGTCTTTTTCTGTGTGACTTATTTCACTTAGAATCGTCGTACCTAAGTCCACTCATCTTGCTTCTACTAGCCTTATGACATTGATTTCATGTCTGAGTGATATTCCATTGTACATAATGACCACAAATTCTTTATCCATTTTTCTCTTTCCTGGGATATTTAAGGTGTCAGGAAGTGGAGGTTCTTGTCAACAGAGCAGCCCTAAACTTTGGGGTGCCTGTGTCTTGCTGATTTTTATTTTTCCCAATTTATACGTCCATGAGTGGACGTGCCCTATCCTCCCTAAGCTGTGTTTTTTCGATGTTTCAGGACACACCGTACACTTCTCCAGAGTGGCTATTGGCAATTTACATCCCGCCCATCATCGTAGCAAGGCTGCCATTTCTCCATGGCCTATCCTGCATTTCTGGTTTTGACACTTTTTGCAGCATGGCCCTTTTGACCGATGGGAAGCGAGACTTCTTTGTAGCGCTGATTTGCATTTCCAGGTTGCTTGGTTGGCCAAAAAGGGCGTATGCGTGTTTTCCTGAATATACTCAGGAAAAAACGCATAAGCCCTTTTTGGCCAAGGGCATCATTGTCGACGTTTTCCCGCTTTTCATGTGGTTTTAAGTCGATTTGAATCTACCTCCTGAAATCTGTTTCCTGCAATTCTGCCTTGCTTTCAAATACTCTTCTTTGCCTTCCCTCAATATATTTGTGGACGAGAGTTATCATTTATAACTCTTCAGTTTTTTGAACTGAAGTGCCCCTGAGCTCCATTTTTCAAGTGGCTTTATTGGGAGCTGCCCGCAAATGCGCAGGATTCCCTCAGGTCCTATTCTGCTTCTGGGCAGCAGGCTGAGCCTGTGGTTAATTCTTCTTCCTGATGGGAAAATAGAGTGACCTGTGCCTGTCCCAACACGTAGATCTAGTCTCTCATTGGTTGCCCCTCTTCCGTTTCATCCTCAGGACAAATTGCAACCTGTTCGGAACAGGAGGTTAAAGGTGCTGATTCTCCAAGTAGGGAGATTGCTAGTAAAGTAGCTGGAATGGCGAACCCGAACACAAGGAGATGAGAAATGAGGTGCGTTTTAGAAACCTTTCAAAATCACACGGTGTACCATCTTCTGGGTTTCTCATGCATGTTTTCGATGTAGGAAGATGCCCTTGAACCTGGAGATTTGGGACCCATGGGTTGGGTACCACGCAGTATTACTTTAAAGGGTCTGTGTTTTTGCACCCAACCTCACCAAAACTCTAAGCCCCAAGAGTGTCCACCCTTATGTCTCATCCAGCTGTGGGTCTAGATATGGTCAATCCAGGTTGCATCACAGCCCCTGAAAGAATTTTGTAAGAATTTCTCTCTCTTTCACTGTCTTTGTTTTACGGGTTTTTAAAAGTAATTAATTTTTATAATGGGGTTTAGCTGCTTTTCCCTGCTGTGTTAATGCGGCTTTACACCCAGGTGACTCACTTCCAGAGAGATATCAATACATAGGTTTTAAGATTCTTACTAGTCAGATATATTCTTGGGCGGTGAATAGGGGGTGTGGAGTCCAGTTCACTGAGCAAGGAGTAGGTCTTGTCTATTACATATTGGGTGTATGGAACAGTATCTGAGCTAATTTGAAACCTTTGTTTTATGCATCACCCCACCTCACCTTTCCCGTTAAGCATCCATAGTGTGTTTTCTAAACGTGTGACTCTGTTCTCTTTTGTTATTCAGTTCAAGTGTAGCAGTTTTTACATTCCCTCTATAAGTGATAGCTTATGATAAGTGTCTTTTTCTGTGTGACTTATTTCACTTAGAATCGTCGTACCTAAATCCACTCATCTTGCTTCTACTAGCCTTATGACATTGATTTCATGTCTGAGTGATATTCCATTGTACATAAGGACCACAACTTCTTTATCCATTTTTCTCTTTCCTGGGATATTTAAGGTGTCATGAAGTGGAGGTTCTTGTCAACAGAGCAGCCCTAAACTTTGGGGTGCCGGTGTCTTGCTGCTTTTTAGTTTTCCCAATTTATACGCCCATGAGTGGACGTGCCCTATGCTCCCTAAGCTGTGTTTTTTCGATGTTTCAGGACACACCGTACACTTCTCCAGAGTGGCTGTTGGCAATTTACATCCCGCCCATCATCGTAGCACGGCTGCCATTTCTCCATGGCCTGTCCTGCATTTCTGGTTTTGACACTTTTTGCAGCATGGCCCTTTTGACCGATGGGAAGCGAGACTTCTTTGTAGCGCTGATTTGCCTTTCCAGGTTGCTTGGTTGGCCAAAAAGGGCGTATGCGTTTATTCCTGAATATATTCAGGAATAAACGCATACGCCCTTTTTGGCCAAGGGCATCATTGTCGACGTTTTGCCGCTTTTTATGTGCTTTAAAGGCGATTCGTATCTACCTCCTGAAATCTGTTTCCTGCAATTCTGCCTTGCTTTCAAATCCTCTTCATTGCCTTCCCTCAATATATTTGTGGACGAGAGTTATCATTTATAAATTTGCAGGTTTGTGAATTGCAGTGCTCATGTGCTCCAATTTTCAACTGTCTTTTTTGGGAGCTGGCCGCAAAAGTGCGGGATTGCCTCAGGCCCTATTGTGGTTCCCGGCGGCAGGCTGAGCCTCTGGTTAATTCTTCTTCCTGATGGGAAAATAGAGTGACCTCTGCCTGTCCCAACACCTAGATCTAGTCTCTCATTGGTTGCCCCTCTTCCCGTTCATCCTCAGGACAAATTGCAACCTGTAGGGAACAGGAGCTTAAAGGTGCTGATTCTCCAAGTAGGGAGATTGCTAGTAAAGTAGCTGGAATGGCGAACCCGAACACAAGGAGATGAGAAATGAGGTGCGTTTTAGAAATCTTTCAAAATCACACGGTGTACCATTTTCTGGCTTTCTCATGCATATTTTCGATGTAGGAAGATGCCCTTGAACCTGGAGATTTGGGACCCATGGGATGGGTACCACGCAGTATTACTTTAAAGGGTCTGCGTTTGCTCACCCAACCTCACCCAAACTCTCAGCCCCAAGAGTGTCCACACTTATGTCTCATCCAGGTGTGGGTCTAGATATGGTCAATCCAGGTTGCATCACAGCCCCTGAACGAATTTTGTAACAATTTCTCTCTCTTTCACTGTCTTTGTTTTACGGGTTTTTAAAAGTAATTTATTTTTATAATGGGGTTTAGCTGCTTTTCACGGCTGTGTTAATGCGGCTTTACACCGAGGTGACTCACTTCCAGAGAGATATCAATACATAGGTTTTAAAATTCTTACTAGTCAGATATATTCTTGGGCGGTGACTATGGGGTGTGGAGTCCAGTTCACTGAGCAAGGAGTAGGTCTTGTCTATTACATATTGGGAGTATTGAACAGTATCTGAGCTAATTTGAAACCCTTGTTTTATGCATCACCCCAACTCACCTTTCCCGTTAAACATCCATAGTGCGTTTTCTAAACGTGTGGCTCTGTTCTCTTTTGTAATTCAGTTCAAGTGTAGCGGTTTTTACATTCCCTCTATAAGTGATAGCTTATGATAAGTGTTTTTTTCTGTGTGACGTATTTCACTTAGAATCGTCGTACCTAAATCCACTCATCTTGCTTCTACTAGCCTTATAACATTGATTTCATGTCTGAGTGATATTCCATTGTACATAACGACCACAACTTCTTTATCCACTTTTCTCTTTCCTGGGATATTTAATGTGTCATGAAGTGGAGGTTCTTGTCAACAGAGCAGCCCTAAACTTTGGGGTGCCTTTGTCTTGCTGATTTTTAGTTTTCCCAATTTATACGCCCATGAGTGGACGTGCCCTATGCTCCCTAAGCTGTGTTTTTTCGATGTTTCAGGACACACCGTACACTTCTCTAGAGTGGCTGTGGGCAATTTACATCCCGCCCATCAGCGTAGCAAGGCTGCCATTTCTCCATGGCCTGTCCTGTATTTCTGGTTTTGACACTTTTTGCAGCGTGGCCCTTTTGACCGATGGGAAGCGAGACTTCTTTGTAGCGCTGATTTGCCTTTCCAGGTTGCTTGGTTGGCCAAAAAGGGCGTATGTGTTTTTTCCTGAATATATTCAGGAAAAAACGCATACGCCCTTTTTGGCCAAGGACATCATTGTCCACGTTTTGCCGCTTTTCATGTGCTTTAAAGGCGATTCGAATCTACCTCCTGAAATCTGTTTCCTGCAATTCTGCCTTGCTTTCAAATCCTCTTCGTTGCCTTCCCTCAATATATCTGTGGATGAGAGTTATCATTTATAACTCTGCGGGTTTGTGAATTGCAGTTTCCCTGAGCTCCATTTTTCAACTGTCTTTTTTGGGAGCTGGCCGCAAAAGCGCGGGATTGCCTCAAGCCCTATTCTGCTTCTGGGTGGCAGGCTGAGCCTGTGGTTAATTCTTCTTCCTGTTGGGAAAATAGAGTGACCTGTGCCTGTCCCAACACCTAGATCTAGTCTCTCATTGGTTGCCCCTCTTCCCGTTCATCCTCAGGACAATTTGAAACCTGTAGGGAACAGGAGGTTAAAGGTGCTGATTCTCCAAGTAGGGAGATTGCTAGTAAAGTAGCTGGAATGGCGAACCCGAGCACAAGGAGATGAGAAATGAGGTGCGTTTTAGAAACCTTTCAAAATCACACGGTGTACCATCTTCTGAGTTTCTCATGCATGTTTTCGATGTAGGAAGATGCCCTTGAAACTGGAGATTTGGGACCCATGGGATGGGTACCACGCAGTATTACTTTAAAGGGTCTGCGTTTGCTCACCCAACCTCACCAAAACTCTCAGCCCCAAGAGTGTCCACCCTTATGTCTCATCCATCTGTGGGTCTAGATATGGTCAATACAGGTTGCATCACAGCCCCTGAACGAATTTTGGAAGAATTTCTCTCTCTTTCACTGTCTTTGTTTTACGGGTTTTTAAAAGTAATTTATTTTTATAATGGGATTTAGCTGCTTTTCACGGCTGTGTTTATGCGGCTTTACACCCACTTGACTCACTTCCAGACAGATATCAATACATAGGTTTTAAGATTCTTACTAGTCACGTATATTCTTGTGCGGTGAATAGGGGGTGTTGAATCCAGTTCACTGAGCAAGGAGTAGGTCTTGTCTATTACATTTTGGGTGTATGGAACGGTATCTGAGCGAATTTGAAACCCTTGTTTTATGCATCACCCCACCTCACCTTTCCCGTTAAGCAGCCATAGTGTGTTTTCTAAACGTGTGACTCTGTTCTGTTTTGTAATTCAGTTCAAGAGTAGCGGTTTTTACATTCCCTCTATAAGTGATAGCTTATGATAAGTGTCTTTTTCTGTGTGACTTATTTCACTTAGAATCGTCGTACCTAAATCCACACATCTTGCTTCTCCTAGCCTTATGACATTGATTTCATGTCTGAGTGATATTCCATTGTACATAAGGACCACAACTTCTTTATCCATTTTTCTCTTTCCTGGGATATTTAAGGTGTCATGAAGTGGAGGTTCTTGTCAACAGAGCAGCCCTAAACTTTGGGGTGCCTGTGTCTTGCTGATCTTTAGTTTTCCCAATTTATACGCCCATGAGTGGACGTGCCCTATGCTCCCTAAGCTGTGTATTTTCGATGTTTCAGGACACACCGTACACTTCTCCAGAGTGGCTGTTGGCAATTTACATCCCGACCATCAGCGTAGCAAGGCTGCCATTTCTCCATGGCCTGTCCTGCATTTCTGGTTTTGACACTTTTTGCAGCATGGCCCTTTTGACCGATGGGAAGCGAGACTTCTTTGTAGCACTGATTTGCCTTTCCAGGTTGCTTGGTTGGCCAAAAAGGGCGTATGCGTTTTTTCCTGAATATATTCAGGAAAAAACGCATACGCCCTTTTTGGACAAGGGCATCATTGTCGATGTTTTGCCACTTTTCATGTGCTTTAAAGGCGATTCGAATCTACCTCCTGAAACCTGTTTCCTGCAATTCTGCCTTGCTTTTAAATCCTCTTCGTTGCCTTCCCTCAATATATTTGTGGACGAGAGTTATCATTCATAACTCAGCAGGTTGTTGAATTGCAGTGCCCCTGAGATCCATTTTTCAACTGTCTTTTTTGTGAGCTGGCCGCAAAAGCACGGGATTGCCTGAGGCCCTAATTTGGTTCCGGGCGGCAGGCTGAGCCTGTGGTTAATTCTTCTTCCTGATGGGAAAATAGAGTGACCTGTGCCTGTCCCAACACGTAGATCTAGTCTCTCATTGGTTGCCCCTCTTCCCTTTCATCCCCAGGACAAATTGCAACCTGTACGGAACAGGAGGTTAAAGGTGCTGATTCTCCAAGTAGGGAGATTGCTAGTAAAGTAGCTGGAATGGCGAACCCGAACACAAGGAGATGAGAAATGAGGTGCGTTTTAGAAACCTTTCAAAATCACACAGTGTACCATCATCTGGGTTTCTCATGCATTATTTCGATGTAGGAAGATGCCCTTGAACCTGGAGATTTGGGACCCATGGGATGGGTACCACGCAGTATTACTTTAAAGGGTCTGCGTTTGCTCACTCAACCTCACCCAACCTCTCAGCCCCAAGAGTGTCCACCCTTATGTCTCATCCAGCTGTGGGTCTAGATATGGTCAATCCAGGTTGCATCACAGCCTCTGAACGAATTGTGTAAGAATGTCTCTCTCTTTCACTGTCTTGGTTTTACGGGTTTTTAAAAGAAATTTATTTTTATAATGGGGTCTAGCTTCTTTTCACGGCTGTGTTTATGCGGCTTTACACCCACTTGACTCACTTCCAGACAGATATCAATACATAGGTTTTAAAATTCTTACTAGTCACATATATTCTTGTGCGGTGAATAGGGGGTGTTGAGTCCAGTTCACTGAGTAAGGAGTAGGTCTTGTCTATTACATATTGGGTGTATGGAACGGTATCTGAGCGAATTTGAAACCCTTGTTTTATGCATCACCCCACCTCACCTTTCCCGTTAAGCAGCCATAGTGTGTTTTCTAAACGTGTGACTCTGTTCTGTTTTGTAATTCAGTTCAAGTGTAGCGGTTTTTTCATTCCCTCTATAAGTGATAGCTTATGATAAGTGTCTTTTTCTGTGTGACTTATTTCACTTAGAATCGTCGTTCCTAAATCCACTCTTCTTGCTTCTACTAGCCTTATGACATTGATTTCATGTCTGAGTGATATTCCATTGTACATAAGGACCACAACTTCTTTATCCATTTTTCTCTTTCCTGGGATATTTAAGGTGTCATGAAGTGGAGGTTCTTGTCAACAGAGCTGCCCTAAACTTTGGGGTGCCTGTGTCTTGCTGATTTTCAGTTTTCCCAATTTATATGCCCATGAGTGGACGTGCCCTATGCTCCCTAAGCTGTGTTTTTTCGATGTTTCAGGACACACCTTACACTTCTCCAGAGTGGCTGTTGGCAATTTACATCCCGCCCATCAGCGTAGCAAGGCTGCCATTTCTCCATGGCCTGTCCTGCATTTCTGGTTTTGACACATTTTGCAGCATGGCCCTTTTGACCGATGGGAAGCGAGACGTCTTTGTAGCGCTGATTTGCCTTTCCAGGTTGCTTGGTTGGCCAAAAAGGGCGTATGCGTTTTTTCCTGAATATATTCTGAAAAAAAACGCATACGCCCTTTTTGTCCAAGGGCATTATTGTCGACGTTTTGCCGCTTTTCATGTGCTTTAAAGGCGATTCGAATCTACCTCCTGAAACCTGTTTCCTGCAATTCTGCCTTGCTTTTAAATCCTCTTCGTTGCCTTCCCTCAATATATTTGTGGACGAGAGTTATCATTTATAACTCTGCAGGTTTGTGAATTGCAGTGCCCCTGAGCTCCATTTTTCAACTGTCTTTTTTGGGAGCTGGCTGCAAAAGCACGGGATTGCCTCAGGCCCTATTCTGGTTCCCGGCGGCAGGCTGAGCCTGTGGTTAATTCTTCTTCCTGATGGGAAAATACAGTGACTTGTGCCTGTCCCAACACCTAGATCTAGTCTCTCATTGGTTGCCCCTCTTCCCGTTCATCCTCAGGAAAAATTGTAACCTGTAGGGAACAGGAGCTTAATGGTGCTGATTCTCAAAGTAGGGAGATTGCTAGTAAAGTAGCTGGAATGGCGAACCCGAGCACAAGGAGATGAGAAATGAGGTGCGTTTTAGAAACCTTTCAAAATCACACGGTGTACCATCTTCTGGGTTTCTCATGCATGTTTTCGATGTAGGAAGATGCCCTTGAACCTGGAGATTTGGGACCCATGGGATGGGTACCACACAGTATTACTTTAAAGGGTCTGCGTTTGCTCACCCAACCTCACCAAAACTCTCAGCCCCAAGAGTGTCCACCCTTATGTCTCATCCAGCTGTGGGTCTAGATATGGCCAATCCAGGTTGCATCACAGCCTCTGAACGAATTTGGTAAGAATTTCTCTCTCTTTCACTGTCTTTGTTTTACGGGTTTTTAAAAGTAATTTATTTTTATAATGGGGTTTAGCTGCTTTTCACGGCTGTGTTTATGCGGCTTTACACCCACTTGACTCACTTCCAGACATATATCAATACATAGGTTTTAAGATTCTTACTAGTCAGATATATTCTTGTGCGGTGAATAGGGGGTGTTGATTCCAGTTCACTGAGCAAGGAGTAGGTCTTGTCTATTACATATTGGGTGTATGGAACGGTATCTGAGCGAATTTGAAACCCTTGTTTTATGCATCACCCCACCTCACCCTTCCCGTTAAGCAGCCATAGTGTGTTTTCTAAACGTGAGACTCTGTTCTGTTTCGTAATTCAGTTCAAGTGTAGCGGTTTTTACATTCCCTCTATAAGTGATAGCTTATGATAAGTGTCTTTTTCTGTGTGACTTATTTCACTTAGAATCGTCATACCTAAATCCACTCATCTTGCTTCTACTAGCCTTATGACATTGATTTCATGTCTGAGTGATATTCCATTGTACATAAGGACCACAACTTCTTTATCCATTTTTCTCTTTCCTGGGATATTTAAGGTGTCATGAAGTGGAGGTTCTTGTCAACAGAGCAGCCCTAAACGTCGGGGTGCCTGTGTCTTCCTGATTTTTAGTTTTCCCAATTTATACGCCCATGAGTGGACGTGCCCTATGCTAACTAAGCTGTGTTTTTTCGATGTTTCAGGACACACCGTACACTTCTCCAGAGTGGCTGTTGGCAATTTACACCCCGCCCATCAGCGTAGCAAGGCTGCCATTTCTCCATAGACTGTCCTGCATTTCTGGTATTGAAACTTTTTGCAGCATGGCCCTTTTGACCGATGGGAAGCGAGACTTCTTTGTAGCGCTGATTTGCCTTTCCAGGTTGCTTGGTTGGCCAAAAAGGGCGTATGCGTTTTTTCCTGAATATATTCAGGAAAAAACGCATACGCCCTTTTTGGCCAAGGGCATCATTTTCGAAGTTTTGCCACTTTTCATGTGCTTTAAAGGCGATTCGAATCTACCTCCTGAAACCTGTTTCCTGCAATTCTGCCTTACTTTCAAATCCTCTTCGTTGCCTTCCCTGAATATATTTGTGGACGAGAGTTATCATTTATAACTCAGCAGGTATGTGAATGGCAGTGCCCCCTAGCTCCATTTTTCAACTGCCTTTTTGGGAGCTGGCCGCAAAAGCGCAGGATTGCCTCAGGCCCTATTCTGGTTCCCGGCGGCAGGCTGAGCCTGTGGTTAATTCTTCTTCCTGATGGGAAAATAGAGTGACCTGTGCCTGTCCCAACACCTAGACCTAGTCTCTCATTGGTTGCCCCTCTTCCCTTTCATCCTCAGGACAAATTGCAACCTGTACGGAACAGGAGGTTAAAGGTGCTGATTCTCCAAGTAGGGAGATTGTTAGTAAAGTAGCTGGAATGGCGAACCCGAACACAAGGAGATGAGAAATGAGGTGGTGCGTTTTAGAAACCTTTCAAAATCACACGGTGTACCATCTTCTGTTTTTCTCATGCATGTTTTCGATGTAGGAAGATGCCCTTGAACCTGGAGATTTGGGACCCATGGGATGGGTACCACGCAGTATTACTTTAAAGGGTCTGCGTTTGCTCACCCAAACTCTCAACCCCAAGAGTGTCCACCCTTATGTCTCATCCAGCTGTGTGTCTAGATATGGTCAATTCAGGTTGCATCACAGCCTCTGAACGAATTTTGTAAGAATTTTTCCCTTTCACTGTCTTTATTTTAAGGGGTTTTAAAAGTAATTTATTTTTATAATGGGGTTTAGCTGCTTTTCACGGCTGTGTTTATGCGGCTTTACACCCACTTGACTCACTTCCAGACAGATATCAATACATAGGTTTTAAGATTCTTACTAGTCACATATATTCTTGTGCGGTGAATAGGGGGTGTTGAGTCCAGTTCACTGAGCAAGGAGTAGGTCTTGTCTATTACATATTGGGTGTATGAAACGGTATCTGAGCGAGTTTGAAACCCTTGTTTTATGCATCACCCCACCTCACCTTTCCCGTTAAGCAGCCATAGTGTGTTTTCTAAACGTGTGACTCTGTTCTGTTTTGTAATTCAGTTCAAGTGTAGCGGTTTTTACATTCCCTCTATAAGTGATAGCTTATGATAAGTGTCTTTTTCTGTGTGACTTATTTCACTTAGAATCGTCATACCTAAATCCACTCATCTTGTTTCTACTAGCCTTATGACATTGATTTCATGTCTGAGTGATATTCCATTGTACATAAGGACCACAACTTCTTTATCCATTTTTCTCTTTCCTGGGATATTTAAGGTGTCATGAAGTGGAGGTTCTTGTCAACAGAGCAGCCCTAAACTTCGGGGTGCCTGTGTCTTACTGATTTTTAGATTTCCCAATTTATACGCCCATGAGTGGACGTGCCCTACGCTCCCTAAGCTGTGTTTTTTCGATGTTTCAGGAGACACCCTACACTTCTCCAGAGTGGCTGTTGGCAATGTACATCCCGCCCATCAGTGTAGCAAGGCTGCCATTTCTCCATGGCCAGTCCTGCATTTCTGGTTTTGACACTTTTTGCAGCATGGCCCTTTTGACCGATGGGAAGCGAGACTTCTTTGTAGCGCTGATTTGCCTTTCCAGGTTGCTTGGTTGGCCTAAAAGGGCGTATGCGTTTTTTCTTGAATATATTCAGGAAAAAACGCATACGCCCTTTTTGGACAAGGGCATCATTGTCGACGTTTTGCCGCTTTTCATGTGCTTTAAAGGCGATTCGAATCTACCTACTGAAAACTTTTTCTTGCAATTCTGCCTTGCTTTCAAATCCTCTTCGTTGCCTTCCCTCAATATATCTGTGGATGAGAGTTATCATTTATAACTCAGCGGGTTTGTGAATTGCAGTGCCCCTGAGCTCCATTTTTCAACTGTCTTTTTTGGGAGCTGACTGCAAAAGCACGGGATTGCCTCAGGCCCTATTCTGGTTCCCGGCAGCAGGCTTAGTCTGTGGTTAATTCTTCTTCCTGATGTGAAAATAGAGTGACCTGTGCCTGTCCCAACACCTAGATCTAGTCTCTCATTGGTTGCCCCTCTTCCCGTTCATCCTCAGGACAAATTGCAACCTGTAGGGAACAGGAGCTTAAAGGTGCTGATTCTCCAAGTAGGGAGATTGCTAGTAAAGTAGCTGGAATGGCGAACCCGAACACAAGGAGATGAGAAATGAGGTGCGTTTTAGAAATCTTTCAAAATCACACGGTGTACCATTTTCTGGCTTTCTCATGCATATTTTCGATGTAGGAAGATGCCCTTGAACCTGGAGATTTGGGACCCATGGGATGGGTACCACGCAGTATTACTTTAAAGGGTCTGCGTTTGCTCACCCAACCTCACCCAAACTCTCAGCCCCAAGAGTGTCCACACTTATGTCTCATCCAGGTGTGGGTCTAGATATGGTCAATCCAGGTTGCATCACAGCCCCTGAACGAATTTTGTAACAATTTCTCTCTCTTTCACTGTCTTTGTTTTACGGGTTTTTAAAAGTAATTTATTTTTATAATGGGGTTTAGCTGCTTTTCACGGCTGTGTTAATGCGGCTTTAAACCGAGGTGACTCACTTCCAGAGAGATATCAATACATAGGTTTTAAAATTCTTACTAGTCAGATATATTCTTGGGCGGTGACTATGGGGTGTGGAGTCCAGTTCACTGAGCAAGGAGTAGGTCTTGTCTATTACATATTGGGAGTATTGAACAGTATCTGAGCTAATTTGAAACCCTTGTTTTATGCATCACCCCAACTCACCTTTCCCGTTAAGCATCCATAGTGCGTTTTCTAAACGTGTGGCTCTGTTCTCTTTTGTAATTCAGTTCAAGTGTAGCGGTTTTTACATTCCCTCTATAAGTGATAGCTTATGATAAGTGTTTTTTTCTGTGTGACGTATTTCACTTAGAATCGTCGTACCTAAATCCACTCATCTTGCTTCTACTAGCCTTATAACATTGATTTCATGTCTGAGTGATATTCCATTGTACATAACGACCACAACTTCTTTATCCACTTTTCTCTTTCCTGGGATATTTAATGTGTCATGAAGTGGAGGTTCTTGTCAACAGAGCAGCCCTAAACTTTGGGGTGCCTTTGTCTTGCTGATTTTTAGTTTTCCCAATTTATACGCCCATGAGTGGACGTGCCCTATCCTCCCTAAGCTGTGTTTTTTCGATGTTTCAGGACACACCGTACACTTCTCCAGAGTGGCTGTGGGCAATTTACATCCCACCCATCAGCGTAGCAAGGCTGCCATTTCTCCATGGCCTGTCCTGTATTTCTGGTTTTGACACTTTTTGCAGCATGGCCCTTTTGACCGATGGGAAGCGAGACTTCTTTGTAGCGCTGATTTGCCTTTCCAGGTTGCTTGGTTGGCCAAAAAGGGCGTATGTGTTTTTTCCTGAATATATTCAGGAAAAAACGCATACGCCCTTTTTGGCCAAGGACATCATTGTCCACGTTTTGCCGCTTTTCATTTGCTTTAAAGGCGATTCGAATCTACCTCCTGAAATCTGTTTCCTGCAATTCTGCCTTGCTTTCAAATCCTCTTCGTTGCCTTCCCTCAATATATCTGTGGATGAGAGTTATCATTTATAACTCTGCGGGTTTGTGAATTGCAGTTTCCCTGAGCTCCATTTTTCAACTGTCTTTTTTGGGAGCTGGCCGCAAAAGCGCGGGATTGCCTCAAGCCCTATTCTGCTTCTGGGTGGCAGGCTGAGCCTGTGGTTAATTCTTCTTCCTGTTGGGAAAATAGAGTGACCTGTGCCTGTCCCAACACCTAGATCTAGTCTCTCATTGGTTGCCCCTCTTCCCGTTCATCCTCAGGACAATTTGAAACCTGTAGGGAACAGGAGGTTAAAGGTGCTGATTCTCCAAGTAGGGAGATTGCTAGTAAAGTAGCTGGAATGGCGAACCCGAGCACAAGGAGATGAGAAATGAGGTGCGTTTTAGAAACCTTTCAAAATCACACGGTGTACCATCTTCTGAGTTTCTCATGCATGTTTTCGATGTAGGAAGATGCCCTTGAAACTGGAGATTTGGGACCCATGGGATGGGTACCACGCAGTATTACTTTAAAGGGTCTGCGTTTGCTCACCCAACCTCACCAAAACTCTCAGCCCCAAGAGTGTCCACCCTTATGTCTCATCCATCTGTGGGTCTAGATATGGTCAATACAGGTTGCATCACAGCCCCTGAACGAATTTTGGAAGAATTTCTCTCTCTTTCACTGTCTTTGTTTTACGGGTTTTTAAAAGTAATTTATTTTTATAATGGGATTTAGCTGCTTTTCACGGCTGTGTTTATGCGGCTTTACACCCACTTGACTCACTTCCAGACAGATATCAATACATAGGTTTTAAGATTCTTACTAGTCACGTATATTCTTGTGCGGTGAATAGGGGGTGTTGAATCCAGTTCACTGAGCAAGGAGTAGGTCTTGTCTATTACATTTTGGGTGTATGGAACGGTATCTGAGCGAATTTGAAACCCTTGTTTTATGCATCACCCCACCTCACCTTTCCCGTTAAGCAGCCATAGTGTGTTTTCTAAACGTGTGACTCTGTTCTGTTTTGTAATTCAGTTCAAGAGTAGCGGTTTTTACATTCCCTCTATAAGTGATAGCTTATGATAAGTGTCTTTTTCTGTGTGACTTATTTCACTTAGAATCGTCGTACCTAAATCCACACATCTTGCTTCTCCTAGCCTTATGACATTGATTTCATGTCTGAGTGATATTCCATTGTACATAAGGACCACAACTTCTTTATCCATTTTTCTCTTTCCTGGGATATTTAAGGTGTCATGAAGTGGAGGTTCTTGTCAACAGAGCAGCCCTAAACTTTGGGGTGCCTGTGTCTTGCTGATCTTTAGTTTTCCCAATTTATACGCCCATGAGTGGACGTGCCCTATGCTCCCTAAGCTGTGTATTTTCGATGTTTCAGGACACACCGTACACTTCTCCAGAGTGGCTGTTGGCAATTTACATCCCGACCATCAGCGTAGCAAGGCTGCCATTTCTCCATGGCCTGTCCTGCATTTCTGGTTTTGACACTTTTTGCAGCATGGCCCTTTTGACCGATGGGAAGCGAGACTTCTTTGTAGCACTGATTTGCCTTTCCAGGTTGCTTGGTTGGCCAAAAAGGGCGTATGCGTTTTTTCCTGAATATATTCAGGAAAAAACGCATACGCCCTTTTTGGACAAGGGCATCATTGTCGATGTTTTGCCACTTTTCATGTGCTTTAAAGGCGATTCGAATCTACCTCCTGAAACCTGTTTCCTGCAATTCTGCCTTGCTTTTAAATCCTCTTCGTTGCCTTCCCTCAATATATTTGTGGACGAGAGTTATCATTCATAACTCAGCAGGTTTTTGAATTGCAGTGCCCCTGAGATCCATTTTTCAACTGTCTTTTTTGTGAGCTGGCCGCAAAAGCACGGGATTGCCTGAGGCCCTAATTTGGTTCCGGGCGGCAGGCTGAGCCTGTGGTTAATTCTTCTTCCTGATGGGAAAATAGAGTGACCTGTGCCTGTCCCAACACGTAGATCTAGTCTCTCATTGGTTGCCCCTCTTCCCTTTCATCCTCAGGACAAATTGCAACCTGTATGGAACAGGAGGTTAAAGGTGCTGATTCTCCAAGTAGGGAGATTGCTAGTAAAGTAGCTGGAATGGCGAACCCGAACACAAGGAGATGAGAAATGAGGTGCGTTTTAGAAACCTTTCAAAATCACACAGTGTACCATCATCTGGGTTTCTCATGCATTATTTCGATGTAGGAAGATGCCCTTGAACCTGGAGATTTGGGACCCATGGGATGGGTACCACGCAGTATTACTTTAAAGGGTCTGCGTTTGCTCACTCAACCTCACCCAACCTCTCAGCCCCAAGAGTGTCCACCCTTATGTCTCATCCAGCTGTGGGTCTAGATATGGTCAATCCAGGTTGCATCACAGCCTCTGAACGAATTGTGTAAGAATTTCTCTCTTTCACTGTCTTGGTTTTACGGGTTTTTAAAAGAAATTTATTTTTATAATGGGGTCTAGCTTCTTTTCACGGCTGTGTTTATGCGGCTTTACACCCACTTGACTCACTTCCAGACAGATATCAATACATAGGTTTTAAAATTCTTACTAGTCACATATATTCTTGTGCGGTGAATAGGGGGTGTTGAGTCCAGTTCACTGAGTAAGGAGTAGGTCTTGTCTATTACATATTGGGTGTATGGAACGGTATCTGAGCGAATTTGAAACCCTTGTTTTATGCATCACCCCACCTCACCTTTCCCGTTAAGCAGCCATAGTGTGTTTTCTAAACGTGTGACTCTGTTCTGTTTTGTAATTCAGTTCAAGTGTAGCGGTTTTTTCATTCCCTCTATAAGTGATAGCTTATGATAAGTGTCTTTTTCTGTGTGACTTATTTCACTTAGAATCGTCGTTCCTAAATCCACTCTTCTTGCTTCTACTAGCCTTATGACATTGATTTCATGTCTGAGTGATATTCCATTGTACATAAGGACCACAACTTCTTTATCCATTTTTCTCTTTCCTGGGATATTTAAGGTGTCATGAAGTGGAGGTTCTTGTCAACAGAGCTGCCCTAAACTTTGGGGTGCCTGTGTCTTGCTGATTTTCAGTTTTCCCAATTTATATGCCCATGAGTGGACGTGCCCTATGCTCCCTAAGCTGTGTTTTTTCGATGTTTCAGGACACACCTTACACTTCTCCAGAGTGGCTGTTGGCAATTTACATCCCGCCCATCAGCGTAGCAAGGCTGCCATTTCTCCATGGCCTGTCCTGCATTTCTGGTTTTGACACATTTTGCAGCATGGCCCTTTTGACCGATGGGAAGCGAGACGTCTTTGTAGCGCTGATTTGCCTTTCCAGGTTGCTTGGTTGGCCAAAAAGGGCGTATGCGTTTTTTCCTGAATATATTCTGAAAAAAAACGCATACGCCCTTTTTGTCCAAGGGCATTATTGTCGACGTTTTGCCGCTTTTCATGTGCTTTAAAGGCGATTCGAATCTACCTCCTGAAACCTGTTTCCTGCAATTCTGCCTTGCTTTTAAATCCTCTTCGTTGCCTTCCCTCAATATATTTGTGGACGAGAGTTATCATTTATAACTCTGCAGGTTTGTGAATTGCAGTGCCCCTGAGCTCCATTTTTCAACTGTCTTTTTTGGGAGCTGGCTGCAAAAGCACGGGATTGCCTCAGGCCCTATTCTGGTTCCCGGCGGCAGGCTGAGCCTGTGGTTAATTCTTCTTCCTGATGGGAAAATACAGTGACTTGTGCCTGTCCCAACACCTAGATCTAGTCTCTCATTGGTTGCCCCTCTTCCCGTTCATCCTCAGGAAAAATTGTAACCTGTAGGGAACAGGAGCTTAATGGTGCTGATTCTCAAAGTAGGGAGATTGCTAGTAAAGTAGCTGGAATGGCGAACCCGAGCACAAGGAGATGAGAAATGAGGTGCGTTTTAGAAACCTTTCAAAATCACACGGTGTACCATCTTCTGGGTTTCTCATGCATGTTTTCGATGTAGGAAGATGCCCTTGAACCTGGAGATTTGGGACCCATGGGATGGGTACCACACAGTATTACTTTAAAGGGTCTGCGTTTGCTCACCCAACCTCACCAAAACTCTCAGCCCCAAGAGTGTCCACCCTTATGTCTCATCCAGCTGTGGGTCTAGATATGGCCAATCCAGGTTGCATCACAGCCTCTGAACGAATTTGGTAAGAATTTCTCTCTCTTTCACTGTCTTTGTTTTACGGGTTTTTAAAAGTAATTTATTTTTATAATGGGGTTTAGCTGCTTTTCACGGCTGTGTTTATGCGGCTTTACACCCACTTGACTCACTTCCAGACATATATCAATACATAGGTTTTAAGATTCTTACTAGTCAGATATATTCTTGTGCGGTGAATAGGGGGTGTTGATTCCAGTTCACTGAGCAAGGAGTAGGTCTTGTCTATTACATATTGGGTGTATGGAACGGTATCTGAGCGAATTTGAAACCCTTGTTTTATGCATCACCCCACCTCACCCTTCCCGTTAAGCAGCCATAGTGTGTTTTCTAAACGTGAGACTCTGTTCTGTTTCGTAATTCAGTTCAAGTGTAGCGGTTTTTACATTCCCTCTATAAGTGATAGCTTATGATAAGTGTCTTTTTCTGTGTGACTTATTTCACTTAGAATCGTCATACCTAAATCCACTCATCTTGCTTCTACTAGCCTTATGACATTGATTTCATGTCTGAGTGATATTCCATTGTACATAAGGACCACAACTTCTTTATCCATTTTTCTCTTTCCTGGGATATTTAAGGTGTCATGAAGTGGAGGTTCTTGTCAACAGAGCAGCCCTAAACGTCGGGGTGCCTGTGTCTTCCTGATTTTTAGTTTTCCCAATTTATACGCCCATGAGTGGACGTGCCCTATGCTAACTAAGCTGTGTTTTTTCGATGTTTCAGGACACACCGTACACTTCTCCAGAGTGGCTGTTGGCAATTTACACCCCGCCCATCAGCGTAGCAAGGCTGCCATTTCTCCATAGACTGTCCTGCATTTCTGGTATTGAAACTTTTTGCAGCATGGCCCTTTTGACCGATGGGAAGCGAGACTTCTTTGTAGCGCTGATTTGCCTTTCCAGGTTGCTTGGTTGGCCAAAAAGGGCGTATGCGTTTTTTCCTGAATATATTCAGGAAAAAACGCATACGCCCTTTTTGGCCAAGGGCATCATTTTCGAAGTTTTGCCACTTTTCATGTGCTTTAAAGGCGATTCGAATCTACCTCCTGAAACCTGTTTCTTGCAATTCTGCCTTACTTTCAAATCCTCTTCGTTGCCTTCCCTGAATATATTTGTGGACGAGAGTTATCATTTATAACTCAGCAGGTATGTGAATGGCAGTGCCCCCTAGCTCCATTTTTCAACTGCCTTTTTGGGAGCTGGCCGCAAAAGCGCAGGATTGCCTCAGGCCCTATTCTGGTTCCCGGCGGCAGGCTGAGCCTGTGGTTAATTCTTCTTCCTGATGGGAAAATAGAGTGACCTGTGCCTGTCCCAACACCTAGACCTAGTCTCTCATTGGTTGCCCCTCTTCCCTTTCATCCTCAGGACAAATTGCAACCTGTACGGAACAGGAGGTTAAAGGTGCTGATTCTCCAAGTAGGGAGATTGTTAGTAAAGTAGCTGGAATGGCGAACCCGAACACAAGGAGATGAGAAATGAGGTGGTGCGTTTTAGAAACCTTTCAAAATCACACGGTGTACCATCTTCTGTTTTTCTCATGCATGTTTTCGATGTAGGAAGATGCCCTTGAACCTGGAGATTTGGGACCCATGGGATGGGTACCACGCAGTATTACTTTAAAGGGTCTGCGTTTGCTCACCCAAACTCTCAACCCCAAGAGTGTCCACCCTTATGTCTCATCCAGCTGTGTGTCTAGATATGGTCAATTCAGGTTGCATCACAGCCTCTGAACGAATTTTGTAAGAATTTTTCCCTTTCACTGTCTTTATTTTAAGGGGTTTTAAAAGTAATTTATTTTTATAATGGGGTTTAGCTGCTTTTCACGGCTGTGTTTATGCGGCTTTACACCCACTTGACTCACTTCCAGACAGATATCAATACATAGGTTTTAAGATTCTTACTAGTCACATATATTCTTGTGCGGTGAATAGGGGGTGTTGAGTCCAGTTCACTGAGCAAGGAGTAGGTCTTGTCTATTACATATTGGGTGTATGAAACGGTATCTGAGCGAGTTTGAAACCCTTGTTTTATGCATCACCCCACCTCACCTTTCCCGTTAAGCAGCCATAGTGTGTTTTCTAAACGTGTGACTCTGTTCTGTTTTGTAATTCAGTTCAAGTGTAGCGGTTTTTACATTCCCTCTATAAGTGATAGCTTATGATAAGTGTCTTTTTCTGTGTGACTTATTTCACTTAGAATCGTCATACCTAAATCCACTCATCTTGTTTCTACTAGCCTTATGACATTGATTTCATGTCTGAGTGATATTCCATTGTACATAAGGACCACAACTTCTTTATCCATTTTTCTCTTTCCTGGGATATTTAAGGTGTCATGAAGTGGAGGTTCTTGTCAACAGAGCAGCCCTAAACTTCGGGGTGCCTGTGTCTTACTGATTTTTAGATTTCCCAATTTATACGCCCATGAGTGGACGTGCCCTACGCTCCCTAAGCTGTGTTTTTTCGATGTTTCAGGAGACACCCTACACTTCTCCACAGTGGCTGTTGGCAATGTACATCCCGCCCATCAGTGTAGCAAGGCTGCCATTTCTCCATGGCCAGTCCTGCATTTCTGGTTTTGACACTTTTTGCAGCATGGCCCTTTTGACCGATGGGAAGCGAGACTTCTTTGTAGCGCTGATTTGCCTTTCCAGGTTGCTTGGTTGGCCTAAAAGGGCGTATGCGTTTTTTCTTGAATATATTCAGGAAAAAACGCATACGCCCTTTTTGGACAAGGGCATCATTGTCGACGTTTTGCCGCTTTTCATGTGCTTTAAAGGCGATTCGAATCTACCTACTGAAACCTTTTTCTTGCAATTCTGCCTTGCTTTCAAATCCTCTTCGTTGCCTTCCCTCAATATATCTGTGGATGAGAGTTATCATTTATAACTCAGCGGGTTTGTGAATTGCAGTGCCCCTGAGCTCCATTTTTCAATTGTCTTTTTTGGGAGCTGGCTGCAAAAGCACGGGATTGCCTCAGGCCCTATTCTGGTTCCCGGCAGCAGGCTTAGTCTGTGGTTAATTCTTCTTCCTAATGGGAAAATACAGTGACCTGTGCCTGTCCCAACACCTAGATCTAGTCTCTCATTGGTTGCCCCTCTTCCCGTTCATCCTCAGGAAAAATTGTAACCTGTAGGGAACAGGAGCTTAATGGTGCTGATTCTCAAAGTAGGGAGATTGCTAGTAAAGTAGCTGGAATGGCGAACCCGAGCACAAGGAGATGAGAAATGAGGTGCGTTTTAGAAACCTTTCAAAATCACACGGTGTACCATCTTCTGGGTTTCTCATGCATGTTTTCGATGTAGGAAGATGCCCTTGAACCTGGAGATTTGGGACCCATGGGATGGGTACCACACAGTATTACTTTAAAGGGTCTGCGTTTGCTCACCCAACCTCACCAAAACTCTCAGCCCCAAGAGTGTCCACCCTTATGTCTCATCCAGCTGTGGGTCTAGATATGGCCAATCCAGGTTGCATCACATCCTCTGAACGAATTTGGTAAGAATTTCTCTCTCTTTCACTGTCTTTGTTTTACGGGTTTTTAAAAGTAATTTATTTTTATAATGGGGTTTAGCTGCTTTTCACGGCTGTGTTTATGCGGCTTTACACCCACTTGACTCACTTCCAGGCATATATCAATACATAGGTTTTAAGATTCTTACTAGTCAAATATATTCTTGTGCGGTGAATAGGGGGTGTTGATTCCAGTTCACTGAGCAAGGAGTAGGTCTTGTCTATTCCATATTGGGTGTATGGAACGGTATCTGAGCAAATTTGAAACCCTTGTTTTATGCATCACCCCACCTCACCTTTCCCGTTAAGCAGCCATAGTGTGTTTTCTAAACGTGAGACTCTGTTCTGTTTCGTAATTCAGTTCAAGTGTAGCGGTTTTTACATTCCCTCTATAAGTGATAGCTTATGATAAGTGTCTTTTTCTGTGTGACTTATTTCACTTAGAATCGTCATACCTAAATCCACTCATCTTGCTTCTACTAGCCTTATGACATTGATTTCATGTCTGAGTGATATTCCATTGTACATAAGGACCACAACTTCTTTATCCATTTTTCTCTTTCCTGGGATATTTAAGGTGTCATGAAGTGGAGGTTCTTGTCAACAGAGCAGCCCTAAACGTCGGGGTGCCTGTGTCTTGCTGATTTTTAGTTTTCCCAATTTATACGCCCATGAGTGGACGTGCCCTATGCTAACTAAGCTGTGTTTTTTCGATGTTTCAGGACACACCGTACACTTCTCCAGAGTGGCTGTTGGCAATTTACACCCCGCCCATCAGCGTAGCAAGGCTGCCATTTCTCCATGGACTGTCCTGCATTTCTGGTATTGAAACTTTTTGCAGCATGGCCCTTTTGACCGATGGGAAGCGAGACTTCTTTGTAGCGCTGATTTGCCTTTCCAGGTTGCTTGGTTGGCCAAAAAGGGTGTATGCATTTTTTCCTGAATATATTCAGGAAAAAACGCATACGCCCTTTTTGGCCAAGGGCATCATTTTCGACGTTTTGCCACTTTTCATGTGCTTTAAAGGCGATTCGAATCTACCTCCTGAAACCTGTTTCCTGCAATTCTGCCTTGCTTTCAAATCCTCTTCGTTGCCTTCCCTCAATGTATTTGTGGACGAGAGTTATCATTTATATCTCAGCAGGTATGTGAATGGCAGTGCCCCCTAGCTCCATTTTTCAACTGTCTTTTTGGGAGCTGGCCGCAAAAGCGCAGGATTGCCTCAGGCCCTATTCTGGTTCCCGGCGGCAGGCTGAGCCTGTGGTTAATTCTTCTTCCTGATGGGAAAATAGAGTGACCTGTGCCTGTCCCAACACCTAGACCTAGTCTCTCATTGGTTGCCCCTCTTCCCTTTCATCCTCAGGACAAATTGCAACCTGTACGGAACAGGAGGTTAAAGGTGCTGATTCTCCAAGTAGGGAGATTGTTAGTAAAGTAGCTGGAATGGCGAACCCGAACACAAGGAGATGAGAAATGAGGTGCGTTTTAGAAACCTTTCAAAATCACACGGTGTACCATCTTCTGTTTTTCTCATGCATGTTTTCGATGTAGGAAGATGCCCTTGAACCTGGAGATTTGGGACCCATGGGATGGGTACCACGCAGTATTACTTTAAAGGGTCTGCGTTTGCTCACCCAAACTCTCAACCCCAAGAGTGTCCACCCTTATGTCTCATCCAGCTGTGTGTCTACATATGGTCAATTCAGGTTGCATCACAGCCTCTGAACGAATTTTGTAAGAATTTCTCTCTTTCACTGTCTTTATTTTAAGGGTTTTTAAAAGTAATTTATTTTTATAATGGGGTTTAGCTGCTTTTCACGGCTGTGTTTATGCGGCTTTACACCCACTTGACTCACTTCCAGACAGATATCAATACATAGGTTTTAAGATTCTTACTAGTCACATATATTCTTGTGCGGTGAATAGGGGGTGTTGAGTCCAGTTCACTGAGCAAGGAGTAGGTCTTGTCTATTATATATTGGCTGTATGGAACGGTATCTGAGCGAATTTGAAACCCTTGTTTTATGCATCACCCCACCTCACCTTTCCCGTTAAGCAGCCATAGTGTGTTTTCTAAACGTGTGACTCTGTTCTGTTTTGTAATTCAGTTCAAGTGTAGCGGTTTTTACATTCCCTCTATAAGTGATAGCTTATGATAAGTGTCTTTTTCTGTGTGACTTATTTCACTTAGAATCGTCGTACCTAACTCCACTCATCTTGCTTCTACTAGCCTTATGACATTGATTTCATGTCTGAGTGATATTCCATTGTACATAAGGACCACAACTTCTTTATCCATTTTTCTCTTTCCTGGGATATTTAAGGTGTCATGAAGTGGAGGTTCTTGTCAACAGAGCAGCCCTAAACTTCGGGGTGCCTGTGTCTTACTGATTTTTAGTTTTCCCAATTTATACGCCCATGAGTGGACGTGCCCTACGCTCCCTAAGCTGTGTTTTTTCGATGTTTCAGGACACACCGTACACTTCTCCAGAGTGGCTGTTGGCAATGTACATCCCGCCCATCAGTGTAGCAAGGCTGCCATTTCTCCATGGCCAGTCCTGCATTTCTGGTTTTGACACTTTTTGCAGCATGGCCCTTTTGACCGATGGGAAGCGAGACTTCTTTGTAGCGCTGATTTGCCTTTCCAGGTTGCTTGGTTGGCCTAAAAGGTCGTATGCGTTTTTTCTTGAATATATTCAGGAAAAAACGCATACGCCCTTTTTGGACAAGGGCATCATTGTCGACGTTTTGCCGCTTTTCATGTGCTTTAAAGGCGATTCGAATCTACCTACTGAAACCTGTTTCTTGCAATTCTGCCTTGCTTTCAAATCCTCTTCGTTGCCTTCCCTCAATATATCTGTGGATGAGAGTTATCATTTATAACTCAGCGGGTTTGTGAATTGCAGTGCCCCTGAGCTCCATTTTTCAACTGTCTTTTTTGGGAGCTGGCTGCAAAAGCACGGGATTGCCTCAGGCCCTATTCTGGTTCCCGGCAGCAGGCTTAGCCTGTGGTTAATTCTTCTTCCTGATGGGAAAATACAGTGACCTGTGCCTGTCCCAACACCTAGATCTAGTCTCTCATTGGTTGCCCCTCTTCCCGTTCATCCTCAGGAAAAATTGTAACCTGTAGGGAACAGGAGCTTAATGGTGCTGATTCTCAAAGTAGGGAGATTGCTAGTAAAGTAGCTGGAATGGCGAACCCGAGCACAAGGAGATGAGAAATGAGGTGCGTTTTAGAAACCTTTCAAAATCACACGGTGTACCATCTTCTGGGTTTCTCATGCATGTTTTCGATGTAGGAAGATGCCCTTGAACCTGGAGATTTGGGACCCATGGGATGGGTACCACACAGTATTACTTTAAAGGGTCTGCGTTTGCTCACCCAACCTCACCAAAACTCTCAGCCCCAAGAGTGTCCACCCTTATGTCTCATCCAGCTGTGGGTCTAGATATGGCCAATGCAGGTTGCATCACATCCTCTGAACGAATTTGGTTAGAATTTCTCTCTCTTTCACTGTCTTTGTTTTACGGGTTTTTAAAAGTAATTTATTTTTATAATGGGGTTTAGCTGCTTTTCACGGCTGTGTTTATGCGGCTTTACACCCACTTGACTCACTTCCAGGCATATATCAATACATAGGTTTTAAGATTCTTACTAGTCAAATATATTCTTGTGCGGTGAATAGGGGGTGTTGATTCCAGTTCACTGAGCAAGGAGTAGGTCTTGTCTATTACATATTGGGTGTATGGAACGGTATCTGAGCGAATTTGAAACCCTTGTTTTATGCATCACCCCACCTCACCTTTCCCGTTAAGCAGCCATAGTGTGTTTTCTAAACGTGAGACTCTGTTCTGTTTCGTAATTCAGTTCAAGTGTAGCGGTTTTTACATTCCCTCTATAAGTGATAGCTTATGATAAGTGTCTTTTTCTGTGTGACTTATTTCACTTAGAATCGTCATACCTAAATCCACTCATCTTGCTTCTACTAGCCTTATGACATTGATTTCATGTCTGAGTGATATTCCATTGTACATAAGGACCACAACTTCTTTATCCATTTTTCTCTTTCCTGGGATATTTAAGGTGTCATGAAGTGGAGGTTCTTGTCAACAGAGCAGCCCTAAACGTCGGGGTGCCTGTGTCTTGCTGATTTTTAGTTTTCCCAATTTATACGCCCATGAGTGGACGTGCCCTATGCTAACTAAGCTGTGTTTTTTCGATGTTTCAGGACACACCGTACACTTCTCCAGAGTGGCTGTTGGCAATTTACACCCCGCCCATCAGCGTAGCAAGGCTGCCATTTCTCCATGGACTGTCCTGCATTTCTGGTATTGAAACTTTTTGCAGCATGGCCATTTTGACCGATGGGAAACGAGACTTCTTTGTAGCGCTGATTTGCCTTTCCAGGTTGCTTGGTTGGCCAAAAAGGGCGTATGCATTTTTTCCTGAATATATTCAGGAAAAAACGCATATGCCCTTTTTGGCCAAGGGCATCATTTTCGAAGTTTTGCCACTTTTCATGTGCTTTAAAGGCGATTCGAATCTACCTCCTGAAACCTGTTTCCTGCAATTCTGCCTTGCTTTCAAATCCTCTTCGTTGCCTTCCCTCAATGTATTTGTGGACGAGAGTTATCATTTATAACTCAGCAGGTATGTGAATGGCAGTGCCCCCTAGCTCCATTTTTCAACTGTCTTTTTGGGAGCTGGCCGCAAAAGCGCAGGATTGCCTCAGGCCCTATTCTGGTTCCCGGCGGCAGGCTGAGCCTGTGGTTAATTCTTCTTCCTGATGGGAAAATAGAGTGACCTGTGCCTGTCCCAACACCTAGACCTAGTCTCTCATTGGTTGCCCCTCTTCCCTTTCATCCTCAGGACAAATTGCAACCTGTACGGAACAGGAGGTTAAAGGTGCTGATTCTCCAAGTAGGGAGATTGTTAGTAAAGTAGCTGGAATGGCGAACCCGAACACAAGGAGATGAGAAATGAGGTGCGTTTTAGAAACCTTTCAAAATCACACGGTGTACCATCTTCTGTTTTTCTCATGCATGTTTTCGATGTAGGAAGATGCCCTTGAACCTGGAGATTTGGGACCCATGGGATGGGTACCACGCAGTATTACTTTAAAGGGTCTGCGTTTGCTCACCCAAACTCTCAACCCCAAGAGTGTCCACCCTTATGTCTCATCCAGCTGTGTGTCTACATATGGTCAATTCAGGTTGCATCACAGCCTCTGAACGAATTTTGTAAGAATTTCTCTCTTTCACTGTCTTTATTTTAAGGGTTTTTAAAAGTAATTTATTTTTATAATGGGGTTTAGCTGCTTTTCACGGCTGTGTTTATGCGGCTTTACACCCACTTGACTCACTTCCAGACAGATATCAATACATAGGTTTTAAGATTCTTACTAGTCACATATATTCTTGTGCGGTGAATAGGGGGTGTTGAGTCCAGTTCACTGAGCAAGGAGTAGGTCTTGTCTATTATATATTGGCTGTATGGAACGGTATCTGAGCGAATTTGAAACCCTTGTTTTATGCATCACCCCACCTCACCTTTCCCGTTAAGCAGCCATAGTGTGTTTTCTAAACGTGTGACTCTGTTCTGTTTTGTAATTCAGTTCAAGTGTAGCGGTTTTTACATTCCCTCTATAAGTGATAGCTTATGATAAGTGTCTTTTTCTGTGTGACTTATTTCACTTAGAATCCTCGTACCTAACTCCACTCATCTTGCTTCTACTAGCCTTATGACATTGATTTCATGTCTGAGTGATATTCCATTGTACATAAGGACCACAACTTCTTTATCCATTTTTCTCTTTCCTGGGATATTTAAGGTGTCATGAAGTGGAGGTTCTTGTCAACAGAGCAGCCCTAAACTTTGGGGTGCCTGTGTCTTGCTGATTTTTAGTTTTCCCAATTTATACGCGCATGAGTGGACGTGCCCTATGCTCCCTAAGCTGTGTTTTTTCGATGTTTCAGGACACACCGTACACTTCTCCAGAGTGGCTGTTGGCAATTTACATCCCGCCCATCAGCGTAGCAAGGCTGCCATTTCTCCATGGACTGTCCTGCATTTCTGGTATTGAAACTTTTTGCAGCATCACCCTTTTGACCGATGGGAAGCGAGACTTCTTTGTAGCGCTGATTTGCCTTTCCAGGTTGCTTGGTTGGCCAAAAAGGGCGTATGCGTTTTTTCTGAATATAATCAGGAAAAAATGCATACACCCTTTTTGGCCAAGAGCATCATTGTCAACGTTTTACCGCTTTTCATGTGCTTTAAAGGCGATTCGAATCTACCTCCTGAAACCTGTTTCCTGCAATTCTGCCTTGCTTTCAAATCCTCTTCTTTGCCTTCCCTCAATATATTTGTGGACGAGAGTTATCATTTATAACTCTGCAGGTGTGTGAATTGCAGTGCCCCTGAGCTCCATTTTTCAACTGTCTTTTTTGGGAGCTGGCCGCAAAAGCAATGGATTGCCTCAGGCCCTATTCTGGTTCCCAGCGGCAAGCTTAGCCTGTGGTTAATTCTTCTTCCTGATGGGAAAATACAGTGACCTGGGCCTGTCCCAACACCTAGATCTAGTCTCTCATTGGTTGCCCCTCTTCCCGTTCATCCTCAGGACAAATTGCAACCTGTAGGGAACAGGAGCTTAAAGGTGCTGATTCTCCAAGTAGGGAGATTGCTAGTAAAGTAGCTGGAATGGCGAACCCGAGCACAAGGAGATGAGAAATGAGGTGCGTTTTAGAAACCTTTCAAAATCACACGGTGTACCATCTTCTGGGTTTCTCATGCATGTTTTCGATGTAGGAAGATGCCCTTGAACCTGGAGATTTGGGACCCATGGGATGGGTACCACGCAGTATTACTTTAAAGGGTCTGCGTTTGCTCACCCAACCTCCCCCAACCTCTCAGCCCCAAGAGTGTCCACCCTTATGTCTCATTCAGCTGTGGGTCTAGATATGGTCAATCCAGGTTGCATCACAGCCCCTGAACGAATTGTGTAAGAATTTCTCTCTCTTTCACTGTCTTTGTTTTACGGGTTTTTAAAAGTAATTTATTTTTATAATGGGGTTTAGCTGCTTTTCACGGCTGTGCTTATGCGGCTTTACACCCATTTGACTCACTTCCAGAGAGATATCAATACATAGGTTTTAACATTCTTACTAGTCACATATATTCTTGTGCGTTGAATAGGGGGTGTTGAGTCCAGTTCACTGAGCAAGGAGTAGGTCTTGTCTATTACATATTGGGTGTATGGAACGGTATCTGAACGAATTTGAAACCCTTGTTTTATGCATCACCCCACCTCACCTTTCCCGTTAAGCAGCCATAGTGTGTTTTCTAAACGTGTGACTCTGTTCTGTTTTGTAATTCAGTTCAAGTGTAGCGGTTTTTACATTCCCTCTATAAGTGATAGCTTATGATAAGTGTCTTTTTCTGTGTGACTTATTTCACTTAGAATCGTCGTACCTAAATCCACTCTTCTTGCTTCTACTAGCCTTATGACATTGATTTCATGTCTGAGTGATATTCCATTGTACATAAGGACCACAACTTCTTTATCCATTTTTCTCTTTCCTGGGATATTTAAGGTGTCATGAAGTGGAGGTTCTTGTCAACAGAGCTGCCCTAAACTTTGGGGTGCCTGTGTCTTGCTGATTTTCAGTTTTCCCAATTTATACGCCCATGAGTGGACGTGCCCTATGCTCCCTAAGCTGTGTTTTTTCGATGTTTCAGGACACACCTTACACTTCTCCAGAGTGGCTGTTGGCAATTTACATCCCACCCATCAGTGTAGCAAGCCTGCCATTTCTCCATGGCCTGTCCTACATTTCTGGTTTTGACACTTTTTGCAGCATGGCCCTTTTGACCGATGGGAAGCGAGACGTCTTTGTAGCGCTGATTTGCCTTTCCAGGTTGCTTGGTTGGCCAAAAAGGGCGTATGCGTTTTTTACTGAATATATTCTGAAAAAAAACTCAAACGCCCTTTTTGGCCAAGGGCATCATTGTCGACGTTTTGCCGCTTTTCATGTGCTTTAAAGGCGATTCGAATCTACCTCCTGAAATCTGTTTCCTGCAATTCTGCCTTGCTTTCAAATCCTCTTCGTTGCCTTCCCTCAATATATCTGTGGATGAGAGTTATCATTTATAACTCTGCGGGTTTGTGAATTGCAGTGTCCCTGAGCTCCATTTTTCAACTCGCTTTTTTGGGAGCTGGCCGCAAAAGCGCGGGATTGCCTCAGGCCCTATTCTGCTTCTGGGCGGCAGGCTGAGCCTGTGGTTAATTCTTCTTCCTGATGGGAAAATAGAGTGACCTGTGCCGGTCCCAACACCTAGATCTAGTCTCTCATTGGTTGCCCCTCTTCCCGTTCATCCTCAGGACAAATTTCAACCTGTAGGGAAAAGGAGCTTAAAGGTGCTAATTCTCCAAGTAGGGAGATTGCTAGTTAAGTAGCTGGAAAGGCGAACCAGGGCACAAGGAGATGAGAAATGAGGTGCGTTTTAGAAACCTTTCAAAATCACACGGTGTACCATCTTCTGGGTTTCTCATGCATGTTTTCGATGTAGGAAGATGCCCCTGAACCTGGAGATTTGGGACCCATGGGATGGGTACCACGCAGTATTACTTTAAAGGGTCTGCGTTTGCTCACCCAACCTCACCAAAACTCTCAGCCCCAAGAGTGTCCACCCTTATGTCTCATTCATCTGTGGGTCTAGATATGGTCAATACAGGTTGCATCACAGCCCCTGAACGAATTTTGGAAGAATTTCTCTCTCTTTCACTGTCTTTGTTTTACGGGTTTTTAAAAGTAATTTATTTTTATAATGGGATTTAGCTGCTTTTCACGGCTGTGTTTATGCGGCTTTACACCCACTTGACTCACTTCCAGACAGATATCAATACATAGGTTTTAAGATTCTTACTAGTCACGTATATTCTTGTGCGGTGAATAGGGGGTGTTGAATCCAGTTCACTGAGCAAGGAGTAGGTCTTGTCTATTACATATTGGGTGTATGGAACGGTATCTGAGCGAATTTGAAACCCTTGTTTTATGCATCACCCCACCTCACCTTTCCCGTTAAGCAGCCATAGTGTGTTTTCTAAACGTGTGACTCTGTTCTGTTTTGTAATTCAGTTCAAGAGTAGCGGTTTTTACATTCCCTCTATAAGTGATAGCTTATGATAAGTGTCTTTTTCTGTGTGACTTATTTCACTTAGAATCGTCGTACCTAAATCCACACATCTTGCTTCTCCTAGCCTTATGACATTGATTTCATGTCTGAGTGATATTCCATTGTACATAAGGACCACAACTTCTTTATCCATTTTTCTCTTTCCTGGGATATTTAAGGTGTCATGAAGTGGAGGTTCTTGTCAACAGAGCAGCCCTAAACTTTGGGGTGCCTGTGTCTTGCTGATCTTTAGTTTTCCCAATTTATACGCCCATGAGTGGACGTGCCCTATGCTCCCTAAGCTGTGTATTTTCGATATTTCAGGACACACCGTACACTTCTCCAGAGTGGCTGTTGGCAATTTACATCCCGACCATCAGCGTAGCAAGGCTGCCATTTCTCCATGGCCTGTCCTGCATTTCTGGTTTTGACACTTTTTGCAGCATGGCCCTTTTGACCGATGGGAAGCGAGACTTCTTTGTAGCGCTGATTTGCCTTTCCAGGTTGCTTGGTTGGCCAAAAAGGGCGTATGCGTTTTTTCCTGAATATATTCAGGAAAAAACGCATACGCCCTTTTTGGACAAGGGCATCATTGTCGACGTTTTGCCGCTTTTCATGTGCTTTAAAGGCGATTCGAATCTACCTACTGAAACCTGTTTCTTGCAATTCTGCCTTGCTTTCAAATCCTCTTCGTTGCCTTCCCTCAATATATCTGTGGATGAGAGTTATCATTTATAACTCTGCGGGTTTGTGAATTGCAGTGACCCTGAGCTCCATTTTTCAACTGTCTTTTTTGGGAGCTGTCTGCAAAAGCACGGGTTTGCCTCAGGCCCTATTCTGGTTCCCGGCAGCAGGCTTAGCCTGTGGTTAATTCTTCTTCCTGATGGGAAAATACAGTGACCTGTGCCTGTCCCAACACCTAGATCTAGTCTCTCATTGGTTGCCCCTCTTCCCGTTCATCCTCAGGAAAAATTGTAACCTGTAGGGAACAGGAGCTTAATGGTGCTGATTCTCAAAGTAGGGAGATTGCTAGTAAAGTAGCTGGAATGGCGAACCCGAGCACAAGGAGATGAGAAATGAGGTGCGTTTTAGAAACCTTTCAAAATCACACGGTGTACCATCTTCTGGGTTTCTCATGCATGTTTTCGATGTAGGAAGATGCCCTTGAACCTGGAGATTTGGGACCCATGGGATGGGTACCACACAGTATTACTTTAAAGGGTCTGAGTTTGCTCACCCAACCTCACCAAAACTCTCAGCCCCAAGAGTGTCCACCCTTATGTCTCATCCAGCTGTGGGTCTAGATATGGCCAATCCAGGTTGCATCACAGCCTCTGAACGAATTTGGTAAGAATTTCTCTCTCTTTCACTGTCTTTGTTTTACGGGTTTTTAAAAGTAATTTATTTTTATAATGGGGTTTAGCTGCTTTTCACGGTTGTGTTTATGCGGCTTTACACCCACTTGACTCACTTCCAGACATATATCAATACATAGGTTTTAAGATTTTTACTAGTCATATATATTCTTGTGCGGTGAATAGGGGGTGTTGAGTCCAGTTCACTGAGCAAGCAGTAGGTCTTGTCTATTACATATTGGGTGTATGGAACGGTATCTGAGCGAATTTGAAACCCTTGTTTTATGCATCACCCCACCTCACCTTTCCCGTTAAGCAGCCATAGTGTGTTTTCTAAACGTGTGACTCTGTTCTGTTTTGTAATTCAGTTCAAGTGTAGCGTTTTTTACATTCCCTCTATAAGTGATAGCTTATGATAAGTGTCTTTTTCTGTGTTACTTATTTCACTTAGAATCGTCACACCTAAATCCATTCAACTTGCTTCTCCTAGCCTTATGACATTGATTTCATGTCTGAGTGATATTCCATTGTACATAAGGACCACAACTTCTTTATCCATTTTTCTCTTTCCTGGGATATTTAAGGTGTCATGAAGTGGAGGTTCTTGTCAACAGAGCAGCCCTAAACTTTGGGGTGCCTGTGTCTTGCTGATTTTTAGTTTTCCCAATTTATACGCGCATGAGTGGACGTGCCCTATGCTCCCTAAGCTGTGTTTTTTCGATGTTTCAGGACACACCGTACACTTCTCCAGAGTGGCTGTTGGCAATTTACATCCCGCCCATCAGCGTAGCAAGGCTGCCATTTCTCCATGGACTGTCCTGCATTTCTGGTATTGAAACTTTTTGCAGCATCACCCTTTTGACCGATGGGAAGCGAGACTTCTTTGTAGCGCTGATTTGCCTTTCCAGGTTGCTTGGTTGGCCAAAAAGGGCGTATGCGTTTTTTCTGAATATAATCAGGAAAAAATGCATACACCCTTTTTGGCCAAGAGCATCATTGTCAACGTTTTACCGCTTTTCATGTGCTTTAAAGGCGATTCGAATCTACCTCCTGAAACCTGTTTCCTGCAATTCTGCCTTGCTTTCAAATCCTCTTCTTTGCCTTCCCTCAATATATTTGTGGACGAGAGTTATCATTTATAACTCTGCAGGTTTGTGAATTGCAGTGCCCCTGAGCTCCATTTTTCAACTGTCTTGTTTGGGAGCTGGCCGCAAAAGCAATGGATTGCCTCAGGCCCTAGTCTGGTTCCCAGCGGCAAGCTTAGCCTGTGGTTAATTCTTCTTCCTGATGGGAAAATACAGTGACCTGGGCCTGTCCCAACACCTAGATCTAGTCTCTCATTGGTTGCCCCTCTTCCCGTTCATCCTCAGGACAAATTGCAACCTGTAGGGAACAGGAGCTTAAAGGTGCTGATTCTCCAAGTAGGGAGATTGCTAGTAAAGTAGCTGGAATGGCGAACCCGAGCACAAGGAGATGAGAAATGAGGTGCGTTTTAGAAACCTTTCAAAATCACACGGTGTACCATCTTCTGGGTTTCTCATGCATGTTTTCGATGTAGGAAGATGCCCTTGAACCTGGAGATTTGGGACCCATGGGATGGGTACCACGCAGTATTACTTTAAAGGGTCTGCGTTTGCTCACCCAACCTCCCCCAACCTCTCAGCCCCAAGAGTGTCCACCCTTATGTCTCATCCAGCTGTGGGTCTAGATATGGTCAATCCAGGTTGCATCACAGCCCCTGAACGAATTGTGTAAGAATTTCTCTCTCTTTCACTGTCTTTGTTTTACGGGTTTTTAAAAGTAATTTATTTTTATAATGGGGTTTAGCTGCTTTTCACGGCTGTGCTTATGCGGCTTTACACCCATTTGACTCACTTCCAGAGAGATATCAATACATAGGTTTTAACATTCTTACTAGTCACATATATTCTTGTGCGTTGAATAGGGGGTGTTGAGTCCAGTTCACTGAGCAAGGAGTAGGTCTTGTCTGTTACATATTGGGTGTATGGAACGGTATCTGAGCGAATTTGAAACCCTTGTTTTATGCATCACCCCACCTCACCTTTCCCGTTAAGCAGCCATAGTGTGTTTTCTAAACGTGTGACTCTCTTCTGTTTTGTAATTCAGTTCAAGTGTAGCGGTTTTTACATTCCCTCTATAAGTGATAGCTTATGATAAGTGTCTTTTTCTGTGTGACTTATTTCACTTAGAATCGTCGTACCTAAATCCACTCTTCTTGCTTCTACTAGCCTTATGACATTGATTTCATGTCTGAGTGATATTCCATTGTACATAAGGACCACAAATTCTTTATCCATTTTTCTCTTTCCTGGGATATTTAAGGTGTCATGAAGTGGAGGTTCTTGTCAACAGAGCTGCCCTAAACTTTGGGGTGCCTGTGTCTTGCTGATTTTCAGTTTTCCCAATTTATACGCCCATGAGTGGACGTGCCCTATGCTCCCTAAGCTGTGTTTTTTCGATGTTTCAGGACACACCTTACACTTCTCCAGAGTGGCTGTTGGCAATTTACATCCCGCCCATCAGTGTAGCAAGGCTGCCATTTCTCCATGGCCTGTCCTACATTTCTGGTTTTGACACTTTTTGCAGCATGGCCCTTTTGACCGATGGGAAGCGAGACGTCTTTGTAGCGCTGATTTGCCTTTCCAGGTTGCTTGGTTGGCCAAAAAGGGCGTATGCGTTTTTTACTGAATATATTCTGAAAAAAAACTCAAACGCCCTTTTTGGCCAAGGGCATCATTGTCGACGTTTTGCCGCTTTTCATGTGCTTTAAAGGCGATTCAAATCTACCTCCTGAAATCTGTTTCCTGCAATTCTGCCTTGCTTTCAAATCCTCTTCGTTGCCTTCCCTCAATATATCTGTGGATGAGAGTTATCATTTATAACTCTGCGGGTTTGTGATTTGCAGTGTCCCTGAGCTCCATTTTTCAACTCGCTTTTTTGGGAGCTGGCCGCAAAAGCGCGGGATTGCCTCAGGCCCTATTCTGCTTCTGGGCGGCAGGCTGAGCCTGTGGTTAATTCTTCTTCCTGATGGGAAAATAGAGTGACCTGTGCCGGTCCCAACACCTAGATCTAGTCTCTCATTGGTTGCCCCTCTTCCCGTTCATCCTCAGGACAAATTTCAACCTGTAGGGAAAAGGAGCTTAAAGGTGCTGATTCTCCAAGTAGGGAGATTGCTAGTTAAGTAGCTGGAAAGGCGAACCAGGGCACAAGGAGATGAGAAATGAGGTGCGTTTTAGAAACCTTTCAAAATCACACGGTGTACCATCTTCTGGGTTTCTCATGCATGTTTTCGATGTAGGAAGATGCCCCTGAACCTGGAGATTTGGGACCCATGGGATGGGTACCACGCAGTATTACTTTAAAGGGTCTGCGTTTGCTCACCCAACCTCACCAAAACTCTCAGCCCCAAGAGTGTCCACCCTTATGTCTCATTCATCTGTGGGTCTAGATATGGTCAATACAGGTTGCATCACAGCCCCTGAACGAATTTTGGAAGAATTTCTCTCTCTTTCACTGTCTTTCTTTTACGGGTTTTTAAAAGTAATTTATTTTTATAATGGGATTTAGCTGCTTTTCACGGCTGTGTTTATGCGGCTTTACACCCACTTGACTCACTTCCAGACAGATATCAATACATAGGTTTTAAGATTCTTACTAGTCACGTATATTCTTGTGCGGTGAATAGGGGGTGTTGAATCCAGTTCACTGAGCAAGGAGTAGGTCTTGTCTATTACATATTGGGTGTATGGAACGGTATCTGAGCGAATTTGAAACCCTTGTTTTATGCATCACCCCACCTCACCTTTCCCGTTAAGCAGCCATAGTGTGTTTTCTAAACGTGTGACTCTGTTCTGTTTTGTAATTCAGTTCAAGAGTAGCGGTTTTTACATTCCCTCTATAAGTGATAGCTTATGATAAGTGTCTTTTTCTGTGTGACTTATTTCACTTAGAATCGTCGTACCTAAATCCACACATCTTGCTTCTCCTAGCCTTATGACATTGATTTCATGTCTGAGTGATATTCCATTGTACATAAGGACCACAACTTCTTTATCCATTTTTCTCTTTCCTGGGATATTTAAGGTGTCATGAAGTGGAGGTTCTTGTCAACAGAGCAGCCCTAAACTTTGGGGTGCCTGTGTCTTGCTGATCTTTAGTTTTCCCAATTTATACGCCCATGAGTGGACGTGCCCTATGCTCCCTAAGCTGTGTATTTTCGATATTTCAGGACACACCGTACACTTCTCCAGAGTGGCTGTTGGCAATTTACATCCCGACCATCAGCGTAGCAAGGCTGCCATTTCTCCATGGCCTGTCCTGCATTTCTGGTTTTGACACTTTTTGCAGCATGGCCCTTTTGACCGATGGGAAGCGAGACTTCTTTGTAGCGCTGATTTGCCTTTCCAGGTTGCTTGGTTGGCCAAAAAGGGCGTATGCGTTTTTTCCTGAATATATTCAGGAAAAAACGCATACGCCCTTTTTGGACAAGGGCATCATTGTCGACGTTTTGCCGCTTTTCATGTGCTTTAAAGGCGATTCGAATCTACCTACTGAAACCTGTTTCTTGCAATTCTGCCTTGCTTTCAAATCCTCTTCGTTGCCTTCCCTCAATATATCTGTGGATGAGAGTTATCATTTATAACTCTGCGGGTTTGTGAATTGCAGTGACCCTGAGCTCCATTTTTCAACTGTCTTTTTTGGGAGCTGTCTGCAAAAGCACGGGTTTGCCTCAGGCCCTATTCTGGTTCCCGGCAGCAGGCTTAGCCTGTGGTTAATTCTTCTTCCTGATGGGAAAATACAGTGACCTGTGCCTGTCCCAACACCTAGATCTAGTCTCTCATTGGTTGCCCCTCTTCCCGTTCATCCTCAGGAAAAATTGTAACCTGTAGGGAACAGGAGCTTAATGGTGCTGATTCTCAAAGTAGGGAGATTGCTAGTAAAGTAGCTGGAATGGCGAACCCGAGCACAAGGAGATGAGAAATGAGGTGCGTTTTAGAAACCTTTCAAAATCACACGGTGTACCATCTTCTGGGTTTCTCATGCATGTTTTCGATGTAGGAAGATGCCCTTGAACCTGGAGATTTGGGACCCATGGGATGGGTACCACACAGTATTACTTTAAAGGGTCTGAGTTTGCTCACCCAACCTCACCAAAACTCTCAGCCCCAAGAGTGTCCACCCTTATGTCTCATCCAGCTGTGGGTCTAGATATGGCCAATCCAGGTTGCATCACAGCCTCTGAACGAATTTGGTAAGAATTTCTCTCTCTTTCACTGTCTTTGTTTTACGGGTTTTTAAAAGTAATTTATTTTTATAATGGGGTTTAGCTGCTTTTCACGGTTGTGTTTATGCGGCTTTACACCCACTTGACTCACTTCCAGACATATATCAATACATAGGTTTTAAGATTCTTACTAGTCATATATATTCTTGTGCGGTGAATAGGGGGTGTTGAGTCCAGTTCACTGAGCAAGCAGTAGGTCTTGTCTATTACATATTGGGTGTATGGAACGGTATCTGAGCGAATTTGAAACCCTTGTTTTATGCATCACCCCACCTCACCTTTCCCGTTAAGCAGCCATAGTGTGTTTTCTAAACGTGTGACTCTGTTCTGTTTTGTAATTCAGTTCAAGTGTAGCGTTTTTTACATTCCCTCTATAAGTGATAGCTTATGATAAGTGTCTTTTTCTGTGTTACTTATTTCACTTAGAATCGTCACACCTAAATCCATTCAACTTGCTTCTCCTAGCCTTATGACATTGATTTCATGTCTGAGTGATATTCCATTGTACATAAGGACCACAACTTCTTTATCCATTTTTCTCTTTCCTGGGATATTTAAGGTGTCATGAAGTGGAGGTTCTTGTCAACAGAGCAGCCCTAAACTTTGGGGTGCCTGTGTCTTGCTGATTTTTAGTTTTCCCAATTTATACGCGCATGAGTGGACGTGCCCTATGCTCCCTAAGCTGTGTTTTTTCGATGTTTCAGGACACACCGTACACTTCTCCAGAGTGGCTGTTGGCAATTTACATCCCGCCCATCAGCGTAGCAAGGCTGCCATTTCTCCATGGACTGTCCTGCATTTCTGGTATTGAAACTTTTTGCAGCATCACCCTTTTGACCGATGGGAAGCGAGACTTCTTTGTAGCGCTGATTTGCCTTTCCAGGTTGCTTGGTTGGCCAAAAAGGGCGTATGCGTTTTTTCTGAATATAATCAGGAAAAAATGCATACACCCTTTTTGGCCAAGAGCATCATTGTCAACGTTTTACCGCTTTTCATGTGCTTTAAAGGCGATTCGAATCTACCTCCTGAAACCTGTTTCCTGCAATTCTGCCTTGCTTTCAAATCCTCTTCTTTGCCTTCCCTCAATATATTTGTGGACGAGAGTTATCATTTATAACTCTGCAGGTTTGTGAATTGCAGTGCCCCTGAGCTCCATTTTTCAACTGTCTTGTTTGGGAGCTGGCCGCAAAAGCAATGGATTGCCTCAGGCCCTAGTCTGGTTCCCAGCGGCAAGCTTAGCCTGTGGTTAATTCTTCTTCCTGATGGGAAAATACAGTGACCTGGGCCTGTCCCAACACCTAGATCTAGTCTCTCATTGGTTGCCCCTCTTCCCGTTCATCCTCAGGACAAATTGCAACCTGTAGGGAACAGGAGCTTAAAGGTGCTGATTCTCCAAGTAGGGAGATTGCTAGTAAAGTAGCTGGAATGGCGAACCCGAGCACAAGGAGATGAGAAATGAGGTGCGTTTTAGAAACCTTTCAAAATCACACGGTGTACCATCTTCTGGGTTTCTCATGCATGTTTTCGATGTAGGAAGATGCCCTTGAACCTGGAGATTTGGGACCCATGGGATGGGTACCACGCAGTATTACTTTAAAGGGTCTGCGTTTGCTCACCCAACCTCCCCCAACCTCTCAGCCCCAAGAGTGTCCACCCTTATGTCTCATCCAGCTGTGGGTCTAGATATGGTCAATCCAGGTTGCATCACAGCCCCTGAACGAATTGTGTAAGAATTTCTCTCTCTTTCACTGTCTTTGTTTTACGGGTTTTTAAAAGTAATTTATTTTTATAATGGGGTTTAGCTGCTTTTCACGGCTGTGCTTATGCGGCTTTACACCCATTTGACTCACTTCCAGAGAGATATCAATACATAGGTTTTAACATTCTTACTAGTCACATATATTCTTGTGCGTTGAATAGGGGGTGTTGAGTCCAGTTCACTGAGCAAGGAGTAGGTCTTGTCTGTTACATATTGGGTGTATGGAACGGTATCTGAGCGAATTTGAAACCCTTGTTTTATGCATCACCCCACCTCACCTTTCCCGTTAAGCAGCCATAGTGTGTTTTCTAAACGTGTGACTCTCTTCTGTTTTGTAATTCAGTTCAAGTGTAGCGGTTTTTACATTCCCTCTATAAGTGATAGCTTATGATAAGTGTCTTTTTCTGTGTGACTTATTTCACTTAGAATCGTCGTACCTAAATCCACTCTTCTTGCTTCTACTAGCCTTATGACATTGATTTCATGTCTGAGTGATATTCCATTGTACATAAGGACCACAACTTCTTTATCCATTTTTCTCTTTCCTGGGATATTTAAGGTGTCATGAAGTGGAGGTTCTTGTCAACAGAGCTGCCCTAAACTTTGGGGTGCCTGTGTCTTGCTGATTTTCAGTTTTCCCAATTTATACGCCCATGAGTGGACGTGCCCTATGCTCCCTAAGCTGTGTTTTTTCGATGTTTCAGGACACACCTTACACTTCTCCAGAGTGGCTGTTGGCAATTTACATCCCGCCCATCAGTGTAGCAAGGCTGCCATTTCTCCATGGCCTGTCCTACATTTCTGGTTTTGACACTTTTTGCAGCATGGCCCTTTTGACCGATGGGAAGCGAGACGTCTTTGTAGCGCTGATTTGCCTTTCCAGGTTGCTTGGTTGGCCAAAAAGGGCGTATGCGTTTTTTACTGAATATATTCTGAAAAAAAACTCAAACGCCCTTTTTGGCCAAGGGCATCATTGTCGACGTTTTGCCGCTTTTCATGTGCTTTAAAGGCGATTCAAATCTACCTCCTGAAATCTGTTTCCTGCAATTCTGCCTTGCTTTCAAATCCTCTTCGTTGCCTTCCCTCAATATATCTGTGGATGAGAGTTATCATTTATAACTCTGCGGGTTTGTGAATTGCAGTGTCCCTGAGCTCCATTTTTCAACTCGCTTTTTTGGGAGCTGGCCGCAAAAGCGCGGGATTGCCTCAGGCCCTATTCTGCTTCTGGGCGGCAGGCTGAGCCTGTGGTTAATTCTTCTTCCTGATGGGAAAATAGAGTGACCTGTGCCGGTCCCAACACCTAGATCTAGTCTCTCATTGGTTGCCCCTCTTCCCGTTCATCCTCAGGACAAATTTCAACCTGTAGGGAAAAGGAGCTTAAAGGTGCTGATTCTCCAAGTAGGGAGATTGCTAGTTAAGTAGCTGGAAAGGCGAACCAGGGCACAAGGAGATGAGAAATGAGGTGCGTTTTAGAAACCTTTCAAAATCACACGGTGTACCATCTTCTGGGTTTCTCATGCATGTTTTCGATGTAGGAAGATGCCCCTGAACCTGGAGATTTGGGACCCATGGGATGGGTACCACGCAGTATTACTTTAAAGGGTCTGCGTTTGCTCACCCAACCTCACCAAAACTCTCAGCCCCAAGAGTGTCCACCCTTATGTCTCATCCATCTGTGGGTCTAGATATGGTCAATACAGGTTGCATCACAGCCCCTGAACGAATTTTGGAAGAATTTCTCTCTCTTTCACTGTCTTTGTTTTACGGGTTTTTAAAAGTAATTTATTTTTATAATGGGATTTAGCTGCTTTTCACGGCTGTGTTTATGCGGCTTTACACCCACTTGACTCACTTCCAGACAGATATCAATACATAGGTTTTAAGATTCTTACTAGTCACGTATATTCTTGTGTGGTGAATAGGGGGTGTTGAATCCAGTTCACTGAGCAAGGAGTAGGTCTTGTCTATTACATATTGGGTGTATGGAACGGTATCTGAGCGAATTTGAAACCCTTGTTTTATGCATCACCCCACCTCACCTTTCCCGTTAAGCAGCCATAGTGTGTTTTCTAAACGTGTGACTCTGTTCTGTTTTGTAATTCAGTTCAAGAGTAGCGGTTTTTACATTCCCTCTATAAGTGATAGCTTATGATAAGTGTCTTTTTCTGTGTGACTTATTTCACTTAGAATCGTCGTACCTAAATCCACACATCTTGCTTCTCCTAGCCTTATGACATTGATTTCATGTCTGAGTGATATTCCATTGTACATAAGGACCACAACTTCTTTATCCATTTTTCTCTTTCCTGGGATATTTAAGGTGTCATGAAGTGGAGGTTCTTGTCAACAGAGCAGCCCTAAACTTTGGGGTGCCTGTGTCTTGCTGATCTTTAGTTTTCCCAATTTATACGCCCATGAGTGGACGTGCCCTATGCTCCCTAAGCTGTGTATTTTCGATATTTCAGGACACACCGTACACTTCTCCAGAGTGGCTGTTGGCAATTTACATCCCGACCATCAGCGTAGCAAGGCTGCCATTTCTCCATGGCCTGTCCTGCATTTCTGGTTTTGACACTTTTTGCAGCATGGCCCTTTTGACCGATGGGAAGCGAGACTTCTTTGTAGCGCTGATTTGCCTTTCCAGGTTGCTTGGTTGGCCAAAAAGGGCGTATGCGTTTTTTCCTGAATATATTCAGGAAAAAACGCATACGCCCTTTTTGGACAAGGGCATCATTGTCGATGTTTTGCCACTTTTCATGTGCTTTAAAGGCGATTCGAATCTACCTCCTGAAACCTGTTTCCTGCAATTCTGCCTTGCTTTTAAATCCTCTTCGTTGCCTTCCCTCAATATATTTGTGGACGAGAGTTATCATTCATAACTCAGCAGGTTTTTGAATTGCAGTGCCCCTGAGATCCATTTTTCAACTGTCTTTTTTGGGAGCTGGCCGCAAAAGCACGGGATTGCCTCAGGCCCTATTCTGGTTCCTGGCGGCAGGCTGAGCCTGTGGTTAATTCTTCTTCCTGATGGGAAAATAGAGTGACCTGTGCCTGTCCCAACACCTAGATCTAGTCTCTCATTGTTTGCCCCTCTTCCCGTTCATCCTCAGGACAAATTGCAACCTGTAGGGAACAGGAGCTTAAAGGTGCTGATTCTCCAAGTAGGGAGATTGCTAGTAAAGTAGCTGGAATGGCGAACCCGAACACAAGGAAATGAGAAATGAGGTGCGTTTTAGAAACCTTTCAAAATCACACAGTGTACCATCATCTGGGTTTCTCATGCATGTTTTCGATGTAGGAAGATGCCCTTGAACCTGGAGATTTGGGACCCATGGGATGGGTACCACGCAGTATTACTTTAAAGGGTCTGCGTTTGCTCACCCAACCTCACCCAACCTCTCAGCCCCAAGAGTGTCCACCCTTATGTCTCATCCAGCTGTGGGTCTAGATATGGTCAATCCAGGTTGCATTACAGCCTCTGAACGAATTGTGTAAGAATTTCTCTCTTTCACTGTCTTGGTTTTACGGGTTTTTAAAAGAAATTTATTTTTATAATGGGGTCTAGCTTCTTTTCACGGCTGTGTTTATGCGGCTTTACACCCACTTGACTCACTTCCAGACAGATATCAATACATAGGTTTTAAGATTCTTACTAGTCACATATATTCTTGTGCGGTGAATAGGGGGTGTTGAGTCCAGTTCACTGAGTAAGGAGTAGGTCTTGTCTATTACATATTGGGTGTATGGAACGGTATCTGAGCGAATTTGAAACCCTTGTTTTATGCATCACCCCACGTCACCTTTCCCGTTAAGCAGCCATAGTGTGTTTTCTAAACGTGTGACTCTGTTCTCTTTTGTAATTCAGTTCAAGTGTAGCGGTTTTTTCATTCCCTCTATAAGTGATAGCTTATGATAAGTGTCTTTTTCTGTGTCACTTATTTCACTTAGAATCGTCGTTCCTAAATCCACTCTTCTTGCTTCTACTAGCATTATGACATTGATTTCATGTCTGAGTGATATTCCATTGTACATAAGGACCACAACTTCTTTATCCATTTTTCTCTTTCCTGGGATATTTAAGGTGTCATGAAGTGGAGGTTCTTGTCAACAGAGCTGCCCTAAACTTTGGGGTGCCTGTGTCTTGCTGATTTTCAGTTTTCCCAATTTATATGCCCATGAGTGGACGTGCCCTATGCTCCCTAAGCTGTGTTTTTTCGATGTTTCAGGACACACCTTACACTTCTCCAGAGTGGCTGTTGGCAATTTACATCCCGCCCATCAGCGTAGCAAGGCTGCCATTTCTCCATGGCCTGTCCTGCATTTCTGGTTTTGACACTTTTTGCAGCATGGCCCTTTTGACCGATGGGAAGTGAGACGTCTTTGTAGCGCTGATTTGCCTTTCCAGGTTGCTTGGTTGGCCAAAAAGGGCGTATGCGTTTTTTCCTGAATATATTCTGAAAAAAAACGCATACGCCCTTTTTGTCCAGGGGCATCATTGTCGACGTTTTGCCGCTTTTCATGTGCTTTAAAGGCGATTCGAATCTACCTCCTGAAACCTGTTTCCTGCAATTCTGCCTTGCTTTTAAATCCTCTTCGTTGCCTTCCCTCAATATATTTGTGGACGAGAGTTATCATTTATAACTCTGCAGGTTTGTGAATTGCAGTGCCCCTGAGCTCCATTTTTCAACTGTCTTTTTTGGGAGCTGGCCGCAAAAGCACGGGATTGCCTCAGGCCCTATTCTGGTTCCGGGCGGCAGGCTGAGCCTGTGGTTAATTCTTCTTCCTGTTGGGAAAATAGAGTGACCTGTGCCTGTCCCAACACCTAGATCTAGTCTCTCATTGTTTGCCCCTCTTCCCGTTCATCCTCAGGACAAATTGCAACCTGTAGGGAACAGGAGCTTAAAGGTGCTGATTCTCCAAGTAGGGAGATTGCTAGTAAAGTAGCTGGAATGGCGAACCCGAACACAAGGAGAGGAGAAATGAGGTGCGTTTTAGAAACCTTTCAAAATCACACGGTGTACCATCTTCTGGGTTTCTCATGCATGTTTTCCATATAGGAAGATGCCCTTGAACCTGGAGATTTGGGACCCATGGGATGGGTACCACGCAGTATTACTTTAAAGGGTCTGCCTTTGCTCACCCAACCTCACCCAACCTCTCAACCCCAAGAGTGTCCACCCTTATGTCTCATCCAGCTGTGGGTCTAGATATGGTCAATCCAGGTTGCATCACAGCCTCTGAACGAATTTTGTAAGAATTTCTCTGTTTCACTGTCTTTGTTTTACGGGTCTTTAAAAGTAATTTATTTTTATAATGGTGTTTAGCTGCTTTTTATGGCTGTGTTTATGCGGCTTTACACCCACTTGACTCACTTCCAGACAGATATCAATACATAGGTTTTAAGATTCTTACTAGTCGCATATATTCTTGTGCAGTGAATAGGGGGTGTTGCGTCCAGTTCACTGAGCAAGGAGTAGGTCTTGTCTCTTAGATATTGGGTGTATGGAACGGTATCTGAGCGAATTTGAAACCCTTGTTTTATGCATCACCCCACCTCACCTTTCCCGTTAAGCAGCCATAGTGTGTTTTCTAAACGTGTGACTCTGTTCTGTTTTGTAATTCAGTTCAAGTGTAGCGGTTTTTCCATTCCCTCTATAAGTGATAGCTTATGATAAGTGTCTTTTTCTGTGTGACTTATTTCACTTAGTATCGTCGTACCTAAATCCACACATCTTGCTTCTCCTAGCCTTATGACATTGATTTCATGTCTGAGTGATATTCCATTGTACATAAGGACCACAACTTCTTTATCCATTTTTCTCTTTCCTGGGATATTTAAGGTGTCATGAAGTGGAGGTTCTTGTCAACAGAGCAGCCCTAAACTTTGGGGTGCCTGTGTCTTTCTGATTTTTAGTTTTCCCAATTTATACGCTCATGAGTGGACGTGCCCTATGCTCCCTAAGCTGTGTTTTTTCGATGTTTCAGGACACACCGTACACTTCTCCAGAGTGGCTGTGGGCAATTTACATCCCGCCCATCAGCGTAGCAAGGCTGCCATTTCTCCATGGCCTGTCCTGCATTTCTGGTTTTGACAATTTTTGCAGCATGGCCCTTTTGACCGATGGGAAGCGAGACTTCTTTGTAGCGCTGATTTGCCTTTCCAGGTTACTTGGTTGGCCAAAAAGGGCGTATGCGTTTTTTCCTGAATATAATTAGGAAAAAACGCATACGCACTTTTTGTCCAAGGGCATCATTGTCGACGTTTTGCCGCTTTTCATGTGCTTTAAAGGCGATTCGAATCTACCTCCTGAAATCTGTTTCCTGCAATTCTGCCTTGCTTTCAAATCCTCTTCGTTGCCTTCCCTCAATATATCTGTGAATGAGAGTTATCATTTATAACTCTGCGGGTTTGTGAATTGCAGTGTCCCTGAGCTCCATTTTTCAACTCTCTTTTTTGGGAGTTGGCCGCAAAAGTGCGGGATTGCCTCAGGCCCTATTCTGCTTCTGGGCGGCAGGCTGAGCCTGTGGTTAATTCTTCTTCCTGATGGGAAAATAGAGTGACCTGTGCCTGTCCCAACACCTAGATCTAGTCTCTCATTGGTTGCCCCTCTTCCCGTTCATCCTCAGGACAAATTGCAACCTGTAGGGAACAGGAGCTTAAAGGTGCTGATTCTCCAAGTAGGGAGATTGCTAGTAAAGTAGCTGGAATGGCGAACCCGAGCACAAGGAGATGAGAAATGAGGTGCTTTTTAGAAACCTTTCAAAATCACACGGTGTACCATCTTCTGGGTTTCTCATGCATGATTTCGATGTAGGAAGATGCCCTTGAACCTGGAGATTTGGGACCCATGGGATGGGTACCACGCAGTATTACTTTAAAGGGTCTGCGTTTGCTCACCCAACCTCACCAAACCTCTCAACCCCAAGAGTGTCCACCCTTATGTCTCATCCAGCTGTGGGTCTAGATATGGTCAATCCAGGTTGCATCACAGCCTCTGAACGAATTTTGTAAGAATTTCTCTCTTTCACTGTCTTTGTTTTACGGGTTTTTAAAAGTAATTTATTTTTATAATGGGGTTTAGCTGCTTTTCACGGCTGTGTTTATGCGGCTTTACACCAACTTGACTCACTTCCAGACAGATATCAATACATAGGTTTTAAGATTCTTACTAGTCGCATATATTCTTGTGCATTGAATAGGGGGTGTTGAGTCCAGTTCACTGAGCAAGGAGTAGGTCTTGTCTATTAGATATTGGGTGTATGGAACGGTATCTGAGCGAATTTGAAACCCTTGTTTTATGCATCACCCCACCTCACCTTTCCCATTAAGCAGCCATAGTGTGTTTTCTAAACGTGTGACTCTGTTCTGTTTTGTAATTCAGTTCAAGTGTAGCGGTTTTTACATTCCCTCTATAAGTGATAGCTTATAATAAGTTTCTTTTTCTGTGTGACTTATTTCACTTAGAATCCTCGTACCTAACTCCACTCATCTTGCTTCTACTAGCCTTATGACATTCATTTCATGTCTGAGTGATATTCCATTGTACATAAGGACCACAACTTCTTTATCCATTTTTCTCTTTACTGGGATATTTAAGGTGTCATGAAGTGGAGGTTCTTGTCAACAGAGCAGCTGTAAACTTTGGGGTGCCTTTGTCTTGCTGATTTTTAGTTTTCCCAATTTATACGCCCATGAGTGGTCGTGCCCTATGCTCCCTAAGCTGTGTTTTTTCGATGTTTCAGGACACACCTTACACTTCTCCAGAGTGGCTGTTGGCAATTTACATCCCGCCCATCAGCGTAGCAAGGCTGCCATTTCTCCATGGCCTGTCCTGCATTTCTGGTTTTGAAACTTTTTGCAGCATCACCCTTTTGACCAATGGGAAGCGAGACTTCTTTGTAGCGCTGATTTGCATTTCCAGATTGCTTGGTTGGCCAAAAAGGGCGTATGCGTTTTTTCCTGAATATATTAAGGAAAAAACGCATACGCCCTTTTTGGCCTAGGACATCATTGTCGACCTTTTGCCACTTTTCATATGCTTTAAAGGTGATTCGAATCTACCTCCTGAAATCTATTTCCTGCAATTCTGCCTTGCTTTCAAATCCTCTTCTTTGCCTTCCCTCAATATATCTGTGGATGAGAGTTATCATTTATAACTCTGCGGGTTTGTGAATTGCAGTGTCCCTGATCTCCATTTTTCAACTCTCTTTTTTGGGAGCTGGCCGCAAAAGCGCGGGATTGCCTCAGGCCCTATTCTGCTTCTGGGCGGCAGGCTGAGCCTGTGGTTAATTCTTCTTCCTGATGGGAAAACAGAGTGACCTGTGCCTGTCCCATCACCTAGATCTAGTCTCTCATTGGTTGCCCCTCTTCCCGTTCATCCTCAGGACAAATTGCAACCTGTATGGAACAGGAGGTTAAAGGTGCTGATTCTCCAAGTAGGGAGATTGCTAGTAAAGTAGCTGGAATGGCGAACCCGAACACAAGGAGATGAGAAATGAGGTGCGTTTTAGAACCCTTTCAAAATCACACGGTGTACCATCTTCTGGGTTTCTCATGCATGTTTTCTATATAGGAAGATGCCCTTGAACCTGGAGATTTGGGACCCATGGGATGGGTACCACACAGTATTACTTTAAAGGGTCTGCGTTTGCTCACCCAACCTCACCAAAACTCTCAGCCCCAAGAGTGTCCACCCTTATGTCTCATCCAGCTGTGGGTCTAGATATGGCCAATGCAGGTTGCATCACATCCTCTGAACGAATTTGGTTAGAATTTCTCTCTCTTTCACTGTCTTTGTTTTACGGGTTTTTAAAAGTAATTTATTTTTATAATGGGGTTTAGCTGCTTTTCACGGCTGTGTTTATGCGGCTTTACACCCACTTGACTCACTTCCAGGCATATATCAATACATAGGTTTTAAGATTCTTACTAGTCAAATATATTCTTGTGCGGTGAATAGGGGGTGTTGATTCCAGTTCACTGAGCAAGGAGTAGGTCTTGTCTATTACATATTGGGTGTATGGAACGGTATCTGAGCGAATTTGAAACCCTTGTTTTATGCATCACCCCACCTCACCTTTCCCGTTAAGCAGCCATAGTGTGTTTTCTAAACGTGAGACTCTGTTCTGTTTCGTAATTCAGTTCAAGTGTAGCGGTTTTTACATTCCCTCTATAAGTGATAGCTTATGATAAGTGTCTTTTTCTGTGTGACTTATTTCACTTAGAATCGTCATACCTAAATCCACTCATCTTGCTTCTACTAGCCTTATGACATTGATTTCATGTCTGAGTGATATTCCATTGTACATAAGGACCACAACTTCTTTATCCATTTTTCTCTTTCCTGGGATATTTAAGGTGTCATGAAGTGGAGGTTCTTGTCAACAGAGCAGCCCTAAACGTCGGGGTGCCTGTGTCTTGCTGATTTTTAGTTTTCCCAATTTATACGCCCATGAGTGGACGTGCCCTATGCTAACTAAGCTGTGTTTTTTCGATGTTTCAGGACACACCGTACACTTCTCCAGAGTGGCTGTTGGCAATTTACACCCCGCCCATCAGCGTAGCAAGGCTGCCATTTCTCCATGGACTGTCCTGCATTTCTGGTATTGAAACTTTTTGCAGCATGGCCATTTTGACCGATGGGAAGCGAGACTTCTTTGTAGCGCTGATTTGCCTTTCCAGGTTGCTTGGTTGGCCAAAAAGGGCGTATGCATTTTTTCCTGAATATATTCAGGAAAAAACGCATATGCCCTTTTTGGCCAAGGGCATCATTTTCGAAGTTTTGCCACTTTTCATGTGCTTTAAAGGCGATTCGAATCTACCTCCTGAAACCTGTTTCCTGCAATTCTGCCTTGCTTTCAAATCCTCTTCGTTGCCTTCCCTCAATGTATTTGTGGACGAGAGTTATCATTTATAACTCAGCAGGTATGTGAATGGCAGTGCCCCCTAGCTCCATTTTTCAACTGTCTTTTTGGGAGCTGGCCGCAAAAGCGCAGGATTGCCTCAGGCCCTATTCTGGTTCCCGGCGGCAGGCTGAGCCTGTGGTTAATTCTTCTTCCTGATGGGAAAATAGAGTGACCTGTGCCTGTCCCAACACCTAGACCTAGTCTCTCATTGGTTGCCCCTCTTCCCTTTCATCCTCAGGACAAATTGCAACCTGTACGGAACAGGAGGTTAAAGGTGCTGATTCTCCAAGTAGGGAGATTGTTAGTAAAGTAGCTGGAATGGCGAACCCGAACACAAGGAGATGAGAAATGAGGTGCGTTTTAGAAACCTTTCAAAATCACACGGTGTACCATCTTCTGTTTTTCTCATGCATGTTTTCGATGTAGGAAGATGCCCTTGAACCTGGAGATTTGGGACCCATGGGATGGGTACCACGCAGTATTACTTTAAAGGGTCTGCGTTTGCTCACCCAAACTCTCAACCCCAAGAGTGTCCACCCTTATGTCTCATCCAGCTGTGTGTCTACATATGGTCAATTCAGGTTGCATCACAGCCTCTGAACGAATTTTGTAAGAATTTCTCTCTTTCACTGTCTTTATTTTAAGGGTTTTTAAAAGTAATTTATTTTTATAATGGGGTTTAGCTGCTTTTCACGGCTGTGTTTATGCGGCTTTACACCCACTTGACTCACTTCCAGACAGATATCAATACATAGGTTTTAAGATTCTTACTAGTCACATATATTCTTGTGCGGTGAATAGGGGGTGTTGAGTCCAGTTCACTGAGCAAGGAGTAGGTCTTGTCTATTATATATTGGCTGTATGGAACGGTATCTGAGCGAATTTGAAACCCTTGTTTTATGCATCACCCCACCTCACCTTTCCCGTTAAGCAGCCATAGTGTGTTTTCTAAACGTGTGACTCTGTTCTGTTTTGTAATTCAGTTCAAGTGTAGCGGTTTTTACATTCCCTCTATAAGTGATAGCTTATGATAAGTGTCTTTTTCTGTGTGACTTATTTCACTTAGAATCCTCGTACCTAACTCCACTCATCTTGCTTCTACTAGCCTTATGACATTGATTTCATGTCTGAGTGATATTCCATTGTACATAAGGACCACAACTTCTTTATCCATTTTTCTCTTTCCTGGGATATTTAAGGTGTCATGAAGTGGAGGTTCTTGTCAACAGAGCAGCCCTAAACTTCGGGGTGCCTGTGTCTTACTGATTTTTAGTTTTCCCAATTTATACGCCCATGAGTGGACGTGCCCTACGCTCCCTAAGCTGTGTTTTTTCGATGTTTCAGGACACACCGTAGACTTCTCCAGAGTGGCTGTTGGCAATGTACATCCCGCCCATCAGTGTAGCAAGGCTGCCATTTCTCCATGGCCAGTCCTGCATTTCTGGTTTTGACACTTTTTGCAGCATGGCCCTTTTGACCGATGGGAAGCGAGACTTCTTTGTAGCGCTGATTTGCCTTTCCAGGTTGCTTGGTTGGCCTAAAAGGTCGTATGCGTTTTTTCTTGAATATATTCAGGAAAAAACGCATACGCCCTTTTTGGACAAGGGCATCATTGTCGACGTTTTGCCGCTTTTCATGTGCTTTAAAGGCGATTCGAATCTACCTACTGAAACCTGTTTCTTGCAATTCTGCCTTGCTTTCAAATCCTCTTCGTTGCCTTCCCTCAATATATCTGTGGATGAGAGTTATCATTTATAACTAAGCGGGTTTGTGAATTGCAGTGTCCCTGAGCTCCATTTTTCAACTGTCTTTTTTGGGAGCTGGCTGCAAAAGCACGGGATTGCCTCAGGCCCTATTCTGGTTCCCGGCAGCAGGCTTAGCCTGTGGTTAATTCTTCTTCCTGATGGGAAAATACAGTGACCTGTGCCTGTCCCAACACCTAGATCTAGTCTCTCATTTGTTGCCCCTCTTCCCGTTCATCCTCAGGAAAAATTGTAACCTGTAGGGAACAGGCGCTTAATGGTGCTGATTCTCAAAGTAGGGAGATTGCTAGTAAAGTAGCTGGAATGGCGAACCCGAGCACAAGGAGATGAGAAATGAGGTGCGTTTTAGAAACCTTTCAAAATCACACGGTGTACCATCTTCTGGGTTTCTCATGCATGTTTTCGATGTAGGAAGATGCCCTTGAACCTGGAGATTTGGGACCCATGGGATGGGTACCACACAGTATTACTTTAAAGGGTCTGCGTTTGCTCACCCAACCTCACCAAAACTCTCAGCCCCAAGAGTGTCCACCCTTATGTCTCATCCAGCTGTGGGTCTAGATATGGCCAATCCAGGTTGCATCACAGCCTCTGAACGAATTTGGTAAGAATTTCTCTCTCTTTCACTGTCTTTGTTTTACGGGTTTTTAAAAGTAATTTATTTTTATAATGGGGTTTAGCTGCTTTTCACGGCTGTGTTTATGCGGCTTTACACCCACTTGACTCACTTCCAGACATATATCAATACATAGGTTTTAAGATTCTTACTAGTCAAATATATTCTTGTGCGGTGAATAGGGGGTGTTGATTCCAGTTCACTGAGCAAGGAGTAGGTCTTGTCTATTACATATTGGGTGTATGGAACGGTATCTGAGCGAATTTGAAACCCTTGTTTTATGCATCACCCCACCTCACCTTTCCCGTTAAGCAGCCATAGTGTGTTTTCTAAACGTGAGACTCTGTTCTGTTTCGTAATTCAGTTCAAGTGTAGCGGTTTTTACATTCCCTCTATAAGTGATAGCTTATGATAAGTGTCTTTTTCTGTGTGACTTATTTCACTTAGAATCGTCATACCTAAATCCACTCATCTTGCTTCTACTAGCCTTATGACATTGATTTCATGTCTGAGTGATATTCCATTGTACATAAGGACCACAACTTCTTTATCCATTTTTCTCTTTCCTGGGATATTTAAGGTGTCATGAAGTGGAGGTTCTTGTCAACAGAGCAGCCCTATACGTCGGGGTGCCTGTGTCTTGCTGATTTTTAGTTTTCCGAATTTATACGCCCATGAGTGGACGTGCCCTATGCTAACTAAGCTGTGTTTTTTCGATGTTTCAGGACACACCGTACACTTCTCCAGAGTGGCTGTTGGCAATTTACACCCCGCCCATCAGCGTAGCAAGGCTGCCATTTCTCCATGGACTGTCTTGCATTTCTGGTATTGAAACTTTTTGCAGCATGGCCCTTTTGACCGATGGGAAGCGAGACTTCTTTGTAGCGCTGATTTGCCTTTCCAGGTTGCTTGGTTGGCCAAAAAGGGCGTATGCATTTTTTCCTGAATATATTCAGGAAAAAACGCATACGCCCTTTTTGGCCAAGGGCATCATTTTCGAAGTTTTGCCACTTTTCATGTGCTTTAAAGGCGATTCGAATCTACCTCCTGAAACCTGTTTCCTGCAATTCTGCCTTGCTTTCAAATCCTCTTCGTTGCCTTCCCTCAATGTATTTGTGGACGAGAGTTATCATTTATAACTCAGTAGGTATGTGAATGGCAGTGCCCCCTAGCTCCATTTTTCAACTGTCTTTTTGGGAGCTGGCCGCAAAAGCGCAGGATTGCCTCAGGCCCTATTCTGGTTCCCGGCGGCAGGCTGAGCCTGTGGTTAATTCTTCTTCCTGATGGGAAAATAGAGTGACCTGTGCCTGTCCCAACACCTAGACCTAGTCTCTCATTGGTTGCTCCTCTTCCCTTTCATCCTCAGGACAAATTGCAACCTGTACGGAACAGGAGGTTAAAGGTGCTGATTCTCCAAGTAGGGAGATTGTTAGTAAAGTAGCTGGAATGGCGAACCCGAACACAAGGAGATGAGAAATGAGGTGCGTTTTAGAAACCTTTCAAAATCACACGGTGTACCATCTTCTGTTTTTCTCATGCATGTTTTCGATGTAGGAAGATGCCCTTGAACCTGGAGATTTGGGACCCATGGGATGGGTACCACGCAGTATTACTTTAAAGGGTCTGCGTTTGCTCACCCAAACTCTCAACCCCAAGAGTGTCCACCCTTATGTCTCATCCAGCTGTGTGTCTAGATATGGTCAATTCAAGTTGCATCACAGCCTCTGAACGAATTTTGTAAGAATTTCTCTCTTTCACTGTCTTTATTTTAAGGGTTTTTAAAAGTAATTTATTTTTATAATGGGGTTTAGCTGCTTTTCACGGCTGTGTTTATGCGGCTTTACACCCACTTGACTCACTTCCAGACAGATATCAATACATAGGTTTTAAGATTCTTACTAGTCACATATATTCTTGTGCGGTGAATAGGGGGTGTTGAGTCCAGTTCACTGAGCAAGGAGTAGGTCTTGTCTATTACATATTGGGTGTATGAAACGGTATCTGAGCGAATTTGAAACCCTTGTTTTATGCATCACCCCACCTCACCTTTCCCGTTAAGCAGCCATAGTGTGTTTTCTAAACGTGTGACTCTGTTCTGTTTTGTAATTCAGTTCAAGTGTAGCGTTTTTTACATTCCCTCTATAAGTGATAGCTTATGATAAGTGTCTTTTTCTGTGTTACTTATTTCACTTAGAATCGTCACACCTAAATCCATTCAACTTGCTTCTCCTAGCCTTATGACATTGATTTCATGTCTGAGTGATATTCCATTGTACATAAGGACCACAACTTCTTTATCCATTTTTCTCTTTCCTGGGATATTTAAGGTGTCATGAAGTGGAGGTTCTTGTCAACAGAGCAGCCCTAAACTTTGGGGTGCCTGTGTCTTGCTGATTTTTAGTTTTCCCAATTTATGCGCGCATGAGTGGACGTGCCCTATGCTCCCTAAGCTGTGTTTTTTCGATGTTTCAGGACACACCGTACACTTCTCCAGAGTGGCTGTTGGCAATTTACATCCCGCCCATCAGCGTAGCAAGGCTGCCATTTCTCCATGGACTGTCCTGCATTTCTGGTATTGAAACTTTTTGCAGCATCACCCTTTTGACCGATGGGAAGCGAGACTTCTTTGTAGCGCTGATTTGCCTTTCCAGGTTGCTTGGTTGGCCAAAAAGGGCGTATGCGTTTTTTCTGAATATAATCAGGAAAAAATGCATACACCCTTTTTGGCCAAGAGCATCATTGTCAACGTTTTACCGCTTTTCATGTGCTTTAAAGGCGATTCGAATCTACCTCCTGAAACCTGTTTCCTGCAATTCTGCCTTGCTTTCAAATCCTCTTCTTTGCCTTCCCTCAATATATTTGTGGACGAGAGTTATCATTTATAACTCTGCAGGTGTGTGAATTGCAGTGCCCCTGAGCTCCATTTTTCAACTGTCTTTTTTGGGAGCTGGCCGCAAAAGCAATGGATTGCCTCAGGCCCTATTCTGGTTCCCAGCGGCAAGCTTAGCCTGTGGTTAATTCTTCTTCCTGATGGGAAAATACAGTGACCTGGGCCTGTCCCAACACCTAGATCTAGTCTCTCATTGGTTGCCCCTCTTCCCGTTCATCCTCAGGACAAATTGCAACCTGTAGGGAACAGGAGCTTAAAGGTGCTGATTCTCCAAGTAGGGAGATTGCTAGTAAAGTAGCTGGAATGGCGAACCCGAGCACAAGGAGATGAGAAATGAGGTGCGTTTTAGAAACCTTTCAAAATCACACGGTGTACCATCTTCTGGGTTTCTCATGCATGTTTTCGATGTAGGAAGATGCCCTTGAACCTGGAGATTTGGGACCCATGGGATGGGTACCACGCAGTATTACTTTAAAGGGTCTGCGTTTGCTCACCCAACCTCCCCCAACCTCTCAGCCCCAAGAGTGTCCACCCTTATGTCTCATTCAGCTGTGGGTCTAGATATGGTCAATCCAGGTTGCATCACAGCCCCTGAACGAATTGTGTAAGAATTTCTCTCTCTTTCACTGTCTTTGTTTTACGGGTTTTTAAAAGTAATTTATTTTTATAATGGGGTTTAGCTGCTTTTCACGGCTGTGCTTATGCGGCTTTACACCCATTTGACTCACTTCCAGAGAGATATCAATACATAGGTTTTAACATTCTTACTAGTCACATATATTCTTGTGCGTTGAATAGGGGGTGTTGAGTCCAGTTCACTGAGCAAGGAGTAGGTCTTGTCTATTACATATTGGGTGTATGGAACGGTATCTGAACGAATTTGAAACCCTTGTTTTATGCATCACCCCACCTCACCTTTCCCGTTAAGCAGCCATAGTGTGTTTTCTAAACGTGTGACTCTGTTCTGTTTTGTAATTCAGTTCAAGTGTAGCGGTTTTTACATTCCCTCTATAAGTGATAGCTTATGATAAGTGTCTTTTTCTGTGTGACTTATTTCACTTAGAATCGTCGTACCTAAATCCACTCTTCTTGCTTCTACTAGCCTTATGACATTGATTTCATGTCTGAGTGATATTCCATTGTACATAAGGACCACAACTTCTTTATCCATTTTTCTCTTTCCTGGGATATTTAAGGTGTCATGAAGTGGAGGTTCTTGTCAACAGAGCTGCCCTAAACTTTGGGGTGCCTGTGTCTTGCTGATTTTCAGTTTTCCCAATTTATACGCCCATGAGTGGACGTGCCCTATGCTCCCTAAGCTGTGTTTTTTCGATGTTTCAGGACACACCTTACACTTCTCCAGAGTGGCTGTTGGCAATTTACATCCCACCCATCAGTGTAGCAAGCCTGCCATTTCTCCATGGCCTGTCCTACATTTCTGGTTTTGACACTTTTTGCAGCATGGCCCTTTTGACCGATGGGAAGCGAGACGTCTTTGTAGCGCTGATTTGCCTTTCCAGGTTGCTTGGTTGGCCAAAAAGGGCGTATGCGTTTTTTACTGAATATATTCTGAAAAAAAACTCAAACGCCCTTTTTGGCCAAGGGCATCATTGTCGACGTTTTGCCGCTTTTCATGTGCTTTAAAGGCGATTCGAATCTACCTCCTGAAATCTGTTTCCTGCAATTCTGCCTTGCTTTCAAATCCTCTTCGTTGCCTTCCCTCAATATATCTGTGGATGAGAGTTATCATTTATAACTCTGCGGGTTTGTGAATTGCAGTGTCCCTGAGCTCCATTTTTCAACTCGCTTTTTTGGGAGCTGGCCGCAAAAGCGCGGGATTGCCTCAGGCCCTATTCTGCTTCTGGGCGGCAGGCTGAGCCTGTGGTTAATTCTTCTTCCTGATGGGAAAATAGAGTGACCTGTGCCGGTCCCAACACCTAGATCTAGTCTCTCATTGGTTGCCCCTCTTCCCGTTCATCCTCAGGACAAATTTCAACCTGTAGGGAAAAGGAGCTTAAAGGTGCTAATTCTCCAAGTAGGGAGATTGCTAGTTAAGTAGCTGGAAAGGCGAACCAGGGCACAAGGAGATGAGAAATGAGGTGCGTTTTAGAAACCTTTCAAAATCACACGGTGTACCATCTTCTGGGTTTCTCATGCATGTTTTCGATGTAGGAAGATGCCCCTGAACCTGGAGATTTGGGACCCATGGGATGGGTACCACGCAGTATTACTTTAAAGGGTCTGCGTTTGCTCACCCAACCTCACCAAAACTCTCAGCCCCAAGAGTGTCCACCCTTATGTCTCATTCATCTGTGGGTCTAGATATGGTCAATACAGGTTGCATCACAGCCCCTGAACGAATTTTGGAAGAATTTCTCTCTCTTTCACTGTCTTTCTTTTACGGGTTTTTAAAAGTAATTTATTTTTATAATGGGATTTAGCTGCTTTTCACGGCTGTGTTTATGCGGCTTTACACCCACTTGACTCACTTCCAGACAGATATCAATACATAGGTTTTAAGATTCTTACTAGTCACGTATATTCTTGTGCGGTGAATAGGGGGTGTTGAATCCAGTTCACTGAGCAAGGAGTAGGTCTTGTCTATTACATATTGGGTGTATGGAACGGTATCTGAGCGAATTTGAAACCCTTGTTTTATGCATCACCCCACCTCACCTTTCCCGTTAAGCAGCCATAGTGTGTTTTCTAAACGTGTGACTCTGTTCTGTTTTGTAATTCAGTTCAAGAGTAGCGGTTTTTACATTCCCTCTATAAGTGATAGCTTATGATAAGTGTCTTTTTCTGTGTGACTTATTTCACTTAGAATCGTCGTACCTAAATCCACACATCTTGCTTCTCCTAGCCTTATGACATTGATTTCATGTCTGAGTGATATTCCATTGTACATAAGGACCACAACTTCTTTATCCATTTTTCTCTTTCCTGGGATATTTAAGGTGTCATGAAGTGGAGGTTCTTGTCAACAGAGCAGCCCTAAACTTTGGGGTGCCTGTGTCTTGCTGATCTTTAGTTTTCCCAATTTATACGCCCATGAGTGGACGTGCCCTATGCTCCCTAAGCTGTGTATTTTCGATATTTCAGGACACACCGTACACTTCTCCAGAGTGGCTGTTGGCAATTTACATCCCGACCATCAGCGTAGCAAGGCTGCCATTTCTCCATGGCCTGTCCTGCATTTCTGGTTTTGACACTTTTTGCAGCATGGCCCTTTTGACCGATGGGAAGCGAGACTTCTTTGTAGCGCTGATTTGCCTTTCCAGGTTGCTTGGTTGGCCAAAAAGGGCGTATGCGTTTTTTCCTGAATATATTCAGGAAAAAACGCATACGCCCTTTTTGGACAAGGGCATCATTGTCGACGTTTTGCCGCTTTTCATGTGCTTTAAGGGCGATTCGAATCTACCTACTGAAACCTGTTTCTTGCAATTCTGCCTTGCTTTCAAATCCTCTTCGTTGCCTTCCCTCAATATATCTGTGGATGAGAGTTATCATTTATAACTCTGCGGGTTTGTGAATTGCAGTGACCCTGAGCTCCATTTTTCAACTGTCTTTTTTGGGAGCTGTCTGCAAAAGCACGGGTTTGCCTCAGGCCCTATTCTGGTTCCCGGCAGCAGGCTTAGCCTGTGGTTAATTCTTCTTCCTGATGGGAAAATACAGTGACCTGTGCCTGTCCCAACACCTAGATCTAGTCTCTCATTGGTTGCCCCTCTTCCCGTTCATCCTCAGGAAAAATTGTAACCTGTAGGGAACAGGAGCTTAATGGTGCTGATTCTCAAAGTAGGGAGATTGCTAGTAAAGTAGCTGGAATGGCGAACCCGAGCACAAGGAGATGAGAAATGAGGTGCGTTTTAGAAACCTTTCAAAATCACACGGTGTACCATCTTCTGGGTTTCTCATGCATGTTTTCGATGTAGGAAGATGCCCTTGAACCTGGAGATTTGGGACCCATGGGATGGGTACCACACAGTATTACTTTAAAGGGTCTGAGTTTGCTCACCCAACCTCACCAAAACTCTCAGCCCCAAGAGTGTCCACCCTTATGTCTCATCCAGCTGTGGGTCTAGATATGGCCAATCCAGGTTGCATCACAGCCTCTGAACGAATTTGGTAAGAATTTCTCTCTCTTTCACTGTCTTTGTTTTACGGGTTTTTAAAAGTAATTTATTTTTATAATGGGGTTTAGCTGCTTTTCACGGTTGTGTTTATGCGGCTTTACACCCACTTGACTCACTTCCAGACATATATCAATACATAGGTTTTAAGATTCTTACTAGTCATATATATTCTTGTGCGGTGAATAGGGGGTGTTGAGTCCAGTTCACTGAGCAAGCAGTAGGTCTTGTCTATTACATATTGGGTGTATGGAACGGTATCTGAGCGAATTTGAAACCCTTGTTTTATGCATCACCCCACCTCACCTTTCCCGTTAAGCAGCCATAGTGTGTTTTCTAAACGTGTGACTCTGTTCTGTTTTGTAATTCAGTTCAAGTGTAGCGTTTTTTACATTCCCTCTATAAGTGATAGCTTATGATAAGTGTCTTTTTCTGTGTTACTTATTTCACTTAGAATAGTCACACCTAAATCCATTCAACTTGCTTCTCCTAGCCTTATGACATTGATTTCATGTCTGAGTGATATTCCATTGTACATAAGGACCACAACTTCTTTATCCATTTTTCTCTTTCCTGGGATATTTAAGGTGTCATGAAGTGGAGGTTCTTGTCAACAGAGCAGCCCTAAACTTTGGGGTGCCTGTGTCTTGCTGATTTTTAGTTTTCCCAATTTATACGCGCATGAGTGGACGTGCCCTATGCTCCCTAAGCTGTGTTTTTTCGATGTTTCAGGACACACCGTACACTTCTCCAGAGTGGCTGTTGGCAATTTACATCCCGCCCATCAGCGTAGCAAGGCTGCCATTTCTCCATGGACTGTCCTGCATTTCTGGTATTGAAACTTTTTGCAGCATCACCCTTTTGACCGATGGGAAGCGAGACTTCTTTGTAGCGCTGATTTGCCTTTCCAGGTTGCTTGGTTGGCCAAAAAGGGCGTATGCGTTTTTTCTGAATATAATCAGGAAAAAATGCATACACCCTTTTTGGCCAAGAGCATCATTGTCAACGTTTTACCGCTTTTCATGTGCTTTAAAGGCGATTCGAATCTACCTCCTGAAACCTGTTTCCTGCAATTCTGCCTTGCTTTCAAATCCTCTTCTTTGCCTTCCCTCAATATATTTGTGGACGAGAGTTATCATTTATAACTCTGCAGGTTTGTGAATTGCAGTGCCCCTGAGCTCCATTTTTCAACTGTCTTGTTTGGGAGCTGGCCGCAAAAGCAATGGATTGCCTCAGGCCCTAGTCTGGTTCCCAGCGGCAAGCTTAGCCTGTGGTTAATTCTTCTTCCTGATGGGAAAATACAGTGACCTGGGCCTGTCCCAACACCTAGATCTAGTCTCTCATTGGTTGCCCCTCTTCCCGTTCATCCTCAGGACAAATTGCAACCTGTAGGGAACAGGAGCTTAAAGGTGCTGATTCTCCAAGTAGGGAGATTGCTAGTAAAGTAGCTGGAATGGCGAACCCGAGCACAAGGAGATGAGAAATGAGGTGCGTTTTAGAAACCTTTCAAAATCACACGGTGTACCATCTTCTGGGTTTCTCATGCATGTTTTCGATGTAGGAAGATGCCCTTGAACCTGGAGATTTGGGACCCATGGGATGGGTACCACGCAGTATTACTTTAAAGGGTCTGCGTTTGCTCACCCAACCTCCCCCAACCTCTCAGCCCCAAGAGTGTCCACCCTTATGTCTCATCCAGCTGTGGGTCTAGATATGGTCAATCCAGGTTGCATCACAGCCCCTGAACGAATTGTGTAAGAATTTCTCTCTCTTTCACTGTCTTTGTTTTACGGGTTTTTAAAAGTAATTTATTTTTATAATGGGGTTTAGCTGTTTTTCACGGCTGTGCTTATGCGGCTTTACACCCATTTGACTCACTTCCAGAGAGATATCAATACATAGGTTTTAACATTCTTACTAGTCACATATATTCTTGTGCGTTGAATAGGGGGTGTTGAGTCCAGTTCACTGAGCAAGGAGTAGGTCTTGTCTGTTACATATTGGGTGTATGGAACGGTATCTGAGCGAATTTGAAACCCTTGTTTTATGCATCACCCCACCTCACCTTTCCCGTTAAGCAGCCATAGTGTGTTTTCTAAACGTGTGACTCTCTTCTGTTTTGTAATTCAGTTCAAGTGTAGCGGTTTTTACATTCCCTCTATAAGTGATAGCTTATGATAAGTGTCTTTTTCTGTGTGACTTATTTCACTTAGAATCGTCGTACCTAAATCCACTCTTCTTGCTTCTACTAGCCTTATGACATTGATTTCATGTCTGAGTGATATTCCATTGTACATAAGGACCACAACTTCTTTATCCATTTTTCTCTTTCCTGGGATATTTAAGGTGTCATGAAGTGGAGGTTCTTGTCAACAGAGCTGCCCTAAACTTTGGGGTGCCTGTGTCTTGCTGATTTTCAGTTTTCCCAATTTATACGCCCATGAGTGGACGTGCCCTATGCTCCCTAAGCTGTGTTTTTTCGATGTTTCAGGACACACCTTACACTTCTCCAGAGTGGCTGTTGGCAATTTACATCCCGCCCATCAGTGTAGCAAGGCTGCCATTTCTCCATGGCCTGTCCTACATTTCTGGTTTTGACACTTTTTGCAGCATGGCCCTTTTGACCGATGGGAAGCGAGACGTCTTTGTAGCGCTGATTTGCCTTTCCAGGTTGCTTGGTTGGCCAAAAAGGGCGTATGCGTTTTTTACTGAATATATTCTGAAAAAAAACTCAAACGCCCTTTTTGGCCAAGGGCATCATTGTCGACGTTTTGCCGCTTTTCATGTGCTTTAAAGGCGATTCAAATCTACCTCCTGAAATCTGTTTCCTGCAATTCTGCCTTGCTTTCAAATCCTCTTCGTTGCCTTCCCTCAATATATCTGTGGATGAGAGTTATCATTTATAACTCTGCGGGTTTGTGAATTGCAGTGTCCCTGAGCTCCATTTTTCAACTCGCTTTTTTGGGAGCTGGCCGCAAAAGCGCGGGATTGCCTCAGGCCCTATTCTGCTTCTGGGCGGCAGGCTGAGCCTGTGGTTAATTCTTCTTCCTGATGGGAAAATAGAGTGACCTGTGCCGGTCCCAACACCTAGATCTAGTCTCTCATTGGTTGCCCCTCTTCCCGTTCATCCTCAGGACAAATTTCAACCTGTAGGGAAAAGGAGCTTAAAGGTGCTGATTCTCCAAGTAGGGAGATTGCTAGTTAAGTAGCTGGAAAGGCGAACCAGGGCACAAGGAGATGAGAAATGAGGTGCGTTTTAGAAACCTTTCAAAATCACACGGTGTACCATCTTCTGGGTTTCTCATGCATGTTTTCGATGTAGGAAGATGCCCCTGAACCTGGAGATTTGGGACCCATGGGATGGGTACCACGCAGTATTACTTTAAAGGGTCTGCGTTTGCTCACCCAACCTCACCAAAACTCTCAGCCCCAAGAGTGTCCACCCTTATGTCTCATCCATCTGTGGGTCTAGATATGGTCAATACAGGTTGCATCACAGCCCCTGAACGAATTTTGGAAGAATTTCTCTCTCTTTCACTGTCTTTGTTTTACGGGTTTTTAAAAGTAATTTATTTTTATAATGGGATTTAGCTGCTTTTCACGGCTGTGTTTATGCGGCTTTACACCCACTTGACTCACTTCCAGAGAGATATCTATACATAAGTTTTAAGATTCTCACTAGTCAGATATATTGTTGTGCGGTGAATAGGGGGTGTTGAGTCCAGTTAACTGAGCAAGGAGTAGGTCTTGTCTATTACATATTGGGTGTATGAAACGGTATCTGAGCGAATTTGAAACCCTTGTTTTATGCATCACCCCACCTCACCTTTCCCGTTAAGCAGCCATAGTGTGTTTTCTAAACGTGTGACTCTGTTCTGTTTTGTAATTCAGTTCAAGAGTAGCGGTTTTTACATTCCCTCTATAAGTGATAGCTTATGATAAGTGTCTTTTTCTGTGTGACTTATTTCACTTAGAATCGTCGTACCTAAATCCACACATCTTGCTTCTCCTAGCCTTATGACATTGATTTCATGTCTGAGTGATATTCCATTGTACATAAGGACCACAACTTCTTTATCCATTTTTCTCTTTCCTGGGATATTTAAGGTGTCATGAAGTGGAGGTTCTTGTCAACAGAGCAGCCCTAAACTTTGGGGTGCCTGTGTCTTGCTGATCTTTAGTTTTCCCAATTTATACGCCCATGAGTGGACGTGCCCTATGCTCCCTAAGCTGTGTATTTTCGATATTTCAGGACACACCGTACACTTCTCCAGAGTGGCTGTTGGCAATTTACATCCCGACCATCAGCGTAGCAAGGCTGCCATTTCTCCATGGCCTGTCCTGCATTTCTGGTTTTGACACTTTTTGCAGCATGGCCCTTTTGACCGATGGGAAGCGAGACTTCTTTGTAGCGCTGATTTGCCTTTCCAGGTTGCTTGGTTGGCCAAAAAGGGCGTATGCGTTTTTTCCTGAATATATTCAGGAAAAAACGCATACGCCCTTTTTGGACAAGGGCATCATTGTCGATGTTTTGCCACTTTTCATGTGCTTTAAAGGCGATTCGAATCTACCTCCTGAAACCTGTTTCCTGCAATTCTGCCTTGCTTTTAAATCCTCTTCGTTGCCTTCCCTCAATATATTTGTGGACGAGAGTTATCATTCATAACTCAGCAGGTTTTTGAATTGCAGTGCCCCTGAGATCCATTTTTCAACTGTCTTTTTTGGGAGCTGGCCGCAAAAGCACGGGATTGCCTGAGGCCCTATTTTGGTTCCTGGCGGCAGGCTGAGCCTGTGTTTAATTCTTCTTCCTGATGGGAAAATAGAGTGACCTGTGCCTGTCCCAACACGTAGATCTAGTCTCTCATTGGTTGCCCCTCTTCCCTTTCATCCTCAGGACAAATTGCAACCTGTACGGAACAGGAGGTTAAAGGTGCTGATTCTCCAAGTAGGGAGATTGCTAGTAAAGTAGCTGGAATGGCGAACCCGAACACAAGGAGATGAGAAATGAGGTGCGTTTTAGAAACCTTTCAAAATCACACAGTGTACCATCATCTGGGTTTCTCATGCATGTTTTCGATGTAGGAAGATGCCCTTGAACCTGGAGATTTGGGACCCATGGGATGGGTACCACGCAGTATTACTTTAAAGGGTCTGCGTTTGCTCACCCAACCTCACCCAACCTCTCAGCCCCAAGAGTGTCCACCCTTATGTCTCATCCAGCTGTGGGTCTAGATATGGTCAATCCAGGTTGGATTACAGCCTCTGAACGAATTGTGTAAGAATTTCTCTCTTTCACTGTCTTGGTTTTACGGGTTTTTAAAAGAAATTTATTTTTATAATGGGGTCTAGCTTCTTTTCACGGCTGTGTTTATGCGGCTTTACACCCACTTGACTCACTTCCAGACAGATATCAATACATAGGTTTTAAGATTCTTACTAGTCACATATATTCTTGTGCGGTGAATAGGGGGTGTTGAGTCCAGTTCACTGAGTAAGGAGTAGGTCTTGTCTATTACATATTGGGTGTATGGAACGGTATCTGAGCGAATTTGAAACCCTTGTTTTATGCATCACCCCACGTCACCTTTCCCGTTAAGCAGCCATAGTGTGTTTTCTAAACGTGTGACTCTGTTCTCTTTTGTAATTCAGTTCAAGTGTAGCGGTTTTTTCATTCCCTCTATAAGTGATAGCTTATGATAAGTGTCTTTTTCTGTGTCACTTATTTCACTTAGAATCGTCGTTCCTAAATCCACTCTTCTTGCTTCTACTAGCATTATGACATTGATTTCATGTCTGAGTGATATTCCATTGTACATAAGGACCACAACTTCTTTATCCATTTTTCTCTTTCCTGGGATATTTAAGGTGTCATGAAGTGGAGGTTCTTGTCAACAGAGCTGCCCTAAACTTTGGGGTGCCTGTGTCTTGCTGATTTTCAGTTTTCCCAATTTATATGCCCATGAGTGGACGTGCCCTATGCTCCCTAAGCTGTGTTTTTTCGATGTTTCAGGACACACCTTACACTTCTCCAGAGTGGCTGTTGGCAATTTACATCCCGCCCATCAGCGTAGCAAGGCTGCCATTTCTCCATGGCCTGTCCTGCATTTCTGGTTTTGACACTTTTTGCAGCATGGCCCTTTTGACCGATGGGAAGTGAGACGTCTTTGTAGCGCTGATTTGCCTTTCCAGGTTGCTTGGTTGGCCAAAAAGGGCGTATGCGTTTTTTCCTGAATATATTCTGAAAAAAAACGCATACGCCCTTTTTGTCCAGGGGCATCATTGTCGACGTTTTGCCGCTTTTCATGTGCTTTAAAGGCGATTCGAATCTACCTCCTGAAACCTGTTTCCTGCAATTCTGCCTTGCTTTTAAATCCTCTTCGTTGCCTTCCCTCAATATATTTGTGGACGAGAGTTATCATTTATAACTCTGCAGGTTTGTGAATTGCAGTGCCCCTGAGCTCCATTTTTCAACTGTCTTTTTTGGGAGCTGGCCGCAAAAGCACGGGATTGCCTCAGGCCCTATTCTGGTTCCGGGCGGCAGGCTGAGCCTGTGGTTAATTCTTCTTCCTGTTGGGAAAATAGAGTGACCTGTGCCTGTCCCAACACCTAGATCTAGTCTCTCATTGTTTGCCCCTCTTCCCGTTCATCCTCAGGACAAATTGCAACCTGTAGGGAACAGGAGCTTAAAGGTGCTGATTCTCCAAGTAGGGAGATTGCTAGTAAAGTAGCTGGAATGGCGAACCCGAACACAAGGAGAGGAGAAATGAGGTGCGTTTTAGAAACCTTTCAAAATCACACGGTGTACCATCTTCTGGGTTTCTCATGCATGTTTTCCATATAGGAAGATGCCCTTGAACCTGGAGATTTGGGACCCATGGGATGGGTACCACGCAGTATTACTTTAAAGGGTCTGCCTTTGCTCACCCAACCTCACCCAACCTCTCAACCCCAAGAGTGTCCACCCTTATGTCTCATCCAGCTGTGGGTCTAGATATGGTCAATCCAGGTTGCATCACAGCCTCTGAACGAATTTTGTAAGAATTTCTCTGTTTCACTGTCTTTGTTTTACGGGTCTTTAAAAGTAATTTATTTTTATAATGGTGTTTAGCTGCTTTTTATGGCTGTGTTTATGCGGCTTTACACCCACTTGACTCACTTCCAGACAGATATCAATACATAGGTTTTAAGATTCTTACTAGTCGCATATATTCTTGTGCAGTGAATAGGGGGTGTTGCGTCCAGTTCACTGAGCAAGGAGTAGGTCTTGTCTCTTAGATATTGGGTGTATGGAACGGTATCTGAGCGAATTTGAAACCCTTGTTTTATGCATCACCCCACCTCACCTTTCCCCTTAAGCAGCCATAGAGTGTTTTCTAAACGTGTGACTCTGTTCTGTTTTGTAATTCAGTTCAAGTGTAGCGGTTTTTCCATTCCCTCTATAAGTGATAGCTTATGATAAGTGTCTTTTTCTGTGTGACTTATTTCACTTAGTATCGTCGTACCTAAATCCACACATCTTGCTTCTCCTAGCCTTATGACATTGATTTCATGTCTGAGTGATATTCCATTGTACATAAGGACCACAACTTCTTTATCCATTTTTCTCTTTCCTGGGATATTTAAGGTGTCATGAAGTGGAGGTTCTTGTCAACAGAGCAGCCCTAAACTTTGGGGTGCCTGTGTCTTTCTGATTTTTAGTTTTCCCAATTTATACGCTCATGAGTGGACGTGCCCTATGCTCCCTAAGCTGTGTTTTTTCGATGTTTCAGGACACACCGTACACTTCTCCAGAGTGGCTGTGGGCAATTTACATCCCGCCCATCAGCGTAGCAAGGCTGCCATTTCTCCATGGCCTGTCCTGCATTTCTGGTTTTGACAATTTTTGCAGCATGGCCCTTTTGACCGATGGGAAGCGAGACTTCTTTGTAGCGCTGATTTGCCTTTCCAGGTTACTTGGTTGGCCAAAAAGGGCGTATGCGTTTTTCCCTGAATATAATCAGGAAAAAACGCATACGCACTTTTTGTCCAAGGGCATCATTGTCGACGTTTTGCCGCTTTTCATGTGCTTTAAAGGCGATTCGAATCTACCTCCTGAAATCTGTTTCCTGCAATTCTGCCTTGCTTTCAAATCCTCTTCGTTGCCTTCCCTCAATATATCTGTGAATGAGAGTTATCATTTATAACTCTGCGGGTTTGTGAATTGCAGTGTCCCTGAGCTCCATTTTTCAACTCTCTTTTTTGGGAGTTGGCCGCAAAAGTGCGGGATTGCCTCAGGCCCTATTCTGCTTCTGGGCGGCAGGCTAAGCCTGTGGTTAATTCTTCTTCCTGATGGGAAAATAGAGTGACCTGTGCCTGTCCCAACACCTAGATCTAGTCTCTCATTGGTTGCCCCTCTTCCCGTTCATCCTCAGGACAAATTGCAACCTGTAGGGAACAGGAGCTTAAAGGTGCTGATTCTCCAAGTAGGGAGATTGCTAGTAAAGTATCTGGAATGGCGAACCCGAGCACAAGGAGATGAGAAATGAGGTGCTTTTTAGAAACCTTTCAAAATCACACGGTGTACCATCTTCTGGGTTTCTCATGCATGATTTCGATGTAGGAAGATGCCCTTGAACCTGGAGATTTGGGACCCATGGGATGGGTACCACGCAGTATTACTTTAAAGGGTCTGCGTTTGCTCACCCAACCTCACCAAACCTCTCAACCCCAAGAGTGTCCACCCTTATGTCTCATCCAGCTGTGGGTCTAGATATGGTCAATCCAGGTTGCATCACAGCCTCTGAACGAATTTTGTAAGAATTTCTCTCTTTCACTGTCTTTGTTTTACGGGTTTTTAAAAGTAATTTATTTTTATAATGGGGTTTAGCTGCTTTTCACGGCTGTGTTTATGCGGCTTTACACCAACTTGACTCACTTCCAGACAGATATCAATACATAGGTTTTAAGATTCTTACTAGTCGCATATATTCTTGTGCATTGAATAGGGGGTGTTGAGTCCAGTTCACTGAGCAAGGAGTAGGTCTTGTCTATTAGATATTGGGTGTATGGAACGGTATCTGAGCGAATTTGAAACCCTTGTTTTATGCATCACCCCACCTCACCTTTCCCATTAAGCAGCCATAGTGTGTTTTCTAAACGTGTGACTCTGTTCTGTTTTGTAATTCAGTTCAAGTGTAGCGGTTTTTACATTCCCTCTATAAGTGATAGCTTATAATAAGTTTCTTTTTCTGTGTGACTTATTTCACTTAGAATCCTCGTACCTAACTCCACTCATCTTGCTTCTACTAGCCTTATGACATTCATTTCATGTCTGAGTGATATTCCATTGTACATAAGGACCACAACTTCTTTATCCATTTTTCTCTTTACTGGGATATTTAAGGTGTCATGAAGTGGAGGTTCTTGTCAACAGAGCAGCTGTAAACTTTGGGGTGCCTTTGTCTTGCTGATTTTTAGTTTTCCCAATTTATACGCCCATGAGTGGTCGTGCCCTATGCTCCCTAAGCTGTGTTTTTTCGATGTTTCAGGACACACCTTACACTTCTCCAGAGTGGCTGTTGGCAATTTACATCCCGCCCATCAGCGTAGCAAGGCTGCCATTTCTCCATGGCCTGTCCTGCATTTCTGGTTTTGAAACTTTTTGCAGCATCACCCTTTTGACCAATGGGAAGCGAGACTTCTTTGTAGCGCTGATTTGCATTTCCAGATTGCTTGGTTGGCCAAAAAGGGCGTATGCGTTTTTTCCTGAATATATTAAGGAAAAAACGCATACGCCCTTTTTGGCCAAGGACATCATTGTCGACCTTTTGCCACTTTTCATATGCTTTAAAGGTGATTCGAATCTACCTCCTGAAATCTATTTCCTGCAATTCTGCCTTGCTTTCAAATCCTCTTCTTTGCCTTCCCTCAATATATCTGTGGATGAGAGTTATCATTTATAACTCTGCGGGTTTGTGAATTGCAGTGTCCCTGATCTCCATTTTTCAACTCTCTTTTTTGGGAGCTGGCCGCAAAAGCGCGGGATTGCCTCAGGCCCTATTCTGCTTCTGGGCGGCAGGCTGAGCCTGTGGTTAATTCTTCTTCCTGATGGGAAAACAGAGTGACCTGTGCCTGTCCCATCACCTAGATCTAGTCTCTCATTGGTTGCCCCTCTTCCCGTTCATCCTCAGGACAAATTGCAACCTGTATGGAACAGGAGGTTACAGGTGCTGATTCTCCAAGTAGGGAGATTGCTAGTAAAGTAGCTGGAATGGCGAACCCGAACACAAGGAGATGAGAAATGAGGTGCGTTTTAGAACCCTTTCAAAATCACACGGTGTACCATCTTCTGGGTTTCTCATGCATGTTTTCTATATAGGAAGATGCCCTTGAACCTGGAGATTTGGGACCCATGGGATGGGTACCACACAGTATTACTTTAAAGGGTCTGCGTTTGCTCACCCAACCTCACCAAAACTCTCAGCCCCAAGAGTGTCCACCCTTATGTCTCATCCAGCTGTTGGTCTAGATATGGTCAATCCAGGTTGCATCACAGCCCCTGAACGAATTGTGTAAGAATTTCTCTCTCTTTCACTGTCTTTGTTTCATGGGTTTTTAAAACTAATTTATTTTTATAATGGGGTTTAGCTGCTTTTCACGGCTGTGTTTATGCGGCTTTACACCCACTTGACTCACTTCCAGAGAGATATCTATACATAAGTTTTAAGATTCTCACTAGTCAGATATATTGTTGTGCGGTGAATAGGGGGTGTTGAGTCCAGTTAACTGAGCAAGGAGTAGGTCTTGTCTATTACATATTGGGTGTATGAAACGGTATCTGAGCGAATTTGAATCCCTTGTTTTATGCATCACCCCACCTCACCTTTCCCGTTAAGCAGCCATAGTGTGTTTTCTAAACGTGTGACTCTGTTCTGTTTTGTAATTCAGTTCAAGTGTAGCGGTTTTTCCATTCCCTCTATAAGTGATAGCTTATGATAAGTGTCTTTTTCTGTGTCACTTATTTCACTTAGAATCGTCGTACCTAACTCCACTCATCTTGCTTCTACTAGCCTTATGACATTGATTTCATGTCTGAGTGATATTCCATTGTACATAAGGACCACAAATTCTTTATCCATTTTTCTCTTTCCTGGGATATTTAAGGTGTCATGAAGTGGAGGTTCTTGTAAACAGAGCAGGCCTAAACTTCGGGGTGCCTGTGTCTTACTGATTTTTAGTTTTCCCAATTTATACGCCCATGAGTGGACGTGCCCTACGCTCCATAAGCTGTGTTTTTTCGATGTTTCAGGACACACCGTACACTTCTCCAGAGTGGCTGTTGGCAATGTACATCCCGCCCATCAGTGTAGCAAGGCTGCCATTTCTCCATGGCCTGTCCTGCATTTCTGGTTTTGACACTTTTTGCAGCATGGCCCTTTTGACCGATGGGAAGCGAGACTTCTTTGTAGCGCTGATTTGCCTTTCCAGGTTGCTTGGTTGGCCTAAAAGGGCGTATGCGTTTTTTCTTGAATATATTCAGGAAAAAACGCATACGCCCTTTTTGGACAAGGGCATCATTGTCGACGTTTTGCCGCTTTTCATGTGCTTTAAAGGCGATTCGAATCTCCCTCCTGAAACCTGTTTCCTGCAATTCTGCCTTGCTTTCAAATCCTCTTCGTTGCCTTCCCTCAATATATCTGTGGATGAGAGTTATCATTTATAACTCAGCGGGTTTGTGAATTGCAGTGCCCCTGAGCTCCATTTTTCAACTGTCTTTTTTGGGAGCTGGCTGCAAAAGCACGGGATTGCCTCAGGCCCTATTCTGGTTCCCGGCGGCAGGCTTAGCCTGTGGTTAATTCTTCTTCCTGATGGGAAAATACAGTGACCTGTGCCTGTCCCAACACCTAGATCTAGTCTCTCATTGGTTGCCCCTCTTCCCGTTCATCCTCAGGAAAATTGTAACCTGTAGGGAACAGGAGCTTAATGGTGCTGATTCTCAAAGTAGGGAGATTGCTAGTAAAGTAGCTGGAATGGCGAACCCGAGCACAAGGAGATGAGAAATGAGGTGCGTTTTAGAAACCTTTCAAAATCACATGGTGTACCATCTTCTGGGTTTCTCATGCATGTTTTCGATGTAGGAAGATGCCCTTGAACCTGGAGATTTGGGACCCATGGGATGGGTACCACACAGTATTACTTTAAAGGGTCTGCGTTTGCTCACCCAACCTCACCAAAACTCTCAGCCCCAAGAGTGTCCACCCTTATGTCTCATCCAGCTGTGGGTCTAGATATGGCCAATCCAGGTTGCATCACAGCCTCTGAACGAATTTGGTAAGAATTTCTCTCTCTTTCACTGTCTTTGTTTTACGGGTTTTTAAAAGTAATTTATTTTTATAATGGGGTTTAGCTGCTTTTCACGGCTGTGTTTATGCGGCTTTACACCCACTTGACTCACTTCCAGACATATATCAATACATAGGTTTTAAGATTCTTACTAGTCAGATATATTCTTGTGCGGTGAATAGGGGGTGTTGATTCCAGTTCACTGAGCAAGGAGTAGGTCTTGTCTATTACATATTGGGTGTATGGAACGGTATCTGAGCGAATTTGAAACCCTTGTTTTATGCATCACCCCACCTCACCCTTCCCGTAAAGCAGCCATAGTGTGTTTTCTAAACGTGAGACTCTGTTCTGTTTCGTAATTCAGTTCAAGTGTAGCGGTTTTTACATTCCCTCTATAAGTGATAGCTTATGATAAGTGTCTTTTTCTGTGTGACTTATTTCACTTAGAATCGTCATACCTAAATCCACTCATCTTGCTTCTACTAGCCTTATGACATTGATTTCATGTCTGAGTGATATTCCATTGTACATAAGGACCACAACTTCTTTATCCATTTTTCTCTTTCCTGGGATATTTAAGGTGTCATGAAGTGGAGGTTCTTGTCAACAGAGCAGCCCTAAACGTCGGGGTGCCTGTGTCTTGCTGATTTTTAGTTTTCCCAATTTATACGCCCATGAGTGGACGTGCCCTATGCTAACTAAGCTGTGTTTTTTCGATGTTTCAGGACACACCGTACACTTCTCCAGAGTGGCTGTTGGCAATTTACACCCCGCCCATCAGCGTAGAAAGGCTGCCATTTCTCCATGGACTGTCCTGCATTTCTGGTATTGAAACTTTTTGCAGCATGGCCCTTTTGACCGATGGGAAGCGAGACTTCTTTGTAGCGCTGATTTGCCTTTCCAGGTTACTTGGTTGGCCAAAAAGGGCGTATGCGTTTTTTCCTGAATATAATCAGGAAAAAACGCATACGCACTTTTTGTCCAAGGGCATCATTGTCGACGTTTTGCCGCTTTTCATGTGCTTTAAAGGCGATTCGAATCTACCTCCTGAAATCTGTTTCCTGCAATTCTGCCTTGCTTTCAAATCCTCTTCGTTGCCTTCCCTCAATATATCTGTGAATGAGAGTTATCATTTATAACTCTGCGGGTTTGTGAATTGCAGTGTCCCTGAGCTCCATTTTTCAACTCTCTTTTTTGGGAGTTGGCCGCAAAAGTGCGGGATTGCCTCAGGCCCTATTCTGCTTCTGGGCGGCAGGCTGAGCCTGTGGTTAATTCTTCTTCCTGTTGGGAAAATAGAGTGACCTGTGCCTGTCCCAACACCTAGATCTAGTCTCTCATTGTTTGCCCCTCTTCCCGTTCATCCTCAGGACAAATTGCAACCTGTAGGGAACAGGAGCTTAAAGGTGCTGATTCTCCAAGTAGGGAGATTGCTAGTAAAGTAGCTGGAATGGCGAACCCGAACACAAGGAGAGGAGAAATGAGGTGCGTTTTAGAAACCTTTCAAAATCACACGGTGTACCATCTTCTGGGTTTCTCATGCATGTTTTCCATATAGGAAGATGCCCTTGAACCTGGAGATTTGGGACCCATGGGATGGGTACCACGCAGTATTACTTTAAAGGGTCTGCCTTTGCTCACCCAACCTCACCCAACCTCTCAACCCCAAGAGTGTCCACCCTTATGTCTCATCCAGCTGTGGGTCTAGATATGGTCAATCCAGGTTGCATCACAGCCTCTGAACGAATTTTGTAAGAATTTCTCTGTTTCACTGTCTTTGTTTTACGGGTCTTTAAAAGTAATTTATTTTTATAATGGTGTTTAGCTGCTTTTTATGGCTGTGTTTATGCGGCTTTACACCCACTTGACTCACTTCCAGACAGATATCAATACATAGGTTTTAAGATTCTTACTAGTCGCATATATTCTTGTGCAGTGAATAGGGGGTGTTGCGTCCAGTTCACTGAGCAAGGAGTAGGTCTTGTCTCTAAGATATTGGGTGTATGGAACGGTATCTGAGCGAATTTGAAACCCTTGTTTTATGCATCACCCCACCTCACCTTTCCCGTTAAGCAGCCATAGTGTGTTTTCTAAACGTGTGACTCTGTTCTGTTTTGTAATTCAGTTCAAGTGTAGCGGTTTTTCCATTCCCTCTATAAGTGATAGCTTATGATAAGTGTCTTTTTCTGTGTGACTTATTTCACTTAGTATCGTCGTACCTAAATCCACACATCTTGCTTTTCCTAGCCTTATGACATTGATTTCATGTCTGAGTGATATTCCATTGTACATAAGGACCACAACTTCTTTATCCATTGTTCTCTTTACTGGGATATTTAAGGTGTCATGAAGTGGAGGTTCTTGTCAACAGAGCAGCCCTAAACTTTGGGGTGCCTGTGTCTTGCTGATTTTTAGTTTTCCCAATTTATACGCCCATGAGTGGACGTGCCCTATGCTCCCTAAGCTGTGTTTTTTCGATGTTTCAGGACACACCGTACACTTCTCCAGAGTGGCTGTGGGCAATTTACATCCCGCCCATCAGCGTAGCAAGGCTGCCATTTCTCCATGGCCTGTCCTGCATTTCTGGTTTTGACAATTTTTGCAGCATGGCCCTTTTGACCGATGGGAAGCGAGACTTCTTTGTAGCGCTGATTTGCCTTTCCAGGTTACTTGGTTGGCCAAAAAGGGCGTATGCGTTTTTTCCTGAATATAATCAGGAAAAAACGCATATGCACTTTTTGTCCAAGGGCATCATTGTCGACGTTTTGCCGCTTTTCATGTGCTTTAAAGGCGATTCGAATCTACCTCCTGAAATCTGTTTCCTGCAATTCTGCCTTGCTTTCAAATCCTCTTCGTTGCCTTCCCTCAATATATCTGTGAATGAGAGTTATCATTTATAACTCTGCGGGTTTGTGAATTGCAGTGTCCCTGAGCTCCATTTTTCAACTCTCTTTTTTGGGAGTTGGCCGCAAAATTGCGGGATTGCCTAAGCCCTATTCTGCTTCTGGGCGGCAGGCTAAGCCTGTGGTTAATTCTTCTTCCTGATGGGAAAATAGAGTGACCTGTGCCTGTCCCAACACCTAGATCTAGTCTCTCATTGGTTGCCCCTCTTCCCGTTCATCCTCAGGACAAATTGCAACCTGTAGGGAACAGGAGCTTAAAGGTGCTGATTCTCCAAGTAGGGAGATTGCTAGTAAAGTAGCTGGAATGGCGAACCCGAGCACAAGGAGATGAGAAATGAGGTGCGTTTTAGAAACCTTTCAAAATCACACGGTGTACCATCTTCTGGGTTTCTCATGCATGATTTCGATGTAGGAAGATGCCCTTGAACCTGGAGATTTGGGACCCATGGGATGGGTACCACGCAGTATTACTTTAAAGGGTCTGCGTTTGCTCACCCAACCTCACCAAACCTCTCAACCCCAAGAGTGTCCACCCTTATGTCTCATCCAGCTGTGGGTCTAGATATGGTCAATCCAGGTTGCATCACAGCCTCTGAACGAATTTTGTAAGAATTTCTCTCTTTCACTGTCTTTGTTTTACGGGTTTTTAAAAGTAATTTATTTTTATAATGGGGTTTAGCTGCTTTTCACGGCTGTGTTTATGCGGCTTTACACCCACTTGACTCACTTCCAGACAGATATCAATACATAGGTTTTAAGATTCTTACTAGTCGCATATATTCTTGTGCATTGAATAGGGGGTGTTGAGTCCAGTTCACTGAGCAAGGAGTAGGTCTTGTCTATTAGATATTGGGTGTATGGAACGGTATCTGAGCGAATTTGAAACCCTTGTTTTATGCATCACCCCACCTCACCTTTCCCATTAAGCAGCCATAGTGTGTTTTCTAAACGTGTGACTCTGTTCTGTTTTGTAATTCAGTTCAAGTGTAGCGGTTTTTACATTCCCTCTATAAGTGATAGCTTATAATAAGTGTCTTTTTCTGTGTGACTTATTTCACTTAGAATCCTCGTACCTAACTCCACTCATCTTGCTTCTACTAGCCTTATGACATTCATTTCATGTCTGAGTGATATTCCATTGTACATAAGGACCACAACTTCTTTATCCATTTTTCTCTTTACTGGGATATTTAAGGTGTCATGAAGTGGAGGTTCTTGTCAACAGAGCAGCTGTAAACTTTGGGGTGCCTTTGTCTTGCTGATTTTTAGTTTTCCCAATTTATACGCCCATGAGTGGTCCTTCCCTATGCTCCCTAAGCTGTGTTTTTTCGATGTTTCAGGACACACCTTACACTTCTCCAGAGTGGCTGTTGGCAATTTACATCCCGCCCATCAGCGTAGCAAGGCTGCCATTTCTCCATGGCCTGTCCTGCATTTCTGGTTTTGAAACTTTTTGCAGCATCACCCTTTTGACCGATGGGAAGCGAGACTTCTTTGTAGCGCTGATTTGCATTTCCAGATTGCTTGGTTGGCCAAAAAGGGCGTATGCGTTTTTTCCTGAATATATTAAGGAAAAAACGCATACGCCCTTTTTGGCCAAGGACATCATTGTCGACCTTTTGCCACTTTTCATATGCTTTAAAGGTGATTCGAATCTACCTCCTGAAATCTATTTCCTGCAATTCTGCCTTGCTTTCAAATCCTCTTCTTTGCCTTCCCTCAATATATCTGTGGATGAGAGTTATCATTTATAACTCTGCGGGTTTGTGAATTGCAGTGTCCCTGATCTCCATTTTTCAACTCTCTTTTTTGGGAGCTGGCCGCAAAAGCGCGGGATTGCCTCAGGCCCTATTCTGCTTCTGGGCGGCAGGCTGAGCCTGTGGTTAATTCTTCTTCCTGATGGGAAAACAGAGTGACCTGTGCCTGTCCCATCACCTAGATCTAGTCTCTCATTGGTTGCCCCTCTTCCCGTTCATCCTCAGGACAAATTGCAACCTGTATGGAACAGGAGGTTAAAGGTGCTGATTCTCCAAGTAGGGAGATTGCTAGTAAAGTAGCTGGAATGGCGAACCCGAACACAAGGAGATGAGAAATGAGGTGCGTTTTAGAACCCTTTCAAAATCACACGGTGTACCATCTTCTGGGTTTCTCATGCATGTTTTCTATATAGGAAGATGCCCTTGAACCTGGAGATTTGGGACCCATGGGATGGGTACCACACAGTATTACTTTAAAGGGTCTGCGTTTGCTCACCCAACCTCACCAAAACTCTCAGCCCCAAGAGTGTCCACCCTTATGTCTCATCCAGCTGTGGGTCTAGATATGGTCAATCCAGGTTGCATCACAGCCCCTGAACGAATTGTGTAAGAATTTCTCTCTCTTTCACTGTCTTTGTTTCATGGGTTTTTAAAACTAATTTATTTTTATAATGGGGTTTAGCTGCTTTTCACGGCTGTGTTTATGCGGCTTTACACCCACTTGACTCACTTCCAGAGAGATATCTATACATAAGTTTTAAGATTCTCACTAGTCAGATATATTGTTGTGCGGTGAATAGGGGGTGTTGAGTCCAGTTCACTGAGCAAGGAGTAGGTCTTGTCTATTACATATTGGGTGTATGAAACGGTATCTGAGCGAATTTGAATCCCTTGTTTTATGCATCACCCCACCTCACCTTTCCCGTTAAGCAGCCATAGTGTGTTTTCTAAACGTGTGACTCTGTTCTGTTTTGTAATTCAGTTCAAGTGTAGCGGTTTTTCCATTCCCTCTATAAGTGATAGCTTATGATAAGTGTCTTTTTCTGTGTCACTTATTTCACTTAGAATCGTCGTACCTAACTCCACTCATCTTGCTTCTACTAGCCTTATGACATTGATTTAATGTCTGAGTGATATTCCATTGTACATAAGGACCACAAATTCTTTATCCATTTTTCTCTTTCCTGGGATATTTAAGGTGTCATGAAGTGGAGGTTCTTGTCAACAGAGCAGGCCTAAACTTCGGGGTGCCTGTGTCTTTCTGATTTTTAGTTTTCCCAATTTATACGCCCATGAGTGGACGTGCCCTACGCTCCATAAGCTGTGTTTTTTCGATGTTTCAGGACACACCGTACACTTCTCCAGAGTGGCTGTTGGCAATGTACATCCCACCCATCAGTGTAGCAAGGCTGCCATTTCTCCATGGCCTGTCCTGCATTTCTGGTTTTGACACTTTTTGCAGCATGGCCCTTTTGACCGATGGGAAGCGAGACTTCTTTGTAGCGCTGATTTGCCTTTCCAGGTTGCTTGGTTGGCCTAAAAGGGCGTATGCGTTTTTTCTTGAATATATTCAGGAAAAAACGCATACGCCCTTTTTGGACAAGGGCATCATTGTCGACGTTTTGCCGCTTTTCATGTGCTTTAAAGGCGATTCGAATCTCCCTCCTGAAACCTGTTTCCTGCAATTCTGCCTTGCTTTCAAATCCTCTTCGTTGCCTTCCCTCAATATATCTGTGGATGAGAGTTATCATTTATAACTCAGCGGGTTTGTGAATTGCAGTGCCCCTGAGCTCCATTTTTCAACTGTCTTTTTTGGGAGCTGGCTGCAAAAGCACGGGATTGCCTCAGGCCCTATTCTGGTTCCCGGCGGCAGGCTTAGCCTGTGGTTAATTCTTCTTCCTGATGGGAAAATACAGTGACCTGTGCCTGTCCCAACACCTAGATCTAGTCTCTCATTGGTTGCCCCTCTTCCCGTTCATCCTCAGGAAAATTGTAACCTGTAGGGAACAGGAGCTTAATGGTGCTGATTCTCAAAGTAGGGAGATTGCTAGTAAAGTAGCTGGAATGGCGAACCCGAGCACAAGGAGATGAGAAATGAGGTGCGTTTTAGAAACCTTTCAAAATCACATGGTGTACCATCTTCTGGGTTTCTCATGCATGTTTTCGATGTAGGAAGATGCCCTTGAACCTGGAGATTTGGGACCCATGGGATGGGTACCACACAGTATTACTTTAAAGGGTCTGCGTTTGCTCACCCAACCTCACCAAAACTCTCAGCCCCAAGAGTATCCACCCTTATGTCTCATCCAGCTGTGGGTCTAGATATGGCCAATCCAGGTTGCATCACAGCCTCTGAACGAATTTGGTAAGAATTTCTCTCTCTTTCACTGTCTTTGTTTTACGGGTTTTTAAAAGTAATTTATTTTTATAATGGGGTTTAGCTGCTTTTCACGGCTGTGTTTATGCGGCTTTACACCCACTTGACTCACTTCCAGACATATATCAATACATAGGTTTTAAGATTCTTACTAGTCAGATATATTCTTGTGCGGTGAATAGGGGGTGTTGATTCCAGTTCACTGAGCAAGGAGTAGGTCTTGTCTATTACATATTGGGTGTATGGAACGGTATCTGAGCGAATTTGAAACCCTTGTTTTATGCATCACCCCACCTCACCCTTCCCGTAAAGCAGCCATAGTGTGTTTTCTAAACGTGAGACTCTGTTCTGTTTCGTAATTCAGTTCAAGTGTAGCGGTTTTTACATTCCCTCTATAAGTGATAGCTTATGATAAGTGTCTTTTTCTGTGTGACTTATTTCACTTAGAATCGTCATACCTAAATCCACTCATCTTGCTTCTACTAGCCTTATGACATTGATTTCATGTCTGAGTGATATTCCATTGTACATAAGGACCACAACTTCTTTATCCATTTTTCTCTTTCCTGGGATATTTAAGGTGTCATGAAGTGGAGGTTCTTGTCAACAGAGCAGCCCTAAACGTCGGGGTGCCTGTGTCTTGCTGATTTTTAGTTTTCCCAATTTATACGCCCATGAGTGGACGTGCCCTATGCTAACTAAGCTGTGTTTTTTCGATGTTTCAGGACACACCGTACACTTCTCCAGAGTGGCTGTTGGCAATTTACACCCCGCCCATCAGCGTAGAAAGGCTGCCATTTCTCCATGGACTGTCCTGCATTTCTGGTATTGAAACTTTTTGCAGCATGGCCCTTTTGACCGATGGGAAGCGAGACTTCTTTGTAGCGCTGATTTGCCTTTCCAGGTTACTTGGTTGGCCAAAAAGGGCGTATGCGTTTTTTCCTGAATATAATCAGGAAAAAACGCATACGCACTTTTTGTCCAAGGGCATCATTGTCGACGTTTTGCCGCTTTTCATGTGCTTTAAAGGCGATTCGAATCTACCTCCTGAAATCTGTTTCCTGCAATTCTGCCTTGCTTTCAAATCCTCTTCGTTGCCTTCCCTCAATATATCTGTGAATGAGAGTTATCATTTATAACTCTGCGGGTTTGTGAATTGCAGTGTCCCTGAGCTCCATTTTTCAACTCTCTTTTTTGGGAGTTGGCCGCAAAAGTGCGGGATTGCCTCAGGCCCTATTCTGCTTCTGGGCGGCAGGCTGAGCCTGTGGTTAATTCTTCTTCCTGTTGGGAAAATAGAGTGACCTGTGCCTGTCCCAACACCTAGATCTAGTCTCTCATTGTTTGCCCCTCTTCCCGTTCATCCTCAGGACAAATTGCAACCTGTAGGGAACAGGAGCTTAAAGGTGCTGATTCTCCAAGTAGGGAGATTGCTAGTAAAGTAGCTGGAATGGCGAACCCGAACACAAGGAGAGGAGAAATGAGGTGCGTTTTAGAAACCTTTCAAAATCACACGGTGTACCATCTTCTGGGTTTCTCATGCATGTTTTCCATATAGGAAGATGCCCTTGAACCTGGAGATTTGGGACCCATGGGATGGGTACCACGCAGTATTACTTTAAAGGGTCTGCCTTTGCTCACCCAACCTCACCCAAACTCTCAACCCCAAGAGTGTCCACCCTTATGTCTCATCCAGCTGTGGGTCTAGATATGGTCAATCCAGGTTGCATCACAGCCTCTGAACGAATTTTGTAAGAATTTCTCTGTTTCACTGTCTTTGTTTTACGGGTCTTTAAAAGTAATTTATTTTTATAATGGTGTTTAGCTGCTTTTTATGGCTGTGTTTATGCGGCTTTACACCCACTTGACTCACTTCCAGACAGATATCAATACATAGGTTTTAAGATTCTTACTAGTCGCATATATTCTTGTGCAGTGAATAGGGGGTGTTGCGTCCAGTTCACTGAGCAAGGAGTAGGTCTTGTCTCTTAGATATTGGGTGTATGGAACGGTATCTGAGCGAATTTGAAACCCTTGTTTTATGCATCACCCCACCTCACCTTTCCCGTTAAGCAGCCATAGTGTGTTTTCTAAACGTGTGACTCTGTTCTGTTTTGTAATTCAGTTCAAGTGTAGCGGTTTTTCCATTCCCTCTATAAGTGATAGCTTATGATAAGTGTCTTTTTCTGTGTGACTTATTTCACTTAGTATCGTCGTACCTAAATCCACACATCTTGCTTCTCCTAGCCTTATGACATTGATTTCATGTCTGAGTGATATTCCATTGTACATAAGGACCACAACTTCTTTATCCATTGTTCTCTTTACTGGGATATTTAAGGTGTCATGAAGTGGAGGTTCTTGTCAACAGAGCAGCCCTAAACTTTGGGGTGCCTGTGTCTTGCTGATTTTTAGTTTTCCCAATTTATACGCCCATGAGTGGACGTGCCCTATGCTCCCTAAGCTGTGTTTTTTCGATGTTTCAGGACACACCGTACACTTCTCCAGAGTGGCTGTGGGCAATTTACATCCCGCCCATCAGCGTAGCAAGGCTGCCATTTCTCCATGGCCTGTCCTGCATTTCTGGTTTTGACAATTTTTGCAGCATGGCCCTTTTGACCGATGGGAAGCGAGACTTCTTTGTAGCGCTGATTTGCCTTTCCAGGTTACTTGGTTGGCCAAAAAGGGCGTATGCGTTTTTTCCTGAATATAATCAGGAAAAAACGCATATGCACTTTTTGTCCAAGGGCATCATTGTCGACGTTTTGCCGCTTTTCATGTGCTTTAAAGGCGATTCGAATCTACCTACTGAAACCTGTTTCTTGCAATTCTGCCTTGCTTTCAAATCCTCTTCGTTGCCTTCCCTCAATATATCTGTGGATGAGAGTTATCATTTATAACTCAGCGGGTTTGTGAATTGCAGTGCCCCTGAGCTCCATTTTTCAACTGTCTTTTTTGGGAGCTGGCTGCAAAAGCACGGGATTGCCTCAGGCCCTATTCTGGTTCCCGGCGGCAGGCTTAGCCTGTGGTTAATTCTTCTTCCTGATGGGAAAATACAGTGACCTGTGCCTGTCCCAACACCTAGATCTAGTCTCTCATTGGTTGCCCCTCTTCCCGTTCATCCTCAGGAAAATTGTAACCTGTAGGGAACAGGAGCTTAATGGTGCTGATTCTCAAAGTAGGGAGATTGCTAGTAAAGTAGCTGGAATGGCGAACCCGAGCACAAGGAGATGAGAAATGAGGTGCGTTTTAGAAACCTTTCAAAATCACATGGTGTACCATCTTCTGGGTTTCTCATGCATGATTTCGATGTAGGAAGATGCCCTTGAACCTGGAGATTTGGGACCCATGGGATGGGTACCACACAGTATTACTTTAAAGGGTCTGCGTTTGCTCACCCAACCTCACCAAAACTCTCAGCCCCAAGAGTGTCCACCCTTATGTCTCATCCAGCTGTGGGTCTAGATATGGCCAATCCAGGTTGCATCACAGCCTCTGAACGAATTTGGTAAGAATTTCTCTCTCTTTCACTGTCTTTGTTTTACGGGTTTTTAAAAGTAATTTATTTTTATAATGGGGTTTAGCTGCTTTTCACGGCTGTGTTTATGCGGCTTTACACCCACTTGACTCACTTCCAGACATATATCAATACATAGGTTTTAAGATTCTTACTAGTCAGATATATTCTTGTGCGGTGAATAGGGGGTGTTGATTCCAGTTCACTGAGCAAGGAGTAGGTCTTGTCTATTACATATTGGGTGTATGGAACGGTATCTGAGCGAATTTGAAACCCTTGTTTTATGCATCACCCCACCTCACCCTTCCCGTAAAGCAGCCATAGTGTGTTTTCTAAACGTGAGACTCTGTTCTGTTTCGTAATTCAGTTCAAGTGTAGCGGTTTTTACATTCCCTCTATAAGTGATAGCTTATGATAAGTGTCTTTTTCTGTGTGACTTATTTCACTTAGAATCGTCATACCTAAATCCACTCATCTTGCTTCTACTAGCCTTATGACATTGATTTCATGTCTGAGTGATATTCCATTGTACATAAGGACCACAACTTCTTTATCCATTTTTCTCTTTCCTGGGATATTTAAGGTGTCATGAAGTGGAGGTTCTTGTCAACAGAGCAGCCCTAAACGTCGGGGTGCCTGTGTCTTGCTGATTTTTAGTTTTCCCAATTTATACGCCCATGAGTGGACGTGCCCTATGCTAACTAAGCTGTGTTTTTTCGATGTTTCAGGACACACCGTACACTTCTGCAGAGTGGCTGTTGGCAATTTACACCCCGCCCATCAGCGTAGAAAGGCTGCCATTTCTCCATGGACTGTCCTGCATTTCTGGTATTGAAACTTTTTGCAGCATGGCCCTTTTGACCGATGGGAAGCGAGACTTCTTTGTAGCGCTGATTTGCCTTTCCAGGTTGCTTGGTTGGCCAAAAAGGGCGTATGCATTTTTTCCTGAATATATTCAGGAAAAAACGCATACGCCCTTTTTGGCCAAGGGCATCATTTTCGAAGTTTTGCCACTTTTCATGTGCTTTAAAGGCGATTCGAATCTACCTCCTGAAACCTGTTTCCTGCAATTCTGCCTTGCTTTCAAATCCTCTTCGTTGCCTTCCCTCAATATATTTGTGGACGAGAGTTATCATTTATAACTCAGCAGGTATGTGAATGGCAGTGCCCCCTAGCTCCAGTTTTCAACTGTCTTTTTGGGAGCTGGCCGCAAAAGCGCAGGATTGCCTCAGGCCCTATTCTGGTTCCCGGCGGCAGGCTGAGCCTGTGGTTAATTCTTCTTCCTGATGGGAAAATAGAGTGACCTGTGCCTGTCCCAACACCTAGACCTAGTCTCTCATTGGTTGCCCCTCTTCCCTTTCATCCTCAGGACAAATTGCAACCTGTACGGAACAGGAGGTTAAAGGTGCTGATTCTCCAAGTAGGGAGATTGTTAGTAAAGTAGCTGGAATGGCGAACCCGAACAGAAGGAGATGAGAAATGAGGTGCGTTTTAGAAACCTTTGAAAATCACACGGTGTACCATCTTCTGTTTTTCTCATGCATGTTTTCGATGTAGGAAGATGCCCTTGAACCTGGAGATTTGGGACCCATGGGATGGGTACCACGCAGTATTACTTTAAAGGGTCTGCGTTTGCTCACCCAAACTCTCAACCCCAAGAGTGTCCACCCTTATGTCTCATCCAGCTGTGTGTCTAGATATGGTCAATTCAGGTTGCATCACAGCCTCTGAACGAATTTTGTAAGAATTTCTCTCTTTCACTGTCTTTATTTTAAGGGTTTTTAAAGTAATTTATTTTTATAATGGGGTTTAGCTGCTTTTCACGGCTGTGTTTATGCGGCTTTACACCCACTTGACTCACTTCCAGACAGATATCAATACATAGGTTTTAAGATTCTTACTAGTCACATATATTCTTGTGCGGTGAATAGGGGGTGTTGAGTCCAGTTCACTGAGCGAGGAGTAGGTCTTGTCTATCACATATTGGGTGTATGAAACGGTATCTGAGCGAATTTGAAACCCTTGTTTTATGCATCACCCCACCTCACCTTTCCCGTTAAGCAGCCATAGTGTGTTTTCTAAACGTGTGACTCTGTTCTGTTTTGTAATTCAGTTCAAGTGTAGCGGTTTTTCAATTCCCTCTATAAGTCATAGCTTATGATAAGTGTCTTTTTCTGTGTGACTTATTTCACTTAGAATCGTCGTACCTAAATCCACTCATCTTGCTTCTACTAGCCTTATGACATTGATTTCATGTCTGAGTGATATTCCATTGTACATAAGTACTACAACTTCTTTATCCATTTTTCTCTTTCCTGGGATATTTAAGGTGTCATGAAGTGGAGGTTCTTGTCAACAGAGCAGCCCTAAACTTCGGGGTGCCTGTGTCTTACTGATTTTTAGTTTTCCCAATTTATACGCCCATGAGTGGACGTGCTCTACGCTCCCTAAGCTGTGTTTTTTCGATGTTTCAGGACACACCGTACACTTCTCCAGAGTGGCTGTTGGCAATGTACATCCCGCCCATCAGTGTAGCAAGGCTGCCATTTCTCCATGGCCAGTCCTGCATTTCTGGTTTTGACACTTTTTGCAGCATGGCCCTTTTGACCGATGGGAAGCGAGACTTCTTTGTAGCGCTGATTTGCCTTTCCAGGTTGCTTGGTTGGCCTAAAAGGGCGTATGCGTTTTTTCTTGAATATATTCAGGAAAAAACGCATACGCCCTTTTTGGACAAGGGCATCATTGTCGACGTTTTGCCGCTTTTCATGTGCTTTAAAGGCGATTCGAATCTACCTACTGAAACCTGTTTCTTGCAATTCTGCCTTGCTTTCAAATCCTCTTCGTTGCCTTCCCTCAATATATCTGTGGATGAGAGTTATCATTTATAACTCAGCGGGTTTGTGAATTGCAGTGCCCCTGAGCTCCATTTTTCAACTGTCTTTTTTGGGAGCTGGCTGCAAAAGCGCGGGATTGCCTCAGGCCCTATTCTGGTTCCCGGCAGCAGGCTTAGCCTGTGGTTAATTCTTCTTCCTGATGGGAAAATACAGTGACCTGTGCCTGTCCCAACACCTAGATCTAGTCTCTCATTGGTTGCCCCTCTTCCCGTTCATCCTCAGGAAAAATTGTAACCTGTAGGGAACAGGAGCTTAATGGTGCTGATTCTCAAAGTAGGGAGATTGCTAGTAAAGTAGCTGGAATGGCGAACCCGAGCACAAGGAGATGAGAAATGAGGTGCGTTTTAGAAACCTTTCAAAATCACACGGTGTACCATCTTCTGGGTTTCTCATGCATGTTTTCGATGTAGGAAGATGCCCTTGAACCTGGAGATTTGGGACCCATGGGATGGGTACCACACAGTATTACTTTAAAGGGTCTGCGTTTGCTCACCCAACCTCACCAAAACTCTCAGCCCCAAGAGTGTCCACCCTTATGTCTCATCCAGCTGTGGGTCTAGATATGGTCAATCCAGGTTGCATCACAGCCCCTGAACGAATTGTGTAAGAATTTCTCTCTCTTTCACTGTCTTTGTTTCATGGGTTTTTAAAACTAATTTATTTTTATAATGGGGTTTAGCTGCTTTTCACGGCTGTGTTTATGCGGCTTTACACCCACTTGACTCACTTCCAGAGAGATATCTATACATAAGTTTTAAGATTCTCACTAGTCAGATATATTGTTGTGCGGTGAATAGGGGGTGTTGAGTCCAGTTCACTGAGCAAGGAGTAGGTCTTGTCTATTACATATTGGGTGTATGAAACGGTATCTGAGCGAATTTGAATCCCTTGTTTTATGCATCACCCCACCTCACCTTTCCCGTTAAGCAGCCATAGTGTGTTTTCTAAACGTGTGACTCTGTTCTGTTTTGTAATTCAGTTCAAGTGTAGCGGTTTTCCATTCCCTCTATAAGTGATAGCTTATGATAAGTGTCTTTTTCTGTGTGACTTATTTCACTTAGAATCGTCGTACCTAACTCCACTCATCTTGCTTCTACTAGCCTTATGACATTGATTTCATGTCTGAGTGATATTCCATTGTACATAAGGACCACAACTTCTTTATCCATTTTTCTCTTTCCTGGGATATTTAAGGTGTCATGAAGTGGAGGTTCTTGTCAACAGAGCAGGCCTAAACTTCGGGGTGCCTGTGTCTTACTGATTTTTAGTTTTCCCAATTTATACGCCCATGAGTGGACGTGCCCTACGCTCCATAAGCTGTGTTTTTTCGATGTTTCAGGACACACCGTACACTTCTCCAGAGTGGCTGTTGGCAATGTACATCCCGCCCATCAGTGTAGCAAGGCTGCCATTTCTCCATGGCCTGTCCTGCATTTCTGGTTTTGACACTTTTTGCAGCATGGCCCTTTTGACCGATGGGAAGCGAGACTTCTTTGTAGCGCTGATTTGCCTTTCCAGGTTGCTTGGTTGGCCTAAAAGGGCGTATGCGTTTTTTCTTGAATATATTCAGGAAAAAACGCATACGCCCTTTTTGGACAAGGGCATCATTGTCGACGTTTTGCCGCTTTTCATGTGCTTTAAAGGCGATTCGAATCTACCTACTGAAACCTGTTTCTTGCAATTCTGCCTTGCTTTCAAATCCTCTTCGTTGCCTTCCCTCAATATATCTGTGGATGAGAGTTATCATTTATAACTCAGCGGGTTTGTGAATTGCAGTGCCCCTGAGCTCCATTTTTCAACTGTCTTTTTTGGGAGCTGGCTGCAAAAGCGCGGGATTGCCTCAGGCCCTATTCTGGTTCCCGGCAGCAGGCTTAGCCTGTGGTTAATTCTTCTTCCTGATGGGAAAATACAGTGACCTGTGCCTGTCCCAACACCTAGATCTAGTCTCTCATTGGTTGCCCCTCTTCCCGTTCATCCTCAGGAAAAATTGTAACCTGTAGGGAACAGGAGCTTAATGGTGCTGATTCTCAAAGTAGGGAGATTGCTAGTAAAGTAGCTGGAATGGCGAACCCGAGCACAAGGAGATGAGAAATGAGGTGCGTTTTAGAAACCTTTCAAAATCACACGGTGTACCATCTTCTGGGTTTCTCATGCATGTTTTCGATGTAGGAAGATGCCCTTGAACCTGGAGATTTGGGACCCATGGGATGGGTACCACACAGTATTACTTTAAAGGGTCTGCGTTTGCTCACCCAACCTCACCAAAACTCTCAGCCCCAAGAGTGTCCACCCTTATGTCTCATCCAGCTGTGGGTCTAGATATGGTCAATCCAGGTTGCATCACAGCCCCTGAACGAATTGTGTAAGAATTTCTCTCTCTTTCACTGTCTTTGTTTCATGGGTTTTTAAAACTAATTTATTTTTATAATGGGGTTTAGCTGCTTTTCACGGCTGTGTTTATGCGGCTTTACACCCACTTGACTCACTTCCAGAGAGATATCTATACATAAGTTTTAAGATTCTCACTAGTCAGATATATTGTTGTGCGGTGAATAGGGGGTGTTGAGTCCAGTTCACTGAGCAAGGAGTAGGTCTTGTCTATTACATATTGGGTGTATGAAACGGTATCTGAGCGAATTTGAATCCCTTGTTTTATGCATCACCCCACCTCACCTTTCCCGTTAAGCAGCCATAGTGTGTTTTCTAAACGTGTGACTCTGTTCTGTTTTGTAATTCAGTTCAAGTGTAGCGGTTTTCCATTCCCTCTATAAGTGATAGCTTATGATAAGTGTCTTTTTCTGTGTGACTTATTTCACTTAGAATCGTCGTACCTAACTCCACTCATCTTGCTTCTACTAGCCTTATGACATTGATTTCATGTCTGAGTGATATTCCATTGTACATAAGGACCACAACTTCTTTATCCATTTTTCTCTTTCCTGGGATATTTAAGGTGTCATGAAGTGGAGGTTCTTGTCAACAGAGCAGGCCTAAACTTCGGGGTGCCTGTGTCTTACTGATTTTTAGTTTTCCCAATTTATACGCCCATGAGTGGACGTGCCCTACGCTCCATAAGCTGTGTTTTTTCGATGTTTCAGGACACACCGTACACTTCTCCAGAGTGGCTGTTGGCAATGTACATCCCGCCCATCAGTGTAGCAAGGCTGCCATTTCTCCATGGCCTGTCCTGCATTTCTGGTTTTGACACTTTTTGCAGCATGGCCCTTTTGACCGATGGGAAGCGAGACTTCTTTGTAGTGCTGATTTGCCTTTCCAGGTTGCTTGGTTGGCCTAAAAGGGCGTATGCGTTTTTTCTTGAATATATTCAGGAAAAAACGCATACGCCCTTTTTGGACAAGGGCATCATTGTCGACGTTTTGCCGCTTTTCATGTGCTTTAAAGGCGATTCGAATCTACCTACTGAAACCTGTTTCTTGCAATTCTGCCTTGCTTTCAAATCCTCTTCGTTGCCTTCCCTCAATATATCTGTGGATGAGAGTTATCATTTATAACTCAGCGGGTTTGTGAATTGCAGTGCCCCTGAGCTCCATTTTTCAACTGTCTTTTTTGGGAGCTGGCTGCAAAAGCACGGGATTGCCTCAGGCCCTATTCTGGTTCCCGGCAGCAGGCTTAGCCTGTGGTTAATTCTTCTTCCTGATGGGAAAATACAGTGACCTGTGCCTGTCCCAACACCTAGATCTAGTCTCTCATTGGTTGCCCCTCTTCCCGTTCATCCTCAGGAAAAATTGTAACCTGTAGGGAACAGGAGCTTAATGGTGCTGATTCTCAAAGTAGGGAGATTGCTAGTAAAGTAGCTGGAATGGCGAACCCGAGCACAAGGAGATGAGAAATGAGGTGCGTTTTAGAAACCTTTCAAAATCACACGGTGTACCATCTTCTGGGTTTCTCATGCATGTTTTCGATGTAGGAAGATGCCCTTGAACCTGGAGATTTGGGACCCATGGGATGGGTACCACACAGTATTACTTTAAAGGGTCTGCGTTTGCTCACCCAACCTCACCAAAACTCTCAGCCCCAAGAGTGTCCACCCTTATGTCTCATCCAGCTGTGGGTCTAGATATGGTCAATCCAGGTTGCATCACAGCCCCTGAACGAATTGTGTAAGAATTTCTCTCTCTTTCACTGTCTTTGTTTCATGGGTTTTTAAAACTAATTTATTTTTATAATGGGGTTTAGCTGCTTTTCACGGCTGTGTTTATGCGGCTTTACACCCACTTGACTCACTTCCAGAGAGATATCTATACATAAGTTTTAAGATTCTCACTAGTCAGATATATTGTTGTGCGGTGAATAGGGGGTGTTGAATCCAGTTCACTGAGCAAGGAGTAGGTCTTGTCTATTACATATTGGGTGTATGAAACGGTATCTGAGCGAATTTGAATCCCTTGTTTTATGCATCACCCCACCTCACCTTTCCCGTTAAGCAGCCATAGTGTGTTTTCTAAACGTGTGACTCTGTTCTGTTTTGTAATTCAGTTCAAGTGTAGCGGTTTTCCATTCCCTCTATAAGTGATAGCTTATGATAAGTGTCTTTTTCTGTGTGACTTATTTCACTTAGAATCGTCGTACCTAACTCCACTCATCTTGCTTCTACTAGCCTTATGACATTGATTTCATGTCTGAGTGATATTCCATTGTACATAAGGACCACAACTTCTTTATCCATTTTTCTCTTTCCTGGGATATTTAAGGTGTCATGAAGTGGAGGTTCTTGTCAACAGAGCAGGCCTAAACTTCGGGGTGCCTGTGTCTTACTGATTTTTAGTTTTCCCAATTTATACGCCCATGAGTGGACGTGCCCTACGCTCCATAAGCTGTGTTTTTTCGATGTTTCAGGACACACCGTACACTTCTCCAGAGTGGCTGTTGGCAATGTACATCCCGCCCATCAGTGTAGCAAGGCTGCCATTTCTCCATGGCCTGTCCTGCATTTCTGGTTTTGACACTTTTTGCAGCATGGCCCTTTTGACCGATGGGAAGCGAGACTTCTTTGTAGCGCTGATTTGCCTTTCCAGGTTGCTTGGTTGGCCTAAAAGGGCGTATGCGTTTTTTCTTGAATATATTCAGGAAAAAACGCATACGCCCTTTTTGGACAAGGGCATCATTGTCGACGTTTTGCCGCTTTTCATGTGCTTTAAAGGCGATTCGAATCTACCTACTGAAACCTGTTTCTTGCAATTCTGCCTTGCTTTCAAATCCTCTTCGTTGCCTTCCCTCAATATATCTGTGGATGAGAGTTATCATTTATAACTCAGCGGGTTTGTGAATTGCAGTGCCCCTGAGCTCCATTTTTCAACTGTCTTTTTTGGGAGCTGGCTGCAAAAGCACGGGATTGCCTCAGGCCCTATTCTGGTTCCCGGCAGCAGGCTTAGCCTGTGGTTAATTCTTCTTCCTGATGGGAAAATACAGTGACCTGTGCCTGTCCCAACACCTAGATCTAGTCTCTCATTGGTTGCCCCTCTTCCCGTTCATCCTCAGGAAAAATTGTAACCTGTAGGGAACAGGAGCTTAATGGTGCTGATTCTCAAAGTAGGGAGATTGCTAGTAAAGTAGCTGGAATGGCGAACCCGAGCACAAGGAGATGAGAAATGAGGTGCGTTTTAGAAACCTTTCAAAATCACACGGTGTACCATCTTCTGGGTTTCTCATGCATGTTTTCGATGTAGGAAGATGCCCTTGAACCTGGAGATTTGGGACCCATGGGATGGGTACCACACAGTATTACTTTAAAGGGTCTGCGTTTGCTCACCCAACCTCACCAAAACTCTCAGCCCCAAGAGTGTCCACCCTTATGTCTCATCCAGCTGTGGGTCTAGATATGGTCAATCCAGGTTGCATCACAGCCCCTGAACGAATTGTGTAAGAATTTCTCTCTCTTTCACTGTCTTTGTTTCATGGGTTTTTAAAACTAATTTATTTTTATAATGGGGTTTAGCTGCTTTTCACGGCTGTGTTTATGCGGCTTTACACCCACTTGACTCACTTCCAGAGAGATATCTATACATAAGTTTTAAGATTCTCACTAGTCAGATATATTGTTGTGCGGTGAATAGGGGGTGTTGAATCCAGTTCACTGAGCAAGGAGTAGGTCTTGTCTATTACATATTGGGTGTATGAAACGGTATCTGAGCGAATTTGAATCCCTTGTTTTATGCATCACCCCACCTCACCTTTCCCGTTAAGCAGCCATAGTGTGTTTTCTAAACGTGTGACTCTGTTCTGTTTTGTAATTCAGTTCAAGTGTAGCGGTTTTCCATTCCCTCTATAAGTGATAGCTTATGATAAGTGTCTTTTTCTGTGTGACTTATTTCACTTAGAATCGTCATACCTAAATCCACTCATCTTGCTTCTACTAGCCTTATGACATTGATTTCATGTCTGAGTGATATTCCATTGTACATAAGGACCACAACTTCTTTATCCATTTTTCTCTTTCCTGGGATATTTAAGGTGTCATGAAGTGGAGGTTCTTGTCAACAGAGCAGCCCTAAACGTCGGGGTGCCTGTGTCTTGCTGATTTTTAGTTTTCCCAATTTATACGCCCATGAGTGGACGTGCCCTATGCTAACTAAGCTGTGTTTTTTCGATGTTTCAGGACACACCGTACACTTCTCCAGAGTGGCTGTTGGCAATTTACACCCCGCCCTTCAGCATAGAAAGGCTGCCATTTCTCCATGGACTGTCCTGCATTTCTGGTATTGAAACTTTTTGCAGCATGGCCCTTTTGACCGATGGGAAGCGAGACTTCTTTGTAGCGCTGATTTGCCTTTCCAGGTTGCTTGGTTGGCCAAAAAGGGCGTATGCATTTTTTCCTGAATATATTCAGGAAAAAACGCATACGCCCTTTTTGGCCAAGGGCATCATTTTCGAAGTTTTGCCACTTTTCATGTGCTTTAAAGGCGATTCGAATCTACCTCCTGAAACCTGTTTCCTGCAATTCTGCCTTGCTTTCAAATCCTCTTCGTTGCCTTCCCTCAATATATTTGTGGACGAGAGTTATCATTTATAACTCAGCAGGTATGTGAATGGCAGTGCCCCCTAGCTCCAGTTTTCAACTGTCTTTTTGGGAGCTGGCCGCAAAAGCGCAGGATTGCCTCAGGCCCTATTCTGGTTCCCGGCGGCAGGCTGAGCCTGTGGTTAATTCTTCTTCCTGATGGGAAAATAGAGTGACCTGTGCCTGTCCCAACACCTAGACCTAGTCTCTCATTGGTTGCCCCTCTTCCCTTTCATCCTCAGGACAAATTGCAACCTGTACGGAACAGGAGGTTAAAGGTGCTGATTCTCCAATTAGGGAGATTGTTAGTAAAGTAGCTGGAATGGCGAACCCGAACACAAGGAGATGAGAAATGAGGTGCGTTTTAGAAACCTTTCAAAATCACACGGTGTACCATCTTCTGTTTTTCTCATGCATGTTTTCGATGTAGGAAGATGCCCTTGAACCTGGAGATTTGGGACCCATGGGATGGGTACCACGCAGTATTACTTTAAAGGGTCTGCGTTTGCTCACCCAAACTCTCAACCCCAAGAGTGTCCACCCTTATGTCTCATCCAGCTGTGTGTCTAGATATGGTCAATTCAGGTTGCATCACAGCCTCTGAACGAATTTTGTAAGAATTTCTCTCTTTCACTGTCTTTATTTTAAGGGTTTTTAAAAGTAATTTATTTTTATAATGGGGTTTAGCTGCTTTTCACGGCTGTGTTTATGCGGCTTTACACCCACTTGACTCACTTCCAGACAGATATCAATACATAGGTTTTAAGATTCTTACTAGTCACATATATTCTTGTGCGGTGAATAGGGGGTGTTGAGTCCAGTTCACTGAGCGAGGAGTAGGTCTTGTCTATCACATATTGGGTGTATGAAACGGTATCTGAGCGAATTTGAAACCCTTGTTTTATGCATCACCCCACCTCACCTTTCCCGTTAAGCAGCCATAGTGTGTTTTCTAAACGTGTGACTCTGTTCTGTTTTGTAATTCAGTTCAAGTGTAGCGGTTTTTCAATTCCCTCTATAAGTGATAGCTTATGATAAGTGTCTTTTTCTGTGTGACTTATTTCACTTAGAATCGTCGTACCTAAATCCACTCATCTTGCTTCTACTAGCCTTATGACATTGATTTCATGTCTGAGTGATATTCCATTGTACATAAGGACTACAACTTCTTTATCCATTTTTCTCTTTCCTGGGATATTTAAGGTGTCATGAAGTGGAGGTTCTTGTCAACAGAGCAGCCCTAAACTTCGGGGTGCCAGTGTCTTACTGATTTTTAGTTTTCCCAATTTATACGCCCATGAGTGGACGTGCCCTACGCTCCCTAAGCTGTGTTTTTTCGATGTTTCAGGACACACCGTACACTTCTCCAGAGTGGCTGTTGGCAATGTACATCCCGCCCATCAGTGTAGCAAGGCTGCCATTTCTCCATGGCCAGTCCTGCATTTCTGGTTTTGACACTTTTTGCAGCATGGCCCTTTTGACCGATGGGAAGCGAGACTTCTTTGTAGCGCTGATTTGCATTTCCAGGTTGCTTGGTTGGCCTAAAAGGGCGTATGCGTTTTTTCTTGAATATATTCAGGAAAAAACGCATACGCCCTTTTTGGACAAGGGCATCATTGTCGACGTTTTGCCGCTTTTCATGTGCTTTAAAGGCGATTCGAATCTACCTACTGCAACCTGTTTCTTGCAATTCTGCCTTGCTTTCAAATCCTCTTCGTTGCCTTACCTCAATATATCTGTGGATGAGAGTTATCATTTATAACTCAGCGGGTTTGTGAATTGCAGTGCCCCTGAGCTCCATTTTTCAACTGTCTTTTTTGGGAGCTGGCTGCAAAAGCACGGGATTGCCTCAGGCCCTATTCTGGTTCCGGGCGGCAGGCTGAGCCTGTGGTTAATTCTTCTTCCTGATGGGAAAATAGAGTGACCTGTGCCTGTCCCAACACCTAGATCTAGTCTCTCATTGGTTGCCCCTCTTCCCGTTCATCCTCAGGACAAATTGTAACCTGTAGGGAACAGGAGCTTAATGGTGCTGATTCTCCAAGTAGGGAGATTGCTAGTAAAGTAGCTGGAAAGGCGAACCCGAGCACAAGGAGATGAGAAATGAGGTGCCTTTTAAAAACCTTTCAAAATCACACGGTGTACCATCTTCTGGGTTTCTCATGCATGTTTTCGATGTAGGAAGATGCCCTTGAACCTGGGGATTTGGGACCCATGGGATGGGTACAATTCAGTATTACTATAAAGGGTCTGCGTTTGCTCACCCAACCTCACCAAACCTCTCAGCCCCAAGAGTGTCCACCCTTATGTCTCATCCAGCTGTGGGTCTAGATATGGTCAATCCAGGTTGCATCACAGCCCCTGAACGAATTTTGTAAGAATTTCTCTCTCTTTCACTGTCTTTGTTTTACGGGTTTTTAAAAGTAATTTATTTTTATAATGGGGTTTAGCTGCTTTTCACGGCTGTGATTATGCGTCTTTACACCCACTTGACTCACTTCCAGAGAGATATCAATACATAGGTTTTAAGATTCTTACTAGTCAGATATATTCTTGTGCGGTGAATAGGGGGTGTTGATTCCAGTTCACTGAGCAAGGAGTAGGTCTTGTCTATTACATATTGGGTGTATGGAACGGTATCTGAGCGAATTTGAAACCCTTCTTTTATGCATCACCCCACCTCACCTTTCCCGTTAAGCAGCCATAGTGTGTTTTCTAAACGTGAGACTCTGTTCTGTTTCGTAATTCAGTTCAAGTGTAGCGGTTTTTACATTCCCTCTATAAGTGATAGCTTATGATAAGTGTCTTTTTCTGTGTGACTTATTTCACTTAGAATCGTCGTACCTAACTCCACTCATCTTGCTTCTCCTAGCCTTATGACATTGATTTCATGTCGGAGTGATATTCCATTGTACATAAGGACCACAACTTCTTTATCCATTTTTCTCTTTCCTGGGATATTTAAGGTGTCATGAAGTGGAGGTTCTTGTCAACAGAGCAGCCCTAAACGTCGGGGTGCCTGTGTCTTGCTGATTTTTATTTTTCCCAATTTATACGCCCATGAGTGGACGTGCCCTATGCTCCCTAAGCTGTGTTTTTTCGATGTTTCAGGACACACCGTACACTTCTCCAGAGAGGCTGTTGGCAATTTACATCCCGCCCATCAGCGTAGCAAGGCTGCCATTTCTCCATGGACTGTCCTGCATTTCTGGTATTGAAACTTTTTGCAGCATGTCCCTTTTGACCGATGGGAAGCGAGACTTCTTTGTAGTGCTGATTTGCCTTTCCAGGTTGCTTGGTTGGCCAAAAAGGGCGTATGCGTTTTTTCCTGAATATATTCAGGAAAAAACGCATACGCCCTTTTTGGCCAAGGGCATCATTTTCGAAGTTTTGCCACTTTTCATGTGCTTTAAAGGCGATTCGAATCTACCTCCTGAAACCTGTTTCCTGCAATTCTGCCTTGCTTTCAAATCCTCTTCGTTGCCTTCCCTCAATATATTTGTGGACGAGAGTTATCATTTATAACTCAGCAGGTATGTGAATGGCAGTGCCCCCTAGCTCCATTTTTCAACTGTCTTTTTGGGAGCTGGCCCCAAAAGCGCAGGATTGCCTCAGGCCCTATTCTGGTTCCCGGCGGCAGGCTGAGCCTGTGGTTAATTCTTCTTCCTGATGGGAAAATAGAGTGACCTGTGCCTGTCCCAACACCTAGATCTAGTCTCTCATTGGTTGCCCCTCTTCCCGTTCATCCTCAGGACAAATTGCAACCTGTACGGAACAGGAGGTTAAAGGTGCTGATTCTCTAAGTAGGGAGATTGTTAGTAAAGTAGCTGGAATGGCGAACCCGAACACAAGGAGATGAGAAATGAGGTGCGTTTTAGAAACCTTTCAAAATCACACGGTGTACCATCTTCTGTTTTTCTCATGCATGTTTTCGATGTAGGAAGATGCCCTTGAACCTGGAGATTTGGGACCCATGGGATGGGTACCACGCAGTATTACTTTAAAGGGTCTGCGTTTGCTCACCCAAACTCTCAACCCCAAGAGTGTCCACCCTTATGACTCATCCAGCTGTGTGTCTAGATATGGTCAATTCAGGTTGCATCACAGCCTCTGAACGAATTTTGTAAGAATTTCTCTCTTTCACTGTCTTTATTTTAAGGGTTTTTAAAAGTAATTTATTTTTATAATGGGGTTTAGCTGCTTTTCACGGCTGTGTTTATGCGGCTTTACACCCACTTGACTCACTTCCAGACAGATATCAATACATAGGTTTTAAGATTCTTACTAGTCACATATATTCTTGTGCGGTGAATAGGGGGTGTTGAGTCCAGTTCACTGAGCAAGGAGTAGGTCTTGTCTATTATATATTGGGTGTATGGAACGTTATCTGAGCGAATTTGAAACCCTTGTTTTATGCATCACCCCACCTCACCTTTCCCGTTAAGAAGCCATAGTGTGTTTTCTAAACGTGTGACTCTGTTCTCTTTTGTAATTCAGTTCAAGTGTAGCGGTTTTTACATTCCCTCTATAAGTGATAGCTTATGATAAGTGTCTTTTTCTGTGTGACTTATTTCACTTAGAATCGTCGTACCTAAATCCACTCATCTTGCTTCTACTAGCCTTATGACATTGATTTCATGTCTGAGTGATATTCCATTGTACATAAGGACTACAACTTCTTTATCCATTTTTCTCTTTCCTGGGATATTTAAGGTGTCATGAAGTGGAGGTTCTTGTCAACAGAGCAGCCCTAAACTTCGGGGTGCCAGTGTCTTACTGATTTTTAGTTTTCCCAATTTATACGCCCATGAGTGGACGTGCCCTACGCTCCCTAAGCTGTGTTTTTTCGATGTTTCAGGACACACCGTACACTTCTCCAGAGTGGCTGTTGGCAATGTACATCCCGCCCATCAGTGTAGCAAGGCTGCCATTTCTCCATGGCCAGTCCTGCATTTCTGGTTTTGACACTTTTTGCAGCATGGCCCTTTTGACCGATGGGAAGCGAGACTTCTTTGTAGCGCTGATTTGCATTTCCAGGTTGCTTGGTTGGCCTAAAAGGGCGTATGCGTTTTTTCTTGAATATATTCAGGAAAAAACGCATACGCCCTTTTTGGACAAGGGCATCATTGTCGACGTTTTGCCGCTTTTCATGTGCTTTAAAGGCGATTCGAATCTACCTACTGAAACCTGTTTCTTGCAATTCTGCCTTGCTTTCAAATCCTCTTCGTTGCCTTACCTCAATATATCTGTGGATGAGAGTTATCATTTATAACTCAGCGGGTTTGTGAATTGCAGTGCCCCTGAGCTCCATTTTTCAACTGTCTTTTTTGGGAGCTGGCTGCAAAAGCACGGGATTGCCTCAGGCCCTATTCTGGTTCCGGGCGGCAGGCTGAGCCTGTGGTTAATTCTTCTTCCTGATGGGAAAATAGAGTGACCTGTGCCTGTCCCAACACCTAGATCTAGTCTCTCATTGGTTGCCCCTCTTCCCGTTCATCCTCAGGACAAATTGTAACCTGTAGGGAACAGGAGCTTAATGGTGCTGATTCTCCAAGTAGGGAGATTGCTAGTAAAGTAGCTGGAAAGGCGAACCCGAGCACAAGGAGATGAGAAATGAGGTGCCTTTTAAAAACCTTTCAAAATCACACGGTGTACCATCTTCTGGGTTTCTCATGCATGTTTTCGATGTAGGAAGATGCCCTTGAACCTGGGGATTTGGGACCCATGGGATGGGTACAATTCAGTATTACTATAAAGGGTCTGCGTTTGCTCACCCAACCTCACCAAACCTCTCAGCCCCAAGAGTGTCCACCCTTATGTCTCATCCAGCTGTGGGTCTAGATATGGTCAATCCAGGTTGCATCACAGCCCCTGAACGAATTTTGTAAGAATTTCTCTCTCTTTCACTGTCTTTGTTTTACGGGTTTTTAAAAGTAATTTATTTTTATAATGGGGTTTAGCTGCTTTTCACGGCTGTGATTATGCGTCTTTACACCCACTTGACTCACTTCCAGAGAGATATCAATACATAGGTTTTAAGATTCTTACTAGTCAGATATATTCTTGTGCGGTGAATAGGGGGTGTTGATTCCAGTTCACTGAGCAAGGAGTAGGTCTTGTCTATTACATATTGGGTGTATGGAACGGTATCTGAGCGAATTTGAAACCCTTCTTTTATGCATCACCCCACCTCACCTTTCCCGTTAAGCAGCCATAGTGTGTTTTCTAAACGTGAGACTCTGTTCTGTTTCGTAATTCAGTTCAAGTGTAGCGGTTTTTACATTCCCTCTATAAGTGATAGCTTATGATAAGTGTCTTTTTCTGTGTGACTTATTTCACTTAGAATCGTCGTACCTAACTCCACTCATCTTGCTTCTCCTAGCCTTATGACATTGATTTCATGTCGGAGTGATATTCCATTGTACATAAGGACCACAACTTCTTTATCCATTTTTCTCTTTCCTGGGATATTTAAGGTGTCATGAAGTGGAGGTTCTTGTCAACAGAGCAGCCCTAAACGTCGGGGTGCCTGTGTCTTGCTGATTTTTATTTTTCCCAATTTATACGCCCATGAGTGGACGTGCCCTATGCTCCCTAAGCTGTGTTTTTTCGATGTTTCAGGACACACCGTACACTTCTCCAGAGAGGCTGTTGGCAATTTACATCCCGCCCATCAGCGTAGCAAGGCTGCCATTTCTCCATGGACTGTCCTGCATTTCTGGTATTGAAACTTTTTGCAGCATGTCCCTTTTGACCGATGGGAAGCGAGACTTCTTTGTAGTGCTGATTTGCCTTTCCAGGTTGCTTGGTTGGCCAAAAAGGGCGTATGCGTTTTTTCCTGAATATATTCAGGAAAAAACGCATACGCCCTTTTTGGCCAAGGGCATCATTTTCGAAGTTTTGCCACTTTTCATGTGCTTTAAAGGCGATTCGAATCTACCTCCTGAAACCTGTTTCCTGCAATTCTGCCTTGCTTTCAAATCCTCTTCGTTGCCTTCCCTCAATATATTTGTGGACGAGAGTTATCATTTATAACTCAGCAGGTATGTGAATGGCAGTGCCCCCTAGCTCCATTTTTCAACTGTCTTTTTGGGAGCTGGCCCCAAAAGCGCAGGATTGCCTCAGGCCCTATTCTGGTTCCCGGCGGCAGGCTGAGCCTGTGGTTAATTCTTCTTCCTGATGGGAAAATAGAGTGACCTGTGCCTGTCCCAACACCTAGATCTAGTCTCTCATTGGTTGCCCCTCTTCCCGTTCATCCTCAGGACAAATTGCAACCTGTACGGAACAGGAGGTTAAAGGTGCTGATTCTCTAAGTAGGGAGATTGTTAGTAAAGTAGCTGGAATGGCGAACCCGAACACAAGGAGATGAGAAATGAGGTGCGTTTTAGAAACCTTTCAAAATCACACGGTGTACCATCTTCTGTTTTTCTCATGCATGTTTTCGATGTAGGAAGATGCCCTTGAACCTGGAGATTTGGGACCCATGGGATGGGTACCACGCAGTATTACTTTAAAGGGTCTGCGTTTGCTCACCCAAACTCTCAACCCCAAGAGTGTCCACCCTTATGACTCATCCAGCTGTGTGTCTAGATATGGTCAATTCAGGTTGCATCACAGCCTCTGAACGAATTTTGTAAGAATTTCTCTCTTTCACTGTCTTTATTTTAAGGGTTTTTAAAAGTAATTTATTTTTATAATGGGGTTTAGCTGCTTTTCACGGCTGTGTTTATGCGGCTTTACACCCACTTGACTCACTTCCAGACAGATATCAATACATAGGTTTTAAGATTCTTACTAGTCACATATATTCTTGTGCGGTGAATAGGGGGTGTTGAGTCCAGTTCACTGAGCAAGGAGTAGGTCTTGTCTATTATATATTGGGTGTATGGAACGTTATCTGAGCGAATTTGAAACCCTTGTTTTATGCATCACCCCACCTCACCTTTCCCGTTAAGAAGCCATAGTGTGTTTTCTAAACGTGTGACTCTGTTCTCTTTTGTAATTCAGTTCAAGTGTAGCGGTTTTTACATTCCCTCTATAAGTGATAGCTTATGATAAGTGTCTTTTTCTGTGTGACTTATTTCACTTAGAATCGTCGTACCTAACTCCACTCATCTTGCTTCTACTAGCCTTATGACATTGATTTCATGTCTGAGTGATATTCCATTGTACATAAGGACCACAACTTCTTTATCCATTTTTCTCTTTCCTGGGATATTTAAGGTGTCATGAAGTGGAGGTTCTTGTCAACAGAGCAGCCCTAAACTTTCCGGTGCCTGTGTCTTGCTGATTTTTATTTTTCCCAATTTATACGCCCATGAGTGGACGTGCCCTATGCTCCCTAAGCTGTGTTTTTTCGATGTTTCAGGACACACCATACACTTCTCCAGCGTGGCTGTCGGCAATTTACATCCCGCCCATCAGCGTAGCAAGGCTGCCATTTCTCCATGGACTGTCCTGCATTTCTGGTATTGAAACTTTTTGCAGCATCACCCTTTTGACCGATGGGAAGCGAGACTTCTTTGTAGCGCTGATTTGCCTTTCCAGGTTGCTTGGTTGGCCAAAAAGGCCGTATGCGTGTTTTCCTGAATATACTCAGGAAAAAACGCATAAGCCCTTTTTGGCCAAGGGCATCATTGTCGACGTTTTGCCGCTTTTCATGTGCTTTCAAGGCGATTCGAATCTACCTCCTGAAATCTGTTTCCTGCAATTCTGCCTTGTTTTCAAATCCTCTTCGTTGCCTTCCCTCAATATATCTGTGGATGAGAGTTATCATTTATAACTCTGCAGGTTTGTGAATTGCAGTGCCCCTGAGCTCCATTTTTCAACTCGCTTTTTTGGGAGCTGGCCGCAAAGCGCGGGATTGCCTCAGGCCCTATTCTGGTTCCGGGCGGCAGGCTGAGCCTGTGGTTAATTCTTCTTCCTGATGGGAAAATAGAGTGACCTGTGCCTGTCCCAACACCTAGATCTAGTCTCTCATTGGTTGCCCCTCTTCCCGTTCATCCTCAGGACAAATTGTAACCTGTAGGGAACAGGAGCTTAATGGTGCTGATTCTCCAAGTAGGGAGATTGCTAGTAAAGTAGCTGGAAAGGCGAACCCGAGCACAAGGAGATGAGAAATGAGGTGCCTTTTAAAAACCTTTCAAAATCACACGGTGTACCATCTTCTGGGTTTCTCATGCATGTTTTCGATGTAGGAAGATGCCCTTGAACCTGGGGATTTGGGACCCATGGGATGGGTACAAAGCAGTATTACTATAAAGGGTCTGCGTTTGCTCACCCAACCTCACCAAACCTCTCAGCCCCAAGAGTGTCCACCCTTATGTCTCATCCAGCTGTGGGTCTAGATATGGTCAATCCAGGTTGCATCACAGCCCCTGAACGAATTTTGTAAGAATATCTCTCTCTTTCACTGTCTTTGTTTTACGGGTTTTTAAAAGTAATTTATTTTTATAATGGGGTTTAGCTGCTTTTCACGGCTGTGATTATGCGTCTTTACACCCACTTGACTCACTTCCAGAGAGATATAAATACATAGGTTTTAAGATTCTTACTAGTCAGATATATTCTTGTGCGGTGAATAGGGGGTGTTGATTCCAGTTCACTGAGCAAGGAGTAGGTCTTGTCTATTACATATTGGGTGTATGGAACGGTATCTGAGAGAATTTGAAACCCTTCTTTTATGCATCACCCCACCTCACCTTTCCCTTTAAGCAGCCATAGTGTGTTTTCTAAACGTGAGACTCTGTTCTGTTTCGTAATTCAGTTCAAGTGTAGCGGTTTTTACATTCCCTCTATAAGTGATAGCTTATGATAAGTGTCTTTTTCTGTGTGACTTATTTCAGTTAGAATCGTCGTACCTATATCCACTCATCTTGCTTCTACTAGCCTTATGACATTGATTTCATGTCTGAGTGATATTCCATTGTACATAAGGACCACAACTTCTTTATCCATTTTTCTCTTTCCTGGGATATTTAAGGTGTCATGAAGTGGAGGTTCTTGTCAACAGAGCAGCCCTAAACTTTGGGGTGCCTGGTCTTGCTGATTTTTATTTTTCACAATTTATACGCCCATGAGTGGACGTGCCCTATGCTCCCTAAGCTGTGTTTTTTCGATGTTTCAGGACACACCTTACACTTCTCCAGAGTGGCTGTTGGCAATTTACATCCCGCCCATCAGCGTAGTAAGGCTGCCATTTCTACATGGACTGTCCTACATTTCTGGTATTGAAACTTTTTGCAGCATCACCCTTTTGACCGATGGGAAGCGAGACTTCTTTGTAGCGCTGATTTGCCTTTCCAGGTTGCTTGGTTGGCCAAAAAGGGCGTATGCGTGTTTTCCTGAATATACTCAGGAAAAAACGCATAAGCCCTTTTTGGCCAAGGGCATCATTGTCGACGTTTTGCCGCTTTTCATGTGCTTTCAAGGCGATTCGAATCTACCTCCTGAAATCTGTTTCTTGCAATTCTGCCTTGTTTTCAAATCCTCTTCGTTGCCTTCCCTCAATATATCTGTGGATGAGAGTTATCATTTATAACTCTGCGGGTTTGTGAATTGCAGTGTCCCTGATCTCCATTTTTCAACTCTCTTTTTTGGGAGCTGGCCGCAAAAGCGCGGGATTGCCTCAGGCCCTATTCTGCTTCTGGGCTGCAGGCTGAGCCTGTGGTTAATTCTTCTTCCTGATGGGAAAATAGAGTGACCTGTGCCTGTCCCAACACCTAGATCTAGTCTCTCATTGGTTGCCCCTCTTCCCGTTCATCCTCAGGACAAATTGTAACCTGTAGGGAACAGGAGCTTAATGGTGCTGATTCTCCAAGTAGGGAGATTGCTAGTAAAGTAGCTGGAAAGGCGAACCCGAGCACAAGGAGATGAGAAATGAGGTGCATTTTAAAAACCTTTCAAAATCACACGGTGTACCATCTTCTGGGTTTCTCATGCATGTTTTCGATGTAGGAAGATGCCCTTGAACCTGGGGATTTGGGACCCATGGGATGGGTACCAAGCAGTATTACTTTAAAGGGTCTGCGTTTGCTCACCCAACCTCACCAAACCTCTCAGCCCCAAGAGTGACCACCCTTATGTCTCATCCAGCTGTGGGTGTAGATATGGTCAATCCAGGTTGCATCACAGCCCCTGAACGAATTTTGTAAGAATTTCTCTCTCTTTCACTGTCTTTGTTTTACGGGTTTTTAAAAGTAATTTATTTTTATAATGGGGTTTAGCTGCTTTTCACGGCTGTGTTTATGCGTCTTTACACCCACTTGACTCACTTCCAGATAGATATCAATACATAGGTTTTAAGTTTCTTACTAGTCAGATATATTCTTGTGCGGTGAATAGGGGGTGTTGATTCCAGTTCACTGAGCAAGGAGTAGGTCTTGTCTATTACATATTGGGTGTATGGAACGGTATCTGAGCGAATTTGTAACCCTTGTTTTATGCATCACCCCACCTCACCTTTCCCGTTAAGCAGCCATAGTGTGTTTTCTAAACGTGTGACTGTGTTCTGTTTTGTAATTCAGTTCAAGTGTAGCGGATTTTACATTCCCTCTATAAGTGATAGCTTATGATAAGTGTCTTTTTCTGTGTGACTTATTTCACTTAGAATCGTCGTACCTAACTCCACTCATCTTGCTTCTACTAGCCTTATGACATTGATTTCATGTCTGAGTGATATTCCATTGTACATAAAGACCACAACTTCTTTATGCATTTTTCTCTTTCCTGGGATATTTAAGGTGTCATGAAGTGGAGGTTCTTGTCAACAGAGCAGCCCTAAACTTTGGGGTGCCTGTGTCTTGCTGATTTTTATTTTTCCCAATTTATACGCCCATGAGTGGACGTGCCCTATGCTCCCTAAGCTGTGTTTTTTCGATGTTTCAGGACACACCGTACACTTCTCCAGAGTGGCTGTTGGCAATTTACATCCCGCCCATCAGCGTAGCAAGGCTGCCATTTCTCCATGGACTGTCCTGCATTTCTGGTATTGAAACTTTTTGCAGCATCACCCTTTTGACCGATGGGAAGCGAGACTTCTTTGTAGCGCTGATTTGCCTTTCCAGGTTGCTTGGTTGGCCAAAAAGGGCGTATACGTGTTTTCCTGAATATACTCAGGAAAAAACGCATAAGCCCTTTTTGGCCAAGGGCATCATTGTCGACGTTTTGCCGCTTTTCATGTGCTTTCAAGGCGATTCGAATCTACCTCCTGAAATCTGTTTCCTGCAATTCTGCCTTGTTTTCAAATCCTCTTCGTTGCCTTCCCTCAATATATCTGTGGATGAGAGTTATCATTTATAACTCTGTGGGTTTGTGAATTGCAGTGTCCCTGATCTCCATTTTTCAACTCTCTTTTTTGGGAGCTGGCCGCAAAAGTGCGGGATTGCCTCAGGCCTTATTCTGCTTCTGGGCGGCAGGCTGAGCCTGTGGTTAGTTCTTCTTCCTGATGGGAAAATAGAGTGACCTGTGCCTGTCCCAACACCTAGATCTAGTCTCTCATTGGTTGCCCCTCTTCCCGTTCATCCTCAGGACAAATTGTAACCTGTAGGGAACAGGAGCTTAATGGTGCTGATTCTCCAAGTAGGGAGATTGCTAGTAAAGTAGCTGGAAAGGCGAACCCGAGCACAAGGAGATGAGAAATGAGGTGCCTTTTAAAAACCTTTCAAAATCACACGGTGTACCATCTTCTGGGTTTCTCATGCATGTTTTCGATGTAGGAAGATGCCCTTGAACCTGGGGATTTGGGACCCATGGGATGGGTACCAAGCAGTATTACTTTAAAGGGTCTGCGTTTGCTCACCCAACCTCACCAAACCTCTCAGCCCCAAGAGTGACCACCCTTATGTCTCATCCAGCTGTGGGTGTAGATATGGTCAATCCAGGTTGCATCACAGCCCCTGAACAAATTTTGTAAGAATTTCTCTCTCTTTCACTGTCTTTGTTTTACGGGATTTAAAAGTAATTTATTTTCATAATGGGGTTTAGCTGCTTTTCACGGCTGTGTTTATGCGTCTTTACACCCACTTGACTCACTTCCAGATAGATATCAATACATAGGTTTTAAGTTTCTTACTAGTCAGATATATTGTTGTGCGGTGAATAGGGGGTGTTGATTCCAGTTCACTGAGCAAGGAGTAGGTCTTGTCTATTACATATTGGGTGTATGGAACGGTATCTGAGCGAATTTGAAACCCTTGTTTTATGCATCACCCCACCTCACCTTTCCCGTTAAGCAGCCATAGTGTGTTTTCTAAACGTGTGACTGTGTTCTGTTTTGTAATTCAGTTCAAGTGTAGCGGTTTTTACATTCCCTCTATAAGTGATAGCTTATGATAAGTGTCTTTTTCTGTGTGACTTATTTCACTTAGAATCGTCGTACCTAACTCCACTCATCTTGCTTCTACTAGCCTTATGACATTGATTTCATGTCTGAGTGATATTCCATTGTACATAAAGACCACAACTTCTTTATCCATTTTTCTCTTTCCTGGGATATTTAAGGTGTCATGAAGTGGAGGTTCTTGTCAACAGAGCAGCCCTAAACTTTGGGGTGCCTGTGTCTTGCTGATTTTTATTTTTCCCAATTTATACGCCCATGAGTGGACGTGCCCTATGCTCCCTAAGCTGTGTTTTTTCGATGTTTCAGGACACACCGTACACTTCTCCAGAGTGGCTGTTGGCAATTTACATCCCGCCCATCAGCGTAGCAAGGCTGCCATTTCTCCATGGACTGTCCTGCATTTCTGGTATTGAAACTTTTTGCAGCCTCACCCTTTTGACCGATGGGAAGCGAGACTTCTTTGTAGCGCTGATTTGCCTTTCCAGGTTGCTTGGTTGGCCAAAAAGGGCGTATGCGTGTTTTCCTGAATATACTCAGGAAAAAACGCATAAGCCCTTTTTGGCCAAGGGCATCATTGTCGACGTTTTGCCGCTTTTCATGTGCTTTCAAGGCGATTCGAATCTACCTCCTGAAATCTGTTTCCTGCAATTCTGCCTTGTTTTCAAATCCTCTTCGTTGCCTTCCCTCAATATATCTGTGGATGAGAGTTATCATTTATAACTCTGCGGGTTTGTGAATTGCAGTGTCCCTGATCTCCATTTTTCAACTCTCTTTTTTGGGAGCTGGCCGCAAAAGTGCGGGATTGCCTCAGGCCTTATTCTGCTTCTGGGCGGCAGGCTGAGCCTGTGGTTAATTCTTCTTCCTGATGGGAAAATAGAGTGACCTGTGCCTGTCCCAACACCTAGATCTAGTCTCTCATTGGTTGCCCCTCTTCCCGTTCATCCTCAGGACAAATTGTAACCTGTAGGGAACAGGAGCTTAATGGTGCTGATTCTCCAAGTAGGGAGATTGCTAGTAAAGTAGCTGGAAAGGCGAACCCGAGCACAAGGAGATGAGAAATGAGGTGCCTTTTAAAAACCTTTCAAAATCACACGGTGTACCATCTTCTGGGTTTCTCATGCATGTTTTCGATGTAGGAAGATGCCCTTGAACCTGGGGATTTGGGACCCATGGGATGGGTACCAAGCAGTATTACTTTAAAGGGTCTGCGTTTGCTCACCCAACCTCACCAAACCTCTCAGCCCCAAGAGTGACCACCCTTATGTCTCATCCAGCTGTGGGTGTAGATATGGTCAATCCAGGTTGCATCACAGCCCCTGAACAAATTTTGTAAGAATTTCTCTCTCTTTCACTGTCTTTGTTTTACGGGATTTAAAAGTAATTTATTTTCATAATAGGGTTTAGCTGCTTTTCACGGCTGTGTTTATGCGTCTTTACAACCACTTGACTCACTTCCAGATAGATATCAATACATAGGTTTTAAGTTTCTTACTAGTCAGATATATTGTTGTGCGGTGAATAGGGGGTGTTGATTCCAGTTCACTGAGCAAGGAGTAGGTCTTGTCTATTACATATTGGGTGTATGGAACGGTATCTGAGCGAATTTGAAACCCTTGTTTTATGCATCACCCCACCTCACCTTTCCCGTTAAGCAGCCATAGTGTGTTTTCTAAACGTGTGACTCTGTTCTGTTTTGTAATTCAGTTCAAGTGTAGCGGTTTTTACATTCCCTCTATAAGTGATAGCTTATGATAAGTGTCTTTTTCTGTGTGACTTATTTCACTTAGAATCGTCGTACCTAACTCCACTCATCTTGCTTCTCCTAGCCTTATGACATTGATTTCATGTCTGAGTGATATTCCATTGTACATAAGGACCACAACTTCTTTATCCATTTTTCTCTTTCCTGGGATATTTAAGGTGTCATGAAGTGGAGGTTCTTGTCAACAGAGCAGCCCTAAACTTTGGGGTGCCTGTGTCTTGCTGATTTTTAGTTTTCCCAATTTATACGCCCATGAGTGGACGTGCCCTATGCTCCCTAAGCTGTGTTTTTTCGATGTTTCAGGACACACCGTACACTTCTCCAGAGTGGCTGTTGGCAATTTACATCCCGACCATCAGCGTAGCACGGCTGCCATTTCTCCATGGCCTGTCCTGCATTTCTGGTTTTGACACTTTTTGCAGCATGGCCCTTTTGACCGATGGGAAGCGAGACTTCTTTGTAGCGCTGATTTGCCTTTCCAGGTTGCTTGGTTGGCCAAAAAGGGCGTATGCGTTTTTTCCTGAATATATTCAGGAAAAAACGCATACGCCCTTTTTGGCCAAGTGCATCATTGGCGACGTTTTGCCACTTTTCATGTGCTTTAAAGGCGATTCGAATCTACCTCCTGAAACCTGTTTCCTGCAATTCTGCCTTGCTTTCAAATCCTCTTCGTTGCCTTCCCTCAATATATTTGTGGACGAGAGTTATCATTTATAACTCAGCAGGTTTGTGAATGGCAGTGCCTCTGAGCTCCATTTTTCAACTATTTTTTTGGGAGCTGGCGGCAAAAGCACGGGATTGCCTCAGGCCCTATTCTGGTTCCCGGCGGCAGGCTGAGCCTGTGGTTAATTCTTCTTCCTGATGGGAAAATAGAGTGACCTGTGCCTGTCCCAACACCTAGACCTAGTCTCTCATTGGTTGCCCCTCTTCCCTTTCATCCTCACGACAAATTGCAACCTGTACGGAACAGGAGGTTAAAGGTGCTGATTCTCCAAGTAGGGAGATTGTTAGTAAAGTAGCTGGAATGGCGAACCCTAACACAAGGAGATGAGAAATGAGGTGCGTTTTAGAAACCTATCAAAATCACACGGTGTACCATCTTCTGTTTTTCTCATGCATGTTTTCGATGTAGGAAGATGCCCTTGAACCTGGAGATTTGGGACCCATGGGATGGGTACCACGCAGTATTACTTTAAAGGGTCTGCGTTTGCTCACCCAAACTCTCAACCCCAAGAGTGTCCACCCTTATGTCTCATCCAGCTGTGTGTCTAGATATGGTCAATTCAGGTTGCATCACAGCCTCTGAACGAATTTTGTAAGAATTTCTCTCTTTTACTGTCTTTATTTTAAGGGTTTTTAAAAGTAATTTATTTTTATAATGGGGTTTAGCTGCTTTTCACTGCTGTGTTTATGCGGCTTTACACCCACTTGATTCACTTCCAGACAGATATCAATACATAGGTTTTAAGATTCTTACTAGTCACATATATTCTTGTGCGGTGAATAGGGGGTGTTGAGTCCAGTTCACTGAGCAAGGAGTAGGTCTTCTCTATTACATATTGGGTGTATGGAACGGTATCTGAGCGAATTTGAAACCCTTGTTTTATGCATCACCCCACCTCACCTTTCCCGTTAAGCAGCCATAGTGTGTTTTCTAAACGTGTGACTCTGTTCTGTTTTGTAATTCAGTTCAAGTGTAGCGGTTTTTACATTCCCTCTATAAGTGATAGCTTATGATAAGTGTCTTTTTCTGTGTGACTTATTTCACTTAGAATCGTCGTACCTAACTCCACTCATCTTGCTTCTACTAGCCTTATTGCATTCATTTCATGTCTGAGTGATATTCCATTGTACATAAGGACCACAACTTCTTTATCCATTTTTCTCTTTCCTGGGATATTTAAGGTGTCATGAAGTGGAGGTTCTTGTCAACTGAGCAGCCCTAAACTTTCGGGTGCCTGTGTCTTGCTGATTTTTATTTTTCCCAATTTATACGCCCATGAGTGGACGTGCCCTATGCTCCCTAAGCTGTGTTTTTTCGATGTTTCAGGACACACCTTACACTTCTCCAGAGTGGCTGTTGGCAATTTACATCCCGCCCATCAGCGTAGTAAGGCTGCCATTTCTACATGGACTGTCCTGCATTTCTGGTATTGAAACTTTTTGCAGCATCACCCTTTTGACCGATGGGAAGCGAGACTTCTTTGTAGCGCTGATTTGCCTTTCCAGGTTGCTTGGTTGGCCAAAAAGGGCGTATGCGTGTTTTCCTGAATATACTCAGGAAAAAACGCATAAGCCCTTTTTGGCCAAGGGCATCATTGTCGACGTTTTGCCGCTTTTCATGTGCTTACAAGGCGATTCGAATCTACCTCCTGAAATCTGTTTCCTGCAATTCTGCCTTGTTTTCAAATCCTCTTCGTTGCCTTCCCTCAATATATCTGTGGATGAGAGTTATCATTTATAACTCTGCGGGTTTGTGAATTGCAGTGTCCCTGATCTCCATTTTTCAACTCTCTTTTTTGGGAGCTGGCCGCAAAAGCGCGGGATTGCCTCAGGCCTTATTCTGCTTCTGGGCGGCAGGCTGAGCCTGTGGTTAATTCTTCTTCCTGATGGGAAAATAGAGTGACCTGTGCCTGTCCCAACACCTAGATCTAGTCTCTCATTGGTTGCCCCTCTTCCCGTTCATCCTCAGGACAAATTGTAACCTGTAGGGAACAGGAGCTTAATGGTGCTGATTCTCCAAGTAGGGAGATTGCTAGTAAAGTAGCTGGAAAGGCGAACCCGAGCACAAGGAGATGAGAAATGAGGTGCCTTTTAGAAACCTTTCAAAATCACACGGTGTACCATCTTCTGGGTTTCTCATGCATGTTTTCGATGTAGGAAGATGCCCTTGAACCTGGGGATTTGGGACCCATGGGATGGGTACCAAGCAGTATTACTTTAAAGGGTCTGCGTTTGCTCACCCAACCTCACCAAACCTCTCAGCCCCAATAGTGACCACCCTTATGTCTCATCCAGCTGTGGGTGTAGATATGGTCAATCCAGGTTGCATCACAGCCCCTGAAAGAATTTTGTAAGAATTTCTCTCTCTTTCACTGTCTTTGTTTTACGGGTTTTTAAAAGTAATTTATTTCTATAATGGGGTTTAGCTGCTTTTCACGGCTGTGTTTATGCGTCTTTACACCCACTTGACTCACTTCCAGATAGATATCAATACATAGGTTTTAAGTTTCTTACTAGTCAGATATATTCTTGTGCGGTGAATAGGGGGTGTTGATTCCAGTTCACTGAGCAAGGAGTAGGTCTTGTCTATTACATATTGGGTGTATGGAACGGTATCTGAGCGAATTTGTAACCCTTGTTTTATGCATCACCCCACCTCACCTTTCCCGTTAAGCAGCCATAGTGTGTTTTCTAAACGTGTGACTGTGTTCTGTTTTGTAATTCAGTTCAAGTGTAGCGGTTTTTACATTCCCTCTATAAGTGATAGCTTATGATAAGTGTCTTTTTCTGTGTGACTTATTTCACTTAGAATCGTCGTACCTAACTCCACTCATCTTGCTTCTACTAGCCTTATGACATTGATTTCATGTCTGAGTGATATTCCATTGTACATAAAGACCACAACTTCTTTATCCATTTTTCTCTTTCCTGGGATATTTAAGGTGTCATGAAGTGGAGGTTCTTGTCAACAGAGCAGCCCTAAACTTTGTGGTGCCTGTGTCTTGCTGATTTTTATTTTTCCCAATTTATACGCCCATGAGTGGACGTGCCCTATGCTCCCTAAGCTGTGTTTTTTCGATGTTTCAGGACACACCGTACACTTCTCCAGAGTGGCTGTTGGCAATTTACATCCCGACCATCAGCGTAGCACGGCTGCCATTTCTCCATGGCCTGTCCTGCATTTCTGGTTTTGACACTTTTTGCAGCATGGCCCTTTTAACCGATGGGAAGCGAGACTTCTTTGTAGCGCTGATTTGCCTTTCCAGGTTGCTTGGTTGGCCAAAAAGGGCGTATGCGTTTTTTCCTGAATATATTCAGGAAAAAACGCATACGCCCTTTTTGGCCAAGTGCATCATTGGCGACGTTTTGCCACTTTTGATGTGCTTTAAAGGCGATTCGAATCTACCTCCTGAAACCTGTTTCCTGCAATTCTGCCTTGCTTTCAAATCCTCTTCGTTGCCTTCCCTCAATATATTTGTGGATGAGAGTTATCATTTATAACTCAGCAGGTTTGTGAATGGCAGTGCCCCTGAGCTCCATTTTTCAACTATTTTTTTGAGAGCTGGCGGCAAAAGCACGGGATTGCCTCAGGCCCTATTCTGGTTCCCGGCGGCAGGCTGAGCCTGTGGTTAATTCTTCTTCCTGATGGGAAAATAGAGTGACCTGTGCCTGTCCCAAAACCTAGACCTAGTCTCTCATTGGTTGCCCCTCTTCCCTTTCATCCTCAGGACAAATTGCAACCTGTACGGAACAGGAGGTTAAAGGTGCTGATTCTCCAAGTAGGGAGATTGTTAGTAAAGTAGCTGGAATGGCGAACCCTAACACAAGGAGATGAGAAATGAGGTGTGTTTTAGAAACCTTTCAAAATCACACGGTGTACCATCTTCTTTTTTTCTCATGCATGTTTTCGATGTAGGAAGATGCCCTTGAACCTGGAGATTTGGGACCCCTGGGATGGGTACCACGCAGTATTACTTTAAAGGGTCTGTGTTTGCTCACCCAAACTCTCAACCCCAAGAGTGTCCACCCTTATGTCTCATCCAGCTGTGTGTCTAGATATGGTCAATTCAGGTTGCATCACAGCCTCTGAACGAATTTTGTAAGAATTTCTCTCTTTCACTGTCTTTATTTTAAGGGTTTTTAAAAGTAATTTATTTTTATAATGGGGTTTAGCTGCTTTTCACGGCTGTGTTTATGCGGCTTTACACCCACTTGACTCACTTCCAGACAGATATCAATACATAGGTTTTAAGATTCTTACTAGTCACATATATTCTTGTGCGGTGAATAGGGCGTGTTGAGTCCAGTTCACTGAGCAAGGAGTAGGTCTTGTCTATTATATATTGGGTGTATGGAACGGTATCTGAGCGAATTTGAAACCCTTGTTTTATGCATCACCCCACCTCACCTTTCCCGTTAAGCAGCCATAGTGTGTTTTCTAAACGTGTGACTCTGTTCTGTTTTGTAATTCAGTTCAAGTGTAGCGGTTTTTACATTCCCTCTATAAGTGATAGCTTATGATAAGTGTCTTTTTCTGTGTGACTTATTTCACTTAGAATCGTCGTACCTAACTCCACTCATCTTGCTTCTACTAGCCTTATTGCATTCATTTCATGTCTGAGTGATATTCCATTGTACATAAGGACCACAACTTCTTTATCCATTTTTCTCTTTCCTGGGATATTTAAGGTGTCATGAAGTGGAGGTTCTTGTCAACAGAGCAGCCCTAAACTTTGGGGTGCCTGTGTCTTGCTGATTTTTATTTTTCCCAATTTATACGCCCATGAGTGGACGTGCCCTATGCTCCCTAAACTGTGTTTTTTCGATGTTTCAGGACACACCTTACACTTCTCCAGAGTGGCTGTTGGCAATTTACATCCCGCCCATCAGCGTAGCAAGGCTGCCATTTCTCCATGGACTGTCCTGCATTTCTGGTATTGAAACTTTTTGCAGCATCACCCTTTTGACCGATGGGAAGTGAGACTTCTTTGTAGCGCTGATTTGCCTTTCCAGGTTGCTTGGTTGGCCAAAAAGGGCGTATGCGTGTTTTCCTGAATATACTCAGGAAAAAACGCATAAGCCCTTTTTGGCCAAGGGCATCATTGTCGACGTTTTGCCGCTTTTCATGTGCTTTCAAGGCGATTTGTATCTACCTCCTGAAATCTGTTTCCTGCAATTCTGCCTTGTTTTCAAATCCTCTTCGTTGCCTTCCCTTAATATATCTGTGGATGAGAGTTATCATTTATAACTCTCCGGGTTTGTGAATTGCAGTGTCCCTGATCTCCATTTTTCAACTCTCTTTTTAGGGAGCTGGCCGCAAAAGCGCGGGATTGCCTCAGGCCCTATTCTGCTTCTGGGCGGCAGGCTGAGCCTGTGGTTAATTCTTCTTCCTGATGGGAAAATAGAGTGACCTGTGCCTGTCCCAACACCTAGATCTAGTCTCTCATTGGTTGCCCCTCTTCCCGTTCATTCTCAGGACAAATTGTAACCTGTAGGGAACAGGAGCTTAATGGTGCTGATTCTCCAAGTAGGGAGATTGCTAGTAAAGTAGCTGGAAAGGCGAACCCGAGCACTAGGAGATGAGAAATGAGGTGCATTTTAAAAACCTTTCAAAATCACACGGTGTACCATCTTCTGGGTTTCTCATGCATGTTTTCGATGTAGGAAGATGCCCTTGAACCTGGGGATTTGGGACCCATGGGATGGGTACCAAGCAGTATTACTTTAAAGGGTCTGCGTTTGCTCACCCAACCTCACCAAACCTCTCAGCCCCAAGAGTGACCACCCTTATGTCTCATCCAGCTGTGGGTGTAGATATGGTCAATTCAGGTTGCATCACAGCCCCTGAAAGAATTTTGTAAGAATTTCTCTCTCTTTCACTGTCTTTGTTTTACGGGTTTTTAAAAGTAATTTATTTTCATAATGGGGTTTAGCTGCTTTTCACGGCTGTGTTTATGCGTCTTTACACCCACTTGACTCACTTCCAGATAGATATCAATACATAGGTTTTAAGTTTCTTACTAGTCAGATATATTCTTGTGCGGTGAATAGGGGGTGTTGATTCCAGTTCACTGAGCAAGGAGTAGGTCTTGTCTATTACATATTGGGTGTATGGAACGGTATCTGAGCGAATTTGAAACCCTTGTTTTATGCATCACCCCACATCACCTTTCCCGTTAAGCAGCCATAGTGTGTTTTCTAAACGTGTGACTCTGTTCTCTTTTGTAATTCAGTTCAAGTGTAGCGGTTTTTACATTCCCTCTATAAGTGATAGCTTATGATAATTGTCTTTTTCTGTGTTACTTATTTCACTTAGAATCGTCGTACCTAAATCCACTCATCTTGCTTCTACTAGCCTTATGACATTCATTTCATGTCTGAGTGATATTCCATTGTACATAAGGACCACAACTTCTTTATCCATTTTTCTCCTTCCTGGGATATTTAAGGTGTCATGAAGTGGAGGTTTTGTCAACAGAGCAGCCCTAAACTTTGGGGTGCCTGTGTCTTGCTGATTTTTAGTTTTCCCAATTTATACGCCCATGAGTGGACGTGCCCTATGCTCCCTAAGCTGTGTTTTTTCGATGTTTCAGGACACACCGTACACTTCTCCAGAGTGGCTGTTGGCAATTTACATCCCGACCATCAGCGTAGCACGGCTGCCATTTCTCCATGGCCTGTCCTGCTTTTCTGGTTTTGACAATTTTTGCAGCATGGCCCTTTTGACCGATGGGAAGCGAGACTTCTTTGTAGCGCTGATTTGCCTTTCCAGGTTGCTTGGTTGGCCAAAAAGGGCGTATGCGTTTTTTCCTGAATATATTCAGGAAAAAACGCATACGCCCCTTTTGGCCAAGTGCATCATGGCGACGTTTTGCCACTTTTCATGTGCTTTAAAGGCGATTCGAATCTACCTCCTGAAACCTGTTTCCTGCAATTCTGCCTTGCTTTCAAATCCTCTTCGTTGCCTTCCCTCAATATATTTGTGGATGAGAGTTATCATTTATAACTCAGCAGGTTTGTGAATGGCAGTGCCCCTGAGCTCCATTTTTCAACTATTTTTTTGGGAGCTGGCGGCAAAAGCATGGGATTGCCTCAGGCCCTATTCTGGTTCCCGGCGGCAGGCTGAGCCTGTGGTTAATTCTTCTTCCTGATGGGAAAATAGAGTGACCTGTGCCTGTCCCAACACCTAGATCTAGTCTCTCATTGGTTGCCCCTGTTTCCTTTCATCCTCAGGACCAATTGCAACCTGTACGGAACAGGAGGTTAAAGGTGCTGATTCTCCACGTAGGGAGATTGTTAGTCAAGTAGCTGGAATGGCGAACCCGAACACAAGGAGATGAGAAATGAGGTGCGTTTTAGAAACCTTTCAAAATCACACGGTGTACCATCCTCTGGGTTTCTCATGCATGTTTTCAATGTAGGAAGATGCCCTTGAACCTGGAGATTTGGGACCCATGGGATGGGTACCACGCAGTATTACTTTAAAGGGTCTGCGTTTGCTCACCAAACCTCACCCAACCTCTCAGCCCCAAGAGTGTCCACCCTTATGTCTCATCCAGCTTGGGTCTAGATATGGTCAATCCAGGTTGCATCACAGCCTCTGAACAAATTTTGTAAGAATTTCTCTCTCTTTCACTGTCTTTGTTTTACGGGTTTTTTAAAGTAATTTATTTTTATAATGGGGTTTAGCTGCTTTTCACGGCTGTGTTTATGCGGCTTTACACCCACTTGACTCACTTCCACACAGATATCAATACATAGGTTTTAAGATTCTTACTAGTCACATATATTCTTGTGCGGTGAATAGGGAGTGTTGAGTCCAGTTCACTGAGCAAGGAGTAGGTCTTGTCTATTACATATTGGGTGTATGGAACGGTATCTGAGCGAATTTGAAACCTTTGTTTTATGCATCACCCCACCTCACCTTTCCCGTTAAGCAGCCATAGTGTGTTTTCTAAACGTGAGACTCTGTTCTGTTTCGTAATTCAGTTCAAGTGTAGCGGTTTTTACATTCCCTCTAAAAGTGATAGCTTATGATAAGTGTCTTTTTCTGTGTGACTTATTTCACTTAGAATCGTCGTACCTAAATCCACTCATCTTGCTTCTACTAGCCTTATGACATTCACTTCATGTCTGAGTGATATTCCATTGTACATAAGGACCACAACTTCTTTATCCATTTTTCTCTTTCTGGGATATTTAAGGTGTCATGAAGTGGAGGTTCTTGTCAACAGAGCAGCCCTAAACTTTGGGGTGCCTGTGTCTTGCTGATTTTTAGTTTTCCCAATTTATACGCCCATGAGTGGACGTGCCCTATGCTCCCTAAGCTGTGTTTTTTCGATGTTTCAGGACACACCGTACACTTCTCCAGAGTGGCTGTTGGCAATTTACATCCCGACCATCCTCGTAGCACGGCTGCCATTTCTCCATGGCCTGTCCTGCATTTCTGGTTTTGACACTTTTTGCAGCATGGCCCTTTTGACCGATGGGAAGCGAGACTTCTTTGTAGCGCTGATTTGCCTTTCCAGGTTGCTTGGTTGGCCAAAAAGGGCGTATGCGTTTTTTCCTGAATATATTCAGGAAAATACGCATACGCCCTTTTTGGCCAAGTGCATCATTGGCGACGTTTTGCCACTTTTCATGTGCTTTAAAGGCGATTCGAATCTACCTCCTGAAACCTGTTTCCTGCAATTCTGCCTTGCTTTCAAATCCTCTTCGTTGCCTTCCCTCAATATATTTGTGGATGAGAGTTATCATTTATAACTCAGCATGTTTGTGAATGGCAGTGCCCCTGAGCTCCATTTTTCAACTATTTTTTTGGGAGCTGGCGGCAAAAGCACGGGATTGCCTCAGGCCCTATTCTGGTTCCCGGCGGCAGGCTGAGCCTGTGGTTAATTCTTCTTCCTGATGGGAAAATAGAGTGACCTGTGCCTGTCCCAACACCTAGACCTAGTCTCTCATTGGTTGCCCCTCTTCCCTTTCATCCTCAGGACAAATTGCAACCTGTACGGAACAGGAGGTTAAAGGTGCTGATTCTCCAAGTAGGGAGATTGTTAGTAAAGTAGCTGGAATGGCGAACCCGAACACAAGGAGATGAGAAATGAGGTGCATTTTAGAAACCTTTCAAAATCACACGGTGTACCATCTTCTGTTTTTCTCATGCATGTTTTCGATGTAGGAAGATGCCCTTGAACCTGGAGATTTGGGACCCATGGGATGGGTACCACGCAGTATTACTTTAAAGGGTCTGCGTTTGCTCACCCAAACTCTCAACCCCAAGAGTGTCCACCCTTATGTCTCATCCAGCTGTGTGTCTAGATATGGTCAATTCAGGTTGCATCACATCCTCTGAACGAATTTTGTAAGAATTTCTCTCTTTCACTGTCTTTATTTTAAGGGTTTTTAAAAGTAATTTATTTTTATAATGGGGTTTAGCTGCTTTTCACGGCTGTGTTTATGCGGCTTTACACCCACTTGACTCACTTCCAGACAGATATCAATACATAGGTTTTAAGATTCTTACTAGTCACATATATTCGTGTGCGGTGAATAGGGGGTGTTGAGTCCAGTTCACTGAGCAAGGAGTAGGTCTTGTCTATTACATATTGGGTGTATGGAACGGTATCTGAGCGGATTTGAAACCCTTGTTTTATGCATCACCCCACCACACCTTTCCCGTTAAGCAGCCATAGTGTGTTTTCTAAACGTGTGACTCTGTTCTGTTTTGTAATTCAGTTCAAGTGTAGCGGTTTTTACATTCCCTCTATAAGTGATAGCTTATGATAAGTGTCTTTTTCTGTGTGACTTATTTCACTTAGAATCGTCGTACCTAACTCCACTCATCTTGCTTCTACTAGCCTTTTTGCATTCATTTCATGTCTGAGTGATATTCCATTGTACATAAGGACCACAACTTCTTTATCCATTTTTCTCTTTCCTGGGATATTTAAGGTGTCATGAAGTGGAGGTTCTTGTCAACAGAGCAGCCCTAAACTTTGGGGTGCCTGTGTCTTGCTGATTTTTATTTTTCCCAATTTATACGCCCATGAGTGGACGTGCCCTATGCTCCCTAAACTGTGTTTTTTCGATGTTTCAGGACACACCTTACACTTCTCCAGAGTGGCTGTTGGCAATTTACATCCCTCCCATCAGCGTAGCAAGGCTGCCATTTCTCCATGGACTGTCCTGCATTTCTGGTATTGAAACTTTTTGCAGCATCACCCTTTTGACCGATGGGAAGCGAGACTTCTTTGTAGCGCTGATTTGCCTTTCCAGGTTGCTTGGTTGGCCAAAAAGGGCGTATGCGTGTTTTCCTGAATATACTCAGGAAAAAACGCATAAGCCCTTTTTGGCCAAGGGCATCATTGTCGACGTTTTGCCGCTTTTCATGTGCTTTCAAGGCGATTCGAATCTACCTCCTGAAATCTGTTTCCTGCAATTCTGCCTTGTTTTCAAATCCTCTTCGTTGCCTTCCCTCAATATATCTGTGGATGAGAGTTATCATTTATAACTCTGCGGGTTTGTGAATTGCAGTGTCCCTGATCTCCATTTTTCAACTCTCTTTTTAGGGAGCTGGCCGCAAAAGCGCGGGATTGCCTCAGGCCCTATTCTGGTTCCCGGCGGCATTCTGAGCCTGTGGTTAATTCTTCTTCCTGATGGGAAAATAGAGTGACCTGTGCCTGTCCCAACACCTAGATCTAGTCTCTCATTTGTTGCCCCTCTTCCCGTTCATCCTCAGGACAAATTGTAACCTGTAGGGAAGAGGAGCTTAATGGTGCTGATTCTCCAAGTAGGGAGATTGCTAGTAAAGTAGCTGGAAAGGCGAACCCGAGCACAAGGAGATGAGAAATGAGGTGCATTTTAAAAACCTTTCAAAATCAAACGGTGTACCATCTTCTGGGTTTCTCATGCATGTTTTCGATGTAGGAAGATGCCCTTGAACCTGGGGATTTGGGACCCAAGGGATGGGTACCAAGCAGTATTACTTTAAAGGGTCTGCGTTTGCTCACCCAACCTCACCAAACCTCTCAGCCCCAAGAGTGACCACCCTTATGTCTCATCCAGCTGTGGGTGTAGATATGGTCAATCCAGGTTGCATCACAGCCCCTGAACGAATTTTGTAAGAATTTCTCTCTCTTTCACTGTCTTTGTTTTACGGGTTTTTAAAAGTAATTTATTTTCATAATGGGGTTTAGCTGCTTTTCACGGCTGTGTTTATGCGTCTTTACACCCACTTGACTCACTTCCAGATAGATATCAATACATAGGTTTTAAGTTTCTTACTAGCCAGATATATTCTTGTGCGGTGAATAGGGGGTGTTGATTCCAGTTCACTGAGCAAGGAGTAGGTCTTGTCTATTACATATTGGGTGTATGAAACGGTATCTGAGCGAATTTGAAACCCTTGTTTTATGCATCACCCCACCTCACCTTTCCCGTTAAGCAGCCATAGTGTGTTTTCTAAACGTGTGACTCTGTTCTCTTTTGTAATTCAGTTCAAGTGTAGCGGTTTTTACATTCCCTCTATAAGTGATAGCTTATGATAAGTGTCTTTTTCTGTGTGACTTATTTCACTTAGAATCGTCGTACCTAAATCCACTCATCTTGCTTCTACTAGCCTTATGACATTCATTTCATGTCTGAGTGATATTCCATTGTACATAAGGACCACAACTTCTTTATCCATTTTTCTCTTTCCTGGGATATTTAAGGTGTCATGAAGTGGAGGTTCTTGTCAACAGAGCAGCCCTAAACTTTGGGGTGCCTGTGTCTTGCTTATTTTTAGTTTTCCCAATTTATACGCCCATGAGTGGACGTGCCCTATGCTCCCTAAGCTGTGTTTTTTCGATGTTTCAGGACACACCGTACACTTCTCCAGAGTGGCTGTTGGCAATTTACATCCCGACCATCAGCGTAGCACGGCTGCCATTTCTCCATGGCCTGTCCTGCTTTTCTGGTTTTGACACTTTTTGCAGCATGGCCCTTTTGACCGATGGGAAGCGAGACTTCTTTGTAGCACTGATTTGCCTTTCCAGGTTGCTTGGTTGGCCAAAAAGGGAGTATGCGTTTTTTCCTGAATATATTCAGGAAAAAACGCATACGCCCTTTTTGGCCAAGTGCATCATTGGCGACGTTTTGCCACTTTTCATGTGTTTTAAAGGCGATTCGAATCTACCTCCTGAAACCTGTTTCCTGCAATTCTGCCTTGCTTTCAAATCCTCTTCGTTGCCTTCCCTCAATATATTTGTGGATGAGAGTTATCATTTATAACTCAGCAGGTTTGTGAATGGCAGTGCCCCTGAGCTCCATTTTTCAACTATTTTTTTGGGAGCTGGCGGCAAAAGCATGGGATTGCCTCAGGCCCTATTCTGGTTCCCGGCGGCAGGCTGAGCCTGTGGTTAATTCTTCTTCCTGATGGGAAAATAGAGTGACCTGTGCCTGTCCCAACACCTAGATCTAGTCTCTCATTGGTTGCCCCTGTTTCCTTTCATCCTCAGGACCAATTGCAACCTGTACGGAACAGGAGGTTAAAGCTGCTGATTCTCCACGTAGGGAGATTGTTAGTCAAGTAGCTGGAATGGCGAACCCGAACACAAGGAAATGAGAAATGAGGTGCGTTTTAGAAACCTTTCAAAATCACAAGGTGTACCATCCTCTGGGTTTCTCATGCATGTTTTCGATGTAGGAAGATGCCCTTAAACCTGGAGATTTGGGACCCATGGGATGGGTACCACGCAGTATTACTTTAAAGGGTCTGCGTTTGCTCACCCAACCTCACCCAACCTCTCATCCCCAAGAGTGTCCACCCTTATGTCTCATCCAGCTTGGGTCTAGATATGGTCAATCCAGGTTGCATCACAGCCTCTGAACAAATTTTGTAAGAATTTCTCTCTCTTTCACTGTCTTTGTTTTACGGGTTTTTAAAAGTAATTTATTTTCATAATGGGGTTTAGCTGCTTTTCACGGCTGTGTTTATGCGGCTTTACACCCACTTGACTCACTTCCACACAGATATCAATACATAGGTTTTAAGATTCTTACTAGTCACATATATTCTTGTGCGGTGAATAGGGAGTGTTGAGTCCAGTTCACTGAGCAAGGAGTAGGTCTTGTCTATTACATATTGGGTGTATGGAACGGTATCTGAGCGAATTTGAAACCTTTGTTTTGTGCATCACCCCACCTCACCTTTCCCGTTAAGCAGCCATAGTGTGTTTTCTAAACGTGAGACTCTGTTCTGTTTCGTAATTCAGTTCAAGTGTAGCGGTTTTTCAATTCCCTCTATAAGTGATAGCTTATGATAAGTGTCTTTTTCTGTGTGACTTATTTCACTTAGAATCGTCGTACCTAAATCCACTCATCTTGCTTCTACTAGCCTTATGACATTCATTTCATGTCTGAGTGATATTCCATTGTACATAAGGACCACAACTTCTTTATCCATTTTTCTCTTTCCTGGGATATTTAAGGTGTCATGAAGTGGAGGTTCTTGTCAACAGAGCAGCCCTAAACTTTGGGGTGCCTGTGTCTTGCTGATTTTTAGTTTTCCCAATTTATATGCCCATGAGTGGACGTGCCCTATGCTCCCTAAGCTGTGTTTTTTCGATGTTTCAGGACACACCGTACACTTCTCCAGAGTGGCTGTTGGCAATTTACATCCCGACCATCAGCGTAGCACGGCTGCCATTTCTCCATGGCCTGTCCTGCATTTCTGGTTTTGACACTTTTTGCAGCATGGCCCTTTTGACCGATGGGAAGCGAGACTTCTTTGTAGCGCTGATTTGCCTTTCCAGGTTGCTTGGTTGGCCAAAAAGGGCGTATGCGTTTTTTCCTGAATATATTCAGGAAAAAACGCATACGCCCTTTTTGGCCAAGTGCATCATTGGCGACGTTTTGCCACTTTTCATGTGCTTTAAAGGCGATTCGAATCTACCTCCTGAAACCTGTTTCCTGCAATTCTGCCTTGCTTTCAAATCCTCTTCGTTGCCTTCCCTCAATATATTTGTGGATGAGAGTTATCATTTATAACTCAGCAGGTTTGTGAATGGCAGTGCCCCTGAGCTCCATTTTTCAACTATTTTTTTGGGAGCTGGCGGCAAAAGCACGGGATTGCCTCAGGCCCTATTCTGGTCCCGGCGGCAGGCTGAGCCTGTGGTTAATTCTTCTTCCTGATGGGAAAATAGAGTGACCTGTGCCTGTCCCAACTCCTAGACCTAGTCTCTCATTGGTTGCCCCTCTTCCCTTTCATCCTCAGGAAAAATTGCAACCTGTACGGAACAGGAGGTTAAAGGTGCTGATTCTCCAAGTAGGGAGATTGTTAGTAAAGTAGCTGGAATGGCGAACCCGAACACAAGGAGATGAGAAATGAGGTGCGTTTTAGAAACCTTTCAAAATCACACGGCGTACCATCTTCTGTTTTTCTCATGCATGTTTTCGATGTAGGAAGATGCCCTTGAACCTGGAGATTTGGGACCCCTGGGATGGGTACCACGCAGTATTACTTTAAAGGGTCTGCGTTTGCTCACCCAAACTCTCAACCCCAAGAGTGTCCACCCTTATGTCTCATCCAGCTGTGTGTCTAGATATGGTCAATTCAGGTTGCATCACAGCCTCTGAACGAATTTTGTAAGAATTTCTCTCTTTCACTGTCTTTATTTTAAGGGTTTTTAAAAGTAATTTATTTTTATAATGGGGTTTAGCTGCTTTTCACGGCTGTGTTTATGCGGCTTTACACCCACTTGACTCACTTCCAGACAGATATCAATACATAGGTTTTAAGATTCTTACTAGTCACATATATTCTTGTGCAGTGAATAGGGGGTGTTGAGTGCAGTTCACTGAGCAAGGAGTAGGTCTTGTCTATTACATATTGGGTGTATGGAACGGTATCTGAGCGAATTTGAAACCCTTGTTTTATGCATCACCCCACCTCACCTTTCCCGTTAAGCAGCCATAGTGTGTTTTCTAAACGTGTGACTCTGTTCTGTTTTGTAATTCAGTTCAAGTGTAGCGGTTTTTACATTCCCTCTATAAGTGATAGCTTATGATAAGTGTCTTTTTCTGTGTGACTTATTTCACTTAGAATCGTCATACCTAACTCCACTCATCTTGCTTCTACTAGCCTTATTGCATTCATTTCATGTCTGAGTGATATTCCATTGTACATAAGGACCACAACTTCTTTATCCATTTTTCTCTTTCCTGGGATATTTAAGGTGTCATGAAGTGGAGGTTCTTGTCAACAGAGCAGCCCTAAACTTTGGGGTGCCTGTGTGTTGCTGATTTTTATTTTTCCCAATTTATACGCCCATGAGTGGACGTGCCCTATGCTCCCTAAACTGTGTTTTTTCGATGTTTCAGGACACACCTTACACTTCTCCAGAGTGGCTGTTGGCAATTTACATCCCGCCCATCAGCGTAGCAGGGCTGCCATTTCTCCATGGACTGTCCTGCATTTCTGGTATTGAAACTTTTTGCAGCATCACCCTTTTGACCGATGGGAAGCGAGACTTCTTTGTAGCGCTGATTTGCCTTTCCAGGTTGCTTGGTTGGCCAAAAAGGGCGTATGCGTGTTTTCCTGAATATACTCAGGAAAAAACGCATAAGCCCTTTTTGGCCAAGGGCATCATTGTCGACGTTTTGCCGCTTTTCATGTGCTTTCAAGGCGATTCGAATCTACCTCCTGAAATCTGTTTCCTGCAATTCTGCTTGTTTTCAAATCCTCTTCGTTGCCTTCCCTCAATATATCTGTGGATGAGAGTTACCATTTATAACTCTGCGGGTTTGTGAATTACAGTGTCCCTGATCTCCATTTTTCAACTCTCTTTTTTGGGAGCTGGCCGCAAAGGCGCGGGATTGCCTCAGGCCCTATTCTGCTTCTGGGCGGCAGGCTGAGCCTGTGGTTAATTCTTCTTCCTGATGGGAAAATAGAGTGACCTGTGCCTGTCCCAAAACCTAGATCTAGTCTCTCATTGGTTGCCCCTCTTCCCGTTCATCCTCTGGACAAATTGTAACCTGTAGGGAACAGGAGCTTAATGGTGCTGATTCTCCAAGTAGGGAGATTGCTAGTAAAGTAGCTGGAAAGGCGAACCCGAGCACAAGGAGATGAGAAATGAGGTGCATTTTAAAAACCTTTCAAAATCACACGGTGTACCATCTTCTGGGTTTCTCATGCATGTTTTCGATGTAGGAAGATGCCCTTGAACCTGGGGATTTGGGACCCATGGGATGGGTACCAAGCAGTATTACTTTAAAGGGTCTGCGTTTGCTCACCCAACCTCACCAAACCTCTCAGCCCCAAGAGTGACCACCCTTATGTCTCATCCAGCTGTGGGTGTAGATATGGTCAATCCAGGTTGCATCACAGCCCCTGAACGAATTTTGTAAGAATTTCTCTCTCTTTCACTGTCTTTGTTTTACAGGTTTTTAAAAGTAATTTATTTTCATAATGGGGTTTAGCTGCTTTTCACGGCTGTGTTTATGCGTCTTTACACCCACTTGACTCACTTCCAGATAGATATCAATACATAGGTATTAAGTTTCTTACTAGTCACATATATTCTTGTGCGGTGAATAGGGAGTGTTGAGTCCAGTTCACTGAGCAAGGAGTAGGTCTTGTCTATTACATATTGGGTGTATGGAACGGTACCTGAGCGAATTTGAAACCTTTGTTTTATGCATCACCCCACCTCACCTTTCCCGTTAAGCAGCCATAGTGTGTTTTCTAAACGTGAGACTCTGTTCTGTTTCGTAATTCAGTTCAAGTGTAGCGGTTTTTACATTCCCTCTATAAGTGATAGCTTATGATAAGTGTCTTTTTCTGTGTGACTTATTTCACTTAGAATCGTCGTACCTAAATCCACTCATCTTGCTTCTACTAGCCTTATGACATTCATTTCATGTCTGAGTGATATTCCATTGTACATAAGGACCACAACTTCTTTATCCATTTTTCTCTTTCCTGGGATATTTAAGGTGTCATGAAGTGGAGGTTCTTGTCAACAGAGCAGCCCTAAACTTTGGGGTGCCTGTGTCTTGCTGATTTTTAGTTTTCCCAATTTATACGCCCATGAGTGGACGTGCCCTATGCTCCCTAAGCTGTGTTTTTTCGATGTTTCAGGACACACCGTACACTTCTCCAGAGTGGCTGTTGGCAATTTACATCCCGACCATCAGCGTAGCACGGCTGCCATTTCTCCATGGCCTGTCCTGCATTTCTGGTTTTGACACTTTTTGCAGCATGGCCCTTTTGACCGATGGGAAGCGAGACTTCTTTGTAGCGCTGATTTGCCTTTCCAGGTTGCTTGGTTGGCCAAAAAGGGCGTATGCGTTTTTTCCTGAATATATTCAGGAAAAACCGCATACGCCCTTTTTGGCCAAGTGCATCATTGGCGACGTTTTGCCACTTTTCATGTGCTTTAAAGGCGATTCGTATCTACCTCCTGAAACCTGTTTCCTGCAATTCTGCCTTGCTTTCAAATCCTCTTCGTTGCCTTCCCTCAATATATTTGTGGATGAGAGTTATCATTTATAACTCAGCAGGTTTGTGAATGGCAGTGCCCCTGAGCTCCATTTTTCAACTATTTTTTTGGGAGCTGGTTGCAAAAGCACGGGATTGCCTCAGGCCCTATTCTGGTTCCCGGCGGCAGGCTGAGCCTGTGGTTAATTCTTCTTCCTAATGGGAAAATAGAGTGACCTGTTCCTGTCCCAACACCTAGACCTAGTCTCTCATTGGTTGCCCCTCTTCCCTTTCATCCTCAGGAGAAATTGCAACCTGTACGGAACAGGAGGTTAAAGGTGCTGATTCTCCAAGTAGGGAGATTGCTAGTAAATAGGTGGAATGGCGAACCCGAACACAAGGAGATGAGAAATGAGGTGCGTTTTAGAAACCTTTCAAAATCACACGGTGTACCATCTTCTGTTTTTCTCATGCATGTTTTCGATGTAGGAAGATGCCCTTGAACCTGGAGATTTGGGACCCCTGGGATGGGTACCACGCAGTATTACTTTAAAGGGTCTGCGTTTGCTCACCCAAACTCTCAACCCCAAGAGTGTCCACCCTTATGTCTCATCCAGCTGTGTGTCTAGATATGGTCAATTCAGGTTGCATCACAGCCTCTGAACGAATTTTGTAAGAATTTCTCTCTTTCACTGTCTTTATTTTAAGGGTTTTTAAAAGTAATTTATTTTTATAATGGGGTTTAGCTGCTTTTCACGGCTGTGTTTATGCGGCTTTACACCCACTTGACTTACTTCCAGACAGATATCAATACATAGGTTTTAAGATTCTTACTAGTCACATATATTCTTGTGCGGTGAATAGGGGGTGTTGAGTGCAGTTCACTGAGCAAGGAGTAGGTCTTGTCTATTACATATTGGGTGTATGGAACGGTATCTGAGCGAATTTGAAACCCTTGTTTTATGCATCACCCCACCTCACCTTTCCCGTTAAGCAGCCATAGTGTGTTTTCTAAACGTGTGACTCTGTTCTGTTTTGTAATTCAGTTCAAGTGTAGCGGTTTTTACATTCCCTCTATAAGTGATAGCTTATGATAAGTGTCTTTTTCTGTGTGACTTATTTCACTTAGAATCGTCGTACCTAACTCCACTCATCTTGCTTCTACTAGCCTTATTGCATTCATTTCATGTCTGAGTGATATTGCATTGTACATAAGGACCACAACTTCTTTATCCATTTTTCTCTTTCCTGGGATATTTAAGGTGTCATGAAGTGGAGGTTCTTGTCAACAGAGCAGCCCTAAACTTTGGGGTGCCTGTGTCTTGCTGATTTTTATTTTTCCCAATTTATACGCCCATGAGTGGACGTGCCCTATGCTCCCTAAACTGTGTTTTTTCGATGTTTCAGGACACACCTTACACTTCTCCAGAGTGGCTGTTGGCAATTTACATCCCGCCCATCAGCGTAGCAAGGCTGCCATTTCTCCATGGACTGTCCTGCATTTCTGGTATTGAAACTTTTTGCAGCATCACCCTTTTGACCGATGGGAAGCGAGACTTCTTTGTAGCGCTGATTTGCCTTTCCAGGTTGCTTGGTTGGCCAAAAAGGCCGTATGCGTGTTTTCCTGAATATACTCAGGAAAAAACGCATAAGCCCTTTTTGGCCAAGGGCATCATTGTCGACGTTTTGCCGCTTTTCATGTGCTTTCAAGGCGATTCGAATCTACCTCCTGAAATCTGTTTCCTGCAATTCTGCCTTGTTTTCAAATCCTCTTCGTTGCCTTCCCTCAATATATCTGTGGATGAGAGTTATCATTTATAACTCTGCGGGTTTGTGAATTACAGTGTCCCTGATCTCCATTTTTCAACTCTCTTTTTTGGGAGCTGGCCGCAAAAGCGCGGGATTGCCTCAGGCCCTATTCTGCTTCTGGGCGGCAGGCTGAGCCTGTGGTTAATTCTTCTTCCTGATGGGAAAATAGAGTGACCTGTGCCTGTCCCAACACCTAGATCTAGTCTCTCATTGGTTGCCCCTCTTCCCGTTCATCCTCTGGACAAATTGTAACCTGTAGGGAACAGGAGCTTAATGGTGCTGATTCTCCAAGTAGGGAGATTGCTAGTAAAGTAGCTGGAAAGGCGAACCCGAGCACAAGGAGATGAGAAATTAGGTGCATTTTAAAAACCTTTCAAAATCACACGGTGTACCATCTTCGGGGTTTCTCATGCATGTTTTCGATGTAGGAAGATGCCCTTGAACCTGGGGATTTGGGACCCATGGGATGGGTACCAAGCAGTATTACTTTAAAGGGTCTGCGTTTGCTCACCCAACCTCACCAAACCTCTCAGCCCCAAGAGTGACCACCCTTATGTCTCATCCAGCTGTGGGTGTAGATATGGTCAATCCAGGTTGCATCACAGCCCCTGAACGAATTTTGTAAGAATTTCTCTCTCTTTCACTGTCTTTGTTTTACGGGTTTTTAAAAGTAATTTATTTTCATAATGGGGTTTAGCTGCTTTTCACGGCTGTGTTTATGCGTCTTTACACCCACTTGACTCACTTCCAGATAGATATCAATACATAGGTTTTAAGTTTCTTACTAGTCAGATATATTCTTGTGCGGTGAATAGGGGGTGTTGATTCCAGTTCACTGAGCAAGGAGTAGGTCTTGTCTATTACATATTGGGTGTATGGAACGGTATCTGAGCGAATTTGAAACCCTTGTTTTATGCATCCCCCCACCTCTCCTTTCCCGTTAAGCAGCCATAGTGTGTTTTCTAAACGTGTGACTCTGTTCTCTTTTGTAATTCAGTTCAAGTGTAGCGGTTTTTACATTCCCTCTATAAGTGATAGCTTATGATAAGTGTCTTTTTCTGTGTGACTTATTTCACTTAGAATCGTCGTACCTAAATCCACTCATCTTGCTTCTACTAGCCTTATGACATTGATTTCATGTCTGAGTGATATTCCATTGTATATAAGGACCACAACTTCTTTATCCATTTTTCTCTTTCCTGGGATATTTAAGGTGTCATGAAGTGGAGTTTCTTGTCAACAGAGCAGCCCTAAACTTTGGGGTGCCTGTGTCTTGCTGATTTTTAGTTTTCCCAATTTATACGCCCATGAGTGGACGTGCCCTATGCTCCCTAAGCTGTGTTTTTTCGATGTTTCAGGACGCACCGTACACTTCTCCAGAGTGGCTGTTGGCAATTTACATCCCGCCCATCAGCGTAGCAAGGCTGCCATTTCTCCATGGCCTGTCCTGCATTTCTGGTTTTGAAACTTTTTGCAGCATGGCCCTTTTGACCGATGGGAAGCGAGACTTCTTTGTAGCGCTGATTTGCCTTTCCAGGTTGCTTGGTTGGCCAAAAAGGGCGTATGCGTTTTTTCCTGAATATATTCAGGAAAAAACGCATACGCCCTTTTTGGCCAAGGGCATCATTTTCGAAGTTTTGCCACTTTTCATGTGCTTTAAAGGTGATTCGAATCTACCTACTGAAACCTGTTTCCTGCAATTCTGCCTTGCTTTCAAATCCTCTTCGTTGCCTTCCCTCAATATATTTGTGGACGACAGTTATCATTTATAACTCAGCAGGTATGTGAATGGCAGTGCCCCCTAGCTCCGTTTTTCAACTGTCTTTTTGGGAGCTGGCCGCAAAAGCGCGGGATTGCCTCAGGCCCTCTTCTGGTTCCTGGCGGCAGGCTGAGCCTGTGGTTAATTCTTCTTCCTGATGGGAAAATAGAGTGACCTGTGCCTGTCCCAACACCTAGACCTAGTCTCTCATTGGTTGCCCCTCTTCCCTTTCATCCTCAGGACAAATTGCAACCTGTACGGAACAGGAGGTTAAAGGTGCTGATTCTCGAAGTAGGGAGATTGTTAGTAAAGTAGCTGGAATGGAGAACCCGAACACAAGGAGATGAGAAATGAGGTGCGTTTTAGAAACCTTTCAAAATCACACGGTGTACCATCTTCTGGTCTTCTCATGCATGTTTTCAATGTAGGAAGATGCCCTTGAACCTGGAGATTTGGGACCCATGGGATGGGTACCACGCAGTATTACTTTAAAGGGTCTGCGTTTGCTCACCCAAACTCTCAACCCCAAGAGTGTCCACCCTTATGTCTCATCCAGCTGTGTGTCTAGATATGGTCAATTCAGGTTGCATCACAGCCTCTGAACGAATTTTGTAAGAATTTCTCTCTTTCACTGTCTTTATTTTAAGGGTTTTTAAAAGTAATTTATTTTTATAATGGGGTTTAGCTGCTTTTCACGGCTGTGTTTATGCGGCTTTACACCCACTTGACTCACTTCCAGACAGATATCAATACATAGGTTTTAAGATTCTTACTAGTCACATATATTCTTGTGTGGTGAATAGGGGGTGTTGAGTCCAGTTCACTGAGCAAGGAGTAGGTCTTGTCTATTACATATTGGGTGTATGGAACGGTATCTGAGCGAATTTGAAACCCTTGTTTTATGCATCACCCCACCTCACCTTTCCCGTTAAGCAGCCATAGTGTGTTTTCTAAACGTGTGACTCTGTTCTGTTTTGTAATTCAGTTCAAGTGTAGCGGTTTTTACATTCCCTCTATAAGTGATAGCTTATGATAAGTGTCTTTTTCTGTGTGACTTATTTCACTTAGAATCGTTGTACCTAACTCCACTCATCTTGCTTCTACTAGCCTTATGACATTGATTTCATGTCTGAGTGATATTCCATTGTACATAAGGACCACAACTTCTTTATCAATTTTTCTCTTTCCTGGGATATTTAAGGTGTCATGAAGTGGAGGTTCTTGTCAACAGAGCAGCCCTAAACTTTGGGGTGCCTGTGTCTTGCTGATTTTTAGTTTTCCCAATTTATACGCCCATGAGTGGACGTGCCCTATGCTCCCTAAGCTGTGTTTTTTCGATGATTCAGGACACACAGTACACTTCTCCAGAGTGGCTGCTGGCAATTTACATCCCGACCATCAGCGTAGCAAGGCTGCCATTTCTCCATGGCCTGTCCTGCATTTCTGGTTTTCACACTTTTTGCAGCATGGCCCTTTTGACCGATGGGAAGCGAGACTTCTTTGTAGCGCTGATTTGCCTTTCCAGGTTGCTTGGTTGGCCAAAAAGGGCGTATGCGTTTTTTCCTGAATATATTCAGGAATATATTCAGGAAAAAACGCATACGCCCTTTTTGGCCAAGGCATCATTGTCGATGTTTTGCCACTTTTCATGTGCTTTAAAGGCGATTCGAATCTACCTCCTGAAACCTGTTTCCTGCAATTCTGCCTTGCTTTCAAATCCTCTTCGTTGCCTTCCCTCAATATATTTGTGGACGAGAGTTATCATTTATAACTCTGCAGGTTTGTGAATTGCAGTGCCCCTGAGCTCCATTTTTCAACTCGCTTTTTTGGGAGCTGGCCGCAAAGCGTGGGATTGCCTCAGGCACTATTCTGGTTCTGGGCGGCAGGCTGAGCCTGTGGTTAATTCTTCTTCCTGATGGGAAAATAGAGTGACCTGTGCCTGTCCCAACACCTAGATCTAGTCTCTCATTGGTTGCCCCTCTTCCGTTCATCCTCAGGACAAATTGCAACCTGTAGGGAACAGGAGGTTAAAGGTGCTAATTCTCCAAGTAGGGAGATTGCTAGTAAAGTACCTGGAATGGCGAACCAGAGCACAAGGAGATGAGAAATGAGGTGCGTTTTAGAAACCTTTCAAAATCACACGGTGTACCATCTTCTGGGTTTCTCATGCATGTTTTCGATGTAGGAAGATGCCCTTGGACCTGGAGATTTGGGACCCATGGGATGGGTACCAGGCAGTATTACTTTAAAGGGTCTGCGTTTGCTCACCCAACCTCACCCAAACTCTCAGCCCCAAGAGTGTCCACCCTTATGTCTCATCCAGCTGTGGGTCTAGATATGGTCAATCCAGGTTGCATCACAGCCTCTGAACGAATTTTGTAAGAATTTCTCTCTCTTTCACTGTCTTTGTTTTACGGGTTTTTAAAAGTAATTTATTTCTATAATGTGGTTTAGCTGCTTTTCACGGCTGTGTTTATGCGGCTTTACACCCACTTGACTCACTTGCAGACAGATATCAATACATAGGTTTTAAGATTCTTACTAGTCACATATATTCTTGTGCGGTGAATAGGGGGTGTTGAGTCCAGTTCACTGAGCAAGGAGTGGGTCTTGTCTATTACATATTGGGTGTATGGAACGGTATCTGAGCGAATTTGAAACCCTTGTTTTATGCATCACCCCACCTCACCTTTCCCGTTAAGCAGCCATAGTGTGTTTTCTAAAAGTGTGACTCTGTTCTGTTTTGTAATTCAGTTCAAGTGTAGCGGTTTTTACATTCCGTCTATAAGTGATAGCTTATGATAAGTGTCTTTTTCTGTGTGACTTATTTCACTTAGAATCGTCGTACCTAAATCCACTCTTCTTGCTTCTACTAGCCTTAAGACATTGATTTCATATCTGAGTGATATTCCATTGTACATAAGGACCACAACTTCTTTATCCATTTTTCTCTTTCCTGGGATATTTAAGGTGTCATGAATTGGAGGTTTTTGTCAACAGAGCAGCCCTAAACTTTGGGGTGCCTGTGTCTTGCTGATTTTTAGTTTTCCCAATTTATACGCTCATGAGTGGTCGTGCCCTATGCTCCCTAAGCTGTGTTTTTTCGATGTTTCAGGACACACCTTACACTTCTCCAGAGTGGCTGTTGGCAATTTACATCCCGCCCATCAGCGTAGCAAGGCTGCCATTTCTCCATGGCCTGTCCTGCATTTCTGGTTTTGACACTTTTTGCAGCATGGCCCTTTTGACCGATGGGAAGCGAGACTTCTTTGTAGCGCTGATTTGCCTTTCCAGGTTGCTTGGTTGGCCAAAAAGGGCGTATGCGTTTTTTCCTGAATATATTCAGGGCATCATTGTCGATGTTTTGCCACTTTTCATGTGCTTTAAAGGCGATTCGAATCTACCCCCTGAAACCTGTTTCCTGCAATTCTGCCTTGCTTTCAAATCCTCTTCGTTGCCTTCCCTCAATATATTTGTGGACGATAGTTACCATTTATAACTCAGCAGGTTTGTGAATTGCAGTGCCCCTGAGCTCCAATTTTCAACTGTCTTTTTTGGGAGCTGGCCGCAAAATCACGGGATTGCCTAAGGCCCTATTCTGGTTCCGGGCGGCAGGCTGAGCCTGTGGTTAATTCTTCTTCCTGATGGGATAATAGAGTGACCTGTGCCTGTCCCAACACCTAGATCTAGTCTCTCATTGGTTGCCCCTCTTCCCGTTCATCCTCAGGACAAATTGCAACCTGTAGGGAACAGGAGGTTAAAGGTGCTGCTTCTCCAAGTAGGGATATTGCTAGTAAAGTACCTGGAATGGCGAACCCGAACAAAAGGAGATGAGAAATGAGGTGCGTTTTAGAAACCTTTCAAAATCACACGGCGTACCATCTTCTGGGTTTCTCATGCATGTTTTCAACGTAGGAAGATGCCCTTGAACCTGGAGATTTGGGACCCATGGGATGGGTACCAGGCAGTATTACTTTAAAGGGTCTGCGTTTGCTCACCCAACCTCACCCAACCTCTCAGCCCCAAGAGTGTCCACCCTTATGTCTCATGCAGCTTGGGTCTATATATGGTCAATCCAGGTTGCATCACAGCCTCTGAACAAATTTTGTAAGAATTTCTCTCTCTTTCACTGTCTTTGTTTTACGGGTTTTTTAAAGTAATTTATTTTTATAATGGGGTTTAGCTGCTTTTCACGGCTGTGTTTATGCGGCTTTACACCCACTTGACTCACTTCCAGACAGATATCAATACATAGGTTTTAAGATTCTTACTAGTCACATATATTCTTGTGCGGTGAATAGGGAGTGTTGAGTCCAGTTCACTGAGCAAGGAGTAGGTCTTGTCTATTACATATTGGGTGTATGGAACGGTATCTGAGCGAATTTGAAACCCTTGTTTTATGCATCACCCCACCTCACCTTTCCCGTTAAGCAGCCATAGTGTGTTTTCTAAACGTGAGACTCTGTTCTGTTTCGTAATTCAGTTCAAGTGTAGCGGTTTTTACATTCCCTCTATAAGTGATAGCTTATGATAAGAGTCTTTTTCTGTGTGACATATTTCACTTAGAATCGTCGTACCTAAATCCATTCATGTTGCTTCTACTAGCCTTATGACATTGATTTCATGTCTGAGTGATATTCCATTTTACAAAAGGACCACAACTTCTTTATCCATTTTTCTCTTTCCTGGGATATTTAAGGTGTCATGAAGTGGAGGTTCTTGTCAACAGAGCAGCCCTAAACTTTGGGGTGCCTGTGTCTTGCTGATTTTTAGTTTTCCCAATTTATACGCCCATGAGTGGACGTGCCCTATGCTCCCTAAGCTGTGTTTTTTCGATGTTTCAGGACACACCGTACACTTCTCCAGAGTGGCTGTTAGCAATTTACATCCCGCCCATCAGCGTAGCAAGGCTGCCATTTCTCTATGGCCAGTCCTGCATTTCTGGTTTTGACACTTTTTGCAGCATGGCCCTTTTGACCGATGGGAAGCGAGACTTTTTGTAGCGCTGATTTTCCTTTCCAGGTTGCTTGGTTGGCCAAAAAGGGCGTATGCGTTTTTTCCTGAATATATTCAGGAAAAAACGCATACGCCCTTTTTGGCCAAGGGCATCATTTTCGAAGTTTTGCCACTTTTCATGTGCTTTAAAGGAGATTCGAATCTACCTCCTGAAACCTGTTTCCTGCAATTCTGCCTTGCTTTCAAATCCTCTTCGTTGCCTTCCCTCAATATATTTGTGGACGAGAGTTATCATTTATAACTCAGCAGGTATGTGAATGGCAGTGCCCCCTAGCTCCATTTTTCAACTGTCTTTTTTGGGAGCTGGCCGCAAAAGCGCAGGATTGCCTCAGGAACTATTCTGGTTCCCGGCGGCAGGCTGAGCCTGTGGTTAATTCTTCTTCCTGATGGGAAAATAGAGTGACCTGTGCCTGTCCCAACACCTAGACCTAGTCTCTCATTGGTTGCCCCTCTTCCCTTTCATCCCCAGGACAAATTGCAACCTGTACGGAACAGGAGGTTAAAGGTGCTGATTCTCCAAGTAGGGAGATTGTTAGTAAAGTAGCTGGAATGGCGAACCCGAACACAAGGAGATGAGAAATGAGGTGCGTTTTAGAAACCTTTCAAAATCACACGGTGTACCATCTTCTGTTTTTCTCATGCATGTTTTCGATGTAGGAAGATGCCCTTGAACCTGGAGATTTGGGACCCATGGGATGGGTACCACGCAGTATTACTTTAAAGGGTCTGCGTTTGCTCACCCAACATCTCAACCCCAAGAGTGTCCACCCTTATGTCTCATCCAGCTGTGTGTCTAGATATGGTCAATTCAGGTTGCATCACAGCCTCTGAACGAATTTTGTAAGAATTTCTATCTTTCACTGTCTTTATTTTAAGGGTTTTTAAAAGTAATTTATTTTTATAATGGGGTTTAGCTGCTTTTCACGGCTGTGTTTATGCGGCTTTACACCCACTTGACTCACTTCCAGACAGATATCAATACATAGGTTTTAAGATTCTTACTAGTCACATATATTCTTGTGCGGTGAATAGGGGGTGTTGAGTCCAGTTCACTGTGCAAGGAGTAGGTCTTGTCTATTACATATTGGGTGTATGGAACGGTATCTGAGCGAATTTGAAACCCTTGTTTTATGCATCACCCCACCTCACCTTTCCCGTTAAGCAGCCATAGTGTGTTTTCTAAACGTGTGACTCAGTTCTGTTTTGTAATTCAGTTCAAGTGTAGCGGTTTTTACATTCCCTCTATAAGTGATAGCTTATGATAAGTGTCTTTTTCTGTGTGACTTATTTCACTTAGAATCGTCGTACCTAACTCCACTCATCTTGCTTCTACTAGCCTTATGACATTGATTTCATGTCTGAGTGATATTCCATTGTACATAAGGACCACAACCTCTTTATCCAATTTTCTCTTTCCTGGGATATTTAAGGTGTCATGAAGTGGAGGTTCTTGTCAACAGAGCAGCCCTAAAATTTGGGGTGCCTGTGTCTTGCTGATTTTTAGTTTTCCCTATTTATACGCCCATGAGTGGACGTGCCCTATGCTCCCTAAGCTGTGTTTTTTCGATGTTTCAGGACGCACCGTACACTTTTCCAGAGTGGCTGTTGGCAATTTACATCCCGCCCATCAGCGTAGCAAGGCTGCCATTTTTCCATGGCCTGTCCTGCATTTCTGGTTTTGACACTTTTTGCAGCATGGCCCTTTTGACCGATGGGAAGCGAGACTTCTTTGTAGCGCTGATTTGCCTTTCCAGGTTGCTTGGTTGCCCAAAAAGGGCGTATGCGTTTTTTCCTGAATATATTCAGGAAAAACCCATACGCCCTTTTTGGCCAAGGGCATCATTGTCGATGTTTTGCCACTTTTCATGTGCTTTAAAGGCGATTCGAATCTACCTCCTGAAACCTGTTTCCTGCAATTCTGCCTTGCTTTCAAATCCTCTTCGTTGCCTTCCCTCAATATATTTGTGGACGAGAGTTATCATTTATAACTCTGCAGGTTTGTGAATTACAGTTCCCCTGAGCTCCATTTTTCAACTCTCATTTTTGGGAGCTGGCCGCAAAGCGCGGGATTGCCTCAGGCCCTATTCTGGTTCTGGGCGGCAGGCTGAGCCTGTGTTTAATTCTTATTCCTGATGGGAAAATAGAGTGACCTGTGCCTGTCCCAACACCTAGATCTAGTCTCTCATTGGTTGCCCCTCTTCCCGTTCATCCTCAGGACAAATTGCAACCTGTAGGGAACAGGAGGTTAAAGGTGCTGATTCTCCAAGTAGGGAGATTGCTAGTAAAGTACCTGGAATGGCGAACCAGAGCACAAGGAGATGAGAAATGAGGTGCGTTTTAGAAACCTTTCAAAATCACACGGTGTACCATCTTCTGAGTTTCTCATGCATGTTTTCGATGTAGGAAGATGCCCTTGAACCTGGAGATTTGGGACCCATGGGATGGGTACCACGCAGTATTACTTTAAAGGGTCTGCGTTTGCTCACCCAACCTCACCCAAACTCTCAGCCCCAAGAGTGTCCACCCTTATGCCTCATCCAGCTGTGGGTCTAGATATGGTCAATCCAGGTTGCATCACAGCCTCTGAACGAATTTTGTAAGAATTTCTCTCTCTTTCACTGTCTTTGTTTTACGGGTTTTTAAAAGTAATTTATTTCTATAATGGGGTTTAGCTGCTTTTCTCGGCTGTGTTTATGCGGCTTTACACCCACTTGACTCACTTGCAGACAGATATCAATACATAGGTTTTAAGATTCTTACTAGTCACATATATTCTTGTGCGGTGAATAGGAGGTGTCGAGTCCAGTTCACTGAGCAAGGAGTGGGTCTTGTCTATTACATATTGGGTGTATGGAACGGTATCTGAGTGAATTTGAAACCCTTGTTTTATGCATCACCGCACCTCGCCTTTCCCGTTAAGCAGCCATAGCGTGTTTTCTAAACGTGTGACTCTGTTCTGTTTTGTAATTCAGTTCAAGTGTAGCGGTTTTTACATTCCGTCTATAAGTGATAGCTTATGATAAGTGTCTTTTTCTGTGTGACTTATTTCACTTAGAATCGTCGTACCTAAATCCACTCTTCTTGCTTCTACTAGCCTTATGACATTGATTTCATGTCTGAGTGATATTCCATTGTACATAAGGACCACAACTTCTTTATCCATTTTTCTCCTTCCTGGGATATTTAAGGTGTCATGAAGTGGAGGTTCTTGTCAACAGAGCAGCCTTAAACTTTGGGATGCCTGTGTCTTGCTGATTTTTGGTTTTCCCTATTTATACGCCCATGAGTGGACGTGCCCTATGCTCCCTAAGCTGTGTTTTTTCGATGTTTCAGGACACACCTTACACTTCTCCAGAGTGGCTGTTGGTAATTTACATACAGCCCATCAGCGTAGCAAGGCTGCCATTTCTCCATGGCCTGTCCTTCATTTCTTGTTTTGACACTTTATGCAGCATGGCCCTTTTGACCGATGGGAAGCGAGACTTCTTTGTAGTGTTGATTTGCCTTCCAGGTTGCTTGGTTGGCCAAAAAGTGCGTATGCGTTTTTTCCTGAATATATTATGGAGAATATATTTCCTGAATATATTCCTGAATATATTCCTGAATATTCCTGAATATATATATCCTGAATATATTTCCTGAATATATTCAGGAAAAAATGCATACGCCCTTTTTGGCAAAGGGCATCATTGTCGAAGTTTTGCCACTTTTCATGTGCTTTAAAGGCGATTCGAATCTACCTCCTGAAACCTGTTTCCTGCAACTCTGCCTTGCTTTCAAATCCTCTTCGTTGCCTTCCCTCAATATATTTGTGGACGAGAGTTATCATTTATAACTCTGCGGGTTTGTGAATCGCAGTGTCCCTGAGCTCCATTTTTCAACTGTCTTTTTTGGGAGCTGGCCGCAAAAGCACGGGATTGCCTCAGGCCCTATTCTGGTTCCCGGCAGCAGGCTGAGCCTGTGGTTCATTCTTCTTCCTGATGGGAAAATAGAGTGACCTGTGCCTGTCCCAACACCTAGATCTAGTCTCTCATTGGTTGCCCCTATTCCCGTTCATCCTCAGGACAAATTGCAACCTGTACGGAACAGGAGGTTAAAGGTGCTGATTCTCCAAGTAGGGAGATTGTTAGTAAAGTAGCTGGAATGGCGAACCCGAACACAAGGAGATGAGAAATGAGGTGCGTTTTAGAAACCTTTCAAAATCACACGGTGTACCATCTTCTGGGTTTCTCATGCATGTTTTCGATGTAGGAATATGCCCTTGAACCTGGAGATTTGGGACCCATGGGATGGGTACCACGCAGTATTACTTTAAAGGGTCTGCGTTTGCTCACCCAACCTCTCAACCCCAAGAGTGTCCACCCTTATGTCTCATCCAGCTGTGGGTCTAGATATGGTCAATTCAGGTTTCATCACAGCCTCTGAACGAATTTTGTAAGAATTTCTCTCTTTCACTGTCTGTATTTTAAAGGTTTTTAAAAGTAATTTATTTTTATAATGGGGTTTAGCTGCTTTTCACGGCTGTGTTTATGCGGCTTTACACCCACTTGACTCACTTCCAGACAGATATCAATACATAGGTTTTAAGATTCTTACTACTCACATATATTCTTGTGCGGTGAATAGGGGGTGTTGAGTCCAGTTCACTGAGCAAGGAGTAGGTCTTGTCTATTACATATTGGGTGTATGGAACGGTATCTGAGCGAATTTGAAACCCTTGTTTTATGCATCACCCCACCTCACCTTTCCCGTTAAGCAGCCATAGTGTGTTTTCTAAACGTGTGACTCTGTTGTGTATTGTAATTCAGTTCAAGTGTAGCGGTTTTTACATTCCCTCTATAAGTGATAGCTTATGATAAGTGTCTTTTTCTGTGTGACTTATTTCACTTAGAATCGTCATACCTAACTCCACTCATCTTGCTTCTACTAGCCTTATTGCATTCATTTCATGTCTGAGTGATATTCCATTGTACATAAGGACCACAAACTCTTTATCCATTTTTATCTTTCCTGGGATATTTAAGGTGTCATGAAGTGGAGGTTCTTGTCAACAGAGCAGCCCTAAAATTTGGGGTGCCTGTGTCTTGCTGATTTTTTGTTTTCCCAATTTATACGCCCATGAGTGGACGTGCCCTATGCTCCCTAAGCTGTGTTTTTTCGATGTTTCAGGACACACCGTACACTTCTCCAGAGTGGCTGTTGGCAATTTACATCCCGCCCATCAGCGTAGCAAGTCTGCCATTTTTCCATGGCCTGTCCTGCATTTCTGGTTTTGACACTTTTTGCAGCATGGCCCTTTTGACCGATGGGAAGCGAGACTTCTTTGTAGCGCTGATTTGCCTTTCCAGGTTGCTTGGTTGGCCAAAAAGGGCGTATGCGTTTTTTCCTGAATATATTATGAAGAATATATTTCCTGAATATATTCCTGAATATATTCCTGAATATTCCTGAATATATATACCCTGAATATATTTCCTGAATATATTCAGGAAAAACACATACGCCCTTTTTGGCCAAGGGCATCATTGTCGAAGTTTTGCCACTTTTCATGTGCTTTAAAGGCGATTCGAATCTACCTCCTGAAACCTGTTTCCTGCAATTCTGCCTTGCTTTCAAATCCTCTTCGTTGCCTTCCCTCAATATATTTGTGGACGAGAGTTATCATTTATAACTCAGCAGTTATGTGAATGGCAGTGCCCCCTAGCTCCATTTTTCAACTGTCTTTTTTGGGAGCTGGCCGCAAAAGCACGGGATTGCCTCAGGCCCTATTCTGGTTCCTGGCGGCAGGCTGAGCCTGTGGTTAATTCTTCTTCCTGATGGGAAAATAGAGTGACCTGTGCCTGTCCCAACACCTAGATCTAGTCTCTCATTGGTTGCTCCTCTTCCCGTTCATCCTCAGGACAAATTGCAACCTGTTGGGAACAGGAGGTTAAAGGTGCTGATTCTCCAAGTAGGGAGATTGTCAGTAAAGTAGCTGGAATGGCGAACCCGAACACAAGTAGATGAGAAATGAGGTGCGTTTTAGAAACCTTTCAAAATCACACGGTGTACCATCTTCTGGGTCTCTCATGCATGTTTTCGATGTAGGAAGATGCCCTTGAACCTGGAGATTTGGGACCCATGGGATGGGTACCACGCAGTATTACTTTAAAGGGTCTGCGTTTGTTCACCCAACCTCACCCAAACTCTCAACCCCAAGAGTGTCCACCCTTATGTCTCATCCAGCTGTGGGTCTAGATATGGTCAATCCAGGTTGCATCACAGCCTCTGAACGAATTTGGTAAGAATTTCTCTCTCTTTCACTGTCTTTGTTTTACGGGTTTTTAAAAGTAATTTATTTTTATAATGGGGTTTAGCTGCTTTTCACGGCTGTGTTTATGCGGCTTTACACCCACTTGACTCACTTCCAGACAGATATCAATACATAGGTTTTAAGATTCTTACTAGTCACATATATTCTTGTGCGGTGAATAAGGGGTGTTGAGTCCAGTTCACTGAGCAAGGAGTAGGTCTTGTCTATTACATATTGGGTGTATGGAACGGTATCTGAGCGAATTTGAAACCCTTGTTTTATGCATCACCCCACCTCACCTTTCCCGTAAAGCAGCCATAGTGTGTTTTCTAAACGTGTGACTCTGTTGTGTATTGTAATTCAGTTCAAGTGTAGCGGTTTTTACATTCCCTCTATAAGTGTTAGCTTATGATAAGTGTCTTTTTCTGTGTGACTTATTTCACTTAGAATCGTCGTACCTAAATCCACTCATCTTGCTTCTACTAGCCTTATGACATTGATTTCATGTCTGAGTGATATTCCATTGTACATAAGGACCACAACTTCTTTATCCATTTTTCTCTTTCCTGGGATATTTAAGGTGTCATGAAGTGGAGGTTCTTGTCAACAGAGCAGCCCTAAACTTTGGGGTGCCTGTGTCTTGCTGATTTTTAGTTTTCCCAGTTTATACGCCCATGAGTGGACGTGCCCTATGCTCCCTAAGCTGTGTTTTTTCGATGTTTCAGGACACACCGTACACGTCTCCAGAGTGGCTGTTGGCAATTTACATCCCGCCCATCAGCGTAGCAAGGATGCCATTTCTCCATGGCCTGTCCTGCATTTCTGGTTTTGACACTTTTTGCAGCATGGCCCTTTTGACCGATGGGAAGCGAGACTTCTATGTAGTGTTGATTTGCCTTCCAGGTTGCTTGGTTGGCCAAAAAGGGCGTATGCGTTTTTTCCTGAATATATTATGGAGAATATATTTCCTGAATATATTCCTGAATATATTCCTGAATATTCCTGAATATATGTATCCTGAATATATTTCCTGAATATATTCAGGAAAAAACGCATACGCCCTTTTTGGCCAAGGGCATCATTGTCGAAGTTTTGCCACTTTTCATGTGCTTTAAAGGCGATTCGAATCTACCTCCTGAAACCTGTTTCCTGCAATTCTGCCTTGCTTTCAAATCCTCTTCGTTGCCTTCCCTCAATATATTTGTGGACGAGAGTTATCATTTATAACTCTGCGGGTTTGTGAATCGCAGTGTCCCTGAGCTCCATTTTTCAACTGTCTTTTTTGGGAGCTGGCCACAAAAGCACGGGATTGCCACAGGCCCTATTCTGGTTCCCGGCGGCAGGCTGAGCCTGTGGTTAATTCTTCTTCCTGATGGGAAAATAGAGTGACCTGTGCCTGTCCCAACACCTAGATCTAGTCTCTCATTGGTTGCCCCTCTTCCCGTTCATCCTCAGGACAAATTGCAACCTGTAGGGAACAGGAGGTTAAAGGTGCTGATTCTCCAAGTAGGGAGATTGTTAGTAAAGTAGCTGGAATGGCGAACCCGAACACAAGGAGATGAGAAATGAGGTGCGTTTTAGAAACCTTTCAAAATCACACGGTGTACCATCTTCTGGGTTTCTCATGCTTGTTTTCGATGTAGGAATATGCCCTTGAACCTGGATATTTGGGACCCATGGGATGGGTACCACGCAGTATTACTTTAAAGGGTCTGCGTTTGCTCACCCACCCTCTCAACCCCAAGAGTGTCCACCCTTATGTCTCATCCAGCTGTGTGTCTAGATATGGTCAATTCAGGTTTCATCACAGCCTCTGAACGAATTTTGTAAGAATTTCTCTCTTTCACTGTCTTTATTTTAAAGGTTTTTAAAAGTAATTTATTTTTATAATGGGGTTTAGCTGCTTTTCACGGCTGTGTTTATGCGGCTTTACACCCACTTGACTCACTTCCAGACAGATATCAATACATAGGTTTTAAGATTCTTACTACTCACATATATTCTTGTGCGGTGAATAGGGGGTGTTGAGTCCAGTTCACTGAGCAAGGAGTAGGTCTTGTCTATTACATATTGGGTGTATGGAACGGTATCTGAGCGAATTTGAAACCCTTGTTTTATGCATCACCCCACCTCACCTTTCCCGTTAAGCAGCCATAGTGTGTTTTCTAAACGTGTGACTCTGTTCTGTATTGTAATTCAGTTCAAGTGTAGCGGTTTTTACATTCCCTCTATAAGTGATAGCTTATGATAAGTGTCTTTTTCTGTGTGAATTATTTCACTTAGAATCGTCGTACCTAACTCCACTCATCTTGCTTCTACTAGCCTTATGACATTGATTTCATGTCTGAGTGATATTCCATTGTACATAAGGACCACAGCTTCCTTATCCATTTTTCTCTTTCCTGGGATATTTAAGGTGTCATGAATTGGAGGTTCTTGTCAACAGAGCAGCCCTAAACTTTGGGGTGCCTGTGTCTTGCTGATTTTTAGTTTTCCCAATTTATACGCCCATGAGTGGACGTGCCCTATGCTCCCTAAGCTGTGTTTTTTCGATGTTTCAGGACACACCGTACACTTCTCCAGAGTGGCTATTGGCAATTTACATCCCGCCCATCAGCGTAGCAAGGCTGCCATTTCTCCATGGCCTGTCCTGCATTTCTGGTTTTGACACTTTTTGCAGCATGGCCCTTTTGACCGATGGGAAGCGAGACTTCTTTGTAGCTCTGATTTGCCTTTCCAGGTTGCTTGGTTGGCCAAAGAGGGCGTATGCGTTTTTTCCTGAATATATTCAGGAAAAAACGCATACGCCCTTTTTGGCCAAGGGCATCATTGTCGATGTTTTGCCACTTTTCATGTGCTTTAAAGGCGATTCGAATCTACCTCCTGAAACCTGTTTCCTGCAATTCTGCCTTGCTTTCAAATCCTCTTCGTTGCCTTCCCTCAATATATTTGTGGACGAGAGTTATCATTTATAACTCTGCGGGTTTGTGATTGGCAGTGTCTCTGGGCTCAATTTTTCAACTCCTCTTTTTGGGAGCTGGCCGCAAAAGCGCGGGATTGCCTCAGGCCCTATTCTGCTTCTGGGCGGCAGGCTGAGCCTGTGGTTAATTCTTCTTCCTGTTGGGAAAATAGAGTGACCTGTGCCTGTCCCAACACCTAGATCTAGTCTCTCATTGGTTGCCCCTCTTCCCGTTCATCCTCAGGACAAATTGCAACCTGTAGGGAACAGGAGGTTAAAGGTGCTGATTCTCCAAGTAGGGAGATTGCTAGTAAAGTACCTGGAATGGCGAACCAGAGCACAAGGAGATGAGAAATGAGGTGCGTTTTAGAAACCTTTCAAAATCACACGGTGTACCATCTTCTGGGTTTCTCATGCATGTTTTCGATGTAGGAAGATGCCCTTGAACCTGGAGATTTGGGACCCATGGGATGGGTACCAGGCAGTATTACTTTAAAGGGTCTGCGTTTGCTCACCCAACCTCACCCAACATTTCAGCCCCAAGAGTGTCCACCCTTATGTCTCATCCAGCTGTGGGTCTAGATATGGTCAATCCAGGTTGCATCACAGCCTCTGAACGAATTTTGTAAGAATTTCTCTCTTTCACTGTCTTTATTTTAAGGGATTTTAAAAGTAATTTATTTTTATAATGGGGTTTAGCTGCTTTTCACGGCTGTGTTTATGCGGCTTTACACCCACTTGACTCACTTCCAGACAGATATCAATACATAGGTTTTAAGATTCTTACTAGTCACCTATATTCTTGTGCGGTGAATAGGGGGTGTTGAGTCCAGTTCACTGAGCAAGGAGTAGGTCTTGTCTATTACATATTGGGTGTATGGAACGGTATCTGAGCGAATTTGAAACCCTTGTTTTATGCATCACCCCACCTCACCTTTCCCGTTAAGCAGCCATAGTGTGTTTTCTAAACGTGTGACTCTGTTGTGTATTGTAATTCAGTTCAAGTGTAGCGGTTTTTACATTCCCTCTATAAGTGATAGCTTATGATAAGTGTCTTTTTCTGTGTGAATTATTTCACTTAGAATCGTCGTACCTAACTCCACTCATCTTGCTTCTACTAGCCTTATGACATTGATTTCATGTCTGAGTGATATTCCATTGTACATAAGGACCACAACTTCTTTATCCATTTTTCTCTTTCCTGGGATATTTAAGGTGTCATGAAGTGGAGGTTCTTGTCAACAGAGCAGCCCTAAACTTTGGGGTGCCTGTGTCTTGCTGATTTTTAGTTTTCCCAATTTATACGCCCATGAGTGGACGTGCCCTATGCTCCCTAAGCTGTGTTTTTTCGATGTTTCAGGACACACCGTACACTTCTCCAGAGTGGCTGTTGGCAATTTACATCCCGCCCATCAGCGTAGCAAGGCTGCCATTTCTCCATGGCCTGTCCTGCATTTCTGGTTTTGACACTTTTTGCAGCATGGCCCTTTTGACCGATGGGAAGCGAGACTTCTTTGTAGCTCTGATTTGCCTTTCCAGGTTGCTTGGTTGGCCAAAAAGGGCGTATGCGTTTTTTCCTGAATATATTCAGGAAAAAACGCATACGCCCTTTTTGGCCAAGGGCATCATTGTCGATGTTTTGCCACATTTCATGTGCTTTAAAGGCGATTCGAATCTACCTCCTGAAACCTGTTTCCTGCAATTCTGCCTTGCTTTCAAATCCTCTTCGTTGCCTTCCCTCAATATATTTGTGGACGAGAGTTATCATTTATAACTCTGCGGGTTTGTGAATGGCAGTGTCTCTGGGCTCAATTTTTCAACTCCTTTTTTTGGGAGCTGGCCGCAAAAGCGCGGGATTGCCTCAGGCCCTATTCTGCTTCTGGGCGGCAGGCTGAGCCTGTGGTTAATTCTTCTTCCTGATGGGAAAATAGAGTGACCTGTGCCTGTCCCAACACCTAGATCTAGTCTCTCATTGGTTGCTCCTCTTCCCGTTCATCCTCAGGACAAATTGCAACCTGTAGGGAACAGGAGGTTAAAGGTGCTGATTCTCCAAGTAGGGAGATTGCTAGTAAAGTACCTGGAATGGCGAACCAGAGCACAAGGAGATGAGAAATGAGGTGCGTTTTAGAAACCTTTCAAAATCACACGGTGTACCATATTCTGGGTCTCTCATGCATGTTTTCGATGTAGGAAGATGCCCTTGAACCTGGAGATTTGGGACCCATGGGATGGGTACCACGCAGTATTACTTTAAAGGGTCTGCGTTTGCTCACCCAACCTCACCCAAACTCTCAGCCCCAAGAGTGTCCACCCTTCTGTCTCATCCAGCTGTGGGTCTAGATATGGTCAATCCAGGTTGCATCACAGCCTCTGAACGAATTTTGTAAGAATTTCTCTCTCTTTCACTGTCTTTGTTTTACGGGTTTTTAAAAGTAATTTATTTCTATAATGTGGTTTAGCTGCTTTTCACGGCTGTGTTTATGCGGCTTTACACCCACTTGACTCACTTGCAGACAGATATCAATACATAGGTTTTAAGATTCTTACTAGTCACATATATTCTTGTGCGGTGAATACGGGGTGTTGAGTCCAGTTCACTGAGCAAGGAGTAGGTCTTGTCTATTACATATTGGGTGTATGGAACGGTATCTGAGCGAATTTGAAACCCTTGTTTTATGCATCACCCCACCTCACCTTTCCCGTAAAGCAGCCATAGTGTGTTTTCTAAACGTGTGACTCTGTTCTGTTTTGTAATTCAGTTCAAGTGTAGCGGTTTTTACATTCCCTCTATAAGTGTTAGCTTATGATAAGTGTCTTTTTCTGTGTGACTTATTTCACTTAGAATCGTCGTACCTAAATCCACTCATCTTGCTTCTACTAGCCTTATGACATTGATTTCATGTCTGAGTGATATTCCATTGTACATAAGGACCACAACCTCTTTATCCATTTTTCTCTTTCCTGGGATATTTAAGGTGTCATGAAGTGGAGGTTCTTGTCAACAGAGCAGCCCTAAACTTTGGGGTGCCTGTGTCTTGCTGATTTTTAGTTTTCCCAGTTTATACGCCCATGAGTGGACGTGCCCTATGCTCCCTAAGCTGTGTTTTTTCGATGTTTCAGGACACACCGTACACTTCTCCAGAGTGGCTTTTGGCAATTTACATCCCGCCCATCAGCGTAGCAAGTCCGCCATTTCTCCATGGCCTGTCCTGCATTTCTGGTTTTGACACTTTTTGCAGCATGGCCCTTTTGACCGATGGGAAGCGAGACTTCTTTGTAGCGCTGATTTGCCTTTCCAGGTTGCTTGGTTGGCCAAAAAGGGCGTATGCGTTTTTTCCTGAATATATTCAGGAAAAACCCATACGCCCTTTTTGGCCAAGGGCATCATTGTCGATGTTTTGCCACTTTTCATGTGCTTTAAAGGCGATTCGAATCTACCTCCTGAAACCTGTTTCCTGCAATTCTGCCTTGCTTTCAAATCCTCTTCGTTGCCTTCCCTCAATATATTTGTGGACGAGAGTTATCATTTATAACTCTGCAGGTTTGTGAATTGCAGTTCCCCTGAGCTCCATTTTTCAACTCTCATTTTTGGGAGCTGGCCGCAAAGCGCGGGATTGCCTCAGGCCCTATTCTGGTTCTGGGCGGCAGGCTGAGCCTGTGGTTAATTCTTCCTGATGGGAAAATAGAGGGACCTGTGCCTGTCCCAACACCTAGATCTAGTCTCTCATTGGTTGCCCGTCTTCCCGTTCATCCTCAGGACAAATTGCAACCTTTAGGGAACAGGAGGTTAAAGGTGCTGATTCTCCAAGTAGGGAGATTGCTAGTAAAGTACCTGGAATGGCGAACCAGAGCACAAGGAGATGAGAAATGAGGTGCGTTTTAGAAACCTTTCAAAATCACACGGTGTACCATCTTCTGGGTTTCTCATGCATGTTTTCGATGTAGGAAGATGCCCTTGAACCTGGAGATTTGGGACCCATGGGATGGGTACCAGGCAGTATTACTTTAAAGGGTCTGCGTTTGCTCACCCAACCTCACCCAACATTTCAGCCCCAAGAGTGTCCACCCTTATGTCTCATCCAGCTGTGGGTCTAGATTTGGTCAATCCAGGTTGCATCACAGCCTCTGAACGAATTTTGTAAGAATTTCTCTCTTTCACTGTCTTTATTTTAAAGGTTTTTAAAAGTAATTTATTTTTATATGGGGTTTAGCTGCTTTTCACGGCTGTGTTTATGCGGCTTTACACCCACTTGACACACTTCCAGAGAAATATGAATACATAGGTTTTAAGATTCTTACTAGTCATATATATATTTGTGCGGTGAATAGGGGGTGTTGAGTCCAGTTCACTGAGCAAGGAGTAGGTCTTGTCTATTACATATTGGGTGTATGGAACGGTATCTGAGCTAATTTGAAACCCTTGTTTTATGCATCACCCCACGTCACCTTTCCCGTTAAGGAGCCATAGTGTGTTTTAAATATGTGACTCTGTTCTGATTTGTAATTCAATTCAAGTGTAGCGGTTTTTACATTCCCTCTATAAGTGATAGCTTTTGATAAGTGTCTTTTTCTGTGTGACTTATTTCCCTTAGAATTGTCGTACCTAAGTCCACCCATCTTGCGTCTACTGGCCTTATGACATTGATTTCATGGCAGAGTGATATTCCATTGTACATAAGAACCACAACATTTTTATCCATTTTTCTCTTTCCTGGAATATTTAAGGTGTCATGAAGTGGAGGTTCTTGTCAACAGAGCAGCCCTAAACTTTGGGGTGCCTGTGTTTGCTGATTTTTAGTTTTCCCAATTTATACGCCCATGAGTGGAAGTGTCCTATGCTACCTAAGCTGTGTTTTTTCGATGTTTCAGGACACACCGTACACTTCTCCAGAGTGGCTGTTGGCAATTTACATCCCGCCCATCAGCGTAGCAAGGCTTCCATTTCTCCATGGCCTGTCCTGCATTTGTGGTTTTGACACTTTTTGCAGCATGGCCCTTTGACCGATGGGAAGCGAGACTTCTTTGTAGCGCTGATTTGCCTTTCCAGGTTGCTTGGTTGGCCAAAAAGGGCGTATGCGTTTTTTCCTAAATATATTCAGGAAAAAACGCATACGCCCTTTTTGGCCAAGGGCATCATTGTCGACGTTTTGCCCCTTCTCTTGAGCTTTAAAGGCGATTCGAATCTACCTCCTGATATCTGTTTCCTGCAATACTGCCTTGCTTTCAAATCCTCTTCGTTGCTTTCCCTCAATATATTTGTGGACGAGAGTTATCATGTATAACTCTGCAGGTTTGTGAATTGCAGTGCCCATGTGCTCCATTTTCAACTGGCTTTTTTGGGAGCTGGCCAAAGAAGCGCGGGATTGCCTCAGGCCCTATTCTGGTTCCGGGCGGCAGGCTGAGCCTGTGGTTAATTCTTCTTCCTGATGGGAAAATAGAGTGACCTGTGCCTGTCCCAACACCTAGATCTAGTCTCTCATTGGTTGCTCCTCTTCCCGTTCATCCTCAGGACAAATTGCAACCTGTACAGAACAGGAGGTTAAAAGTGCTGATTCTCCAAGAAGGGTGATTGCTAGTAAAGTAGCTGGAATGGCGAACCCGAGCACAAGGAGGTGAGAAATGAGGTGCGTTTTAGAAACCTTTCCCGATCACACGGTGTACCATCTTCTGGGTTTCTCATGCATGTTTTCGATGCAGGAAGATGCCCTTGAACCTGGAGATTTGGGACCCATGGGATTGGTACCACGCAGTATTACTTTCAAGGGTCTGCGTTTGCTCACCCAACCTCACCAAACCTGTCAGCCCCAAGAGTGTCCACCCTTAGGTCTCATCCACCTGTTGGTCTAGAATTGGTCAATCCAGTTTGCATCACAGCCTATGAACGAATTGTGTAAGAACTTCTCTCTCTTTCACTGTCTTTGTGTTACGGGTTTTTACAAGTAATTTATTTTTATAATGGGGTTTAGCTGCTTTTCACGGCTGTGTTTATGCGGCTTTACACCCACTTGACACACTTCCAGAGAAATATGAATACATAGGTTTTAAGATTCTTACTAGTCAGATATATATTTGTGCGGTGAATAGGGGGTGTTGAGTCCAGTTCACTGAGCAAGGAGTAGGTCTTGTCTATTACATATTGTGTGTATGGAACGGTATCTGTGCTAATTTGAAACCCTTGTTTTATGCATCACCCCACCTCACCTTTCCCGTTAAGCAGCCATAGTGTGTTTTCTAAACGTGTGACTCTGTTCTGATTTGTAATTCAGTTCAAGTGTAGCGGTTTTTACATTCCCTCTATAAGTGATAGCTTTTGATATGTGTCTTTTTCTGTGTGACTTATTTCACTTAGAGTCGTCGTACCTAAATCCAATCATCATGCTGCTACTAGCCTTATGACATTGATTTCATATCTGAGTGATATTGCATTGTACATTGGGACCACAACTTCTTTATCCATTTTTCTCTTTCCTGGGATATTTAAGGTGTCATGAAGTGGAGGTTCTTGTCAACTGAGCAGCCCTAAACTTTGGGGTGCCTGTGTCTTGCTGATTTTTAGTTTTCCCAATTTATACGCCCATGAGTGGACGTGCCCTATGCTCCCTAAGCTTTGTTTTTTCGATGTTTCAGGACACACCGTACACTTCTCCAGAGTGGCTGTTGGCAATTTACATCCCGCCCATCAGCGTAGCAAGGCTCCTATTTCTCCATGGCCTGTCCTGCATTTGTGGTTTTGACACTTTTTTCAGCATGGCCCTTTGGACCGATGGGAAGCGAGACTTCTTTGTAGCGCTGATTTGCCTTTCCAGGTTGCTTGGTTGGCCAAAAAGGGCGTATGCGTTTTTTCCTGAATATATTCAGGAAAAAACGCATACGCCCTTTTTGGCCAAGGGCATCATTGTCGACGTTTTTCCGCTTTTCATGTGCTTTAAAGGCGATTCGAATCTACCTCCTGAAACCTGTTTCCTTCAACTCTGCCTTGCTTTCAAATCCTCTTCGTTGCCTTCCCTCAATATATTTGTGGACGAGAGTTATCATTTATAACTCTGCAGGTTTGTGAATTGCAGTGCCCATGTGCTCCATTTTTCAACTGGCTTTTTTGGGAGCTGGCCGCAGAAGCGCGGGATTGCCTCAGGCCCTATTCTGGTTCCGGGCGGCAGGCTGAGCCTGTGGTTAATTCTTCTTCCTGATGGGAAAATAGAGTGACCTGTGTCTGTCCCAACACCTAGATTTAGTCTCTCATTGGTTGCCCCTCTTCCCATTCATCCTTAGGACAAATTGCAACCTGTATGCAACAGGAGGTTAAAGGTGCTGATTCTCCAAGTAGGGAGATTTCTAGTAAAGTAGCTGGAATGGCGAACCCGAGCACAAGGAGATGAGAAATGAGGTGCGTTTTAGAAACCTTTCCCGATCACATGGTGTACCATCTTCTGGGTTTCTCATGCATGTTTTCGATGTAGGAAGATGCCCTTGAACCTGGAGATTTGGGACCCATGGGAAGGGTACCACGCAGTATTACTTTAAAGTGTCTGTGTTTGCTTACCCAACCTCACCAAACCTCTCAGCCCCAAGAGTGTCCACCCTTATGTCTCATCCAGCTGTGGGTCTAGATATGGTCAATCCAGGTTGCGTCAAAGCCCCTGAATGAATTTTGTAAGAATTTCTCTGTCTTTCACTGTCTTTGTTTCATGGGTTTTTAAAACTAATTTATTTTTATAATGGGGTTTAGCTGCTTTTCACAGCTGTGTTTATGCGTCTTTACACCCACTTGACTCACTTCCAGAGAGATATCAATACATAAGTTTTAAGATTCTCACTAGTCAGATATATTCTTGTGCGGTGAATAGGGGGTGTTGAGTCCAGTTCACTGAGCAAGGAGTAGGTCTTTTCTATTACATATTGGGTGTATGGAACGGTATCTGAGCGAATTTGAAACCCTTGTTTTATGCATCACCCCACGTCACCTTTCCCGTTAAGGAGCCATAGTGTGTTTTAAATATGTGACTCTGTTCTGATTTGTAATTCAATTCAAGTGTAGCGGTTTTTACATTCCCTCTATAAGTGATAGCTTTTGATAAGTGTCTTTTTCTGTGTGACTTATTTCCCTTAGAATCGTCGTTCCTAAGTCCACCCATCTTGCGTCTACTGGCCTTATGACATTGATTTCATGGCAGAGTGATATTCCATTGTACATAAGAACGACAACTTCTTTATCCATTTTTCTCTTTCCTGGGATATTTAAGGTGTCATGAAGTGGAGGTTCTTGTCAACAGAGCAGCCCTAAACTTTGGGGTGCCTGTGTCTTTCTGATTTTTAGTTTTCCCAATTTATACGCCCATGAGTGGAAGTGTCCTATGCTACCTAAGCTGTGTTTTTTCGATGTTTCAGGACACACCGTACACTTCTCCAGAGTGGCTGTTGGCAATTTACATCCCGCCCATCAGCGTAGCAAGTCTTCCATTTCTCCATGGCCTGTCCTGCATTTGTGGTTTTGACACTTTTTTCAGCATGGCCCTTTTGACCGATGGGAAGCGAGACTTCTTTGTAGCGCTGATTTGCCTTTCCAGGTTGCTTGGTTGGCCAAAAAGGGCGTATGCGTTTTTTCCTGAATATATTCAGGAAAAAACGCATACGCCCTTTTTGGCCAAGGGCATCATTGTTGACGTTTTGCCGCTTTTCATGTGCTTTAAAGTCGATTCGAATCTACCTCCTGAAACCAGTTTCCTGCAATTCTGCCTTGCTTTCAAATCCTCTTCGTTGCCTTCCCTCAATATATTTGTGGACGACAGTTATCATTTATAACTCTGCAGGTTTGTGAATTGCAGTGCCCATGTGATCCATTTTTCAACTGGCTTTTTTAGGAGCTGGCCGCAGAAGCGCGGGATTGCCTCAGGCCCTATTCTGGTTACCGGCGGTAGGCTGAACCTGTGGTTAATTCTTCTTCCTGATGGGAAAATAGAGTGACCTGTGCCTGTCCCAACACCTAGATCTAGTCTCTCATTGGTTGCCCCTCTTCCCATTCATCCTTAGGACAAATTGCAACCTGTATGGAACAGGAGGTTAAAGGTGCTGATTTTCCAAGTAGGGAGATTGCTAGTAAAGTAGCTGGAATTGCAAACCCAAGCACACGGAGTTGAGAAATGAGGTGCGTTTTAGAAACTTTCCCAATCACACGGTGTACCATCTTCTGGGTTTCTCATGCATGTTTTCGATGTAGGAAGATGCCCTTGAACCTGGAGATTTGGGACCCATGGGATGGGTACCACGCAGTATTACTTTAAAGTGTCTGTGTTTGCTTACCCAACCTCACCAAACCTCTCAGCCCCAAGAGTGTCCACCCTTATGTCTCATCCAGCTGTGGGTCTAGATATGGTCAATCCAGGTTGCGTCACAGCCCGTGAATGAATTTTGTAAGAATTTCTCTGTCTTTCACTGTCTTTGTTTCATGGGTTTTTAAAACTAATTTATTTTTATAATGGGGTTTAGCTGCTTTTCACAGCTGTGTTTATGCGTCTTTACACCCACTTGACTCACTTCCAGAGAGATATCAATACATAAGATTTAAGATTCTCACTAGTCAGATATATTCTTGTGCGGTGAATAGGGGGTGTTGAGTCCAGTTCACTGAGCAAGGAGTAGGTCTTTTCTATAACATATTGGGTGTATGGAACGGTATCTGAGCTAATTTGAAACCCTTGTTTTATGAATCACCCCACGTCACCTTTCCCATTAAGGAGCCATAGTGGGTTTTAAATATGTGACTCTGTTCTGATTTGTAATTCAATTCAAGTGTAGCGGTTTTTACATTCCCTCTATAAGTGATAGCTTTTGATAAGTGTCTTTTTCTGTGTGACTTATTTCCCTTAGAATCGTCGTACCTAAGTCCACCCATCTTGCGTCTACTGGCCTTATGACATTGATTTCATGGCAGAGTGATATTCCATTGTACATAAGAACCACAACTTCTTTATCAATTTTTTTCTTTCCTGGGATATTTAAGGTGTCATGAAGTGGAGGTTCTTGTCAACAGAGCAGCCCTAAACTTTGGGGTGCCTGTGTCTTGCTGATTTTTAGTTTTCCCAATTTATACACCCATGAGTGGAAGTGTCCTATGCTACCTAAGCTGTGTTTTTTCGATGTTTCAGGACACACCGTACACTTCTCCAGAGTGGCTGTTGGCAATTTACATCCCGCCCATCAGCGTAGCAAGGCTTCCATTTCTCCATGGCCTGTCCTGCATTTGTGGTTTTGACACTTTTTTCAGCATGGCCCTTTTGACCGATGGGAAGCGAGACTTCTTTGTAGCGCTGATTTGCCTTTCCAGGTTGCTTGGTTGGCCAAAAAGGGCGTATGCGTTTTTTCCTGAAAATATTCAGGAAAAAACGCATACGCCCTCTTTGGCCAAGGGCATCATTGTCGACGTTTTGCCGCTTTTCATGTGCTTTAAAGGCGATTCGAATCTACCTCCTGAAACCAGTTTCCTGCAATTCTGCCTTGCTTTCAAATCCTCTTCGTTGCCTTCCCTCAATATATTTGTGGACGAGAGTTATCATTTATAACTCTGCAGGTTTGTGAATTGCAGTGCCCATGTGATCCATTTTTCAACTGGCTTTTTTAGGAGCTGGCCGCAGAAGCGCGGGATTGCCTCAGGCCCTATTCTGGTTACCGGAGGTAGGCTGAGCCTGTGGTTAATTCTTCTTCCTGATGGGAAAATAGAGTGACCTGTGCCTGTCCCAACACCTAGATCTAGTCTCTCATTGGTTGCCCCTCTTCCCATTCATCCTTAGGACAAATTGCAACCTGTATGGAACAGGAGGTTAAAGGTGCTGATTCTCCACGTAGGGAGATTGCTAGTAAAGTAGCTGGAATGGCAAACCCGAGCACACGGAGTTGAGAAATGAGGTGCGTTTTAGAAACTTTCCCAATCACACGGTGTACCATCTTCTGGGTTTCTCATGCATGTTTTCGATGTAGGAAGATGCCCTTGAACCTGGAGATATGGGACCCATGGGATGGGTACCACGCAGTATTACTTTAAAGTGTCTGCGTTTGCTTACCCAACCTCACCAAACCTGTCAGCCCCAAGAGTGTCCACCCTTATGTCTCATCCAGCTGTGGGTCTAGATATGGTCAATCCAGGTTGCGTCACAGCCCCTGAATGAATTTTGTAAGAATTTCTCTGTCTTTCACTGTCTTTGTTTCATGGGTTTTTAAAACTAATTTATTTTTATAATGGGGTTTAGCTGCTTTTCACTGCTGTGTTTATGCAGCTTTACACTCACTTGACTCTCTTCCAGAGAGAGATCAATACATAGGTTTTCAGATTCTTACTCCTCAGATATATTCTTGTGCGCGGAATAGGGGGTGTTGAGTCTAGTTCACTGAGCAAGGAGTAGGTCTTGTCTACTACATATTGGGTTTATGGAATGGTATCTGAGCTAATTTGAAACCCTTGTTTTATGCATCACCCCACCTCACCTTTCCCGTTAAGCAGCCATAGTGTGCTTTTAAAATGGGTGACTCTGTTCTGTTTTGTAATTCAGTTTAAGGGTAACTGTTTTTACATTCCCTCTATAAGTGATATCTTATGATAAGTGTCTTTTTCTGTGTGACTTATTTCACTTAGAATCGTCGTACCTAAATCCACTCATCATGCTGCTACTAGCCTTATGATATTGATTTCATGGCTGAGTGATATTCCATTGTACATATGTACCACAACTTCTTTACCATTTTTCACATCCCTGGGATATTTAAGATGTACACAAGTGGAGGTTCTTGTAACCAGAGCAGCCCTAAACTTTGGGGTGCCTGTGTCTTGTTGATTTTAATTTTTCCAATTTATACGCCCATGAATGGTTGTGCCCCTTTCTCTCTAGCTGTGTTTTTTAGATGTTTTAGGAAACACCGTACCATTCTCCAGTGTCGCCATTGGCAATTTACATCCCGACCATCAGTGTAACAATGCTCCCTTTCCTCCCTGGCCTCTCCTGTATTTTTTTTACACTTTTTTAGGAAGGCCCTTTTGACCGATGGGAAGTGAGACTTCTTTGTAGTGCTGCATTGCATTTCCGGCTTGCTTGGTTGGCCAAAAAGAGCCTATGCGTTTTTTCCTGAATTTATTCAGAAAAAAAACACATATGCTCTTTTTGGCCATGTGCATCGTTGTCGACTTTTGGCCGCTTTTCATGTGCTTTAGGGGCTATTCGAATCTAACTCCTGAAATCTGTTTCCTGCAATTCTGCCTTGCTTTCCAATCCTGTTCGTTGCCTTCCCTCAATATAGTTTTGGACGATAGTTATAATTTATAACTCTGCAGGTTTGTGAATTGCAGTGCCCCTGAGCTCCATTTTTCAACTCGCTTTTTTGGGAGCTGTCCGCAGAACCGCTGGTTTGCTTCTGGCCCTACTGTGGTTCCCGGTGGCAGGCTAAGCCTTTGCTTAATTCTTCTTCCTGATTGGAAATTAGAGTGACATGTGCCTGTCCGAACATCTAGGGCTTGGCTCTCCTTGTTTCTCCTCCTTCCCCTTCTTCCTTTGGAAAAATTCCAAATTTTGTGCAACTGGATGTTGAAGGTGCTGACATCCTCAGGTGGGGAGATTTTAAGGAAAAAGGCTGGAGGTGTGAACCCGACAACCAGGAAATTAGGAGTTTTGGTGCCTTTTCCAAAATCTCCCTGATCCAACCGTGTTCCATCTTCTGGGTGTCACAGGCATGTTTTAGCTGTAGGAAAGGTCCCGTGTATGTAAGGAGAACACCAGGGATTTTTCCAAATCAGTGTCTCCCCGAACTCCAATCTGGGGAATTTTTAAGCTACTGGTACATGTGTGTTCATTAAGGGACTTGGGCCGTAGGCAGAGTCCGAACTTTAGATGATTGAAGTCTTCAGGTTCAGAAACCCTCACCATCGGCCTCCTTTAGTTTCCATTTTATCTGTAGTTGATAGATGATGTCGATATAGATATCTATTGTTTTTCAGATTATTTCCCCTTAGGGGTCATTACAAAATATTGAGTATAGTTCCCTGTGTTATACAGTAGTTCCTTGTTGATGATATATTTTATACATAGCAGTGTGTATATGTTAATCTGAAACTGTTAATTTATCCCTCCTCCCACCTTTCCCCTTTGGTAATAAAAAATATAAGATTTTATACTTCTCAGAAATATAGGAGCTGAAAGAGAGGTATCATTTTCAATGGAAAATCAGTCAAAACAAGGTTGAAACTTCAACCAAGATTATTAGATGTACATCCTTGGAAAGAAATCACTGCATTTCTCTACTGTTGACCTGACAAATAAGACAAACCCCTCCACTGAACTTGCTTATAATAAAGTGATGGAAATATCAAATGGAAGTCTTAGAAACATCTTATTTTACACGAGCCTTATACACTGCTCTATGTTAATTACAGTTTGGCTCGCACATCTGTTCTTTGAAGTTACAATGTTCTCAAATTCTGTTACTGATCCTGCAGAGTGGGCCCCAACAAGGGTCTCCCTGCCTAGTGTCATTGGAGCCAACAGATCGAGACTGACTTTGGTTCAGAAGCAAAGGAAAACTTTATATTTTGATCAGAGAATGGAGAGGTGAGAGTGTGTGCTCCCCTGCGGGTTGTGGGCCGGGCTGCTGTGTAGAGATCCTGGCAGCGTCAGCAGGAGGGAGTGGGCGGAGCTCTCGAGGGCCGGGTTGGCTGGAGCTCAGGCTCTATGTCGCAGAGTCTGCACGGGGCCCCACGAGCTGAGGTGTCGGCCCAGCCATTTTGCACTAGGAAATCGGGTCTGAAGTGTCGGGTGTGGGACCTCTGCATGTGGAAACCTAGGAGCAAGTGAAATTAGACAAAGCACAAAGGAAAAATGCTTAGACTTTATTTTATTGCCCAGATTCTATTTTCATCTCCCAGGAATTTTTCATGGGCTTTGCCAGTGACAAAGCCCTCCTCTGCCTTTTGTCCCATTCCTCATTCTTGGGGTGCTGAGGGTGCAGACACCTCTTCTGTAAATGCTTCGTGCTGAGTTGGGTGTCCTCATACCCGGGGCGAGGGGGAGGACTTCTCCCAAGCAGCCTCCAGGTGAGGTTGATTGTCCCCAGGCCTCCTCCCTCACTGCTCGTCTGCCTGAGCACCAGCATTGGAAGTTTTATAGATTCTAATGATCTTTAAGGGTCCAGGAAAGAGATGTGCAGAGACGCTGTGGGGGGGGGGGGGTGGGCCGTTTTACCCTGCTCCACATTTGGTTCGGCCCCCTTAGGCTGACGGTTTCTGCCAGCCTAGATGCTCTGACCAGTAGTCTGAGCTTTCTTCAGTTAGGCCACTGAATTAACGTACAAACAGCACCAGGTGTCAGAGCCCTGCTTGCTCAACTCCCAGACAGTCCAGGGCCGGTGGTGATCCAGGACCTTGACGGCCACTCAGTCAACGGCCTTTTGAAGTAGCCAGGAGTACAGCCGGTCTCATTGGCCGCCGTCACCGCGGTGTCTGTAGGCTTTTCTATGGTGGCAGCGTTATTTACGGTTCCCCTGCCAAGTTTATTAGCTCCGCTCTGGGTGCAGTAAGTCCTGTAAGCAATAGTCTGCTCTTTTGGGACACACTCTTGTTGTTTTCTGAGAGAAGCTCCAGGTCAAGTGATGGTCAAACGAGTCGTCATGGGGGCCCATTGCTCCAGGTTTTCTCTCTGGAGGTTGGTGTTGGAGGGCCTCCTCACTCGAGGTCATTGTGCCCACGGAGCAATCCCTGCAACTTCAGGGCATGGTGGGTGGTTAGGATCACCAAGTGGCGTCCTTTTCCCTTAGGAGGGAGCTGGCCTTGCGGGCTGCTGATTTCCAGGTTTTTAGATACCCCCAGTATCCTGGTCGGATGGGGTGGCTGGCCAATGCCTGGAGGGCATTCTTGCATTGTTCCATTTCAAGTGGTCCCAGTTTTTGCACTAATACTCCAAGGGCGATTCGCCTTGGACCAGGAATGTAAAGGTCAAAGGGTTTAGCTAACTTAGGGAGGTCCAGGGCAAGGATCTGAACTGACTGCTCTTTCCATTCTTGAAAGGCCGCTTCTGGATTCTATTCAAAAGGATCATCATCTTTTCCTTTCAGTGTTTCATATAGAGGCCCAGCTATTAGACTGTAGTTAGGGATCCAGATGCAGCAAACCCCGGTCTCCCCAGGAACCCCTAAGCTGTCTTCTAGTTTCAGGAAAGGTGAGGCTGCAAATGGTTTCTTCCCTTTCCTGGGGTGGGCTTTTCCGACCTTCTGTGCGAATGAAGCCCAGGAAGGTCACCTTAGTTTGTGATATTTGAGCCTTTTTCTTGGACACCTTCTATCTTTTATTGGCTAGGTAGTTCAGAGGCCTCCTTAGTCGGGCTGGTGATCAGAATGTCATCTGCATATTGAAGGAGGGTTCCCTTCTCCAGAGATAGATTTTTTAGGTCTTTAGCTAACGTTTCCCCAAAGATGGTGTGGGAATTTTTGAACCCCTGGGGCAGGACGGCCCAGCAGTATTGTTTTTGTTGTATGTTGAGTCCTGCCACTCACAGCCAAAATTTCTTGTGACTCTGGGACGAATGGAATACAGAAGAAGGCATCATTGAAGTCTAATACAGAATACCATGTCCTGGTGGATGGTAGAATGACCAGCAGGGTGTAGGAATTAGGAACTACTAGATGTATATCCTCTGTGGCTTCACTGACTGTCCTGGCGTCCTCTACCAGGTCCCCAGCAGCTCACGGGGCTCTTGTGGTCAGGTCCCTCCCAGGATATGGAGCTCACCTGGGCAGGTACCCAGCAGCCCACGGGGCTGTGGTGGTTAGGCCCCTCCCAGGATATGGAGCTCACCTGGGCAGGTACCCAGCAGCCCATGGGGCCATCATGGTCAGGCCCCTCCCAGGATATGGAGCTCACCTGGGCAGGTACGCAGCAGCCCACGGGGCTCTCGTGGGCATGCCCCTCCCTGGATATGGAGCTCCCGTGGACAGGTACCCCGACAGGGCTGGGCACACAGGAACTGTGCACATAGCCCTCATTGCAGAGCACCCCCAGCACACCTGTCACTCAGAGCTGACACAGAGCACCTCAGAGCAGAGCTTGAACTAATAAACAGCAGCTCCAACAGGTCTGTGACCCTAGGCTTCACTCTGTGCGGCCTCCCTCTGCCTGGTCTTCTAGGGGCTTCCACAGCAGCCGGGGCACCAGGCCTCTGTTTCCACCCGCCACCCCTCCTCTCCCTGACTCCTGGGTTCCTCTCATTAGCAGAGGGTCTTCTTGAAGTTGTCTCCCACTCATGGACCAGATAAAATGATTAGAAAACAAGCCAGGGCTGCCGCCCCTTATCTATCCTGACTCTCGGGACCCTACACCTGTTCCTTGGATCTGGCCGGTGCAGCAAGGCCCATTTTCTGCAAATCTGAGCCCCTGAGGGGCGAGGATTGGCTGACCTGGGCAGCCTGACCCGGCCGGCCAGCCCTTCCCAGGTGTGCCTGGGTTGAGGTCAATATAAACACCCCTCCAGGCAGCAAAAGCCTCTGCAGCTGTGCCTGACGCCATATTCTCTGCCCCGTCAGCAGTCTCGGGGTTGGGCTGGTGGGAGGCAGTAGGGCCCACGGCTCTATGAGTGGCCCGTTGTGACTGGGGCTCTACTGGACTTTCTGCAGGAGTTGCCGGGCTGCCACCTGCTAAAGAAGAGGATGTGTCACCCATACTTGCTGCTGGAATTTCTCCCCGGGCAGAGGTAAGGAAGGAAAAAAGCAGTGGGGGCCGGGACAGGAGGGGTACCTCAGGCAGGGAAATGGAAAGTTTCCAGACGAGCGCCCGGGGCCAGGACCATCCTGGCTGGCCTGCAGGCACCAAGTCGGCCTGCGTTCTGTCGCTGGTGTGACTCCAAGCCCCTTCCTCTAGTTTTTAGTCTTTGCACACATTCAGGTGTTTTACCTGGGAACGGTGGGAAAAGTTCAGCAGCAGCTGGCCTGGGGCTCAGCTCACGTTTAGTCAGAGACGCCTCCTCACGGTCCCCCAGCTTTGCAATGAGGACGCTCCTTGTGTGGGGGCTGCTGGCTGCATGGGAGATGATTCCCCACCTGTGACCAACTTAAGAATTGTTTACCACTGGAGCAAGTGCGCTGATAGGGTTTTCCTCTGTATGACCAGTGGGTTCAGTTTTTTTTTTTTTTCTTTTTTGGTTCAAGGTAAGTTTTATTCCTCTTTTTGTATTTATGGATATAAGCATGGAAATCATTCATTCATATAAATACGTCTATGGGAAGGACAGAACTTTTTTATCTGTTTTATTTTCTTAAGTATTATTTATTTTTTAATTTTTGAATTTATTTTATTCATTTTTTATACAGCAGGCTCTTATTGGTTATCTATTTTATACATATAAGTGTATATATGTCAATCCCAGGGTTGCAATTCATCCCACCACCACCACCCTGCCACTTTCCCCCCTTGGTGTCCATACATTTGTTCTCTACATCTGTGTCTCTATTTCTGCCTAGCAAACCAGTTCATCTTTACCATTTTTCTAGGTTCTACATGTATGCGTTAATATACGATATTTGTTTTTCTCTTTCTGACTCACTTCACTCTGTATGACAGTCTCTAGATCTATCCACGTCTCTACAAATGACCCAATTTCATTCCTTTTTATGGCTGAGTAATATTCCATTTTATATATGTAGCACATCTTTTCCGTTCGTCTGTCTATGGGCATTTAGGTTGCTTCCATGACCTGGCTATTGTAAATAGTGCTGCAATGAATATTGTGGTGAATATGTCTTTTTGAATTATGGTTTTCTCTGGGTATATGGCCAGTAGTGGGATTGCTGGGTCATATGGTAATTCTATTTTTAGTTTTTTAAGGAACCTCCATACTGTTCTCCATAGTGACTGTATCAATTTACATTCCCACAAATAGTGTAAGAGGGTTCCCTTTTCTCCACACCCTCTCCAGCATTTGTTGTTTGTAGATTTTCTGATGATGCCCATTCTAACTCGTGTGAGGTGATACCTCATTGTAGTTTTGGTTTATATTTCTCTAATAATTAGTGATGTTGAGTAGCTTTTCATGTGTTTCTTGGTCATCTGTATGTCTTCTTGGGACAAATGTCTATTTACGTCATCTGCCCATTTTTGGATTGGTTTGTTTGTTTTTTTACTGTTGAGCTGCATGAGCTGTTTATATACATTGGAGATTAATCCTTTGTCCATTGATTCGTTTGCAAATATTTTCTCCCATTCTGAGGGTTGTCTTTTCGTCTTGTTTGTAGTTTCCTTTGCTTTGCAAAAGCTTTTAGGTTTCATTTGCTCCCATTTGTTTTTTTTTGTTTTTTTTTTTTTTTTATTCCATTACTCTAGGAGGTGGATCAAAAAATATCTTGCTGTGATTTATGTCAAAGAGTATTCTTCCTATGTTTTCCTCTAAGAGTTTTATAGTGTCCGGTCTTACATTTCGGTCTCTAATCCATTTGGAGTTTATTTTTTGTGTATGGTGTTAGGGAGTGTTCTAATTTCATTCTTTTACATGTAGCTGTCCATTTTTCCCAGCACCACTTATTGAAGAGACTGTCTTTTCTCCATTGTATACCCTTGCCTCCTTTGTCATAGATTAGTGTGCCATAGGTGTGTAGGTTTATCTCTGGGCTTTCTTTTTTTTTTTTTTTTTTTTTTCTTTTACATCTTTATTGGAGTATAATTGCTTTACAATTGTGTGTTAGTTTCTGCTGTATAAAAAAGTGAATCAGCTATGCGTATACATATAACACCATATCCCCTCCCTCTTGCACCTCCCTCTCACTCCCTTATCCCACCCTTTTAGGTGGTCACAAAGCACAGAGCTGATCTCCCTGTGCTATGTGGCTGCTTCCCAGTAGCTATCAATTTTACATTTGGTAGTGTATATATGTCCATACCACTCTCTCACTTTGTCCCAGCTTACCCTTCCCTCTCCCCATGTCCTCAAGTCCTTTCTCTACGTCTGTGTCCTTAATCCTTTCCTGCCCCTAGGTTCTTCATAAACTTTTTTTTTTTTAGATTCCATATATATGTGTTAGCATACGGTATTTGTTTTTCTCTTTCTGACTTACTTCACTCTGTAGGACAGAATCTAGATCCATCCACCTCACTAAAAATAACTCAATTTCGTTTCTTTTTATGGCTGAATAATGTTCCATTGTATATATGTGCCACATCTTCTTTATCCATTTATCTGTTGATGGACACTTAGGTTGCTTCCATGTCCTGGCTATTGTAAATAGAGCTACAGTGAACATTGTGGTACATGACTCTTTTTGAATTATGGTTTTCTCAGGGTAAATGTCCAGGAGTGGGTTTGCTGGGTTGTATGGTAGTTCTATTTTTAGTTTTTAAGGAAGCCCCATACCGTTCTACCTAGTGGCTATATCAATTTACATTCCCACCAACAGTGCAAGAGGGTTCCCTTTTCTCCAATAAATGCCTCTCCAGCATTTACTGTTGGTAGATTTTTTGATGATGGCCATTCTGACTGGTGTGAGGTGATACCTCACTGTAGTTTTGATTTGCATTTCTCTAATGATTAGTGATGCTCAGCATCCTTTCATGTGTTTGTTGGCAACCTGTATATCTTCTTTGGAGAAATTTCTATTTAGGTCTTCTGCCCATTTTTGGATTGGGTTGTTTGGTTTTGTGATATTGAGCTACATGAGCTGCTTTTTGTAGATTAATCCTTTGCCATTTGCTTCATTTGAAAATATTTTCTCCCATTCTGATGGTTGTCTTTTCATCTTGCTTAAGTTTTCCTTTGCTGTGCAAAAGAATTTATGTTTCATTCGGTCCCATTTTTTAATTTTTGTTTTTATTTCCATTTCTCTAGGAGGTGGGTCAAAAAGGATCTTGCTGTGATTTATGTCATAGACTGTTCTGCTTATGTTTTCTTCTAAGAGTTTTATAGTGGCTGGTCTTATATTTAGGTCTCTAATCCATTTTGAGTTATTTTTGTGTATGGTGTTAGGGAGTGTACTAATTTCATTCTTTTACATGTAGCTGTCCAGTTTTCCCAACACCACTTACTGAAGACACTGTCTTTTCTCCATTGTATACCCTTGCCTCCTTTGTCATAGATTAGTTAACCATAGGTACGTGGGTTTATCTCTGTGCTTTCTATCCTTTTCTATTGACCTATATTTCTGTGTTTGTGTCAGTACCATATTATCTTGATTACTGTAGCTTTGTAATATAGTCTGAAGTCTGGAAGTCTGATTCCTCCAGCTCTTTTTTTTCCCCCTCAAGACTGCTTTGGCTATCCAGGGTCTTTTGTGTCTCCCTACAAATTTTAAGATTTTTTTTTCTTGTTCTGTAGAAAATGCCAAAGGTATTTTGATCGGGATTGCATTGAATCTGTAGATTGCTTTGGGTAGTATAGTCATTTTCACAATATTGATTCTTCTAATCCAAGGACATGGTATATGTCTCCATCTGTTTATATCATCTTTGATTTCTTTCATCAGTGTCTTATAGTTTTCTGAGTACAGGTCTTTTACTTCCTTAGGTAGGTTTATTCCTAGGTATTTTATTCTTTTTGTTGCAGTGGTAATGGGATTGTTTCCTTAATTTCTCTTTCTGATCTTTCATTGTTAGTGTATAGGAATGCAAGCAATTTCTGTGCATTAATTTTGTATCCTGCAACTTTACCAAATTCATTGATTAGCTCCAGTGGTTTTCTGGTGGCATCTTTAAGATTCTCTATCTATGATATCATGTCATCTGCAAACAGTGACAATTTTACTTCTTCTTTTCCGTTTTGTATTCCTTTTATTTCTTTTTCTTCTCTGATTGCCATGGCTAGGACTTCCAAAACTATGTTGAATAGCAGTGGTGAGAGTGGACATCCTCGTCTTGTTCCTGATCTTAGAGGAAACGCTTTCAGTTTTTCACCATTGAGAATGCTGTTTGCTGTGGGTTTGTCATATATGGCCTTTATTATGTTGAGGTAGTTTCCCTCTATGCCCACACTCTGCAGAGTTTTTATCGTAAATGAGTGTTGAATTTTCTCAAAATCTTTTCCTTCATCTATTGAGATGACCATATGGTTTTATTCTACAATTTGTTAATATGGTGTATCACATTGATTTGTGTATATTGAAGAATCCTTGCATCCCTGGGATAAACCCCACTTGATCATGGTGTATGATCCTTTTAATGTGTTGTTCGATTCTGTTTGCTAGTATTTTGTTGAGGATTTTTGCATCTATATTCATCAGGGATATTGGTCTATAATTTTCTTTCCTTGTAGTATCTCTGTCTGATTTTGGTATCAGGGTGATGGTGGTCTCATAGAATGAGTTTGGGAGTGTTCCTTCCCCTGCAATTGTTTTGAAGAATTTGAGAAGGTTGGGTGTTAGCTCTTCTCTAAATGTTTGATAGAATTCACCTGCAATGCCATCTGGTTCTGGACTTTTGTTTGTTGGAAGATTTTTAATCACAGTTTCAATTTCATTGCTTGTGATAGGTTTGTTCATATTTTCTATTTCTTCCTGGTTCAGTCTTAGAAGGTTATACCTTTCTAAGAATTTGTCCATTTCTTCCAGATTGTCCATTTTATTGGCACAGAGTTGCTTGTAGTAGTCTCTTAGGATGCTTTGTATTCCTGTGGTGTCTGTTGTAACTTCTCCTTTTTCACTTCTAATTTTGTTGATTTGCGTCCTCTCCCTCTTTTTCTTGAGTGTGGCTAAAGTTTGATCATTTTTGCTTATCTTCTCAAAGAACCAGCTTTTAGTTTTGATGATCTTTGCTTCCGTTTTCTTTGTTTCTATTTCATTTATTTCTGCTCTGATCTTTAGGATTTCTTTCCTTCTACTAACTTTGGGTTTTGTTCTTCTTTCTCTAGTTCCTCTAGGTGTAAGGTTAGATTGTTTATTTGAGATTTTTCTTGTTTCTTGAGGTAGGCTTGTATTGCTATAAACTTCCCTCTTAGAACTCCTTTTGCTGCATCCCATAGGTTTTGGATCATCGTGTTTTTGTTGTCATTTGTCTCTAGGTAGTTTTTGATTTCCCTTTTGATTTCTTCAGTGATCTCTTGGTTATTTAGTAACGTATTGTTTAGCCTCCATGTGTTTGTGTTTTTTACAGTTTTTTCCGTGTAATTGATTTCTAATCTCATAGCATTGTGGTCGGAACAGCTGCTTGATATGATTTCAGTTTTCTTAAATTTACTGAGGCTTTATCTGTGACCCAAGATGTGATCTATCCTGGAGAATGTTCCGTGTGCAGTTGAGAAGAACGTGTAATCTGCTGTTTTTGGATGGAATGTCCTATAAATATCAATGAACTCTATCTGGTCTATTGTGTCATTTAAAGCTTGTGTTTCCTTATTAATTTTCTGTCTGGCTGATCTCCACTGGTGTAAGTGAGCTGTTAAAGTCCCCCGCTATTATTGTGTTACTGTCGATTTCCTCTTTTATAGCTGTTAGCAGTTGCCTTATACATTGAGGTGCTCCTATGTTGGGTACATATATATTTATAATTGTTATATCTTCTTCTTGGATTGATCCCTTGACCATTATGTAGTGTCTTTCCTTGTCTCTTGTAACATTCTTTATTTTAAAGTCTATTTTATCTGATATGAGTATTGCTACTCCAGCTTTCTTTTGATTTTCATTAGCATAGAATATATTTTTCCATCGCCTCACTTTCAGTCTGTATGTGTCCCTAGGTCTGAAATGGGTCTCTTGTAGACAGCATATATATGGGTCTTGTTTTTGTATCCATTCAGCCAGTCTATGTCTTTTGGTTGGAACATTTAGTGCATTCACGTTTAAGGTAATTATCGATATGTATGTTCCTACTACTATTTTCTTAATTGTTATGGGTTTGTCTTGGTGGGTCCTTTTCTTCTCTTGTGTTTCCCACTTAGAGAAGTTCTTTTAGCATTTGGTGTAGAGCTGGTTGCATGGTGCTGAATTCTCTTAGCTTTTGCTTGTCTGTAAGGCTTTTGATTTCTCCATCAAATCTGAATGAGCTCTTTGCAGGGTGCAGTACCCTTGGTTGTAGGTTCTTCCCTTTCATCACTTTAAATTTATCATGCCACTTCCTTCTGGCTTGTAGATTTTCTGCTGAGAAATCAGCTGTTATCCTTATGGGATTTCCCTTGTATGTTATTTGTCATTTTTCCCTTGCTGCTTTCAATAATTTTTCTTTGTCGTTAATTTTTGTCAATTTGATTACTATGTGTCTTGTCATTTTTCTCCTTTGGTTTCTCCTGCCTGGGACACTCTGTGCTTCTGGACTTGGGTGGCTATTTCTTTTCCCATGCTAGGGAAGTTTTTGACCATAATCTCTTCATATATATTCTCGGGTCCTTTCTCTCTCTCTTCTCCTTCTGGGACCCCTATAATGCGAATGTTGTTGCGTTTAATGTTGTCCCAGAGGACTCTTGGGGTGTCTTCATTTATTTTCATTCTTTTTCTTTATTCTGTTCCATGGCAGTGATTTCCACCTTTCTGTCTTCCAGGCCACTTATCCGTTCTTCTGCCACAGTTATTCTGCTACTGATTCCTTCTAGTGTATTTTTCATTTCAGTTATTACATTGTTCACCTCTGTTTGTTTGTTCTTTAATTCTTCTAGGTGTTTGTTCCTTAATTCTTCTAGGTCTTTGTTAAGCATTTCTTGTGTCTTCTCGATCTTTGCCTCCTTTCTTTTTCTAAGGTCTTGGCTCAACTTCACTATCATTATTCTGAATTCTTTTTCTGGAAGGTTCCCTATCTCCACCTCATTTCGTTTTTTTTCTGGGGTTTTATCTTGTTCCTTGATCTGGTATAAATTCCTCTGCCTTTTCATTTTGTCTATCTTTCTGTGAATGTGGTTTTCCTTCCACAGGCTGCAGAATTGTAGTTCTTCTTGCTTCTGCTGTCTGCTCTCTGGTGGATGAGTCTATCTTAGAGGATTGTGCAAGCTTCCTGATGGGAGGGACTGGTGGTGGGTAGAGCTGGGTGTTGCTTTGGTGGGCAGAGCTTTAATCCGCTTGTCTACGGATTAAATAAAACTTTAATAAAAAGTTGAATCTGCTTGTCTGCTGATGCATGGGGCTGGGTTCCCTCCCTGTTGGTTGTTTGGCCTGAGGCGACCCAGCACTGGAGCCTACCTTGCTCTTGGTGGGGCTAATGGCGGACTCTGGGAGGGCTCACACCAAGGAGTATTTCCCAGAACTTCTGCTGCCAGTGTTGTTGTCCTCACGGTGAGCCACAGCCACAGCCACCAGCTGCCTCTGCAGGAGACCCTCTAAAAGTAGCAGGTAGTTCTGGTCATTCTCCTACGGGGTCACTGCTCCTTCCCCTGGGTCCTGATGTGCACACTACTTTGTGTGTGCCCTCCAAGAGTGGAGTATCTGAGTGGAGTTGAGACTCTGAGACTCTGTGTGGAGTCGCACAGACTCTGGGTCCTGTGAAGCTTCGATGTTTTGTGATTCTAGAAATCCTATAGGAGACGGTCCACAGCAGGTGAAGCTAATGTTGTCAGTAGAGGTGTTGAAGCCAAAGATCTGCAGTTCCGGCTAGAGGTGCCGATGTACATACAGGACAAAATCATCTCGTGTGAATGTAGTTCAGGCATGTTTAAGATGAATGCAGTCATGTTAATGCCTACCATATTCTATCTTGAGCCTCTCCTCAGGGACCTCCTCCTCAGTTCCTGAGGCTCCTGTAAGTCATGTACAGGGGACTGGAGAGTGGGCTCTGTCCAGTCTGAGCCCTGAGTTACCCTGTGTGTATCTTAGGATACTTTGTATTTCTGTGGTGTCTGTTGTAACATCATCTCTTTCATTTCAGATTTATTTGGGCCCTCTCTTTTTTAACAAAACATACTACTGTTGTCTTTTATTCTTTACAGAAGTTTAATCAGTGTTTGATCTACTATCCTTACCCTATGTATACTTTTTGCAGTGAGATTTTTACTTTTCTTTGTTTCCTTGTTACTATCAATAATTAGTGAGACTTCTTTTAAGCTACCTTCAACATTGCTTATAAAGCTGCTTTATTAGTGATGACAGAGCCTTAATGGAAGTCATGTTCTGGTTGTAAATTAGAATGCAATGTGCCAGCACAAAGCCCCTTAAGTTTATGTCTCATTACTTCTTGTTCTTTTTTTAATTTAATTTTTATTTTTTGTCAGAGCAAATTTGATTAAAATGTTTTGTTTCTTCTAGGTGTGCAAGATGTGGTTCTTTTAAACATATACATATATCTATTCTTCTTTGGATCATTTTCCCATGTAGGTTATGACACCATGTTGAGTAGTCTTGTCTTGGTATTACGTAGGTCTTTGGTGATTACATATTTCACATGTGTTTCTATATCTATCTTAACCCCAATATCCTAATGTATCCAATCCTCACACCTTTCCATTTGGTGAACCCTAAGTTTGTTTAATGAATCTGTGATTGCATTTCTCTGTGGAAATATCTTCATTGGTATCAATTTTTAGCTAAGACCTATAAGTGATATTATAGGATATGTGTCTTTTGCTTTCTGACTTAGTACAATTTGCCTGATTAACTCAAGAATCATACACAGTGCTGCAAATGGCATTGTTTTGTTTTTTTCCCTGGCTCATATTCCATCTGTACGTGTACCAGTTATTCTTTGGCCACGCACCTCTTGATGGACTTTTTGGTTGCCTCCATGTCTTGGTTATTGTAATACTGCTGCAATGCACATTTGCTTGCCTGTGTCTTTCCAGTTCTATCTCCTTATGTTATAGGCCAAGGAGTGGGCTTGCTGTATCATATGGTAGCTCAGTGTGTACGTTTTAAAGGCACCACCATTCAGTTCTCATTAGTGGCTCTTTCCAGGTTATGTCCCACTTAAAATTGAGGGTATGCATTTCTCCAAAACACCTTCAATATTTATTGTTTGTAGTTTGCTTGCTGCTGGTTATTCTAACAGGTGCGAGCTGATACCTCTGTGTGGTTGAATTTGCATGTGTCCCATAATCTGTTGAAATTGATCTTTAAAGCATGCTCTTTTTATTTATCAAACTGTGATTACAGCTTAGTTCTTCACATTGTTTTCTTAAAGTAAATGTCACATTTTGAAAAGTTTTGGCCACTACCTCCCTCAAGACATTTTGAGGGCAGGTTTCATTTACAGCCCTGAAGTACTTGTTCATATGAAGTGACCATTAACACAGATTTTAAAGCTGCTTTTGCAGGTAACGGCCAGAGGGCGGCAGCCTATTTACGTTCCACAATCTGGTAACTAGGGAAAGAGTCCTTCAACTGCAAGAGTGTCCAGCTTTATTTCTCATCCAGCTGTGGGTCTAGATATGATCAAACAACGTTGCATCACAGCCCAGGAACGAATTATGTAAAATTTCCTCTCTCTATCACTGTCTTATTTTTTTGGGTTTTTTAAAGTTATTTAATTTAAAATGGGGATTCGATACTTTTCACTGCTGTGTTTATGCCGCTTTACACCCACTTGACTCACTTCCAGACAGATATCAATACATAGGTTTTAAGATTCTTACTAGTCACATATATTCTTGTGCGGTGAATAGGGGGTGTTGAGTCCAGTTCACTGAGCAAGGAGTAGGTCTTGTCTATTACATATTGGGTGTATGGATCGGTATCTGAGCGAATTTGAAACCCTTGTTTTATGCATCACCCCACCTCACCTTTCCCGTTAAGCAGCCATAGTGTGTTTTCTAAACGTGTGACTCTGTTCTGTTTTGTAATTCAGTTCAAGTGTAGCGGTTTTTACATTCCCTCTATAAGTGATAGCTTATGATAAGTGTCTTTTTCTGTGTGACTTATTTCACTTAGAATCGTCGTACCTAAATCCAATCATCTTGCTTCTCCTAGCCTTATGACATTGATTTCATGTCTGAGTGATATTCCATTGTACATAAGGACCACAACTTCTTTATCCATTTTTCTCTTTCCTGGGATATTTAAGGTGTCATGAAGTGGAGGTTCTTGTCAACAGAGCAGCCCTAAACTTTGGGGTGCCTGTGTCTTGCTGATTTTTAGTTTTCCCAATATATACGCCCATGAGTGGACGTGCCCTATGCTCCCTAAGCTGTGTTTTCTCGATGTTTCAGGACACACCGTACACTTCTCCAGAGTGGCTGTTGGCAATTTACATCCCGCCCATCAGCGTAGCAAGGCTGCCATTTCTCCATGGCCTGTCCTGCAATTCTGATTTTGACACTTTTTGCAGCATGGCCCTTTTGACCGATGGGAAGCGAGACTACTTTGTAGCGCTGATTTGCCTTTCCAGGTTGCTTGGTTGGCCAAAAAGGGCGTATGCGTTTTTTCCTGAATATATTCAGGAAAAAACGCATACGCCCTTTTTGGCCAAGGGCATCATTGTCAACGATTTGCGACTTTTCATGTGCTTTAAAGGCGATTCGAATCTACCTCCCGAAACCTGTTTCCTGCAATTCTGCCTTGCTTTCAAATCCTCTTCGTTGCCTTCCCTCAATATATTTGTGGACGAGAGTTATCATTTATAACTCTGCGGGTTTGTGAATGGCAGTGTCCCTGGGCTCCATTTTTCAACTCGCTTTTTTGCGAGCTGGCCATAAGAGCGTGGGTTTGCCTCAGGCACTATTCTGCTTCTGGGCGGCAGGCTGAGCCTGTGGTTAATTCTTCTTCCTGATGGGAAAATAGAGTGACCTGTGCCTGTCCCAACACCTAGATCTAGTCTCTCATTGGTTGCCCCTCTTCCCGTTCATCCTCAGGACAAATTGCAACCTGTAGGGAACAGGAGGTTAAAGGTGCTGATTCTCCAAGTAGGGAGATTGCTATTAAAGTACCTGTAATGGCGAACCCGAGCACAAGGAGATGAGAAATGAGGTGCGTTTTAGAAACCTTTCAAAATCACACGGTGTACCATTTTCTGGCTTTCTCATGTATGTTTTCGATGTAGGAAGATGCCCTTGAACCTGGAGATTTGGGACCCATGGGATGCGTAGAACGCAGTGTTACTTTAAAGGTTCTGGTTTGCTCACCCAACCTCACCCAACCTCTCAGCCCCAAGAGTGTCCACCCTTATGTCTCATCCAGTTTTATGTCTAGATATGGTCAATCCAGGTTGCATCCCAGCCCCAGACCGAATTTTGGAAGAATTTCTCTCTGTTTCACTGTCTTTGTTTTACGGGTTTTTAAAAGTAATTTATTTTTATAATGGGGTTTATCTGCTTTTAACGGCTGTGTTTATGCTGCTTTACACCCACTTGACTCACTTCCAGACAGATATCAATACATAGGTTTTAAGATTCTTACTAGTCACATATATTCTTGTGCGGTGAATAGGGGGTGTTGAGTCCAGTTCACTGAGCAAGGAGTAGGTCTTGTCTATTACATATTGGGTGTATGGAACGGTATCTGAGCGAATTTGAAACCCTTGTTTTATGCATCACCTCACCTCACCTTTCCCGTTAAGCAGCCATAGTGTGTTTTCTAAACGTGTGACTCTGTTCTGTTTTGTAATTCAGTTCAAGTGTAGCGGTTTTTACATTCCCTCTATAAGTGATAGCTTAAGATAAGTGTCTTTTTCTGTGTGACTTATTTCACTTAGAATCGTCGTACCTAAATCCACTCATCTTGCTTCTACTAGCCTTATGACATTGATTTCATGTCTGAGTGATATTCCATTGTACATAAGGACCACAACTTCTTTATCCATTTTTCTCTTTCCTGGGATATTTAAGGTGTCATGAAGTGGAGGTTCTTGTCAACAGAGCAGCCCTAAACTTTGGGGTGCCTGTGTCTTGCTGATTTTTAATTTTCCCAATTTATACTCCCATGAGTGGACGTGCGCTATGCTCCCTAAGCTGTGTTTTTTCGATGTTTCAGGACACACCGTACACTTCTCCAGAGTGGCTGTTGGCAATTTACATCCCACCCATCAGCGTAGCAAGGCTGACATTTCTCCATGGCCTGTCCTGCATTTCCGGTTTTGACATTTTTGCAGCATGGCCCTTTTGACCGATGGGAAGCGAGACTTCTTTGTAGCGCTGATTTGCCTTTCCAGGTTGCTTGGTTGGCCAAAAAGGGCGTATGCGTTTTTTCCTGAATATATTCAGGAAAAAACGCATACGCCCTTTTTGGCCAAGGGCATTATTGTCGACGTTTTGCCACTTTACATATGCTTTAAAGGCGATTTGAATCTACCTCCTGAAACATGTTTCCTGCAATTCTGCCTTGCTTTCAAATCCTCTTCATTGCCTTCCCTCAATATATTTGTGGAAGAGAGTTATCATTTATAACTCTGCGGGTTTGTGAATGGCAGTGCCCCTGAGCTCCATTTTTCAACTGTCTTTTTTGGGAGCTGGCCGCAAAAGCACCGGATTGCCTCAGGCCCTATTATGCTTCTGGGCGGCAGGCTGAGCCTGTGGTTAATTCTTCTTCCTGATGGGAAAATAGAGTGACCTGTGCCTGTCCCAACACCTAGATCTAGTCTCTCATTGGTTGCCCCTCTTCCCTTTCATCCTCAGGACAAATTGCAACCTGTACGGAACAGGAGGTTAAAGGTGATGATTCTCCAAGTAGGGAGATTTCTAGTAAAGTAGCTGGAATGGCGAACCCGAACACAAGGAAATGAGAAATGAGGTGCGTTTTAGAAACCTTTCAAAATCACACTGTGTACCATCTTCTGGGTTTCTCATGCATGTTTTCGATGTAGGAAGATGCCCTTGAACCTGGAGATTTGGGACCCATGGGATGGGTACCACGCAGTATTACTTTAAAGGGTCTGTGTTTGCTCACCCAACCTCACCCAACCTTTCAGCCCCAAGAGTGTCCACCCTTATGTCTCATCCAGCTGTGGGTCTAGATATGGTCAATCCAGGTTGCATCACAGCCTCTGAACGAATTTTGTACGAATTTCTCTCTCTTTCACTGTCTTTCTTTTACGGGTTTTTAAAAGTAATTTATTTTTATAATGGGGTTTAGCTGCTTTTCACGGCTGTGTTTATGCGGCTTTACACCCAGTTGACTCACTTCCAGACAGATATCAATACATAGGTTTTAAGATTCTTACTAGTCAGATATATTCTTGTGTGGTGAATAGGGGGTGTTTAGTCCAGTTCACTGAGCAAGGAGTAGGTCTTCTCTTTTACATATTGGGTGTATGGAACGGTATCTGAGCGAATTTGAAACCCTTGTTTTATGCATCACCCCACCTCACCTTTCCCGTTAAGCTGCCATAGTGTGTTTTCGAAACGTGTGACTCTGTTCTGTTTTGTAATTCATTTCAAGTGTAGCGGTTTTTACATTCCCTCTATAAGTGATAGCTTATGATAAGTGTCTTTTTCTGTGTGACTTATTTCACTTAGAATCGTCGTGCCTAAGTCCACTCATCTTGCTTCTACTGGCCTTATGACATTGATTTCATGTCTGAGTGATATTCCATTGTACATAAGGACCACAACTTCTTTATCCATTTTTCTCTTTCCTGGGATATTTAAGGTGTCATGAAGTGGAGGTTCTTGTCAACAAAGCAGCCCTAAACTTTGGGGTGCCTGTGTCTTGCTGATTTATAGTTTTCCCAATTTATACGCCCATGAGTGGACGTGCCCTATGCTCCCTAAGCTGTGTTTTTTCGATGTTTCAGGACACACCGTATACTTCTCCAGAGTGGCTGTTGGCAATTTACATCCCGCGCATCAGCGTAGAAAGGCTGCCATTTCTCCATGGCCTGTCCTGCATTTCTGGTTTTGACACTTTTTGCAGCATGACCCTTTTGACCGATGGGAAGTGAGACTTCTTTGTAGCGCTGATTTGCCTTTCCAGGTTGCTTGGTTGGCCAAAAAGGGCGTATACGTGTTTTCCTGAATATATTCAGGAAAAAACGCATACGCCCTTTTTGGCCTAGGGCATCATTGTCGACGTTTTGCCGCTTTTCATGTGCTTTAAGGCGATTCGAATCTACCTCCTGAAACCTGTTTCCTGCAATTCTGCCTTGCTTTCAAATCCTCTTCGTTGCCTTCCCTCAATATATCTGTGGATGAGAGTTATCATTTATAGCTCTGTGGGTTTGTGAATTGCAGTGTCCCTGAGCTCCATTTTTCAACTCGCTTTTTTGGGAGCTGGCCGCAAAAGCGCGTTATTGCCTCAGGCCCTATTCTGCTTCTGGGCGGCAGGCTGAGCCTGTGGTTAATTCTTCTTCCTGATGGGAAAATAGAGTGACCTGTGCCTGTCCCAACACCTAGATCTAGTCTCTCATTGGTTGCCCCTCTTCCGTTCATCCTCAGGACAAATTGCAACCTGTAGGGAACAGGAGGTTAAAGGTGCTGATTCTCCAAGTAGGGAGATTGCTAGTAAAGTAGCTGGAATGGCGAACCCGAGCACAAGGAGATGAGAAATGAGGTGCATATTAGAAACCTTTCAAAATCACACGGTGTACCATCTTCTGGGTTTCTCATGCATGTTTTCGATGTAGGAAGATGCCCTTGAACCTGGAGATTTGGGACCCATGGGATGGGTACCAGGCAGTATTCCTTTAAAGGGTCTGCATTTGCTCACCCAACCTCACCCAACCTCTCAGCCCCAAGAGTGTCCACCCTTATGTCTCATCCAGCTGTGGGTCTAGATATGGTCAATCCAGGTTGCATCACAGCCTCTGAACGAATTTTGTAAGAATTTCTCTCTCTTTCACTGTCTTTGTTTTACGGGTTTTTAAAAGTAATTTATTTTTATAATGGGGTTTAGCTGCTTTTCACGGCTGTGTTTATGCGGCTTTACACCCACTTGACTCACTTCCAGACAGATATCAATACATAGGTTTTAAGATTCTTACTAGTCACATATATTCTTGTTCGGTGAATAGGGGGTGTTGAGTCCAGTTCACTGAGCAAGGAGTAGGTCTTGTCTATTACATATTGGGTGTATGGAACGGTATCTGAGCGAATTTGAAACCCTTGTTTTATGCATCATCCCACCTTACCTTTCCCGTTAAGCAGCCATAATGTGTTTTCTAAACGTGTGACTCTGTTCTGTTCTGTAATTCAGTTCAAGTGTAGCGGTTTTTACATTCCCTCTATAAGTGATAGCTTATGATAAGTGTCTTTTTCTGTGTGACTTTTTTCACTTAGAATCGTCGTACCTAGGTCCACTCATCTTGCTTCTACTAGCCTTATGACATTGATTTCATGTCTGAGTGATATTCCATTGTACATAAGGACGACAACTTCTTTATCCATTTTTCTCTTTCCTGGGATATTTAAGGTGTCATGAAGTGGAGGTTCTTGTCAACAGAGGAGCCCTAAACTTTGGGGTGCCTGTGTCTTGCTGATTTTTAGTTTTCCCAATTTATACGCCCATGAGTGGACGTGCCCTATGCTCCCTAAGTTGTGTTTTTTCGATGTTTCAGGACACACCGTACACTTCTTCAGAGTGGCTGTTGGCAATTTACATCCCGCCCATCAGTGTAGCAAGGCTGCCATTTCTCCATGGCCTGTCCTGCATTTCTGGTTTTGACACTTTTTGCAGCATGGCCCTTTTGACCGATGGGAAGCGAGACTTCTTTTAGCGCTGATTTGCCTTTCCAGGTTGCTTGGTTGGCCAAAAAGGGCGTATGCGTTTTTTCCTGAATATATTCAGGAAAAACGCATAGGACCTTTTTGGCCAAGGGCATCATTGTCGACGTTTTGCCACTTTTCATGTGCTTTAAAGGCGATTCGAATCTACCTCCTGAAACCTGTTTCCTGCAATTCTGCCTTGCTTTCAAATCCTCTTCGTTGCCTTCCCTCAATATATTTGTGGACTGGAGTAATCATTTCTACCTCAGCAGGTTTGTGAATGGCAGTGCCCCTGAGCTCCATTTTTCAACTGTCTTTTTTGGGAGCTGGCCGCAAAAGCACGGGATTGCCTCAGGCCCTATTCTGGTTCCCGGCGGCAGGCTGAGCCTGTGGTTAATTTTCTTCCTGATGGGAAAATAGAGTGACCTGTGCCTGTCCCAACACCTAGATCTAGTCTCTCATTGGTTGCCCCTCTTCCCTTTCATCCTCAGGACAAATTGCAACATGTACGGAACAGGAAGTTAAAGGTGCTGATTCTCCAAGTACGGAGATTGTTAGTAAAGTAGCTGGAATGGCGAACCCGAACACAAGGAGATGAGAAATGAGGTGCGTTTTAGAAACCTTTCAAAATCACACGGTGTACCATCGTCTGGGTTTCTCATGCATGTTTTCGATGTAGGAAGATGCCCTTGAACCTGGAGATTTGGGACCCATTGGATGGGTACCAGGCAGTATTCCTTTAAAGGGTCTGCGTTTGCTCACCCAACCTCACTCAACCTTTCAGCCCCGAGAGTGTCCACCCTTGTGTCTCATCCAGCTGTGGGTCTAGATATGGTCAATCCAGGTTGCATCACAGCCTCTGAACGAATTTTGTAAGAATTTCTCTGTCTTTCACTGTCTTTGTTTTACGGGTTTTTAAAAGTAATTTATTTTTATAATGGGGTCTAGCTGCTTTTCACGGCTGTGTTTATGCGGCTTTACACCCAGTTGACTCACTTCCAGAGAGATATCCATATATATGTTTTAAGATTCTTACTAGTCACATATATTCTTGTGTGGTGAATAGGGGGTGTTGAGTCCAGTTCACTGAGCAAGGAGTAGGTCTTGTCTATTACATATTGGGTGTATGGAACGGTATCTGAGCGAATTTGAAACCCTTGTTTTATGCATCACCCCACCTCACCTTTCCCGTTAAGCAGCCATAGTGTGTTTTCTAAACGTGTGACTCTGTTCTGTTTTGTAATTCAGTTCAAGTGTAGCGGTTTTTACATTCCCTCTGTAACTGATAGCTTATGATAAGTGTCTTTTTGTGTGTGACTTATTTCACTTAGAATCGTCGTACCTAAGTCCACTCATCTTGCTTCTACTAGCCTTATGACATTGATTTCATGTCTGAGTGATATTCCATTGTACATAAGGACCACAACTTCTTTATCCATTTTTCTCTTTCCTGGGATATTTAAGGTGTCATGAAGTGGAGGTTCTTGTCAACAGAGCAGCCCTAAACTTTGGGGTGCCTGTGTCTTGCTGATTTTTAGTTTTCCCAATTTATACGCCCATGAGTGGACGTGCCCTATGCTCCCTAAGCTGTGTTTTTTCGATGTTTCAGGACACACTGTACACTTCTCCAGAGTGGCTGTTGGCAATTTACATCCCGCGCATCAGCGTAGCAAGGCTGCCATTTCTCCATGGCCTGTCCTGCATTTCTGGTTTTGACACTTTTTGCAGCATGACCCTTTTGACCGATGGGAAGTGAGACTTCTTTGTAGCGCTGATTTGCCTTTCCAGTTTGCTTGTTTGGCCAAAAAGGGCGTATACGTTTTTTCCAGAATATATTCAGGAAAAAACGCATACGCCCTTTTTGGCCAAGGGCATCATTGTCGACGTTTTGCCGCTTTTCATGTGCTTTAAGGCGATTCGAATCTACCTCCTGAAACCTGTTTCCTACAATTCTGCCTTGCTTTCAAATCCTCTTCGTTGCCTTCCCTCAATATATCTGTGGATGAGAGTTATCATTTATAGCTCTGTGGGTTTGTGAATTGCAGTGTCCCTGAGCTCCATTTTTCAACTCGCTTTTTTGGGAGCTGGCCGCAAAAGCGCGTTATTGCCTCAGGCCCTATTCTGCTTCTGGGCGGCAGGCTGAGCCTGTGGTTAATTCTTCTTCCTGATGGGAAAATAGAGTGACCTGTGCCTGTCCCAACACCTAGATCTAGTCTCTCATTGGTTGCCCCTCTTCCCGTTCATCCTCAGGACAAATTGCAACCTGTAGGGAACAGGAGCTTAAAGGTGCTGATTCTCCAAGTAGGGAGATTGCTAGTAAAGTAGCTGGAATGGCGAACCCGAGCACAAGGAGATGAGAAATGAGGTGCATATTAGAAGCCTTTCAAAATCACACGGTGTACCATCTTCTGGGTTTCTCATGCATGTTTTCGATGTATGAATATGCCCTTGAACCCGGAGATTTCGGACCCATGGGATGGGTACCAGGCAGTGTTACTTTAAAGGGTCTGCGTTTGCTCACCCATCCTCACCCAACCTCTCAGCCCCAAGAGGGTCCACCCTTATGTCTCATCCAGCTGTATGTCTAGATATGGTTAATCCAGGTTGCATCCCAGCCCCAGAACGAATTTTGGAAGAATTTCTCTCTCTTTCACAGTCTTTGTTTTACGGGTTTTTAAAAGTAATTTATTTTTATAATGGGGTTTAGCTGTTTTTCACGGCTGTGTTTATGCGGCTTTACACCCACTTGACTCACTTCCAGACAGATATCAATACATAGGTTTTAAGATTCTTACTAGTCAGATATATTCTTGTGCGGTGAATAGGGGGTGTTGAGTCCAGTTCACTGAGCAAGGAGTAGGTCTTGTCTATTACATATTGGGTGTATGGAACGATATCTGAACGAATTTGAAACCCTTGTTTTATGCATCACCCCACCTCACCTTTCCCGTTAAGCAGCCATAATGTGTTTTCTAAACGTGTGACTCTGTTCTGTTTTGTAATTCAGTTCAAGTGTAGCGGTTTTTACATTCCCTCTATAAGTGATAGCTTATGATAAGTGTCTTTTTCTGTGTGACTTATTTCACTTAGAATCGTCGTACCTAAATCCACTCATCTTGCTTCTACTAGCCTTATGACATTGATTTCATGTCTGAGTGATATTCCATTGTACATAAGGACGACAACTTCTTTATCCATTTTTCTCATTCCTGGGATATTTAAGGTGTCATGAAGTGGAGGTTCTTGTCAACAGAGCAGCCCTAAACTTTGGGGTGCCTGTGTCTTGCTGATTTTTAGTTTTCCCAATTTATACGCCCATGAGTGGACGTGCCCTATGCTCCTTAAGCTGTGTTTTTTCGATGTTTCAGGACACACCGTACACTTCTCCAGAGTGGCTGTTGGCAATTTACATCCCGCCCATCAGTGTAGCAAGGCTGCCATTTCTCCATGGCCTGTCCTGCATTTCTGGTTTTGACACTTTTTGCAGCATGGCCCTTTTGACCGATGGGAAGCGAGTCTTCTTTGTAGCGCTGATTTGCCTTTCCAGGTTGCTTGGTTGGCCAAAAAGGGCGTATGCGTTTTTTCCTGAATATATTCAGGAAAAAACGCATACGCCCTTTTTGGCCAAGGGCATCATTGTCGACGTTTTGCGACTTTTCATGTGCTTTAAAGGCGATTCGAATCTACCTCCTGAAACCTGTTTCCTGCAATTCTGCCTTGCTTTCAAATCCTCTTCGTTGCCTTCCCTCAATATATTTGTGGACGAGAGTTATCATTTATAACTCTGCGGGTTTGTAAATGGCAGTGTCCCTGGGCTCCATTTTTCAACTCGCTTTTTTGGGAGCTGGCCGTAAGAGCGCGGGATTGCCTCAGGCCCTATTCTGCTTCTGGGCGGCAGGCTGAGCCTGTGGTTAATTCTTCTTCCTGATGGGAAAATAGAGTGACCTATGCCTGTCCCAACATCTAGATCTAGTCTCTCATTGGTTGCCCCTCTTCCCATTCATCCTCAGGACAAATTGCAACCTGTACGGAACAGGAGGTTAAAGGTGCTGATTCTCCAAGTAGGGAGATGGCTAGTAAAGTACCTGGAATGGCAAACCCGAGCACAAGGAGATGAAAAATGAGGTGCGTTTTAGAAACCTTTCAAAATCACACGGTGTGCCATCTTCTGGGTTTCTCATGTATGTTTTCGATGTAGGAAGATGCCCTTGAACCTGGAGATTTGGGACCCATAGGATGCGGACACGCAGTATTACTTTAAATGTTCTGCATTTGCTCACCCAACCTCACCCAACCTCTCAGCCCCAAGAGTGTCCACCCTTATGTCTCATCCAGCTGTATGTCTAGATATGGTCAATCCAGGTTGCATCCCAGCCCCAGACCGAATTTTGGAAGAATTTCTCTCTCTTTCACAGTCTTTGTTTTACGGGTTTTTAAAAGTAATTTATTTTTATAATGGGGTATAGCTGTTTTTCACGGCGGTGTTTATGCGGCTTTACACCCACTTGACTCACTTCCAGAGAGATATCAATACATAGGTTTTAAGATTCTTACTAGTCACATATATTCTTGTGTGGTGAATAGGGGGTGTTGAGTCCAGTTCACTGAGCAAGGAGTAGGTCTTGTCTATTACATATTGGGTGTATGGAACGATATCTGAACGAATTTGAAACCCTTGTTTTATGCATCAACCCCCCTCACCTTTCCCGTTAAGCAGCCTTAGTGCGTTTTCTAAACGTGTGACTCTGTTCTGTTTTGTAATTCAGTTCAAGTGTAGCGGTTTTTACATTCCCTCTATAAGTGATAGCTTATGATAAGTGTCTTTTTCTGTGTGACTTATTTCACTTAGAGTCTTCGTACCTAAATCCACTCATCTTGCTTCTACTAGCCTTATGACATTGATTTCATGTCTGAGTGATATTCCATTGTACATAAGGACCACAACTTCTTTATCCATTTTTGTCTTTCCTGGGATATTTAAGGTGTCATGAAGTGGAGGTTCTTGTCAACAGAGCAGCCCTAAACTTTGGGGTGCCTGTGTCTTGCTGATTTTTAATTTTCCCAATTTATAGGCCCATGAGTGGACGTGCCCTATGCTCCCTAAGCTGTGTTTTTTCGATGTTTCAGGACACACTGTAAACTTCTCCAGAGTGGCTGTTGGCAATTTACATCCCGCCCATCAGCGTAGCAAGGCTGCCATTTCTCCATGGCCTGTCCTGCATTTCTGGTTTTGACACTTTTTGCAGCATGGCCCTTTTGACCAATGGGAAGCGAGACTTCTTTGAGGCGCTGATTTGCCTTTCCAGGTTGCTTGGTTGGCCAAAAAGGGCGTATGCGTTTTTTCCTGAATATATTCAGGAAAAAACGCATACGCCCTTTTTGTCCAAGGGCATCATTGTCGAAGTTTTGCCACTTTTCATGTGCTTTAAAGGCGATTCGAATCTACCTCCTGAAACCTGTTTCCTGCAATTCTGACTTGCTTTCAAATCCTCTTCGTTGCCTTCCCTCAATATATTTGTGGACGAGAGTTATCATTTATAACTCTGCGGGTTTGTGAATGGCAGTGTCCCTGGGCTCCATTTTTCAACTCGCTTTTTTGGGAGCTGGCCGCAAGAGCGCGGGATTGCCTCAGGCCCTATTCTGCTTCTGGGCGGCAGGCTGAGCCTGTGGTTAATTCTTCTTCCTGATGGGAAAATAGAGTGACCTGTGCCTGTCCCAACACCTAGATCTAGTCTCTCATTGGTTGCCCCTCTTCCCGTTCATCCTCAGGACAAATTTCAACCTGTAGAGAACAGGAGGTTAAAGGTGCTGATTCTCCAAGTAGGGAGATTGCTAATAAAGTAGCTGGAATTGCGAACCCGAGCACAAGGAGATGAGAAATGAGGTGTGTTTTAGAAACCTTTCAAAATCACATGGTGTACCTTCTTCTGGGTTTCTCATGCATGTTTTCGATGTAGGAAGATGCCCTTGAACCTGGAGATTTGGGACCCATGGGATGGGTATCACGCAGTATTACTTTAAAGGGTCTGTGTTTGCTCACCCAACCTCACCCAACCTCTCAGCCCCAAGAGTGTCCACCCTTATGTCTCATCCAGCTGTGGGTCTAGATATGGTCAATCCAGGTTGCATCACAGCCCCTGAAAGAATTATGTAAGAATTTCTCTCTCTTTCACAGTCTTTGTTTTACGGGTTTTTAAAAGTAATTTATTTTTATAATGGGGTTTAGCTGTTTTTCACGGCTGTGTTTATGCGGCTTTACACCCACTTGACTCACTTCCAGAGAGATATCAATACATAGGTTTTAAGATTCTTACTAGTCACATATATTCTTGTGTGGTGAATAGGGGGTGTTGAGTCCAGTTCACTGAGCAAGGAGTAGGTCTTGTCTATTACATATTGGGTGTATGGAACGATATCTGAACGAATTTGAAACCCTTGTTTTATGCATCACCCCACCTCACCTTTCCCGTTAAGCAGCCATGGTGTGTTTTCTAAACGTGTGACTCTGTTCTGTTTTGTAATTCAGTTCAAGTGTAGCGGTTTTTACATTCCCTCTATAAGTGATAGCTTATGATAAGTGTCTTTTTCTGTGTGACTTATTTCACTTAGAATCGTCGTACCTAAATACACTCATCTTGCTTCTACTAGCCTTACGACATTGATTTCATGTCTGAGTGATATTCCATTCTACATAAGGACCACAACTTCTTTATCCATTTTTCTCTTTCCTGGGATATTTAAGGTGTCATGAAGTGGAGGTTCTTGTCAACAGAGCAGCCCTAAACTTTCGGGTGCCTGTGTCTTGCTGATTTTTAGTTTTTCCAATTTATACGCCCATGAGTGGACGTGCCCTATGCTCCCTAAGCTGTTTTTTTTCGATGTTTCAGGACACACCGTACACTTCTCCAGAGTGGCTTTTGGCAATTTACATCCCGCCCATCAGCGTAGCAAGGCTGACATTTCTCCATGGCCTGTCCTGCATTTCTGGTTTTGACACTTTTTGCAGCATGGCCCTGTTGACCAATGGGAAGCGAGACTTTTTGTAGCGCTGATTTGCCTTTCCAGGTTGCTTGGTTGGCCAAAAAGGGCGTATGCATTTTTTCCTGAATATATTCAGGAAAAAACGCATACGCCCTTTTTGGCCAAGGGCATCATTGTCGAAGTTTTGCCACTTTTCATCTGCTTTAAAGGCGATTCGTATCTACCTCCTGAAACCTGTTTCCTGCAATTCTGCCTTGCTTTCAAATCCTCTTCATTGCCTTCCCTCAATATATTTGTGGAAGAGAGTTATCATTTATAACTCTGCGGGTTTGTGAATTGCAGTGTCCCTGAGCTCCATTTTTCAACTGGCTTTTTTGGGAGCTGGCCGCAAAAGTTCGGGATTGCCTCATGCCCTATTATGCTTCTGGGCGGCAGGCTGAGCCTGTGGTTAATTCTTCTTCCTAATGCGAAAATAGAGTGACCTGTGCCTGTCCCAACACCTAGATCTAGTCTCTCATTGGTTGCCCCTCTTCCCGTTCATCCTCAGGACAAATTGCAACCTGTAGGGAACAGGAGGTTAAAGGTGCTGATTCTCCAAGTCGGGAGATTGCTAGTAAAGTAGCTGGAAAGGCGAACCCGAGCACAAGGAGATGAGAAATGAGGTGCATATTAGAAACCTCTCAAAATCACACGGTGTACCATCTTCTTGGTTTCTCATGCATGTTTTCGATGTAGGAAGATGCCCTTGAACCTGGAGATTTGGGACCCATGGGATGGGTACCACGCAGTATTACTTTAAAGGGTCTGTGTTTGCTCACCCAACCTCACCCAACCTTTCAGCCCCAAGAGTGTCCACCCTTATGTCTCATCCAGCTGTGGGTCTAGATATGGTCAATCCAGGTTGCATCACAGCCTCTGAACGAATTTTGTAAGAATTTCTCTCTCTTTCACTGTCTTTCTTTTACGGGTTTTTAAAAGTAATTTATTTTTATAATGGGGTTTAGCTGCTTTTCACGGCTGTGTTTATGCGGCTTTACACCCACTTGACTCACTTCCAGACAGATATCAATACATAGGTTTTAAGATTCTTACTAGTCAGATATATTCTTGTGTGGTGAATAGGGGGTGTTTAGTCCAGTTCACTGTGCAAGGAGTAGGTCTTGTCTATTACATATTGGGTGTATGGAACGGTATCTGAGCGAATTTGAAACCCTTGTTTTATGCATCACCCCACCTCACCTTTCCCGTTAAGCTGCCATAGTGTGTTTTCGAAACGTGTGACTCTGTTCTGTTTTGTAATTCATTTCAAGTGTAGCGGTTTTTACATTCCCTCTATAAGTGATAGCTTATGATAAGTGTCTTTTTCTGTGTGACTTATTTCACTTAGAATCGTCGTACCTAAGTCCACTCATCTTGCTTCTACTGGCCTTATGACATTGATTTCATGTCTGAGTGATATTCCATTGTACATAAGGACCACAACTTCTTTATCCATTTTTGTCTTTCCTGGGATATTTAAGGTGTCATGAAGTGGAGGTTCTTGTCAACAAAGCAGCCCTAAACTTTGGGGTGCCTGTGTCTTGCTGATTTATAGTTTTCCCAATTTATACGCCCATGAGTGGACGTGCCCTATGCTCCCTAAGCTGTGTTTTTTCGATGTTTCAGGACACACCATATACTTCTCCAGAGTGGCTGTTGGCAATTTACATCCCGCTCATCAGCGTAGCAAGGCTGCCATTTCTCCATGGCCTGTCCTGCATTTCTGGTTTTGACACTTTTTGCAGCATGACCCTTTTAACCGATGGGAAGTGAGACTTCTTTGTAGCGCTGATTTGCATTTCCAGGTTGCTTGGTTGGCCAAAAAGGGCGTATACGTGTTTTCCTGAATATATTCAGGAAAAAACGCATACGCCCTTTTTGGCCTAGGGCATCATTGTCGACGTTTTGCCGCTTTTCATGTGCTTTAAGGCGATTCGAATCTACCTCCTGAAACCTGTTTCCTGCAATTCTGCCTTGCTTTCAAATCCTCTTCGTTGCCTTCCCTCAATATATCTGTGGATGAGAGTTATCATTTATAGCTCTGTGGGTTTGTGAATTGCAGTGTCCCTGAGCTCCATTTTTCAACTCGCTTTTTTGGGAGCTGGCCGCAAAAGCGCGTTATTGCCTCAGGCCCTATTCTGCTTCTGGGCGGCAGGCTGAGCCTGTGGTTAATTCTTCTTCCTGATGGGAAAATAGAGTGACCTGTGCCTGTCCCAACACCTAGATCTAGTCTCTCATTGGTTGCCCCTCTTCCGTTCATCCTCAGGACAAATTGCAACCTGTAGGGAACAGGAGGTTAAAGGTGCTGATTCTCCAAGTAGGGAGATTGCTAGTAAAGTAGCTGGAATGGCGAACCCGAGCACAAGGAGATGAGAAATGAGGTGCATATTAGAAACCTTTCAAAATCACACGGTGTACCATCTTCTGGGTTTCTCATGCATGTTTTCGATGTAGGAAGATGCCCTTGAACCTGGAGATTTGGGACCCATGGGATGGGTACCAGGCAGTATTCCTTTAAAGGGTCTGCATTTGCTCACCCAACCTCACCCAACCTCTCAGCCCCAAGAGTGTCCACCCTTATGTCTCATCCCGCTGTGGGTCTAGATATGGTCAATCCAGGTTGCATCACAGCCTCTGAACGAATTTTGTAAGAATTTCTCTCTCTTTCACTGTCTTTGTTTTACGGGTTTTTAAAAGTAATTTATTTTTATAATGGGGTTTAGCTGCTTTTCACGGCTGTGTTTATGCGGCTTTACACCCACTTGACTCACTTCCAGACAGATATCAATACATAGGTTTTAAGATTCTTACTAGTCACATATATTCTTGTGCGGTGAATAGGGGGTGTTGAGTCCAGTTCACTGAGCAAGGAGTAGGTCTTGTCTATTACATATTGGGTGTATGGAACGGTATCTGAGCGAATTTGAAACCCTTGTTTTATGCATCACCCCACCTCACCTTTCCCGTTAAGCAGCCATAATGTGTTTTCTAAACGTGTGACTCTGTTCTGTTTTGTAATTCAGTTCAAGTGTAGCGGTTTTTACATTCCCTCTATAAGTGATAGCTTATGATAAGTGTCTTTTTCTGTGTGACTTTTTTCACTTAGAATCGTCGTACCTAGGTCCACTCATCTTGCTTCTACTAGCCTTATGACATTGATTTCATGTCTGAGTGATATTCCATTGTACATAAGGACCACAACTTCTTTATCCATTTTTCTCTTTCCTGGGATATTTAAGGTGTCATGAAGTGGAGGTTCTTGTCAACAGAGGAGCCCTAAACTTTGGGGTGCCTGTGTCTTGCTGATTTTTAGTTTTCCCAATTTATACGCCCATGAGTGGACGTGCCCTATGCTCCCTAAGCTGTTTTTTTTTCGATGTTTCAGGACACACCGTACACTTCTTCAGAGTGGCTGTTGGCAATTTACATCCCGCCCATCAGTGTAGCAAGGCTGCCATTTCTCCATGGCCTGTCCTGCATTTCTGGTTTTGACACTTTTTGCAGCATGGCCCTTTTGACCGATGGGAAGCGAGACTTCTTTTAGCGCTGATTTGCCTTTCCAGGTTGCTTGGTTGGCCAAAAAGGGCGTATGCGTTTTTTCCTGAATATATTCAGGAAAAACGCATAGGACCTTTTTGGCCAAGGGCATCATTGTCGACGTTTTGCCACTTTTCATGTGCTTTAAAGGCGATTCGAATCTACCTCCTGAAACCTGTTTCCTGCAATTCTGCCTTGCTTTCAAATCCTCTTCGTTGCCTTCCCTCAATATATTTGTGGACTGGAGTAATCATTTCTACCTCAGCAGGTTTGTGAATGGCAGTGCCCCTGAGCTCCATTTTTCAACTGTCTTTTTTGGGAGCTGGCCGCAAAAGCACGGGATTGCCTCAGGCCCTATTCTGGTTCCCGGCGGCAGGCTGAGCCTGTGGTTAATTTTCTTCCTGATGGGAAAATAGAGTGACCTGTGCCTGTCCCAACACCTAGATCTAGTCTCTCATTGGTTGCCCCTCTTCCCTTTCATCCTCAGGACAAATTGCAACATGTACGGAACAGGAAGTTAAAGGTGCTGATTCTCCAATTAGGGAGATTGTTAGTAAAGTAGCTGGAATGGCGAACCCGAACACAAGGAGATGAGAAATGAGGTGCGTTTTAGAAACCTTTCAAAATCACACGGTGTACCATCGTCTGGGTTTCTCATGCATGTTTTCGATGTAGGAAGATGCCCTTGAACCTGGAGATTTGGGACCCATTGGATGGGTACCAGGCAGTATTCCTTTAAAGGGTCTGCGTTTGCTCACCCAACCTCACTCAACCTTTCAGCCCCGAGAGTGTCCACCCTTGTGTCTCATCCAGCTGTGGGTCTAGATATGGTCAATCCAGGTTGCATCACAGCCTCTGAACGAATTTTGTAAGAATTTCTCTGTCTTTCACTGTCTTTGTTTTACGGGTTTTTAAAAGTAATTTATTTTTATAATGGGGTCTAGCTGCTTTTCACGGCTGTGTTTATGCGGCTTTACACCCAGTTGACTCACTTCCAGAGAGATATCAATATATATGTTTTAAGATTCTTACTAGTCACATATATTCTTGTGCGGTGAATAGGGGGTGTTGAGTCCAGTTCACGGAGCAAGGAGTAGGTCTTGTCTATTACATATTGGGTGTATGGAACGGTATCTGAGCGAATTTGAAACCCTTGTTTTATGCATCACCCCACCTCACCTTTCCCGTTACGCAGGCATAGTGTGTTTTCTAAACGTGTGACTCTGTTCTGTTTTGTAATTCAGTTCAAGTGTAGCGGTTTTTACATTCCCTCTATAAGTGATAGCTTATGATAAGTGTCTTTTTCTGTGTGACTTATTTCACTTAGAATCGTCGTACCTAAGTCCACTCATCTTGCTTCTACTAGCCTTATGACATTGATTTCATGTCTGAGTGATATTCCATTGTACATAAGGACCACAACTTCTTTATCCATTTTTCTCTTTCCTGGGATATTTAAGGTGTCATGAAGTGGAGGTTCTTGTCAACAGAGCAGCCCTAAACTTTGGGGTGCCTGTGTCTTGCTGATTTTTAGTTTTCCCAATTTATACGCCCATGAGTGGACGTGCCCTATGCTCCCTAAGCTGTGTTTTTTCGATGTTTCAGGACACACCGTATACTTCTCCAGAGTGGCTGTTGGCAATTTACATCCCGCGCATCAGCGTAGCAAGGCTGCCATTTCTCCATGCCCTGTCCTGCATTTCTGGTTTTGACACTTTTTGCAGCATGACCCTTTTGACCGATGGGAAGTGAGACTTCTTTGTAGCGCTGATTTGCCTTTCCAGTTTGCTTGTTTGGCCAAAAAGGGTGTATACGTTTTTTCCAGAATATATTCAGGAAAAAACGCATACGCCCTTTTTGGCCAAGGGCATCATTGTCGACGTTTTGCCGCTTTTCATGTGCTTTAAGGCGATTCGAATCTACCTCCTGAAACCTGTTTCCTACAATTCTGCCTTGCTTTCAAATCCTCTTCGTTGCCTTCCCTCAATATATCTGTGGATGAGAGTTATCATTTATAGCTTTGTGGGTTTGTGAATTGCAGTGTCCCTGAGCTCCATTTTTCAACTCGCTTTTTTGGGAGCTGGCCGCAAAAGCGCGTTATTGCCTCAGGCCCTATTCTGCTTCTGGGCGGCAGGCTGAGCCTGTGGTTAATTCTTCTTCCTGATGGGAAAATAGAGTGACCTGTGCCTGTCCCAACACCTAGATCTAGTCTCTCATTGGTTGCCCCTCTTCCCGTTCATCCTCAGGACAAATTGCAACCTGTAGGGAACAGGAGCTTAAAGGTGCTGATTCTCCAAGTAGGGAGATTGCTAGTAAAGTAGCTGGAATGGCGAACCCGAGCACAAGGAGATGAGAAATGAGGTGCATATTAGAAGCCTTTCAAAATCACACGGTGTACCATCTTCTGGGTTTCTCATGCATGTTTTCGATGTATGAATATGTCCTTGAACCCGGAGATTTCGGACCCATGGAATGGGTACCAGGCAGTGTTACTTTAAAGGGTCTGCGTTTGCTCACCCATCCTCACCCAACCTCTCAGCCCCAAGAGTGTCCACCCTTATGTCTCATCCAGCTGTATGTCTAGATATGGTTAATCCAGGTTGCATCCCAGCCCCAGAACGAATTTTGGAAGAATTTCTCTCTCTTTCACAGTCTTTGTTTTACGGGTTTTTAAAAGTAATTTATTTTTATAATGGGGTTTAGCTGTTTTTCACGGCTGTGTTTATGCGGCTTTACACCCACTTGACTCACTTCCAGACAGATATCAATACATAGGTTTTAAGATTCTTACTAGTCAGATATATTCTTGTGCGGTGAATAGGGGGTGTTGAGTCCAGTTCACTGAGCAAGGAGTAGGTCTTGTCTATTACATATTGGGTGTATGGAACGATATCTGAACGAATTTGAAACCCTTGTTTTATGCATCACCCCACCTCACCTTTCCCGTTAAGCAGCCATAGTGTGTTTTCTAAACGTGTGATTCTGTTCTGTTCTGTAATTCAGTTCAAGTGTAGCGGTTTTTACATTCCCTCTATAAGTGATAGCTTATGATAAGTGTCTTTTTCTGTGTGACTTATTTCACTTAGAGTCTTCGTACCTAAATCCACTCATCTTGCTTCTACTAGCCTTATGACATTGATTTCATGTCTGAGTGATATTCCATTGTACATAAGGACCACAACTTCTTTATCCATTTTTCTCTTTCCTGGGATATTTAAGGTGTCATGAAGTGGAGGTTCTTGTCAACAGAGCAGCCCTAAACTTTGGGGTGCCTGTGTCTTGCTGATTTTTAGTTTTCCCAATTTATACGCCCATGAGTGGACGTGCCCTATGCTCCCTAAGCTGTGTTTTTTCGATGTTTCAGGACACACCGTACACTTCTCCAGAGTGGCTGTTGGCAATTTACATCCCGCCCATCAGTGTAGCAAGGCTGCCATTTCTCCATGGCCTGTCCTGCATTTCTGGTTTTGACACTTTTTGCAGCATGGCCCTTTTGACCGATGGGAAGCGAGTCTTCTTTGTAGCGCTGATTTGCCTTTCCAGGTTGCTTGGTTGGCCAAAAAGGGCGTATGCGTTTTTTCCTGAATATATTCAGGAAAAAACGCATACGCCCTTTTTGGCCAAGGGCATCATTGTCGACGTTTTGCGACTTTTCATGTGCTTTAAAGGCGATTCGAATCTACCTCCTGAAACCTGTTTCCTGCAATTCTGCCTTGCTTTCAAATCCTCTTCGTTGCCTTCCCTCAATATATTTGTGGACGAGAGTTATCATTTATAACTCTGCGGGTTTGTAAATGGCAGTGTCCCTGGGCTCCATTTTTCAACTCGCTTTTTTGGGAGCTGGCCGTAAGAGCGCGGGATTGCCTCAGGCCCTATTCTGCTTCTGGGCGGCAGGCTGAGCCTGTGGTTAATTCTTCTTCCTGATGGGAAAATAGAGTGACCTATGCCTGTCCCAACATCTAGATCTAGTCTCTCATTGGTTGCCCCTCTTCCCATTCATCCTGAGGACAAATTGCAACCTGTACGGAACAGGAGGTTAAAGGTGCTGATTCTCCAAGTAGGGAGATGGCTAGTAAAGTACCTGGAATGGCGAACCCGAGCACAAGGAGATGAGAAATGAGGTGCGTTTTAGAAACCTTTCAAAATCACACGGTGTGCCATCTTCTGGGTTTCTCATGTATGTTTTCGATGTAGGAAGATGCCCTTGAACCTGGAGATTTGGGACCCATGGGATGCGGACACGCAGTATTACCTTAAATGTTCTGCGTTTGCTCACCCAACCTCACCCAACCTCTCAGCCCCAAGAGTGTCCACCCTTATGTCTCATCCAGCTGTATGTCTAGATATGGTCAATCCAGGTTGCATCCCAGCCCCAGACCGAATTTTGGAAGAATTTCTCTCTCTTTCACAGTCTTTGTTTTACGGGTTTTTAAAAGTAATTTATTTTTATAATGGGGTATAGCTGTTTTTCACGGCGGTGTTTATGCGGCTTTACACCCACTTGACTCACTTCCAGAGAGATATCAATACATAGGTTTTAAGATTCTTACTAGTCACATATATTCTTGTGTGGTGAATAGGGGGTGTTGAGTCCAGTTCACTGAGCAAGGAGTAGGTCTTGTCTATTACATATTGGGTGTATGGAACGATATCTGAACGAATTTGAAACCCTTGTTTTATGCATCACCCCCCCTCACCTTTCCCGTTAAGCAGCCTTAGTGCGTTTTCTAAACGTGTGACTCTGTTCTGTTTTGTAATTCAGTTCAAGTGTAGCGGTTTTTACATTCCCTCTATAAGTGATAGCTTATGATAAGTGTCTTTTTCTGTGTGACTTATTTCACTTAGAGTCTTCGTACCTAAATCCACTCATCTTGCTTCTACTAGCCTTATGACATTGATTTCATGTCTGAGTGATATTCCATTGTACATAAGGACCACAACTTCTTTATCCATTTTTCTCTTTCCTGGGATATTTAAGGTGTCATGAAGTGGAGGTTCTTGTCAACAGAGCAGCCCTAAACTTTGGGGTGCCTGTGTCTTGCTGATTTTTAATTTTCCCAATTTATAGGCCCATGAGTGGACGTGCCCTATGCTCCCTAAGCTGTGTTTTTTCGATGTTTCAGGACACACTGTACACTTCTCCAGAGTGGCTGTTGGCAATTTACATCCCGCCCATCAGCGTAGCAAGGCTGCCATTTCTCCATGGCCTGTCCTGCATTTCTGGTTTTGACACTTTTTGCAGCATGGCCCTTTTGACCAATGGGAAGCGAGACTTCTTTGAGGCGCTGATTTGCCTTTCCAGGTTGCTTGATTGGCCAAAAAGGGCGTATGCGTTTTTTCCTGAATATATTCAGGAAAAAACGCATACGCCCTTTTTGTCCAAGGGCATCATTGTCGAAGTTTTGCCACTTTTCATGTGCTTTAAAGGCGATTCGAATCTACCTCCTGAAACCTGTTTCCTGCAATTCTGACTTGCTTTCAAATCCTCTTCGTTGCCTTCCCTCAATATATTTGTGGACGAGAGTTATCATTTATAACTCTGCGGGTTTGTGAATGGCAGTGTCCCTGGGCTCCATTTTTCAACTCGCTTTTTTGGGAGCTGGCCGCAAGAGCGCGGGATTGCCTCAGGCCCTATTCTGCTTCTGGGCGGCAGGCTGAGCCTGTGGTTAATTCTTCTTCCTGATGGGAAAATAGAGTGACCTGTGCCTGTCCCAACACCTAGATATAGTCTCTCATTGGTTGCCCCTCTTCCCGTTCATCCTCAGGACAAATTTCAACCTGTAGAGAACAGGAGGTTAAAGGTGCTGATTCTCCAAGTAGGGAGATTGCTAATAAAGTAGCTGGAATTGCGAACCCGAGCACAAGGAGATGAGAAATGAGGTGTGTTTTAGAAACCTTTCAAAATCACATGGTGTACCTTCTTCTGGGTTTCTCATGCATGTTTTCGATGTAGGAAGATGCCCTTGAACCTGGAGATTTGGGACCCATGGGATGGGTACCACGCAGTATTACTTTAAAGGGTCTGTGTTTGCTCACCCAACCTCACCCAACCTCTCAGCCCCAAGAGTGTCCACCCTTATGTCTCATCCAGCTGTGGGTCTAGATATGGTCAATCCAGGTTGCATCACAGCCCCTGAACGAATTATGTAAGAATTTCTCTCTCTTTCACAGTCTTTGTTTTACGGGTTTTTAAAAGTAATTTATTTTTATAATGGGGTTTAGCTGTTTTTCACGGCTGTGTTTATGCGGCTTTACACCCACTTGACTCACTTCCAGAGAGATATCAATACATAGGTTTTAAGATTCTTACTAGTCACATATATTCTTGTGTGGTGAATAGGGGGTGTTGAGTCCAGTTCACTGAGCAAGGAGTAGGTCTTGTCTATTACATATTGGGTGTATGGAACGATATCTGAACGAATTTGAAACCCTTGTTTTATGCATCACCCCACCTCACCTTTCCCGTTAAGCAGCCATGGTGTGTTTTCTAAACGTGTGACTCTGTTCTGTTTTGTAATTCAGTTCAAGTGTAGCGGTTTTTACATTCCCTCTATAAGTGATAGCTTATGATAAGTGTCTTTTTCTGTGTGACTTATTTCACTTAGAATCGTCGTACCTAAATCCACTCATCTTGCTTCTACTAGCCTTATGACATTGATTTCATGTCTGAGTGATATTCCATTGTACATAAGGACCACAACTTCTTTATCCATTTTTCTCTTTCCTGGGATATTTAAGGTGTCATGAAGTGGAGGTTCTTGTCAACAGAGCAGCCCTAAACTTTGGGGTGCCTGTGTCTTGCTGATTTTTAATTTTCCCAATTTATACGCCCATGAGTGGACGTGCCCTATGCTCCCTAAGCTGTGTTTTTTCGATGTTTCAGGACACACCGTACACTTCTCCAGAGTGGCTTTTGGCAATTTACATCCCGCCCATCAGCGTAGCAAGGCTGATATTTCTCCATGGCCTGTCCTGCATTTCTGGTTTTGACACTTTTTGCAGCATGGCCCTGTTGACCAATGGGAAGCGAGACTTTTTGTAGCGCTGATTTGCCTTTCCAGGTTGCTTGGTTGGCCAAAAAGGGCGTATGCATTTTTTCCTGAATATATTCAGGAAAAAACGCATACGCCCTTTTTGGCCAAGGGCATCATTGTCGAAGTTTTTCCACTTTTCATGTGCTTTAAAGGCGATTCGAATCTACCTCCTGAAACCTGTTTCCTGCAATTCTGACTTGCTTTCAAATCCTCTTCGTTGCCTTCCCTCAATATATTTGTGGACGAGAGTTATCATTTATAACTCTGCGGGTTTGTGAATGGCAGTGTCCCTGGGCTCCATTTTTCAACTCGCTTTTTTGGGAGCTGGCCGCAAGAGCGTGGGATTGCCTCAGGCCCTATTCTGCTTCCGGGCGGCAGGCTGAGCCTGTGGTTAATTCTTCTTCCTGATGGGAAAATAGAGTGACCTGTGCCTGTCCCAACACCTAGATCTAGTCTCTCATTGGTTGCCCCTCTTCCCGTTCATCCTCAGGACAAATTTCAACCTGTAGGGAAAAGGAGGTTAAAGGTGCTGATTCTCCAAATAGGGAGATTGCTAATAAAGTAGCTGGAATTGCGAACCCGAGCACAAGGAGATGAGAAATGAGGTGTGTTTTAGAAACCTTTCAAAATCACATGGTGTACCTTCTTCTGGGTTTCTCATGCATGTTTTCGATGTAGGAAGATGCCCTTGAACCTGGAGATTTGGGACCCATGGGATGGGTACCACGCAGTATTACTTTAAAGGGTCTGTGTTTGCTCACCCAACCTCACCCAACCTCTCAGCCCCAAGAGTGTCCACCCTTATGTCTCATCCAGCTGTGGGTCTAGATATGGTCAATCCAGGTTGCATCACAGCCCCTGAACGAATTACGTAAGAATTTCTCTCTCTTTCACTGTCTTTGTTTTATGGGTTTTTAAAAGTAATTTATTTTTATAATGGGGTTTAGTTGCCTTTCACGGCTGTGTTTATGCGGCTTTACACCCACTTGACTCACTTCCAGAGAGATATCAATACATAGGTTTTACGATTCTTACTAGTCAGATATATTCTTGTGCGGTGAATAGGGGGTGTTGTGTCCAGTTCACTGAGCAAGGAGTAGGTCTTGTCTATTACATATTGGGTGTGTGGAACGGTATCTGAGCGAATTTGAAACCCTTGTTTTATGCATCACCCCACCTCACCTTTCCCGTTAAGCAGCCATAGTGTGTTTTCTAAACGTGTGACTGTGTTGTGTTTTGTAATTCAGTTCAAGTGTAGCGGTTTTTACATTCCCTCTATAAGTGATACCTTATGATAAGTGTCTTTTTCTGTGTGACTTATTTCACTTAGAATAGTCGTTCCTAAATCCACTCATCTTGCTTCTACTAGCCTTATGACATTGATTTCATGTCTGCGTGATATTCCATTGTACATAAGGACCAAAACTTCTTTATCCATTTTTTTCTTTCCTGGTATATTTAAGGTGTCATGAAGTGGAGGTTCTTGTCAACAGAGCAGCCCTAATCATTGGGGTGCCTGTGTCTTGCTGATTTTTAGTTTTCCCAATTTATACGCCCATGAGTGGACGTGCCCTATGCTCCCTAAGCTGTGTTTTTTCGATGTTTCAGGACACACCGTACACTTCTTCAGACTGGCTGTTGGCAATTTACATCCCGCCCATCAGCGTAGCAAGGCTGCCATTTCTCCATGGCCTGTCCTGCATTTCTTGTTTTGACACTTTTTGCAGCATGACCCTTTAGACCGATGGGAAGCGAGACTTCTTTGTAGCGCTGATTTGCCTTTCCAGGTTGCTTGGTTGGCCAAAAAGGGCTTATGCGTTTTTTCCTGAATATATTCAGGAAAAAACGCATACGCCCTTTTTGTCCAAGGGCATCATTGTCGACGTTTTGCCGCTTTTCAAGTGCTTTAAAGGCGATTCGAATCTACCTCCTGAAATCTGTTTCCTGCAATTTTGCCTTGCTTTCAAATCCTCTTCGTTGCCTTCCCTCAATATATCTGTGGATGACAGTTATCATTTATAACTCTGCGGGTTTGTGAATTGCAGTGTCCCTGAGCTCCATTTTTCAACTGGCTTTTTTGGGAGCTGGCCGCAAAAGTTCGGGATTGCCTCATGCCCTATTATGCTTCTGGGCGGCAGGCTGAGCCTGTGGTTAATTCTTCTTCCTAATGCGAAAATAGAGTGACCTGTGCCTGTCCCAACACCTAGATCTAGTCTCTCATTGGTTGCCCCTCTTCCCGTTCATCCTCAGGACAAATTGCAACCTGTAGGGAACAGGAGGTTAAAGGTGCTGATTCTCCAAGTAGGGAGATTGCTAGTAAAGTAGCTGGAAAGGCGAACCCGAGCACAAGGAGATGAGAAATGAGGTGCATATTAGAAACCTCTCAAAATCACACGGTGTACCATCTTCTGGGTTTCTCATGCATGTTTTCGATGTAGGAAGATGCCCTTGAACCTGGAGATTTGGGACCCATGGGATGGGTACAACGCAGTATTACTTTAAAGGGTCTGTGTTTGCTCACCCAACCTCACCCAACCTTTCAGCCCCAAGAGTGTCCACCCTTATGTCTCATCCAGCTGTGGGTCTAGATATGGTCAATCCAGGTTGCATCACAGCCTCAGAACGAATTTTGTAAGAATTTCTCTCTCTTTCAATGTCTTTCTTTTACGGGTTTTTAAAAGTAATTTATTTTTATAATGGGGTTTAGCTGCTTTTCACGGCTGTGTTTATGCGGCTTTACACCCTCTTGACTCACTTCCAGACAGATATCAATACATAGGTTTTAAGATTCTTACTAGTCAGATATATTCTTGTGTGGTGAATAGGGGGTGTTTAGTCCAGTTCACTGAGCAAGGAGTAGGTCTTCTCTATTACATATTGGGTGTATGGAACGGTATCTGAGCGAATTTGAAACCCTTGTTTTATGCATCACCCCACCTCACCTTTCCCGTTAAGCTGCCATAGTGTGTTTTCGAAACGTGTGACTCTGTTCTGTTTTGTAATTCATTTCAAGTGTAGCGGTTTTTACATTCCCTCTATAAGTGATAGCTTATGATAAGTGTCTTTTTCTGTGTGACTTATTTCACTTAGAATCGTCGTACCTAAGTCCACTCATCTTGCTTCTACTGGCCTTATGACATTGATTTCATGTCTGAGTGATATTCCATTGTACATAAGGACCACAACTTCTTTATCCATTTTTCTCTTTCCTGGGATATTTAAGGTGTCATGAAGTGGAGGTTCTTGTCAACAAAGCAGCCCTAAACTTTGGGGTGCCTGTGTCTTGCTGATTTATAGTTTTCCCAATTTATACGCCCATGAGTGGACGTGCCCTATGCTCCCTAAGCTGTGTTTTTTCGATGTTTCAGGACACACCGTATACTTCTCCAGAGTGGCTGTTGGCAATTTACATCCCGCGCATCAGCGTAGCAAGGCTGCCATTTCTCCATGGCCTGTCCTGCATTTCTGGTTTTGACACTTTTTGCAGCATGACCCTTTTGACCGATGGGAAGTGAGACTTCTTTGTAGCGCTGATTTGCCTTTCCAGGTTGCTTGGTTGGCCAAAAAGGGCGTATACGTGTTTTCCTGAATATATTCAGGAAAAAACGCATACGCCCTTTTTGGCCTAGGGCATCATTGTCGAAGTTTTGCCGCTTTTCATGTGCTTTAAGGCGATTCGAATCTACCTCCTGAAACCTGTTTCCTGCAATTCTGCCTTGCTTTCAAATCCTCTTCGTTGCCTTCCCTCAATATATCTGTGGATGAGAGTTATCATTTATAGCTCTGTGGGTTTGTGAATTGCAGTGTCCCTGAGCTCCATTTTTCAACTCGCTTTTTTGGGAGCTGGCCGCAAAAGCGCGTTATTGCCTCAGGCCCTATTCTGCTTCTGGGCGGCAGGCTGAGCCTGTGGTTAATTCTTCTTCCTGATGGGAAAATAGAGTGACCTGTGCCTGTCCCAACACCTAGATCTAGTCTCTCATTGGTTGCCCCTCTTCCGTTCATCCTCAGGACAAATTGCAACCTGTAGGGAACAGGAGGTTAAAGGTGCTGATTCTCCAAGTAGGGAGATTGCTAGTAAAGTAGCTGGAATGGCGAACCCGATCACAAGGAGATGAGAAATGAGGTGCGTTTTAGAAACCTTTCAAAATCACACGGTGTACCATCGTCTGGGTTTCTCATGCATGTTTTCGATGTAGGAAGATGCCCTTGAACCTGGAGATTTGGGACCCATGGGATGGGTACCAGGCAGTATTCCTTTAAAGGGTCTGCGTTTGCTCACCCAACCTCACTCAACCTTTAAGCCCCAAGAGTGTCCACCCTTGTGTCTCATCCAGCTGTGGGTCTAGATATGGTCAATCCAGGTTGCATCACAGCCTCTGAACGAATTTTGTAAGAATTTATCTGTCTTTCACTGTTTTTGTTTTACGGGTTTTTAAAAGTAATTTATTTTTATAATTGGGTCTAGCTGCTTTTCACGGCTGTGTTTATGCGGCTTTACACCCAGTTGACTCACTTCCAGACAGATATCAATATATATGTTTTAAGATTCTTATTAGTCACATATATTCTTGTGCGGTGAATAGGGGGTGTTGAGTCCAGTTCACTGAGGAAGGAGTAGGTCTTGTCTATTATATATTGGGTGTATGGAACGGTATCTGAGCGAATTTGAAACCCTTGTTTTATGCATCACCCCACCTCACCTTTCCCGTTAAGCAGCCATAGTGTGTTTTCTAAACGTGAGACTCTGTTCTGTTTTGTAATTCAGTTCAAGTGTAGCGGTTTTTACATTCCCTCTATAAGTGATAGCTTATGATAAGTGTCTTTTTCTGTGTGACTTATTTCACTTAGAATCGTCGTACCTAAGTCCACTCATCTTGCTTCTACTAGCCTTATGACATTGATTTAATGTCTGAGTGATATTCCATTGTACATAAGGACCACAACTTCTTTATCCATTTTTCTCTTTCCTGGGATATTTAAGGTGTCATGAAGTGGAGGTTCTTGTCAACAGAGCAGCCCTAAACTTTGGGGTGCTTGTGTCTTGCTGATTTTTAGTTTTCCCAATTTATACGCCCATGAGTGGACGTGCCCTATGCTCCCTAAGCTGTGTTTTTTCGATGTTTCAGGACACACCGTACACTTCTCCAGAGTGGCTGTTGGCAATTTACATCCCGCCCATCAGCGTAGCAAGGCTGCCATTTCTCCATGGCCTGTCCTGCATTTCTGGTTTTGACACTTTTTGCAGCATGACCCTTTTGACAGATGGGAAGCGAGACTTCTTTGTAGCGCTGATTTGCCTTTCCAGGTTGCTTGGTTCGCCAAAAAGGGCGTATGCGTTTTTTCCTGAATATATTCAGGAAAAAACGCATACGCCCTTTTTGGCCAAGGGCATCATAGTTGACATTTTGCCGCTTTCATGTGCTTTAAAGGCGATTCGAATCTACCTCCTGAAATCTGTTTCCTGCAATTCTGCCTTGCTTTGAAATCCTCTTCGTTGCCTTCCCTCAATATATCAGTGGATGAGAGTTATCATTTATAACTCTGCGGGTTTGTGAATTGCAGTGTCCCTGAGCTCCATTTTTCAACTGGCTTTTTTGGGAGCTGGCCGCAAAAGCGCGGGATTGCCTCAGGCCCTATTATGCTTCTGGGCGGCAGGCTGAGCCTGTGGTTAATTCTTCTTCCTATTGGGAAAATAGAGTGACCTGTGCCTGTCCCAACACCTAGATCTAGTCTCTCATTGGTTGCCCCTCTTCCCGTTCATCCTCAGGACAAATTGCAACCTGTAGGGAACAGGAGCTTAAAGGTGTTGATTCTCCAAGTAGGGAGATTGCTAGTAAAGTAGCTGGAAAGGCGAACCCGAGCACAAGGAGATGAGAAATGAGGTGCATATTAGAAACCTTTCAAAATCACACGGTGTACCATCTTCTGGGTTTCTCATGCATGTTTTCGATGTAGGAAGATGCCCTTGAACCTGGAGATTTGGGACCCATGGGATTGGTACCACGCAGTATTACTTTAAAGGGTCTGCGTTTGCTCACCCTACCTCACCCAACCTTTCAGCCCCAAGAGTGTCCACCCTTATGTCTCATCCAGCTGTGGGTCTAGATATGGTCAATCGAGGTTGCATCACAGCCTCTGAACGAATTTTGTAAGAATTTCTCTCTCTTTCACTGTCTTTGTTTTACGGGTTTTTAAAAGTAATTTATTTTTATAATGGGGTTTAGCTGCTTTTCACGGCTGTGTTTATGCGGCTTTACACCCACTTGACTCACTTCCAGACAGATATCAATACATAGGTTTTAAGATTCTTACTAGTCAGATATATTCTTGTGTGGTGAATAGGGGGTGTTGAGTCCAGTTCACTGAGCAAGGAGTTGGTCTTCTCTATTACATATTGGGTGTATGGAACGCTATCTGAGCGAATTTGAAACCCTTGTTTTATGCATCACCCCACCTCACCTTTCCCGTTAAGCAGCCATAGTGTGTTTTGTAAACGTGTGACTCTGTTCTGTTTTGTAATTCAGTTCAAGTGTAGCAGTTTTTACATTCCCTCTATAAGTGATAGCTTATGATAAGTGTCTTTTTCTGTGTGACTTATTTCACTTAGAATCGTCGCACCTAATTCCACTCATCTTGCTTCTACTAGCCTTATGACATTAATTTCATGTCTGAGTGATATTCCCTTGTACATAAGGACCACAACTTCTTTATCCATTTTTGTCTTTCCTGGGATATTTAAGGTGTCATGAAGTGGAGGTTCTTGTCAACAAAGCAGCCCTAAACTTTGGGGTGCCTGTGTCTTGCTGATTTTTAGTTTTCCCAATTTATACGCCCATGAGTGGACGTGCTCTATGCTCCCTAAGCTGTGTTTTTTCGATGTTTCAGGACACACCGTATACTTCTCCAGAGTGGCTGTTGGCAATTTACATCCCGCCCCTCAGCGTAGCAAGGCTGCCATTTCTCCATGGCCTGTCCTGCATTTCTGGTTTTGACACTTTTGCAGCATGACCCTTTTGAACGATGGGAAGCCAGACTTCTTTGTAGCGCTGATTTGCCTTTCCAGGTTGCTTGGTTGGCCAAAAAGGGTGTATACGTTTTTTCCTGAATATATTCAGGAAAAAACGCATACCCCCTTTTTGGCCAAGGGCATCATTGTCGACGTTTTGCCGCTTTTCATGTGCTTTAAGGCGATTCCAATCTACCTCCTGAAACCTGTTTCCTGCAATTCTGCCTTGCTTTCAAATCCTCTTCGTTGCCTTCCCTCAACATATCTGTGGATGAGAGTTATCATTTATAACTCTGTGGGTTTGTGAATTGCAGTGTCCCTGAGCTCCATTTTTCAACTCGCTTTTTTGGGAGCTGGCCGCAAAAGCGCGTTATTGCCTCAGGCCCTATTCTGCTTCTGGGCGGCAGGCTGAGCCTGTGGTTAATTCTTCTTCCTGATGGGAAAATAGAGTGACCTGTGCCTGTCCCAACACCTAGATCTAGTCTCTCATTGGTTGCCCCTCTTCCCGTTCATCCTCAGGACAAATTGTTACCTGTAGGGAACAGGAGCTTAATGGTGCTGATTCTCCAAGTAGGGAGATTGCTAGTAAAGTAGCTGGAAAGGCGAACCCGAGCACAAGGAGATGAGAAATGAGGTGCATTTTAAAAACCTTTCAAAATCACACGGTGTACCATCTTCTGGGTTTCTCATGCATGTTTTCGATGTAGGAAGGTGCCCTTGAACCTGGAGATTTGGGACCCATGGGATGGGTACCAGGCAGTATTCCTTTAAAGGGTCTGCGTTTGCTCACCCAACCTCACCGAAACTCTCAGCCCCAAGAGTGTCCACCCTTATGTCTCATCCAGCTGTGGGTCTAGATATGGTCAATCCAGGTTGCATCACAGGCTCTGAACGAATTTTGTAAGAATTTGTCTCTCTTTCACTGTCTTTGTTTTACGGGTTTTTAAAAGTAATTTATTTTTATAATGGGGTTTAGCTGCTTTTCACGGCTGTGTTTATGCGGCTTTACACCCACTTGACTCACTTCCAGACAGATATCAATACATAGGTTTTAAGATTCTTACTAGTCACATATATTCTTGTGCGGTGAATAGGGGGTGTTGAGTCCAGTTCACTGAGCAGGGAGTAGGTCTTGTTTATTACATATTGGGTGTATGGAACGTTATCTGAGCGAATTTGAAACCCTTGTTTTATGCATCACCCCACCTCACCTTTCCCGTTAAGCAGCCATAGTGTGTTTTCTAAACGTGTGATTCTGTTCTGTTTTGTAATTCAGTTCAAGTGTAGCGGTTTTTACATTCCCTGTATAAGTGATAGCTTATGATAAGTGTCTTTTTCTGTGTGACTTATTTCACTTAGAATCGTCGTACCTAAGTCCAATCATCTTGCTTCTACTAGCCTTATGACATTGATTTCATGTCTGAGAGATATTCCATTGTACATAAGGACCACAACTTCTTTATCCATTTTTCTCTTTCCTGGGATATTTAAGGTGTCATGAAGTGGAGGTTCTTGTCAACAGAGCAGCCCTAAACTTTGGGGTGCCTGTGTCTTTCTGATTTTTAGTTTTCCCAATTTATACGCCCATGAGTGGACGTGCCCTATGCTCACTAAGCTGTGTTTTTTCGATGTTTCAGGACACACCTTACACTTCTTCATACTGGCTGTTGGCAATTTACATCCCGCCCATCAGGGTAGCAAGGCTGCCATTTCTCCATGGCCTGTCCTGCATTTCTGGTTTTGACACTTTTTGCAGCATGACCCTTTTGACCGATGGGAAGCCAGACTTCTTTGTAGCGCTGATTTGCCTTTCCAGGTTGCTTGGTTGGCCAAAAAGGGTGTATACGTTTTTTCCTGAATATATTCAGGAAAAAACGCATACGCCCTTTTTGGCCAAGGGCATCATTGTCGACGTTTTGCCGCTTTTCATGTGCTTTAAGGCGATTCGAATCTACCTCCTGAAACCTGTTTCCTGCAATTCTGCCTTGCTTTCAAATCCTCTTCGTTGCCTTCCCTCAATATATTTGTGGACTGGAGTAATAATTTCTACCTCAGCAGGTTTGTGAATGGCAGTGCCCCTGAGCTCCATTTTTCAACTGTCTTTTTTGGGAGCTGGCCGCAAAAGCACGGGATTGCCTTAGGCCCTATTCTGGTTCCCGGCGGCAGGCTGAGCCTGTGGTTAATTCTTCTTCCTGATGGGAAAATAGAGTGACCTGTGCCTGTCCCAACACCTAGATCTAGTCTCTCATTGGTTGCCCCTCATCCCTTTCATCCTCAGGACAAATTGCAACCTGTACGGAACAGGAAGTTAAAGGTGCTGATTCTCCAAGTAGGGAGATTGTTAGTAAAGTAGCTGGAATGGTGAACCCGAACACAAGGAGATGAGAAATGAGGTGCGTTTTAGAAACCTTTCAAAATCACACGGTGTACCATCGTCTGGGTTTCTCATGCATGTTTTCGATGTAGGAAGATGCCCTTGAACCTGGAGATTTGGGACCCATGGGATGGGTACCAGGCAGTATTACTTTAAAGGGTCTGCGTTTGCTCACCCAACCTCACCAAACCTCTCAGCCCCAAGAGTGTCCACCCTTATGTCTCATCCACCTGTGGGTCTAGATATGGTCAATCCAGGTTGCATCACAGCCTCTGAACGAATTTTGTAAGAATTTCTCTCTCTTTCACTGTCTTTCTTTTACGGGATTTTAAAAGTAATTTATTTTTATAATGGGGTCTAGCTGCTTTTCACGGCTGTGTTTATGCGGCTTTACACCCAGTTGACTCACTTCCAGACAGATATCAATATATATGTTTTAAGATTCTTACTAGTCACATATATTCTTGTGCGGTGAATAGGGGGTGTTGAGTCCAGTTCACTGAGCAAGGAGTAGGTCTTGTCTATTACATATTGGGTGTATGGAACGGTATCTGAGCGAATTTGAAACCCTTGTTTTATGCATCACCCCACCTCACCTTTCCCGTTAAGCAGCCATAGTGTGTTTTCTAAACGTGTGACTCTGTTCTGTTTTGTAATTCAGTTCAAGTGTAGCGGTTTTTACATTCCCTCTATAAGTGATAGCTTATGATAAGTGTCTTTTTCTGTGTGACTTATTTCACTTAGAATCGTCGTACCTAAGTCCACTCATCTTGCTTCTACTAGCCTTATGACATTGATTTCATGTCTGAGTGATATTCCATTGTACATAAGGACCACAACTTCTTTATCCATTTTTCTCTTTCCTGGGATATTTAAGGTGTCATGAAGTGGAGGTTCTTGTCAACAGAGCAGCCCTAAACTTTGGGGTGCCTGTGTCTTGCTGATTTTTAGTTTTCCCAATTTATACGCCCATGAGTGGACGTGCCCTATGCTCCCTAAGCTGTGTTTTTTCGATGTTTCAGGACACACCGTACACTTTTTCAGAGTGGCTGTTGGCAATTTACATCCCGCCCATCAGTGTAGCAAGGCTGCCATTTCTCCATGGCCTGTCCTGCATTTCTGGTTTTGACACTTTTTGCAGCATGGCCCTTTTGACCGATGGGAAGCGAGACTTCTTTTAGCGCTGATTTGCCTTTCCAGGTTGCTTGGTTGGCCAAAAAGGGCGTATGCGTTTTTTCCTGAATATATTCAGGAAAAACGCATAGGACCTTTTTGGCCAAGGGCATCATTGTCGACGTTTTGCCACTTTTCATGTGCTTTAAAGGCGATTCGAATCTACCTCCTGAAACCTGTTTCCTGCAATTCTGCCTTGCTTTCAAATCCTCTTCGTTGCCTTCCCTCAATATATTTGTGGACTGGAGTAATCATTTCTACCTCAGCAGGTTTGTGAATGGCAGTGCCCCTGAGCTCCATTTTTCAACTGTCTTTTTTGGGAGCTGGCCGCAAAAGCTCGTGATTGCCTCAGGCCCTATTCTGGTTCCCGGCGGCAGGCTGAGCCTGTGGTTAATTTTCTTCCTGATGGGAAAATAGAGTGACCTGTGCCTGTCCCAACACCTAGATCTAGTCTCTCATTGGTTGCCCCTCTTCCCTTTCATCCTCAGGACAAATTGCAACATGTACGGAACAGGAAGTTAAAGGTGCTGATTCTCCAAGTAGGGAGATTGTTAGTAAAGTAGCTGGAATGGCGAACCCGAACACAAGGAGATGAGAAATGAGGTGCGTTTTAGAAACCTTTCAAAATCACACGGTGTACCATCGTCTGGGTTTCTCATGCATGTTTTCGATGTAGGAAAATGCCCTTGAACCTGGAGATTTGGGACCCATTGGATGGGTACCAGGCAGTATTCCTTTAAAGGGTCTGCGTTTGCTCACCCAACCTCACTCAACCTTTCAGCCCCGAGAGTGTCCACCCTTGTGTCTCATCCAGCTGTGGGTCTAGATATGGTCAATCCAGGTTGCATCACAGCCTCTGAACGAATTTTGTAAGAATTTCTCTGTGTTTCACTGTCTTTGTTTTACGGGTTTTTAAAAGTAATTTATTTTTATAATGGGGTCTAGCTGCTTTTCACGGCTGTGTTTATGCGGCTTTACACCCAGTTGACTCACTTCCAGAGAGATATCAATATATATGTTTTAAGATTCTTACTAGTCACATATATTCTTGTGCGGTGAATAGGGGGTGTTGAGTCCAGTTCACTGAGCAAGGAGTAGGTCTTGTCTATTACATATTGGGTGTATGGAACGGTATCTGAGCGAATTTGAAACCCTTGTTTTATGCATCACCCCACCTCACCTTTCCCGTTAAGCAGCCATAGTGTGTTTTCTAAACGTGTGACTCTGTTCTGTTTTGTAATTCAGTTCAAGTGTAGCGGTTTTTACATTCCCTCTATAAGTGATAGCTTATGATAAGTGTCTTTTTCTGTGTGACTTATTTCACTTAGAATCGTCGTACCTAAGTCCACTCATCTTGCTTCTACTAGCCTTATGACATTGATTTCATGTCTGAGTGATATTCCATTGTACATAAGGACCACAACTTCTTTATCCATTTTTCTCTTTCCTGGGATATTTAAGGTGTCACGAAGTGGAGGTTCTTGTCAACAGAGCAGCCCTAAACTTTGGGGTGCCTGTGTCTTGCTGATTTTTAGTTTTCCCAATTTATACGCCCATGAGTGGACGTGCCCTATGCTCCCTAAGCTGTGTTTTTTCGATGTTTCAGGACACACCGTATACTTCTCCAGAGTGGCTGTTGGCAATTTACATCCCGCGCATCAGCGTAGGAAGGCTGCCATTTCTCCATGGCCTGTCCTGCATTTCTGGTTTTGACACTTTTTGCAGCATGACACTTTTGAACGATGGGAAGTGAGACTTCTTTGTAGCGCTGATTTGCCTTTCCAGTTTGCTTGTTTGGCCAAAAAGGGCGTATACGTTTTTTCCAGAATATATTCAGGAAAAAACGCATACGCCCTTTTTGGCCAAGGGCATCATTGTCGACGTTTTGCCGCTTTTCATGTGCTTTAAGGCGATTCGAATCTACCTCCTGAAACCTGTTTCCTACAATTCTGCCTTGCTTTCAAATCCTCTTCGTTGCCTTCCCTCAATATATCTGTGGATGAGAGTTATCATTTATGGCTCTGTGGGTTTGTGAATTGCAGTGTCCCTGAGCTCCATTTTTCAACTCGCTTTTTTGGGAGCTGGCCGCAAAAGCGCGTTATTGCCTCAGGCCCTATTCTGCTTCTGGGCGGCAGGCTGAGCCTGTGGTTAATTCTTCTTCCTGATGGGAAAATAGAGTGACCTGTGCCTGTCCCAACACCTAGATCTAGTCTCTCATTGGTTGCCCCTCTTCCCGTTCATCCTCAGGACAAATTGCAACCTGTAGGGAACAGGAGCTTAAAGGTGCTGATTCTCCAAGTAGGGAGATTGCTAGTAAAGTAGCTGGAATGGCGAACCCGAGCACAAGGAGATGAGAAATGAGGTGCATATTAGAAGCCTTTCAAAATCACACGGTGTACCATCTTCTGGGTTTCTCATGCATGTTTTCGATGTAGGAAGATGCCCTTGAACCTGGAGATTTGGGACCCATGGGATGGGTACCAGGCAGTATTTCTTTAAAGGGTCTGCGTTTGCTCACCCAACCTCACCCAACCTCTCAGCCCCAAGAGTGTCCACCCTCATGTCTCATCCAGCTGTATGTCTAGATATGGTCAATCCAGGTTGCATCCCAGCCCCAGAACGAATTTTGGAAGAATTTCTCTCTCTTTCACAGTCTTTGTTTTACGGGTTTTTAAAAGTAATTTATTTTTATAATGGGGTTTAGCTGTTTTTCACGGCTGTGTTTATGCGGCTTTACACCCACTTGACTCACTTCCAGACAGATATCAATACATAGGTTTTAAGATTCTTACTAGTCAGATATATTCTTGTGCGGTGAATAGGGGGTGTTGAGTCCAGTTCACTGAGCAAGGAGTAGGTCTTGTCTATTACATATTGGGTGTATGGAACGATATCTGAACGAATTTGAAACCCTTGTTTTATGCATCACCCCACCTCACCTTCCCCGTTAAGCAGCCATAGTGTGTTTTCTAAACGTGTGACTCTGTTCTGTTTTGTAATTCAGTTCAAGTGTAGCGGTTTTTACATTCCCTCTATAAGTGATAGCTTATGATAAGTGTCTTTTTCTGTGTGACTTATTTCACTTAGAATTGTCGTACCTAAATCCACTCATCTTGCTTCTACTAGCCTTATGACATTCATTTCATGTCTGAGTGATATTCCATTGTACATAAGGACCACAACTTATTTATCCATTTTTCTCATTCCTGGGATATTTAAGGTGTCATGAAGTGGAGGTTCTTGTCAACAGAGCAGCCCTAAACTTTGGGGTGCCTGTGTCTTGCTGATTTTTAGTTTTCCCAATTTATACGCCCATGAGTGGACGTGCCCTATGCTCCCTAAGCTGTGTTTTTTCGATGTTTCAGGACACACCGTACACTTCTCCAGAGTGGCTGTTGGCAATTTACATCCCGCCCATCAGTGTAGCAAGGCTGCCATTTCTCCATGGCCTGTCCTGCATTTCTGGTTTTGACACTTTTTGCAGCATGGCCCTTTTGACCGATGGGAAGCGAGTCTTCTTTGTAGCGCTGATTTGCCTTTCCAGGTTGCTTGGTTGGCCAAAAAGGGCGTATGCGTTTTTTCCTGAATATATTCAGGAAAAAACGCATACGCCCTTTTTGGCCAAGGGCATCATTGTCGACGTTTTGCGACTTTTCATGTACTTTAAAGGCGATTCGAATCTACCTCCTGAAACCTGTTTCCTGCAATTCTGCCTTGCTTTCAAATCCTCTTCGTTGCCTTCCCTCAATATATTTGTGGACGAGAGTTATCATTTATAACTCTGCGGGTTTGTAAATGGCAGTGTCCCTGGGCTCCATTTTTCAACTCGCTTTTTTGGGAGCTGGCCGTAAGAGCGCGGGCTTGCTTCAGGCCCTATTCTGCTTCTGGGCGGCAGGCTGAGCCTGTGGTTAATTCTTCTTCCTGATGGGAAAATAGAGTGACCTATGCCTGTCCCAACATCTAGATCTAGTCTCTCATTGGTTGCCCCTCTTCCCATTCATCCTCAGGACAAATTGCAACCTGTACGGAACAGGAGGTTAAAGGTGCTGATTCTCCAAGTAGGGAGATGGCTAGTAAAGTACCTGGAATGGCGAACCCGAGCACAAGGAGATGAGAAATGAGGTGCGTTTTAGAAACCTTTCAAAATCACACGGTGTGCCATCTTCTGGGTTTCTCATGTATGTTTTCGATGTAGGAAGATGCCCTTGAACCTGGAGATTTGGGACCCATGGGATGCGGACACGCAGTATTACTTTAAATGTTCTGCGTTTGCTCACCCAACCTCACCCAACCTCTCAGCCCCAAGAGTGTCCACCCTTATGTCTCATCCAGCTGTATGTCTAGATATGGTCAATCCAGGTTGCATCCCAGCCCCAGACCGAATTTTGGAAGAATTTCTCTCTCTTTCACAGTCTTTGTTTTACGGGTTTTTAAAAGTAATTTATTTTTATAATGGGGTATAGCTGTTTTTCACGGCGGTGTTTATGCGGCTTTACACCCACTTGACTCACTTCCAGAGAGATATCAATACATAGTTTTTAAGATTCTTACTAGTCACATATATTCTTGTGCGGTGAATAGGGGGTGTTGAGTCCAGTTCACTGAGCAAGGAGTAGGTCTTGTCTATTACATATTGGGTGTATGGAACGATATCTGAACGAATTTGAAACCCTTGTTTTATGCATCACCCCCCCTCACCTTTCCCGTTAAGCAGCCTTAGTGCGTTTTCTAAACGTGTGACTCTGTTCTGTTTTGTAATTCAGTTCAAGTGTAGCGGTTTTTACATTCCCTCTATAAGTGATAGCTTATGATAAGTGTCTTTTTCTGTGTGACTTATTTCACTTAGAGTCTTCGTACCTAAATCCACTCATCTTGCTTCTACTAGCCTTATGACATTGATTTCATGTCTGAGTGATATTCCATTGTACATAAGGACCACAACTTCTTTATCCATTTTTCTCTTTCCTGGGATATTTAAGGTGTCATGAAGTGGAGGTTCTTGTCAACAGAGCAGCCCTAAACTTTGGGGTGCCTGTGTCTTGCTGATTTTTAATTTTCCCAATTTATAGGCCCATGAGTGGACGTGCCCTATGCTCCCTAAGCTGTGTTTTTTCGATGTTTCAGGACACACTGTACACTTCTCCAGAGTGGCTGTTGGCAATTTACATCCCGCCCATCAGCGTAGCAAGGCTGCCATTTCTCCATGGCCTGTCCTGCATTTCTGGTTTTGACACTTTTTGCAGCATGGCCCTGTTGACCAATGGGAAGCGAGACTTTTTGTAGCGCTGATTTGCCTTTCCAGGTTGCTTGGTTGGCCAAAAAGGGCATATGCATTTTTTCCTGAATATATTCAGGAAAAAACGCATACGCCCTTTTTGGCCAAGGGCATCATTGTCGAAGTTTTGCCACTTTTCATGTGCTTTAAAGGCGATTCGAATCTACCTCCTGAAACCTGTTTCCTGCAATTCTGACTTGCTTTCAAATCCTCTTCGTTGCCTTCCCTCAATATATTTGTGGACGAGAGTTATCATTTATAACTCTGCGGGTTTGTGAATGGCAGTGTCCCTGGGCTCCATTTTTCAACTCGCTTTTTTGGGAGCTGGCCGCAAGAGCGCGGGATTGCCTCAGGCCCTATTCTGCTTCCGGGCGGCAGGCTGAGCCTGTGGTTAATTCTTCTTCCTGATGGGAAAATAGAGTGACCTGTGCCTGTCCCAACACCTAGATCTAGTCTCTCATTGGTTACCCCTCTTCCCGTTCATCCTCAGGACAAATTGCAACCTGTAGGGAACAGGAGCTTAAAGGTGCTGATTCTCCAATTAGGGAGATTGCTAGTAAAGTAGCTGGAATGGCGAACCCGAGCACAAGGAGATGAGAAATGAGGTGCATATTAGAAACCTTTCAAAATCACACGGTGTACCATCTTCTGGGTTTCTCATGCATGTTTTCGATGTAGGAAGATGCCCTTGAACCTGGAGATTTGGGACCCATGGGATGGGTACCAGGCAGTATTCCTTTAAAGGGTCTGCGTTTGCTCACCCAACCTCACCCAACCTCTCAGCCCCAAGAGTGTCCACCCTTATGTCTCATCCAGCTGTGGGTCTAGATATGGTCAATCCAGGTTGCATCACAGCCTCTGAACGAATTTTGTAAGAATTTCTCTCTCTTTCACTGTCTTTGTTTTACGGGTTTTTAAAAGTAATTTATTTTTATAATGGGGTTTAGCTGCTTTTCACGGCTGTGTTTATGCGGCTTTACACCCACTTGACTCACTTCCAGACAGATATCAATACATAGGTTTTAAGATTCTTACTAGTCACATATATTCTTGTGCGGTGAATAGGGGGTGTTGAGTCCAGTTCACTGAGCAAGGAGTAGGTCTTGTCTATTACATATTGGGTGTATGGAACGGTATCCGAGCGAATTTGAAACCCTTGTTTTATGCATCACCCCACCTCACCTTTCCCGTTAAGCAGCCATAATATGTTTTCTAAACGTGTGACTCTGTTCTGTTTTGTAATTCATTTCAAGTGTAGCGGTTTTTACATTCCCTCTATAAGTGATAGATTATGATAAGTGTCTTTTTCTGTGTGACTTATTTCACTTAGAATCGTCGTACCTAAGTCCACTCATCTTGCTTCTACTGGCCTTATGACATTGATTTCATGTCTGAGTGATATTCCATTGTACATAAGGACCACAACTTCTTTATCCATTTTTCTCTTTCCTGGGATATTTAAGGTGTCATGAAGTGGAGGTTCTTGTCAACAAAGCAGCCCTAAACTTTGGGGTGCCTGTGTCTTGCTGATTTATAGTTTTCCCAATTTATACGCCAATGAGTGGACGTGCCCTATGCTCCCTAAGCTGTGTTTTTTCGAAGTTTCAGGACACACCGTATACTTCTCTAGAGTGGCTGTTGGCAATTTACATCCCGCGCATCAGCGTAGCAAGGCTGCCATTTCTCCATGGCCTGTCCTGCATTTCTGGTTTTGACACTTTTTGCAGCATGACCCTTTTGACCGATGGGAAGTGAGACTTCTTTGTAGCGCTGATTTGCCTTTCCAGGTTGCTTGGTTGGCCAAAAGGGCGTATACGTGTTTTCCTGAATATATTCAGGAAAAAACGCATACGCCCTTTTTGGCCTAGGGCATCATTGTCGACGTTTTGCCGCTTTTCATGTGCTTTAAGGCGATTCGAATCTACCTCCTGAAACCTGTTTCCTGCAATTCTGCCTTGCTTTCAAATCCTCTTCGTTGCCTTCCCTCAATATATCTGTGGATGAGAGTTATCATTTATAGCTCTGTGGGTTTGTGAATTGCAGTGTCCCTGAACTCCATTTTTCAACTCGCTTTTTTGGGAGCTGGCCGCAAAAGCGCGTTATTGCCTCAGGCCCTATTCTGCTTCTGGGCGGCAGGCTGAGCCTGTGGTTAATTCTTCTTCCTGATGGGAAAATAGAGTGACCTGTGCCTGTCCCAACACCTAGATCTAGTCTCTCATTGGTTGCCCCTCTTCCGTTCATCCTCAGGACAAATTGCAACCTGTAGGGAACAGGAGGTTAAAGGTGCTGTTTCTCCAAGTAGGGAGATTGCTAGTAAAGTAGCTGGAATGGCGAACCCGAGCACAAGGAGATGAGAAATGAGGTGCATATTAGAAACCTTTCAAAATCACACGGTGTACCATCTTCTGGGTTTCTCATGCATGTTTTCGATGTAGGAAGATGCCCTTGAACCTGGAGATTTGGGACCCATGGGATGGGTACCAGGCAGTATTCCTTTAAAGGGTCTGCATTTGCTCACCCAACCTCACCCAACCTCTCAGCCCCAAGAGTGTCCACCCTTATGTGTCATCCAGCTGTGGGTCTAGATATGCTCAATCCAGGTTGCATCACAGCCTCTGAACGAATTTTGTAAGAATTTCTCTCTCTTTCACTGTCTTTGTTTTACGGGTTTTTAAAAGTAATTTATTTTTATAATGGGGTTTAGCTGCTTTTCACGGCTGTGTTTATGCGGCTTTACACCCACTTGACTCACTTCCAGACAGATATCAATACATAGGTTTTAAGATTCTTACTAGTCACATATATTCTTGTGCGGTGAATAGGGGGTGTTGAGTCCAGTTCACTGAGCAAGGAGTAGGTCTTGTCTATTACATATTGGGTGTATGGAACGGTATCTGAGCGAATTTGAAACCCTTGTTTTATGCATCACCCCACCTCACCTTTCCCGTTAAGCAGCCATAGTGTGTTTTCTAAACGTGTGACTCTGTTCTGTTTTGTAATTCAGTTCAAGTGTAGCGGTTTTTACATTCCCTCCATAAGTGATAGCTTATGATAAGTGTCTTTTTCTGTGTGACTTATTTCACTTAGAATCGTCGTACCTAAGTCCACTCATCTTGCTTCTACTAGCCTTATGACATTGATTTCATGTCTGAGTGATATTCCATTGTACATAAGGACCACAACTTCTTTATCCATTTTTCTCTTTCCTGGGATATTTAAGGTGTCATGAAGTGGAGGTTCTTGTCAACAGAGCAGCCCTAAACTTTGGGGTGCCTGTGTCTTGCTTATTTTTAGTTTTCCCAATTTATACGCCCATGAGTGGACGTGCCCTATGCTCCCTAAGCTGTGTTTTTTCGATGTTTCAGGACACACCGTATACTTCTCCAGAGTGGCTGTTGGCAATTTACATCCCGCGCATCAGCTTAGCAAGGCTGCCATTTCTCCGTGGCCTGTCCTGCATTTCTGGTTTTGACACTTTTTGCAGCATGACCCTTTTGACCGATGGGAAGTGAGACTTCTTTGTAGGGCTGATTTGCCTTTCCAGGTTGCTTGGTTGGCCAAAAAGGGCGTATACGTTTTTTCCTAAATATATTCAGGAAAAAACGCATACGCCCTTTTTGGCCAAGGGCATCATTGTCGACGTTTTGCCCCTTTTCATGTGCTTTAAAGGCGATTCGAATCTACCTCCTGAAACCTGTTTCCTGCAATTCTGCCTTGCTTTGAAATCCTCTTCGTTGCCTTCCCTCAATATATCTGTGGATGAGAGTTATCATTTATAGCTCTGTGGGTTTGTGAATTGCAGTGTCCCTGAGCTCCATTTTTCAACTCGCTTTTTTGGGAGCTGGCCGCAAAAGCGCGTTATTGCCTCAGGCCCTATTCTGCTTCTGGGAGGCAGGCTGAGCCTGTGGTTAATTCTTCTTCCTGATGGGAAAATAGAGTGACCTGTGCCTGTCCCAACACCTAGATCTAGTCTCTCATTGGTTGCCCCTCTTCCCGTTCATCCTCAGGACAAATTGCAAACTGTAGGGGACAGGAGCTTAAAGGTGTTGATTCTCCAAGTAGGGAGATTGCTAGTAAAGTAGCTGGAAAGGCGAACCCGAGCACAAGGAGATGAGAAATGAGGTGCATATTAGAAACCTTTCAAAATCACACGGTGTACCATCTTCTGGGTTTCTCATGCATGTTTTCGATGTAGGAAGATGCCCTTGAACCTGGAGATTTGGGACCCATGGGATGGGTACCAGGCAGTATTCCTTTAAAGGGTCTGCGTTTGCTCACCCAACCTCACCCAACCTCTCAGCCCCAAGAGTGTCCACCCTTATGTCTCATCCAGCTGTGGGTCTAGATATGGTCAATCCAGGTTGCATCACAGCCTCTGAACGAATTTTGTAAGAATTTCTCTCTCTTTCACTGTCTTTGTTTTACGGGTTTTTAAAAGTAATTTATTTTTATAATGGGGTTTAGCTGTTTTTCACGGCTGTGTTTATGCGGCTTTACACCCACTTGACTCACTTCCAGACAGATATCAATACATAGGTTTTAAGATTCTTACTAGTCACATATATTCTTGTGCGGTGAATAGGGGGTGTTGAGTCCAGTTCACTGAGCAGGGAGTAGGTCTTGTTTATTACATATTGGGTGTATGGAACGTTATCTGAGCGAATTTGAAACCCTTGTTTTATGCATCACCCCACCTCACCTTTCCCGTTAAGCAGCCATAGTGTGTTTTCTAAACGTGTGATTCTGTTCTGTTTTGTAATTCAGTTCAAGTGTAGCGGTTTTTACATTCCCTGTATAAGTGATAGCTTATGATAAGTGTCTTTTTCTGTGTGACTTATTTCACTTAGAATCGTCGTACCTAAGTCCAATCATCTTGCTTCTACTAGCCTTATGACATTGATTTCATGTCTGAGAGATATTCCATTGTACATAAGGACCACAACTTCTTTATCCATTTTTCTCTTTCCTGGGATATTTAAGGTGTCATGAAGTGGAGGTTCTTGTCAACAGAGCAGCCCTAAACTTTGGGGTGCCTGTGTCTTTCTGATTTTTAGTTTTCCCAATTTATACGCCCATGAGTGGACGTGCCCTATGCTCCCTAAGCTGTTTTTTTTTCGATGTTTCAGGACACAACGTACACTTCTCCAGAGTGGCTGTTGGCAATTTACATCCCGCCCATCAGGGTAGCAAGGCTGCCATTTCTCCATGGCCTGTCCTGCATTTCTGGTTTTGACACTTTTTGCAGCATGACCCTTTTGACCGATGGGAAGCCAGACTTCTTTGTAGCGCTGATTTGCCTTTCCAGGTTGCTTGGTTGGCCAAAAAGGGTGTATACGTTTTTTCCTGAATATATTCAGGAAAAAACGCATACGCCCTTTTTGGCCAAGGGCATCATTGTCGACGTTTTGCCGCTTTTCATGTGCTTTAAGGCGATTCGAATCTACCTCCTGAAACCTGTTTCCTGCAATTCTGCCTTGCTTTCAAATCCTCTTCGTTGCCTTCCCTCAATATATTTGTGGACTGGAGTAATAATTTCTACCTCAGCAGGTTTGTGAATGGCAGTGCCCCTGAGCTCCATTTTTCAACTGTCTTGTTTGGGAGCTGGCCGCAAAAGCACGGGATTGCCTTAGGCCCTATTCTGGTTCCCGGCGGCAGGCTGAGCCTGTGGTTAATTCTTCTTCCTGATGGGAAAATAGAGTGACCTGTGCCTGTCCCAACACCTAGATCTAGTCTCTCATTGGTTGCCCCTCATCCCTTTCATCCTCAGGACAAATTGCAACCTGTACGGAACAGGAAGTTAAAGGTGCTGATTCTCCAAGTAGGGAGATTGTTAGTAAAGTAGCTGGAATGGTGAACCCGAACACAAGGAGATGAGAAATGAGGTGCGTTTTAGAAACCTTTCAAAATCACACGGTGTACCATCGTCTGGGTTTCTCATGCATGTTTTCGATGTAGGAAGATGCCCTTGAACCTGGAGATTTGGGACCCATGGGATGGGTACCAGGCAGTATTACTTTAAAGGGTCTGCGTTTGCTCACCCAACCTCACCAAACCTCTCAGCCCCAAGAGTGTCCACCCTTATGTCTCATCCACCTGTGGGTCTAGATATGGTCAATCCAGGTTGCATCACAGCCTCTGAACGAATTTTGTAAGAATTTCTCTCTCTTTCACTGTCTTTCTTTTACGGGATTTTAAAAGTAATTTATTTTTATAATGGGGTCTAGCTGCTTTTCACGGCTGTGTTTATGCGGCTTTACACCCAGTTGACTCACTTCCAGACAGATATCAATATATATGTTTTAAGATTCTTACTAGTCACATATATTCTTGTGCGGTGAATAGGGGGTGTTGAGTCCAGTTCACTGAGCAAGGAGTAGGTCTTGTCTATTACATATTGGGTGTATGGAACGGTATCTGAGCGAATTTGAAACCCTTGTTTTATGCATCACCCCACCTCACCTTTCCCGTTAAGCAGCCATAGTGTGTTTTCTAAACGTGTGACTCTGTTCTGTTTTGTAATTCAGTTCAAGTGTAGCGGTTTTTACATTCCCTCTATAAGTGATAGCTTATGATAAGTGTCTTTTTCTGTGTGACTTATTTCACTTAGAATCGTCGTACCTAAGTCCACTCATCTTGCTTCTACTAGCCTTATGACATTGATTTCATGTCTGAGTGATATTCCATTGTACATAAGGACCACAACTTCTTTATCCATTTTTCTCTTTCCTGGGATATTTAAGGTGTCATGAAGTGGAGGTTCTTGTCAACAGAGCAGCCCTAAACTTTGGGGTGCCTGTGTCTTGCTGATTTTTAGTTTTCCCAATTTATACGCCCATGAGTGGACGTGCCCTATGCTCCCTAAGCTGTGTTTTTTCGATGTTTCAGGACACACCGTACACTTTTTCAGAGTGGCTGTTGGCAATTTACATCCCGCCCATCAGTGTAGCAAGGCTGCCATTTCTCCATGGCCTGTCCTGCATTTCTGGTTTTGACACTTTTTGCAGCATGGCCCTTTTGACCGATGGGAAGCGAGACTTCTTTTAGCGCTGATTTGCCTTTCCAGGTTGCTTGGTTGGCCAAAAAGGGCGTATGCGTTTTTTCCTGAATATATTCAGGAAAAACGCATAGGACCTTTTTGGCCAAGGGCATCATTGTCGACGTTTTGCCACTTTTCATGTGCTTTAAAGGCGATTCGAATCTACCTCCTGAAACCTGTTTCCTGCAATTCTGCCTTGCTTTCAAATCCTCTTCGTTGCCTTCCCTCAATATATTTGTGGACTGGAGTAATCATTTCTACCTCAGCAGGTTTGTGAATGGCAGTGCCCCTGAGCTCCATTTTTCAACTGTCTTTTTTGGGAGCTGGCCGCAAAAGCTCGGGATTGCCTCAGGCCCTATTCTGGTTCCCGGCGGCAGGCTGAGCCTGTGGTTAATTTTCTTCCTGATGGGAAAATAGAGTGACCTGTGCCTGTCCCAACACCTAGATCTAGTCTCTCATTGGTTGCCCCTCTTCCCTTTCATCCTCAGGACAAATTGCAACATGTACGGAACAGGAAGTTAAAGGTGCTGATTCTCCAAGTAGGGAGATTGTTAGTAAAGTAGCTGGAATGGCGAACCCGAACACAAGGAGATGAGAAATGAGGTGCGTTTTAGAAACCTTTCAAAATCACACGGTGTACCATCGTCTGGGTTTCTCATGCATGTTTTCGATGTAGGAAAATGCCCTTGAACCTGGAGATTTGGGACCCATTGGATGGGTACCAGGCAGTATTCCTTTAAAGGGTCTGCGTTTGCTCACCCAACCTCACTCAACCTTTCAGCCCCGAGAGTGTCCACCCTTGTGTCTCATCCAGCTGTGGGTCTAGATATGGTCAATCCAGGTTGCATCACAGCCTCTGAACGAATTTTGTAAGAATTTCTCTGTGTTTCACTGTCTTTGTTTTACGGGTTTTTAAAAGTAATTTATTTTTATAATGGGGTCTAGCTGCTTTTCACGGCTGTGTTTATGCGGCTTTACACCCAGTTGACTCACTTCCAGAGAGATATCAATATATATGTTTTAAGATTCTTACTAGTCACATATATTCTTGTGCGGTGAATAGGGGGTGTTGAGTCCAGTTCACTGAGCAAGGAGTAGGTCTTGTCTATTACATATTGGGTGTATGGAACGGTATCTGAGCGAATTTGAAACCCTTGTTTTATGCATCACCCCACCTCACCTTTCCCGTTAAGCAGCCATAGTGTGTTTTCTAAACGTGTGACTCTGTTCTGTTTTGTAATTCAGTTCAAGTGTAGCGGTTTTTACATTCCCTCTATAAGTGATAGCTTATGATAAGTGTCTTTTTCTGTGTGACTTATTTCACTTAGAATCGTCGTACCTAAGTCCACTCATCTTGCTTCTACTAGCCTTATGACATTGATTTCATGTCTGAGTGATATTCCATTGTACATAAGGACCACAACTTCTTTATCCATTTTTCTCTTTCCTGGGATATTTAAGGTGTCACGAAGTGGAGGTTCTTGTCAACAGAGCAGCCCTAAACTTTGGGGTGCCTGTGTCTTGCTGATTTTTAGTTTTCCCAATTTATACGCCCATGAGTGGACGTGCCCTATGCTCCCTAAGCTGTGTTTTTTCGATGTTTCAGGACACACCGTATACTTCTCCAGAGTGGCTGTTGGCAATTTACATCCCGCGCATCAGCGTAGGAAGGCTGCCATTTCTCCATGGCCTGTCCTGCATTTCTGGTTTTGACACTTTTTGCAGCATGACACTTTTGAACGATGGGAAGTGAGACTTCTTTGTAGCGCTGATTTGCCTTTCCAGTTTGCTTGTTTGGCCAAAAAGGGCGTATACGTTTTTTCCAGAATATATTCAGGAAAAAACGCATACGCCCTTTTTGGCCAAGGGCATCATTGTCGACGTTTTGCCGCTTTTCATGTGCTTTAAGGCGATTCGAATCTACCTCCTGAAACCTGTTTCCTACAATTCTGCCTTGCTTTCAAATCCTCTTCGTTGCCTTCCCTCAATATATCTGTGGATGAGAGTTATCATTTATAGCTCTGTGGGTTTGTGAATTGCAGTGACCCTGAGCTCCATTTTTCAACTCGCTTTTTTGGGAGCTGGCCGCAAAAGCGCGTTATTGCCTCAGGCCCTATTCTGCTTCTGGGCGGCAGGCTGAGCCTGTGGTTAATTCTTCTTCCTGATGGGAAAATAGAGTGACCTGTGCCTGTCCCAACACCTAGATCTAGTCTCTCATTGGTTGCCCCTCTTCCCGTTCATCCTCAGGACAAATTGCAACCTGTAGGGAACAGGAGCTTAAAGGTGCTGATTCTCCAAGTAGGGAGATTGCTAGTAAAGTAGCTGGAATGGCGAACCCGAGCACAAGGAGATGAGAAATGAGGTGCATATTAGAAGCCTTTCAAAATCACACGGTGTACCATCTTCTGGGTTTCTCATGCATGTTTTCGATGTAGGAAGATGCCCTTGAACCTGGAGATTTGGGACCCATGGGATGGGTACCAGGCAGTATTTCTTTAAAGGGTCTGCGTTTGCTCACCCAACCTCACCCAACCTCTCAGCCCCAAGAGTGTCCACCCTCATGTCTCATCCAGCTGTATGTCTAGATATGGTCAATCCAGGTTGCATCCCAGCCCCAGAACGAATTTTGGAAGAATTTCTCTCTCTTTCACAGTCTTTGTTTTACGGGTTTTTAAAAGTAATTTATTTTTATAATGGGGTTTAGCTGTTTTTCACGGCTGTGTTTATGCGGCTTTACACCCACTTGACTCACTTCCAGACAGATATCAATACATAGGTTTTAAGATTCTTACTAGTCAGATATATTCTTGTGCGGTGAATAGGGGGTGTTGAGTCCAGTTCACTGAGCAAGGAGTAGGTCTTGTCTATTACATATTGGGTGTATGGAACGATATCTGAACGAATTTGAAACCCTTGTTTTATGCATCACCCCACCTCACCTTCCCCGTTAAGCAGCCATAGTGTGTTTTCTAAACGTGTGACTCTGTTCTGTTTTGTAATTCAGTTCAAGTGTAGCGGTTTTTACATTCCCTCTATAAGTGATAGCTTATGATAAGTGTCTTTTTCTGTGTGACTTATTTCACTTAGAATTGTCGTACCTAACTCCACTCATCTTGCTTCTACTAGCCTTATGACATTGATTTCATGTCTGAGTGATATTCCATTGTACATAAGGACCACAACTTATTTATCCATTTTTCTCATTCCTGGGATATTTAAGGTGTCATGAAGTGGAGGTTCTTGTCAACAGAGCAGCCCTAAACTTTGGGGTGCCTGTGTCTTGCTGATTTTTAGTTTTCCCAATTTATACGCCCATGAGTGGACGTGCCCTATGCTCCCTAAGCTGTGTTTTTTCGATGTTTCAGGACACACCGTACACTTCTCCAGAGTGGCTGTTGGCAATTTACATCCCGCCCATCAGTGTAGCAAGGCTGCCATTTCTCCATGGCCTGTCCTGCATTTCTGGTTTTGACACTTTTTGCAGCATGGCCCTTTTGACCGATGGGAAGCGAGTCTTCTTTGTAGCGCTGATTTGCCTTTCCAGGTTGCTTGGTTGGCCAAAAAGGGCGTATGCGTTTTTTCCTGAATATATTCAGGAAAAAACGCATACGCCCTTTTTGGCCAAGGGCATCATTGTCGACGTTTTGCGACTTTTCATGTACTTTAAAGGCGATTCGAATCTACCTCCTGAAACCTGTTTCCTGCAATTCTGCCTTGCTTTCAAATCCTCTTCGTTGCCTTCCCTCAATATATTTGTGGACGAGAGTTATCATTTATAACTCTGCGGGTTTGTAAATGGCAGTGTCCCTGGGCTCCATTTTTCAACTCGCTTTTTTGGGAGCTGGCCGTAAGAGCGCGGGCTTGCTTCAGGCCCTATTCTGCTTCTGGGCGGCAGGCTGAGCCTGTGGTTAATTCTTCTTCCTGATGGGAAAATAGAGTGACCTATGCCTGTCCCAACATCTAGATCTAGTCTCTCATTGGTTGCCCCTCTTCCCATTCATCCTCAGGACAAATTGCAACCTGTACGGAACAGGAGGTTAAAGGTGCTGATTCTCCAAGTAGGGAGATGGCTAGTAAAGTACCTGGAATGGCGAACCCGAGCACAAGGAGATGAGAAATGAGGTGCGTTTTAGAAACCTTTCAAAATCACACGGTGTGCCATCTTTTGGGTTTCTCATGTATGTTTTCGATGTAGGAAGATGCCCTTGAACCTGGAGATTTGGGACCCATGGGATGCGGACACGCAGTATTACTTTAAATGTTCTGCGTTTGCTCACCCAACCTCACCCAACCTCTCAGCCCCAAGAGTGTCCACCCTTATGTCTCATCCAGCTGTATGTCTAGATATGGTCAATCCAGGTTGCATCCCAGCCCCAGACCGAATTTTGGAAGAATTTCTCTCTCTTTCACAGTCTTTGTTTTACGGGTTTTTAAAAGTAATTTATTTTTATAATGGGGTATAGCTGTTTTTCACGGCGGTGTTTATGCGGCTTTACACCCACTTGACTCACTTCCAGAGAGATATCAATACATAGTTTTTAAGATTCTTACTAGTCACATATATTCTTGTGCGGTGAATAGGGGGTGTTGAGTCCAGTTCACTGAGCAAGGAGTAGGTCTTGTCTATTACATATTGGGTGTATGGAACGATATCTGAACGAATTTGAAACCCTTGTTTTATGCATCACCCCCCCTCACCTTTCCCGTTAAGCAGCCTTAGTGCGTTTTCTAAACGTGTGACTCTGTTCTGTTTTGTAATTCAGTTCAAGTGTAGCGGTTTTTACATTCCCTCTATAAGTGATAGCTTATGATAAGTGTCTTTTTCTGTGTGACTTATTTCACTTAGAGTCTTCGTACCTAAATCCACTCATCTTGCTTCTACTAGCCTTATGACATTGATTTCATGTCTGAGTGATATTCCATTGTACATAAGGACCACAACTTCTTTATCCATTTTTCTCTTTCCTGGGATATTTAAGGTGTCATGAAGTGGAGGTTCTTGTCAACAGAGCAGCCCTAAACTTTGGGGTGCCTGTGTCTTGCTGATTTTTAATTTTCCCAATTTATAGGCCCATGAGTGGACGTGCCCTATGCTCCCTAAGCTGTGTTTTTTCGATGTTTCAGGACACACTGTACACTTCTCCAGAGTGGCTGTTGGCAATTTACATCCCGCCCATCAGCGTAGCAAGGCTGCCATTTCTCCATGGCCTGTCCTGCATTTCTGGTTTTGACACTTTTTGCAGCATGGCCCTGTTGACCAATGGGAAGCGAGACTTTTTGTAGCGCTGATTTGCCTTTCCAGGTTGCTTGGTTGGCCAAAAAGGGCATATGCATTTTTTCCTGAATATATTCAGGAAAAAACGCATACGCCCTTTTTGGCCAAGGGCATCATTGTCGAAGTTTTGCCACTTTTCATGTGCTTTAAAGGCGATTCGATTCTACCTCCTGAAACCTGTTTCCTGCAATTCTGACTTGCTTTCAAATCCTCTTCGTTGCCTTCCCTCAATATATTTGTGGACGAGAGTTATCATTTATAACTCTGCGGGTTTGTGAATGGCAGTGTCCCTGGGCTCCATTTTTCAACTCGCTTTTTTGGGAGCTGGCCGCAAGAGCGCGGGATTGCCTCAGGCCCTATTCTGCTTCCGGGCGGCAGGCTGAGCCTGTGGTTAATTCTTCTTCCTGATGGGAAAATAGAGTGACCTGTGCCTGTCCCAACACCTAGATCTAGTCTCTCATTGGTTACCCCTCTTCCCGTTCATCCTCAGGACAAATTGCAACCTGTAGGGAACAGGAGCTTAAAGGTGCTGATTCTCCAATTAGGGAGATTGCTAGTAAAGTAGCTGGAATGGCGAACCCGAGCACAAGGAGATGAGAAATGAGGTGCATATTAGAAACCTTTCAAAATCACACGGTGTACCATCTTCTGGGTTTCTCATGCATGTTTTCGATGTAGGAAGATGCCCTTGAACCTGGAGATTTGGGACCCATGGGATGGGTACCAGGCAGTATTCCTTTAAAGGGTCTGCGTTTGCTCACCCAACCTCACCCAACCTCTCAGCCCCAAGAGTGTCCACCCTTATGTCTCATCCAGCTGTGGGTCTAGATATGGTCAATCCAGGTTGCATCACAGCCTCTGAACGAATTTTGTAAGAATTTCTCTCTCTTTCACTGTCTTTGTTTTACGGGTTTTTAAAAGTAATTTATTTTTATAATGGGGTTTAGCTGCTTTTCACGGCTGTGTTTATGCGGCTTTACACCCACTTGACTCACTTCCAGACAGATATCAATACATAGGTTTTAAGATTCTTACTAGTCACATATATTCTTGTGCGGTGAATAGGGGGTGTTGAGTCCAGTTCACTGAGCAAGGAGTAGGTCTTGTCTATTACATATTGGGTGTATGGAACGGTATCCGAGCGAATTTGAAACCCTTGTTTTATGCATCACCCCACCTCACCTTTCCCGTTAAGCAGCCATAATATGTTTTCTAAACGTGTGACTCTGTTCTGTTTTGTAATTCATTTCAAGTGTAGCGGTTTTTACATTCCCTCTATAAGTGATAGATTATGATAAGTGTCTTTTTCTGTGTGACTTATTTCACTTAGAATCGTCGTACCTAAGTCCACTCATCTTGCTTCTACTGGCCTTATGACATTGATTTCATGTCTGAGTGATATTCCATTGTACATAAGGACCACAACTTCTTTATCCATTTTTCTCTTTCCTGGGATATTTAAGGTGTCATGAAGTGGAGGTTCTTGTCAACAAAGCAGCCCTAAACTTTGGGGTGCCTGTGTCTTGCTGATTTATAGTTTTCCCAATTTATACGCCAATGAGTGGACGTGCCCTATGCTCCCTAAGCTGTGTTTTTTCGAAGTTTCAGGACACACCGTATACTTCTCTAGAGTGGCTGTTGGCAATTTACATCCCGCGCATCAGCGTAGCAAGGCTGCCATTTCTCCATGGCCTGTCCTGCATTTCTGGTTTTGACACTTTTTGCAGCATGACCCTTTTGACCGATGGGAAGTGAGACTTCTTTGTAGCGCTGATTTGCCTTTCCAGGTTGCTTGGTTGGCCAAAAGGGCGTATACGTGTTTTCCTGAATATATTCAGGAAAAAACGCATACGCCCTTTTTGGCCTAGGGCATCATTGTCGACGTTTTGCCGCTTTTCATGTGCTTTAAGGCGATTCGAATCTACCTCCTGAAACCTGTTTCCTGCAATTCTGCCTTGCTTTCAAATCCTCTTCGTTGCCTTCCCTCAATATATCTGTGGATGAGAGTTATCATTTATAGCTCTGTGGGTTTGTGAATTGCAGTGTCCCTGAACTCCATTTTTCAACTCGCTTTTTTGGGAGCTGGCCGCAAAAGCGCGTTATTGCCTCAGGCCCTATTCTGCTTCTGGGCGGCAGGCTGAGCCTGTGGTTAATTCTTCTTCCTGATGGGAAAATAGAGTGACCTGTGCCTGTCCCAACACCTAGATCTAGTCTCTCATTGGTTGCCCCTCTTCCGTTCATCCTCAGGACAAATTGCAACCTGTAGGGAACAGGAGGTTAAAGGTGCTGTTTCTCCAAGTAGGGAGATTGCTAGTAAAGTAGCTGGAATGGCGAACCCGAGCACAAGGAGATGAGAAATGAGGTGCATATTAGAAACCTTTCAAAATCACACGGTGTACCATCTTCTGGGTTTCTCATGCATGTTTTCGATGTAGGAAGATGCCCTTGAACCTGGAGATTTGGGACCCATGGGATGGGTACCAGGCAGTATTCCTTTAAAGGGTCTGCATTTGCTCACCCAACCTCACCCAACCTCTCAGCCCCAAGAGTGTCCACCCTTATGTGTCATCCAGCTGTGGGTCTAGATATGCTCAATCCAGGTTGCATCACAGCCTCTGAACGAATTTTGTAAGAATTTCTCTCTCTTTCACTGTCTTTGTTTTACGGGTTTTTAAAAGTAATTTATTTTTATAATGGGGTTTAGCTGCTTTTCACGGCTGTGTTTATGCGGCTTTACACCCACTTGACTCACTTCCAGACAGATATCAATACATAGGTTTTAAGATTCTTACTAGTCACATATATTCTTGTGCGGTGAATAGGGGGTGTTGAGTCCAGTTCACTGAGCAAGGAGTAGGTCTTGTCTATTACATATTGGGTGTATGGAACGGTATCTGAGCGAATTTGAAACCCTTGTTTTATGCATCACCCCACCTCACCTTTCCCGTTAAGCAGCCATAGTGTGTTTTCTAAACGTGTGACTCTGTTCTGTTTTGTAATTCAGTTCAAGTGTAGCGGTTTTTACATTCCCTCCATAAGTGATAGCTTATGATAAGTGTCTTTTTCTGTGTGACTTATTTCACTTAGAATCGTCGTACCTAAGTCCACTCATCTTGCTTCTACTAGCCTTATGACATTGATTTCATGTCTGAGTGATATTCCATTGTACATAAGGACCACAAATTCTTTATCCATTTTTCTCTTTCCTGGGATATTTAAGGTGTCATGAAGTGGAGGTTCTTGTCAACAGAGCAGCCCTAAACTTTGGGGTGCCTGTGTCTTGCTTATTTTTAGTTTTCCCAATTTATACGCCCATGAGTGGACGTGCCCTATGCTCCCTAAGCTGTGTTTTTTCGATGTTTCAGGACACACCGTATACTTCTCCAGAGTGGCTGTTGGCAATTTACATCCCGCGCATCAGCTTAGCAAGGCTGCCATTTCTCCGTGGCCTGTCCTGCATTTCTGGTTTTGACACATTTTGCAGCATGACCCTTTTGACCGATGGGAAGTGAGACTTCTTTGTAGGGCTGATTTGCCTTTCCAGGTTGCTTGGTTGGCCAAAAAGGGCGTATACGTTTTTTCCTAAATATATTCAGGAAAAAACGCATACGCCCTTTTTGGCCAAGGGCATCATTGTCGACGTTTTGCCCCTTTTCATGTGCTTTAAAGGCGATTCGAATCTACCTCCTGAAACCTGTTTCCTGCAATTCTGCCTTGCTTTGAAATCCTCTTCGTTGCCTTCCCTCAATATATCTGTGGATGAGAGTTATCATTTATAGCTCTGTGGGTTTGTGAATTGCAGTGTCCCTGAGCTCCATTTTTCAACTCGCTTTTTTGGGAGCTGGCCGCAAAAGCGCGTTATTGCCTCAGGCCCTATTCTGCTTCTGGGAGGCAGGCTGAGCCTGTGGTTAATTCTTCTTCCTGATGGGAAAATAGAGTGAACTGTGCCTGTCCCAACACCTAGATCTAGTCTCTCATTGGTTGCCCCTCTTCCCGTTCATCCTCAGGACAAATTGCAAACTGTAGGGGACAGGAGCTTAAAGGTGTTGATTCTCCAAGTAGGGAGATTGCTAGTAAAGTAGCTGGAAAGGCGAACCCGAGCACAAGGAGATGAGAAATGAGGTGCATATTAGAAACCTTTCAAAATCACACGGTGTACCATCTTCTGGGTTTCTCATGCATGTTTTCGATGTAGGAAGATGCCCTTGAACCTGGAGATTTGGGACCCATGGGATGGGTACCAGGCAGTATTCCTTTAAAGGGTCTGCGTTTGCTCACCCAACCTCACCCAACCTCTCAGCCCCAAGAGTGTCCACCCTTATGTCTCATCCAGCTGTGGGTCTAGATATGGTCAATCCAGGTTGCATCACAGCCTCTGAACGAATTTTGTAAGAATTTCTCTCTCTTTCACTGTCTTTGTTTTACGGGTTTTTAAAAGTAATTTATTTTTATAATGGGGTTTAGCTGTTTTTCACGGCTGTGTTTATGCGGCTTTACACCCACTTGACTCACTTCCAGACAGATATCAATACATAGGTTTTAAGATTCTTACTAGTCACATATATTCTTGTGCGGTGAATAGGGGGTGTTGAGTCCAGTTCACTGAGCAAGGAGTAGGTCTTGTCTATTACATATTGGGTGTATGGAACGGTATCTGAGCGAATTTGAAACCCTTGTTTTATGCATCACCCCACCTCACCTTTCCCGTTAAGCAGCCATAATGTGTTTTCTAAACGTGTGACTCTGTTCTGTTTTGTAATTCAGTTCAAGTGTAGCGGTTTTTACATTCCCTCTATAAGTGATAGCTTATGATAAGTGTCTTTTTCTGTGTGACTTTTTTCACTTAGAATCGTCGTACCTAGGTCCACTCATCTTGCTTCTACTAGCCTTATGACATTGATTTCATGTCTGAGTGATATTCCATTGTACATAATGATGACAACTTCTTTATCCGTTTCTCTCTTTCCTGGGATAGTTAAGGTGTCATGAAGTGGAGGTTCTTGTCAACAGAGCAGCCCTAAACTTTGGGGTGCCTGTGTCTTGCTGATTTTTAGTTTTCCCAATTTATACGCCCATGAGTGGACGTGCCCTATGCTCCCTAAGCTGTGTTTTTTCGATGTTTCAGGACACACCGTACACTTCTTCAGAGTGGCTGTTGGCAATTTACATCCCGCCCATCAGCGTAGCAAGGCTGCCATTTCTCCATGGCCTGTCCTGCATTTCTGGTTTTGACACTTTTTGCATCATGACCCTTTTGACCGAGGAGAAGCGAGACTTCTTTGTAGTGCTGATTTGCCTTTCCAGGTTGCTTGGTTGGCCAAAAAGGGCGTATGCGTTTTTTCCTGAATATATTCAGGAAAAACGCAGAGGAACTTTTTGGCCAAGGGCATCATTGTCGACGTTTTGCCACTTTTCATGTGCTTTAAAGGTGATTCGAATCTACCTCCTGAAACCTGTTTCCTGCAATTCTGCCTTGCTTTCAAATCCTCTTCGTTGCCTTCCCTCAATATATTTGTGGACTGGAGTAATCATTTATACCTCAGCAGGTTTGTGAATGGCAGTGCCCCTGAGCTCCATTTTTCAACTGTCTTTTTTGGGAGCTGGCCGTAAAAGCACGGAATTGCCTCAGGCCCTATTCTGGTTCCCTGCGGCAGGCTGAGCATGTGGTTAATTCTTCTTCCTGATGGGAAAATAGAGTGACCTGTGCCTGTCCCAACACCTAGATCTAGTCTCTCATTCGTTGCCACTCTTCCCTTTCATCCTCAGGACAAATTGCAACCTGTACGGAACAGGAAGTTAAAGGTGCTGATTCTCCAAGTAGGGAGATTGTTAGTAAAGTAGCTGGAATGGCGAACCCGATCACAAGGAGATGAGAAATGAGGTGCGTTTTAGAAACCTTTCAAAATCACACGGTGTACCATCGTCTGGGTTTCTCATGCATGTTTTCGATGTAGGAAGATGCCCTTGAACCTGGAGATTTGGGACCCATGGGATGGGTACCAGGCAGTATTCCTTTAAAGGGTCTGCGTTTGCTCACCCAACCTCACTCAACCTTTAAGCCCCAAGAGTGTCCACCCTTGTGTCTCATCCAGCTGTGGGTCTAGATATGGTCAATCCAGGTTGCATCACAGCCTCTGAACGAATTTTGTAAGAATTTATCTGTCTTTCACTGTCTTTGTTTTACGGGTTTTTAAAAGTAATTTATTTTTATAATTGGGTCTAGCTGCTTTTCACGGCTGTGTTTATGCGGCTTTACACCCAGTTGACTCACTTCCAGACAGATATCAATATATATGTTTTAAGATTCTTACTAGTCACATATATTCTTGTGCGGTGAATAGGGGGTGTTGAGTCCAGTTCACTGAGGAAGGAGTAGGTCTTGTCTATTACATATTGGGTGTATGGAACGGTATCTGAGAGAATTTGAAACCCTTGTTTTATGCATCACCCCACCTCACCTTTCCCGTTAAGCAGCCATAGTGTGTTTTCTAAACGTGAGACTCTGTTCTGTTTTGTAATTCAGTTCAAGTGTAGCGGTTTTTACATTCCCTCTATAAGTGATAGCTTATGATAAGTGTCTTTTTCTGTGTGACTTATTTCACTTAGAATCGTCGTACCTAAGTCCACTCATCTTCCTTCTACTAGCCTTATGACATTGATTTCATGTCTGAGTGATATTCCATTGTACATAAGGACCACAACTTCTTTATCCATTTTTCTCTTTCCTGGGATATTTAAGGTGTCATGAAGTGGAGGTTCTTGTCAACAGAGCAGCCCTAAACTTTGGGGTGCTTGTGTCTTGCTGATTTTTAGTTTTCCCAATTTATACGCCCATGAGTGGACGTGCCCTATGCTCCCTAAGCTGTGTTTTTTCGATGTTACAGGACACACCGTACACTTCTCCAGAGTGGCTGTTGGCAATTTACATCCCGCCCATCAGCGTAGCAAGGCTGCCATTTCTCCATGGCCTGTCCTGCATTTCTGGTTTTGACACTTTTTGCAGCATGACCCTTTTGACCGATGGGAAGCGAGACTTCTTTGTAGCGCTGATTTGCCTTTCCAGGTTGCTTGGTTCGCCAAAAAGGGCGTATGCGTTTTTTCCTGAATATATTCAGGAAAAAACGCATACGCCCTTTTTGGCCAAGGGCATCATAGTCGACATTTTGCCGCTTTCATGTGCTTTAAAGGCGATTCGAATCTACCTCCTGAAATCTGTTTCCTGCAATTCTGCCTTGCTTTCAAATCCTCTTCGTTGCCTTCCCTCAATATATCAGTGGATGAGAGTTATCATTTATAACTCTGCGGGTTTGTGAATTGCAGTGTCCCTGAGCTCCATTTTTCAACTGGCTTTTTTGGGAGCTGGCCGCAAAAGCGCGGGATTGCCTCAGGCCCTATTATGCTTCTGGGCGGCAGGCTGAGCCTGTGGTTAATTCTTCTTCCTATTGGGAAAATAGAATGACCTGTGACTGTCCCAACACCTAGATCTAGTCTCTCATTGGTTGCCCCTCTTCCCGTTCATCCTCAGGACAAATTGCAACCTGTAGGGAACAGGAGCTTAAAGGTGTTGATTCTCCAAGTAGGGAGATTGCTAGTAAAGTAGCTGGAAAGGCGAACCCGAGCACAAGGAGATGAGAAATGAGGTGCATATTAGAAACCTTTCAAAATCACACGGTGTACCATCTTCTGGGTTTCTCATGCATGTTTTCGATGTAGGAAGATGCCCTTGAACCTGGAGATTTGGGACCCATGGGATTGGTACCACGCAGTATTACTTTAAAGGGTCTGCGTTTGCTCACCCAACCTCACCCAACCTTTCAGCCCCAAGAGTGTCCACCCTTATGTCTCATCCAGCTGTGGGTCTAGATATGGTCAATCCAGGTTGCATCACAGCCTCTGAACGAATTTTGTAAGAATTTCTCTCTCTTTCACTGTCTTTGTTTTACGGGTTTTTAAAAGTAATTTATTTTTATAATGGGGTTTAGCTGCTTTTCACGGCTGTGTTTATGCGGCTTTACACCCACTTGACTCACTTCCAGACAGATATCAATACATAGGTTTTAAGATTCTTACTAGTCAGATATATTCTTGTGTGGTGAATAGGGGGTGTTGAGTCCAGTTCACTGAGCAAGGAGTTGGTCTTCTCTGTTACATATTGGGTGTATGGAACGGTATCTGAGCGAATTTGAAACCCTTGTTTTATGCATCACCCCACCTCACCTTTCCCGTTAAGCAGCCATAGTGTGTTTTGTAAACGTGTGACTCTGTTCTGTTTTGTAATTCAGTTCAAGTGTAGCAGTTTTTACATTCCCTCTATAAGTGATAGCTTATGATAAGTGTCTTTTTCTGTGTGACTTATTTCACTTAGAATCGTCGCACCTAATTCCACTCATCTTGCTTCTACTAGCCTTATGACATTAATTTCATGTCTGAGTGATATTCCCTTGTACATAAGGACCACAACTTCTTTATCCATTTTTCTCTTTCCTGGGATATTTAAGGTGTCATGAAGTGGAGGTTCTTGTCAACAGAGCAGCCCTAAACTTTGGGGTGCTTGTGTCTTGCTGATTTTTAGTTTTCCCAATTTATACGCCCATGAGTGGACGTGCCCTATGCTCCCTAAGCTGTGTTTTTTCGATGTTACAGGACACACCGTACACTTCTCCAGAGTGGCTGTTGGCAATTTACATCCCGCCCATCAGCGTAGCAAGGCTGCCATTTCTCCATGGCCTGTCCTGCATTTCTGGTTTTGACACTTTTTGCAGCATGACCCTTTTGACCGATGGGAAGCGAGACTTCTTTGTAGCGCTGATTTGCCTTTCCAGGTTGCTTGGTTCGCCAAAAAGGGCGTATGCGTTTTTTCCTGAATATATTCAGGAAAAAACGCATACGCCCTTTTTGGCCAAGGGCATCATAGTCGACATTTTGCCGCTTTCATGTGCTTTAAAGGCGATTCGAATCTACCTCCTGAAATCTGTTTCCTGCAATTCTGCCTTGCTTTCAAATCCTCTTCGTTGCCTTCCCTCAATATATCAGTGGATGAGAGTTATCATTTATAACTCTGCGGGTTTGTGAATTGCAGTGTCCCTGAGCTCCATTTTTCAACTGGCTTTTTTGGGAGCTGGCCTCAAAAGCGCGGGATTGCCTCAGGCCCTATTATGCTTCTGGGCGGCAGGCTGAGCCTGTGGTTAATTCTTCTTCCTATTGGGAAAATAGAGTGACCTGTGCCTGTCCCAACACCTAGATCTAGTCTCTCATTGGTTGCCCCTCTTCCCGTTCATCCTCAGGACAAATTGCAACCTGTAGGGAACAGGAGCTTAAAGGTGTTGATTCTCCAAGTAGGGAGATTGCTAGTAAAGTAGCTGGAAAGGCGAACCCGAGCACAAGGAGATGAGAAATGAGGTGCATATTAGAAACCTTTCAAAATCACACGGTGTACCATCTTCTGGGTTTCTCATGCATGTTTTCGATGTAGGAAGATGCCCTTGAACCTGGAGATTTGGGACCCATGGGATTGGTACCACGCAGTATTACTTTAAAGGGTCTGCGTTTGCTCACCCAACCTCACCCAACCTTTCAGCCCCAAGAGTGTCCACCCTTATGTCTCATCCAGCTGTGGGTCTAGATATGGTCAATCGAGGTTGCATCACAGCCTCTGAACGAATTTTGTAAGAATTTCTCTCTCTTTCACTGTCTTTGTTTTACGGGTTTTTAAAAGTAATTTATTTTTATAATGGGGTTTAGCTGCTTTTCACGGCTGTGTTTATGCGGCTTTACACCCACTTGACTCACTTCCAGACAGATATCAATACATAGGTTTTAAGATTCTTACTAGTCAGATATATTCTTGTGTGGTGAATAGGGGGTGTTGAGTCCAGTTCACTGAGCAAGGTGTTGGTCTTCTCTGTTACATATTGGGTGTATGGAACGGTATCTGAGCGAATTTGAACCCCTTGTTTTATGCATCACCCCACCTCACCTTTCCCGTTAAGCAGCCATAGTGTGTTTTGTAAACGTGTGACTATGTTCTGTTTTGTAATTCAGTTCAAGTGTAGCAGTTTTTACATTCCCTCTATAAGTGATAGCTTATGATAAGTGTCTTTTTCTGTGTGACTTATTTCACTTAGAATCGTCGCACCTAATTCCACTCATCTTGCTTCTACTAGCCTTATGACATTAATTTCATGTCTGAGTGATATTCCCTTGTACATAAGGACCACAACTTCTTTATCCATTTTTGTCTTTCCTGGGATATTTAAGGTGTCATGAAGTGGAGGTTCTTGTCAACAAAGCAGCCCTAAACTTTGGGGTGCCTGTGTCTTGCTGATTTTTAGTTTTCCCAATTTATACGCCCATGAGTGGACGTGCCCTATGCTCCCTAAGCTGTGTTTTTTCGATGTTTCAGGACACACCGTATACTTCTCCAGAGTGGCTGTTGGCAATTTACATCCCGCCCCTCAGCGTAGCAAGGCTGCCATTTCTCCATGGCCTGTCCTGCATTTCTGGTTTTGACACTTTTGCAGCATGACCCTTTTGAACGATGGGAAGCCAGACTTCTTTGTAGCGCTGATTTGCCTTTCCAGGTTGCTTGGTTGGCCAAAAAGGGGGTATACGTTTTTTCCTGAATATATTCAGGAAATAACGCATACCCCCTTTTTGGCCAAGGGCATCATTGTCGACGTTTTGCCGCTTTTCATGTGCTTTAAGGCGATTCGAATCTACCTCCTGAAACCTGTTTCCTGCAATTCTGCCTTGCTTTCAAATCCTCTTCGTTGCCTTCCCTCAACATATCTGTGGATGAGAGTTATCATTTATAACTCTGTGGGTTTGTGAATTGCAGTGTCCCTGAGCTCCATTTTTCAACTCGCTTTTTTGGGAGCTGGCCGCAAAAGCGCGTTATTGCCTCAGGCCCTATTCTGCTTCTGGGCGGCAGGCTGAGCCTGTGGTTAATTCTTCTTCCTGATGGGAAAATAGAGTGACCTGTGCCTGTCCCAACACCTAGATCTAGTCTCTCATTGGTTGCCCCTCTTCCCGTTCATCCTCAGGACAAATGGTTACCTGTAGGGAACAGGAGCTTAATGGTGCTGATTCTCCAAGTAGGGAGATTGCTAGTAAAGTAGCTGGAAAGGCGAACCCGAGCACAAGGAGATGAGAAATTAGGTGCATTTTAAAAACCTTTCAAAATCACACGGTGTACCATCTTCTGGGTTTCTCATGCATGTTTTCGATGTAGGAAGATGCCCTTGAACCTGGAGATTTGGGACCCATGGGATGGGTACCAGGCAGTATTCCTTTAAAGGGTCTGCGTTTGCTCACCCAACCTCACCGAAACTCTCAGCCCCAAGAGTGTCCACCCTTATGTCTCATCCAGCTGTGGGTCTAGATATGGTCAATCCAGGTTGCATCACAGGCTCTGAACGAATTTTGTAAGAATTTGTCTCTCTTTCACTGTCTTTGTTTTACGGGTTTTTAAAAGTAATTTATTTTTATAATGGGGTTTAGCTGCTTTTCACGGCTGTGTTTATGCGGCTTTACACCCACTTGACTCACTTCCAGACAGATATCAATACATAGGTTTTAAGATTCTTACTAGTCACATATATTCCTGTGCGGTGAATAGGGGGTGTTGAGTCCAGTTCACTGAGCAGGGAGTAGGTCTTGTCTATTACATATTGGGTGTATGGAACGTTATCTGAGCGAATTTGAAACCCTAGTTTTATGCATCACCCCACCTCACCTTTCCCGTTAAGCAGCCATAGTGTGTTTTCTAAACGTGTGATTCTGTTCTGTTTTGTAATTCAGTTCAAGTGTAGCGGTTTTTACATTCCCTGTATAAGTGATAGCTTATGATAAGTGTCTTTTTCTGTGTGACTTATTTCACTTAGAATCGTCGTACCTAAGTCCAATCATCTTGCTTCTACTAGCCTTATGACATTGATTTCATGTCTGAGAGATATTCCATTGTACATAAGGACCACAAATTCTTTATCCATTTTTCTCTTTCCTGGGATATTTAAGGTGTCATGAAGTGGAGGTTCTTGTCAACAGAGCAGCCCTAAACTTTGGGGTGCCTGTGTCTTTCTGATTTTTAGTTTTCCCAATTTATACGCCCATGAGTGGACGTGCCCTATGCTCACTAAGCTGTGTTTTTTCGATGTTTCAGGACACACCGTACACTTCTTCATACTGGCTGTTGGCAATTTACATCCCGCCCATCAGGGTAGCAAGGCTGCCATTTCTCCATGGCCTGTCCTGCATTTCTGGTTTTGACACTTTTTGCAGCATGACCCTTTTGACCGATGGGAAGCGAGACTTCTTTGTAGCGCTGATTTGCCTTTCCAGGTTGCTTGGTTGGCCAAAAAGGGCGTATGCGTTTTTTCCTGAATATATTTAGGAAAAAACGCATACGCCCTTTTTGGCCAAGGGCATCATTGTCGACGTTTTGCCGCTTTTCATGTGCTTTAAAGGCGATTCGAATCTACCTCCTGAAACCTGTTTCCTCCAATTCTGCCTTGCTTTCAAATCCTCTTCGTTGCCTTCCCTCAATATATCTGTGGATGAGAGTTATCATTTATAACTCTGCGGGTTTGTGAATTGCAGTGTCCCTGAGCTCCATTTTTCAACTCGCTTTTTTGGGAGCTGGCCGCAAAAGCGCGGGATTGCCTCAGGCCCTATTCTGCTTCTGGGCGGCAGGCTGAGCCTGTGGTTAATTCTTCTTCCTATTGGGAAAATAGAGTGACCTGTGCCTGTCCCAACACCTAGATCTAATCTCTCATTGGTTGCCCCTCTTCCCGTTCATCCTCAGGACAAATTGCAACCTGTAGGGAACAGGAGCTTAAAGGTGTTGATTCTCCAAGTAGGGAGATTGCTAGTAAAGTAGCTGGAAAGGCGAACCCGAGCACAAGGAGATGAGAAATGAGGTGCATATTAGAAACCTTTCAAAATCACACGGTGTACCATCTTCTGGGTTTCTCATGCATGTTTTCGATGTAGGAAGATGCCCTTGAACCTGGAGATTTGGGACCCATGGGATTGGTACCACGCAGTATTACTTTAAAGGGTCTGCGTTTGCTCACCCAACCTCACCCAACCTTTCAGCCCCAAGAGTGTCCACCCTTATGTCTCATCCAGCTGTGGGTCTAGATATGGTCAATCGAGGTTGCATCACAGCCTCTGAACGAATTTTGTAAGAATTTCTCTCTCTTTCACTGTCTTTGTTTTACGGGTTTTTAAAAGTAATTTATTTTTATAATGGGGTTTAGCTGCTTTTCACGGCTGTGTTTATGCGGCTTTACACCCACTTGACTCACTTCCAGACAGATATCAATACATAGGTTTTAAGATTCTTACTAGTCAGATATATTCTTGTGTGGTGAATAGGGGGTGTTGAGTCCAGTTCACTGAGCAAGGAGTTGGTCTTCTCTGTTACATATTGGGTGTATGGAACGGTATCTGAGCGAATTTGAAACCCTTGTTTTATGCATCACCCCACCTCACCTTTCCCGTTAAGCAGCCATAGTGTGTTTTGTAAACGTGTGACTCTGTTCTGTTTTGTAATTCAGTTCAAGTGTAGCAGTTTTTACATTCCCTCTATAAGTGATAGCTTATGATAAGAGTCTTTTTCTGTGTGACTTATTTCACTTAGAATCGTCGCACCTAATTCCACTCATCTTGCTTCTACTAGCCTTATGACATTAATTTCATGTCTGAGTGATATTCCCTTGTACATAAGGACCACAACTTCTTTATCCATTTTTGTCTTTCCTGGGATATTTAAGGTGTCATGAAGTGGAGGTTCTTGTCAACAAAGCAGCCCTAAACTTTGGGGTGCCTGTGTCTTGCTGATTTTTAGTTTTCCCAATTTATACGCCCATGAGTGGACGTGCCCTATGCTCCCTAAGCTGTGTTTTTTCGATGTTTCAGGACACACCGTATACTTCTCCAGAGTGGCTGTTGGCAATTTACATCCCGCCCCTCAGCGTAGCAAGGCTGCCATTTCTCCATGGCCTGTCCTGCATTTCTGGTTTTGACACTTTTGCAGCATGACCCTTTTGAACGATGGGAAGCCAGACTTCTTTGTAGCGCTGATTTGCCTTTCCAGGTTGCTTGGTTGGCCAAAAAGGGTGTATACGTTTTTTCCTGAATATATTCAGGAAAAAACGCATACCCCCTTTTTGGCCAAGGGCATCATTTTCGACGTTTTGCCGCTTTTCATGTGCTTTAAGGCGATTCGAATCTACCTCCTTAAACCTGTTTCCTGCAATTCTGCCTTGCTTTCAAATCCTCTTCGTTGCCTTCCCTCAATATATTTGTGGACTGGAGTAATCATTTCTACCTCAGCAGGTTTGTGAATGGCAGTGCCCCTGAGCTCCATTTTTCAACTGTCTTTTTTGGGAGCTGGCCGCAAAAGCACGGGATTGCCTTAGGCCCTATTCTGGTTCCCGGCGGCAGGCTGAGCCTGTGGTTAATTCTTCTTCCTGATGGGAAAATAGAGTGACCTGTGCCTGTCCCAACACCTAGATCTAGTCTCTCATTGGTTGCCCCTCATCCCTTTCATCCTCAGGACAAATTGCAACCTGTACGGAACAGGAAGTTAAAGGTGCTGATTCTCCAAGTAGGGAGATTGTTAGTAAAGTAGCTGGAATGGCGAACCCGAACACAAGGAGATGAGAAATGAGGTGCGTTTTAGAAACCTTTCAAAATCACACGGTGTACCATCGTCTGGGTTTCTCATGCATGTTTTCGATGTAGGAAGATGCCCTTGAACCTGGAGATTTGGGACCCATGGGATGGGTACCAGGCAGTATTACTTTAAAGGGTCTGCGTTTGCTCACCCAACCTCACCAAACCTCTCAGCCCCAAGAGTGTCCACCCTTATGTCTCATCCAGCTGTGGGTCTAGATATGGTCAATCCAGGTTGCATCACAGCCTCTGAACGAATTTTGTAAGAATTTCTTTCTCTTTCACTGTCTTTCTTTTACGGGATTTTAAAAGTAATTTATTTTTATAATGGGGTCTAGCTGCTTTTCACGGCTGTGTTTATGCGGCTTTACACCCAGTTGACTCACTTCCAGACAGATATCAATATATATGTTTTAAGATTCTTACTAGTCACATATATTCTTGTGCGGTGAATAGGGGGTGTTGAGTCCAGTTCACTGAGCAAGGAGTAGGTCTTGTCTATTACATATTGGGTGTATGGAACGGTATCTGAGCGAATTTGAAACCCTTGCTTTATGCATCACCCCACCTCACCTTTCCCGTTAAGCAGCCATAGTGTGTTTTCTAAACGTGTGACTCTGTTCTGTTTTGTAATTCAGTTCAAGTGTAGCGGTTTTTACATTCCCTCTATAAGTGATAGCTTATGATAAGTGTCTTTTTCTGTGTGACTTATTTCACTTAGAATCGTCGTACCTAAGTCCACTCATCTTGCTTCTACTAGCCTTATGACATTGATTTCATGTCTGAGTGATATTCCATTGTACATAAGGACCACAACTTCTTTATCCATTTTTCTCTTTCCTGGGATATTTAAGGTGTCATGAAGTGGAGGTTCTTGTCAACAGAGCAGCCCTAAACTTTGGGGTGCTTGTGTCTTGCTGATTTTTAGTTTTCCCAATTTATACGCCCATGGGTGGACGTGCCCTATGCTCCCTAAGCTGTGTTTTTTCGATGTTTCAGTACACACCGTACACTTCTCCAGAGTGGCTGTTGGCAATTTACATCCCGCCATCAGCGTAGCAAGGCTGCCATTTCTCCATGGCCTGTCCTGCATTTCTGCTTTTGACACTTTTTGCAGGATGACCCTTTTGACCGATGGGAAGCCAGAATTCTTTGTAGCGCTGATTTGCCTTTCCAGGTTGCTTGGTTGGCCAAAAAGGGCGTATACGTTTTTTCCTGAATATATTCAGGAAAAAACGCATACGCCCTTTTTGGCCAAGGGCATCATTGTCGACGTTTTGCCACTTTTCATGTGCTTTAAGGTGATTCGAATCTACCTCCTGAAACCTGTTTCCTGCAATTCTGCCTTGCTTTCAAATCCTCTTCGTTGCCTTCCCTCAATATATTTGTAGACTGGAATAATCATTTATAACTCAGCAGGTTTGTGAATGGCAGTGCCCCTGAGCTCCATTTTTCAACTGTCTTTTTTGGGAGCTGGCCGCAAAAGCACAGGATTGCCTCAGGCCCTATTCTGGTTCCCGGCGGCAGGCTGAGCCTGTGGTTAATTCTTCTTCCTGATGGGAAAATAGAGTGACCTGTGCCTGTCCCAACACCTAGATCTAGTCTCTCATTGGTTGCCCCTCTTCCCGTTCATCCTCAGGACAAATTGCAACCTGTACGGAACAGGAAGTTAAAGGTGCTGATTCTCCAAGTAGGGAGATTGTTAGTAAAGTAGCTGGAATGGCGAACCCGAGCACAAGGAGATGAGAAATGAGGTGCATATTAGAAACCTTTCAAAATCACACGGTGTACCATCGTCTGGGTTTCTCATGCATGTTTTCGATGTAGGAAGATGCCCTTGAACCTGGAGATTTTGGACCCATGGGATGGGTACCAGGCAGTATTACTTTAAAGGGTCTGCGTTTGCTCACCCAACCTCACTCAAACTTTCAGCCCCAAGAGTTTCCACCCTTGTGTCTCATCCAGCTGTGGGTCTAGATATGGTCAATCCAGGTTGCATCACAGCCTCTGAACGAATTTTGTAAGAATTTCTCTCTCTTTCACTGTCTTTGTTTTACGGGTTTTTAAAAGTAATTTATTTTTATAATGGGGTCTAGCTGCTTTTCACGGCTGTGTTTATGCGGCTTTACACCCACTTGACTCACTTCCAGACAGATATCAATACATAGTTTTTAAGATTCTTACTAGTCACATATATTCTTGTGCGGTGAATAGGGGGTGTTGAGTCCAGTTCACTGAGCAAGGAGTAGGTCTTGTCTATTACATATTGGGTGTATGGAACGGTATCTGAGCGAATTTGAAACCCTTGTTTTATGCATCACCCCACCTCACCTTTCCCGTTAAGCAGCCATAGTGTGTTTTCTAAACGTGTGACTCTGTTCTGTTTTGTAATTCAGTTCAAGTGTAGCGGTTTTTACATTCACTCTATAAGTGATAGCTTATGATAAGTGTCTTTTTCTGTGTGACTTATTTCACTTAGAATCGTCGTACCTAAGTCCACTCATCTTGCTTCTACTAGCCTTATGATATTGATTTCATGTCTGAGTGATATTCCATTGTACATAAGGACCACAACTTCTTTATCCATTTTTCTCTTATTGGGATATTTAAGGTGTCATGAAGTGGAGGTTCTTGTCCACAGAGCAGCCCTAAACTTTGGGGTGCCTGTGTCTTGCTGATTTTTAGTTTTCCCAATTTATACGCCCATGAGTGGACGTGCCCTATGCTCCCTAAGCTGTGTTTTTTCGATGTTTCAGGACACACCGTATACTTCTCCAGAGTGTCTGTTGGCAATTTACATCCCGCGCATCAGCGTAGCAAGGCTGCCATTTCTCCATGGCCTGTCCTGCATTTCTGGTTTTGACACTTTTTGCAGCATGACCCTTTTGACCGATGGGAAGTGAGACTTCTTTGTAGCGCTGATTTGCCTTTCCAGGTTGCTTGGTTGGCCAAAAAGGGCATATACGTTTTTTCCTGAATATATTCAGGAAAAAACGCATACGCCCTTTTTGGCCAAGGGCATCATTGTCGACGTTTTGCCGCTTTTCATGTGCTTTAAGGCGATTCGAATCTACCTCCTGAAACCTGTTTCCTGCAATTCTGCCTTGCTTTCAAATCCTCTTCGTTGCCTTCCCTCAATATATCTGTGGATGAGAGTTACCATTTATAGCTCTGTGGGTTTGTGAATTGCAGTGTCCCTGAGCTCCATTTTTCAACTCGCTTTTTTGTGAGCTGGCCTCAAATGCGCGTTATTGCCTCAGGCCCTATTCTGCTTCTGGGCGGCAGGCTGAGCCTGTGGTTAATTCTTCTTCCTGATGGGAAAATAGAGTGACCTGTGCCTGTCCCAACACCTAGATCTAGTCTCTCATTGGTTGCCCCTCTTCCCGTTCATCCTCAGGACAAATTGCAACCTGTAGGGAACAGGAGCTTAAAGGTGCTGATTCTCCAAGTAGGGAGATTGCTAGTAAAGTAGCTGGAATGGCGAACCCGAGCACAAGGAGATGAGAAATGAGGTACATATTAGAAGCCTTTCAAAATCACACGGTGTACCATCTTCTGGGTTTCTCATGCATGTTTTCGATGTAGGAAGATGCCCTTGAACCTGGAGATTTGGGACCCATGGGATGGGTACCAGGCAGTATTCCTTTAAAGGGTCTGCGTTTGCTCACCCAACCTCACCCAACCTCTCAGCCCCAAGAGTGTCCACCCTTATGTCTCATCCAGCTGTGTGTCTAGATATGGTCAATCCAGGTTGCATCACAACCTCTGAACGAATTTTGTAAGAATTTCTCTCTCTTTCACTGTCTTTGTTTTACGGGTTTTTAAAAGTAATTTATTTGTATAATGGGGTTTAGCTGCTTTTCACGGCTGTGTTTATGCGGCTTTACACCCACTTGACTCACTTCCAGACAGATATCAATACATAGGTTTTAAGATTCTTACTAGTCACATATATTCTTGTGCGGTGAATAGGGGGTGTTGAATCCAGTTCACTGAGCAAGGAGTAGGTCTTGTCTATTACATATTGGGTGTATGGAACGGTATCTGAGCGAATTTGAAACCCTTGTTTTATGCATCACCCCACCTCACCTTTCCCGTTAAGCAGCCATAGTGTGTTTTCTAAACGTGTGACTCTGTTCTGTTTTGTAATTCAGTTCAAGTGTAGCGGTTTTTACATTCCCTCTATAAGTGATAGCTTATGATAAGTGTCTTTTTCTGTGTGACTTTTTTCACTTAGAATCGTCGTACCTAGGTCCACTCATCTTGCTTCTACTAGCCTTATGACATTGATTTCATGTCTGAGTGATATTCCATTGTACAAAAGGACGACAACTTCTTTATCCATTTTTCTCTTTCCTGGGATATTTAAGGTGTCATGAAGTGGAGGTTCTTGTCAACAGAGCAGCCCTAAACTTTGGGGTGCCTGTGTCTTGCTGATTTTTATTTTCCCAATTTATACGCCCATGAGTGGACGTGCCCTATGCTCCCTAAGCTGTGTTTTTTCGATGTTTCAGGACACACCGTACACTTCTTCAGAGTGGCTGTTGGCAATTTACATCCCGCCCATCAGCGTAGCAAGGCTGCCATTTCTCCATGGCCTGTCCTGCATTTCTGGTTTTGACCCTTTTTGCAGCATGACCCTTTTGACCGATGGGAAGCGAGACTTCTTTGTAGTGCTGATTTGCCTTTCCAGGTTGCTTGGTTGGCCAAAAAGGGCGTATGCGTTTTTTCCTGAATATATTCAGGAAAAACGCATAGGACCTTTTTGGCCAAGGGCATCATTGTCGACGTTTTGCCACTTTTCATGTGCTTTAAAGGCGATTCGAATCTACCTCCTGAAACCTGTTTCCTGCAATTCTGCCTTGCTTTCAAATCCTCTTCGTTGCCTTCCCTCAATATATTTGTGGACTGGAGTAATCATTTCTACCTCAGCAGGTTTGTGAATGGCAGTGCCCCTGAGCTCCATTTTTCAACTGTCTTTTTTGGGAGCTGGCCGCAAAAGCACGGGATTGCCTCAGGCCCTATTCTGGTTCCCGGCGGCAGGCTGAGCCTGTGGTTAATTCTTCTTCCTGATGGGAAAATAGAGTGACCTGTGCCTGTCCCAACACCTAGATCTAGTCTCTCATTGGTTGCCCCTCTTCCCTTTCATCCTCAGGACAAATTGCAACCTGTACAGAACAGGAAGTTAAAGGTGCTGATTCTCCAAGTAGGGAGATTGTTAGTAAAGTAGCTGGAATGGCGAACCCGAACACAAGGAGATGAGAAATGAGGTGCGTTTTAGAAACCTTTCAAAATCACACGGTGTACCATCGTCTGGGTTTCTCATGCATGTTTTCGATGTAGGAAGATGCCCTTGAACCTGGATATTTGGGACCCATGGGATGGGTACCACGCAGTATTACTTTAAAGGGTCTGCGTTTGCTCACCCAACCTCACTCAACCTTTCTGCCCCAAGAGTGTCCACCCTTGTGTCTCATCCAGCTGTGGGTCTAGACATGGTCAATCCAGGTTGCATCACAGCCTCTGAACGAATTTTGTAAGAATTTCTCTGTCTTTCACTGTCTTTGTTTTACGGGTTTTTAAAAGTAATTTATTTTTATAATGGGGTCTAGCTGCATTTCACGGCTGTGTTTATGCGGCTTTACACCCAGTTGACTCACTTCCAGACAGATATCAATATATATGTTTTAAGATTTTTACTAGTCACATATATTCTTGTGCGGTGAATAGGGGGTGTTGAGTCCAGTTCACTGAGCAAGGAGTAGGTCTTGTCTATTACATATTGGGTGTATGGAACGGTATCTGAGGGAATTTGAAACCCTTGTTTTATGCATCACCCCACCTCACATTTCCCTTTAAGCAGCCATAGTGTGTTTTCTAAACGTGAGACTCTGTTCTGTTTTGTAATTCAGTTCAAGTGTAGCGGTTTTTACATTCCCTCTATAAGTGATAGCTTATGATAAGTGTCTTTTTCTGTGTGACTTATTTCACTTAGAATCGTCGTACCTAAGTCCACTCATCTTGCTTCTACTAGCCTTATGACATTGATTTCATGTCTGAGTGATATTCCATTGTACATAAGGACCACAACTTCTTTATCCATTTTTCTCTTTCCTGGGATATTTAAGGTGTCATGAAGTGGAGGTTCTTGTCAACAGAGCAGCCCTAAACTTTGGGGTGCTTGTGTCTTGCTGATTTTTAGTTTTCCCAATTTATACGCCCATGAGTGGACGTGCCCTATGCTCCCTAAGCTGTGTCTTTTCGATGTTTCAGGACACACCGTACACTTCTCCAGAGTGGCTGTTGGCAATTTACATCCCGCCCATCAGCGTAGCAAGGCTGCCATTTCTCCATGGCCTGTCCTGCATTTCTGGTTTTGACACTTTTTGCAGCATGACCCTTTTGACAGATGGGAAGCGAGACTTCTTTGTAGCGCTGATTTGCCTTTCCAGGTTGCTTGGTTGGCCAAAAAGGGCGTATACGTTTTTTCCTGAATATATTCAGGAAAAAACGCATAGGACCTTTTTGGCCAAGGGCATCATTGTCGACGTTTTGCCGCTTTTCATGTGCTTTAAAGGCGATTCGAATCTACCTCCTGAAACCTGTTTCCTGCAATTCTGCCTTGCTTTCAAATCCTCTTCGTTGCCTTCCCTCAATATATTTGTGGACTGGAATAATCATTTATAACTCAGCAGGTTTGTGAATGGCAGTGCCCCTGAGCTCCATTTTTCAACTGTCTTTTTTGGGAGCTGGCCGCAAAAGCACGGGATTGCCTCAGGCCCTATTCTGGTTCCCGGCGGCAGGCTGAGCCTGTGGTTAATTCTTCTTCCTGATGGGAATATAGAGTGACCTGTGCCTGTCCCAACACCTAGATCTAGTCTTTCATTGGTTGCCCCTCTTCCCGTTCATCCTCAGGACAAATTGCAACCTGTAGGGAACAGGAGCTTAAAGGTGCTGATTCTCCAATTAGGGAGATTGCTAGTAAAGTAGTTGGAAAGGCGAACCCGAGCACAAGAAGATGAGAAATGAGGTGCATATTAGAAACCTTTCAAAATCACACGGTGTACCATCCTCTGGGTTTCTCATGCATGTTTTCGATGTAGGAAGATGCCCTTGAACCTGGAGATTTGGGACCCATGGGATGGGTACCAGGCAGTATTCCTTTAAAGGGTCTGCGTTTGCTCACCCAACCTCACCCAACCTCTCAGCCCCAAGAGTGTCCACCCTTATGTCTCATCCAGCTGTGGGTCTAGATATCGTCAATCCAGGTTGCATCACAGCCTCTGAACGAATTTTGTAAGAATTTCTCTCTCTTTCACTGTCTTTGTTTTACGGGTTTTTAAAAGTAATTTATTTTTATAATGGGGTTTAGCTGCTTTTCACGGCTGTGTTTATGCGGCTTTACACCCACTTGACTCACTTCCAGACAGATATCAATACATAGGTTTTAAGATTCTTACTAGTCACATATATTCTTGTGCGGTCAATAGGGGGTGTTGAGTCCAGTTCACTGAGCACGGAGTAGGTCTTGTCTATTACATATTGGGTGTATGGAACGTTATCTGAGCGAATTTGAAACCCTTGTTTTATGCATCACCGCACCTCACCTTTCCCGTTAAGCAGCCATAGTGTGTTTTCTAAACGTGTGACTCTGTTCTGTTCTGTAATTCAGTTCAAGTGTAGCGGTTTTTACATTCCCTCTATAAGTGATAGCTTATGATAAGTGTCTTTTTCTGTGTGACTTTTTTCACTTAGAATCGTCGTACCTAAGTCCACTCATCTTGCTTCTACTAGCCTTATGACATTGATTTCATGTCTGAGTGATATTCCATTGTACATAAGGACCACAACTTCTTTATCCATTTTTCTCTTTCCTGGGATATTTAAGGTGTCATGAAGTGGAGGTTCTTGTCAACAGAGCAGCCCTAAACTTTGGGGTGCCTGTGTCTTGCTGATTTTTAGTTTTCCCAATTTATACGCCCATCAGTGGACGTGCCCTATGCTCCCTAAGCTGTGTTTTTTCGATGATTCAGGAAACACCGTACACTTCTTCAGAGTGGCTGTTGGCAATTTACATCCCGCCCATCAGCGTAGCAAGGCTGCCATTTCTCCATGGCCTGTCCTGCATTTCTGGTTTTGACACTTTTTGCAGCATGACCCTTTTGACAGATGGGAAGCGAGACTTCTTTGTAGTGCTGATTTGCCTTTCCAGGTTGCTTGGTTGGCCAAAAAGGGCGTATACGTTTTTTCCTGAATATATTCAGGAAAAAACGCATAGGACCTTTTTGGCCAAGGGCATCATTGTCGACGTTTTGCCACTTTTCATGTGCTTTAAAGGCGATTCGAATCTACCTCCTGAAACCTGTTTCCTGCAATTCTGCCTTGCTTTCAAATCCTCTTCGTTGCCTTCCCTCAATATATTTGTGGACTGGAATAATCATTTATAACTCAGCAGGTTTGTGAATGGCAGTTCCCCTGAGCTCCATTTTTCAACTGTCTTTTTTGGGAGCTGGCCGCAAAAGCACGGGATTGCCTCAGGCCCTATTCTGGTTCCCGGCGGCAGGCTGAGCCTGTGGTTAATTCTTCTTCCTGATGGGAAAATAGAGTGACCTGTGCCTGTCCCAACACCTAGATCTAGTCTCTCATTGGTTGCCCCTCTTCCCGTTCATCCTCAGGACAAATTGCAACCTGTACGGAACAGGAAGTTAAAGGTGCTGATTCTCCAAGTAGGGAGATTGTTAGTAAAGTAGCTGGAATGGCGAACCCGAGCACAAGGAGATGAGAAATGAGGTGCATATTAGAAACCTTTCAAAATCACACGGTGTACCATCGTCTGGGTTTCTCATGCATGTTTTCGATGTAGGAAGATGCCCTTGAACCTGGAGATTTTGGACCCATGGGATGGGTACCAGGCAGTATTACTTTAAAGGGTCTGCGTTTGCTCACCCAACCTCACTCAAACTTTCAGCCCCAAGAGTTTCACCCTTGTGTCTCATCCAGCTGTGGGTCTAGATATGGTCAATCCAGGTTGCATCACAGCCTCTGAACGAATTTTGTAAGAATTTCTCTCTCTTTCACTGTCTTTGTTTTACGGGTTTTTAAAAGTAATTTATTTTTATAATGGGGTCTAGCTGCTTTTCACGGCTGTGTTTATGCGGCTTTACACCCACTTGACTCACTTCCAGACAGATATCAATACATAGTTTTTAAGATTCTTACTAGTCACATATATTCTTGTGCGGTGAATAGGGGGTGTTGAGTCCAGTTCACTGAGCAAGGAGTAGGTCTTGTCTATTACATATTGGGTGTATGGAACGGTATCTGAGCGAATTTGAAACCCTTGTTTTATGCATCACCCCACCTCACCTTTCCCGTTAAGCAGCCATAGTGTGTTTTCTAAACGTGTGACTCTGTTCTGTTTTGTAATTCAGTTCAAGTGTAGCGGTTTTTACATTCCCTCTATAAGTGATAGCTTATGATAAGTGTCTTTTTCTGTGTGACTTATTTCACTTAGAATCGTCGTACCTAAGTCCACTCATCTTGCTTCTACTAGCCTTATGATATTGATTTCATGTCTGAGTGATATTCCATTGTACATAAGGACCACAACTTCTTTATCCATTTTTCTCTTATTGGGATATTTAAGGTGTCATGAAGTGGAGGTTCTTGTCAACAGAGCAGCCCTAAACTTTGGGGTGCCTGTGTCTTGCTGATTTTTAGTTTTCCCAATTTATACGCCCATGAGTGGACGTGCCCTATGCTCCCTAAGCTGTGTTTTTTCGATGTTTCAGGACACACCGTATACTTCTCCAGAGTGTCTGTTGGCAATTTACATCCCGCGCATCAGCGTAGCAAGGCTGCCATTTCTCCATGGCCTGTCCTGCATTTCTGGTTTTGACACTTTTTGCAGCATGACCCTTTTGACCGATGGGAAGTGAGACTTCTTTGTAGCGCTGATTTGCCTTTCCAGGTTGCTTGGTTGGCCAAAAAGGGCATATACGTTTTTTCCTGAATATATTCAGGAAAAAACGCATACGCCCTTTTTGGCCAAGGGCATCATTGTCGACGTTTTGCCGCTTTTCATGTGCTTTAAGGCGATTCGAATCTACCTCCTGAAACCTGTTTCCTGCAATTCTGCCTTGCTTTCAAATCCTCTTCGTTGCCTTCCCTCAATATATCTGTGGATGAGAGTTACCATTTATAGCTCTGTGGGTTTGTGAATTGCAGTGTCCCTGAGCTCCATTTTTCAACTCGCTTTTTTGTGAGCTGGCCTCAAATGCGCGTTATTGCCTCAGGCCCTATTCTGCTTCTGGGCGGCAGGCTGAGCCTGTGGTTAATTCTTCTTCCTGATGGGAAAATAGAGTGACCTGTGCCTGTCCCAACACCTAGATCTAGTCTCTCATTGGTTGCCCCTCTTCCCGTTCATCCTCAGGACAAATTGCAACCTGTAGGGAACAGGAGCTTAAAGGTGCTGATTCTCCAAGTAGGGAGATTGCTAGTAAAGTAGCTGGAATGGCGAACCCGAGCACAAGGAGATGAGAAATGAGGTGCATATTAGAAGCCTTTCAAAATCACACGGTGTACCATCTTCTGGGTTTCTCATGCATGTTTTCGATGTAGGAAGATGCCCTTGAACCTGGAGATTTGGGACCCATGGGATGGGTACCAGGCAGTATTCCTTTAAAGGGTCTGCGTTTGCTCACCCAACCTCACCCAACCTCTCAGCCCCAAGAGTGTCCACCCTTATGTCTCATCCAGCTGTGTGTCTAGATATGGTCAATCCAGGTTGCATCACAACCTCTGAACGAATTTTGTAAGAATTTCTCTCTCTTTCACTGTCTTTGTTTTACGGGTTTTTAAAAGTAATTTATTTGTATAATGGGGTTTAGCTGCTTTTCACGGCTGTGTTTATGCGGCTTTACACCCACTTGACTCACTTCCAGACAGATATCAATACATAGGTTTTAAGATTCTTACTAGTCACATATATTCTTGTGCGGTGAATAGGGGGTGTTGAATCCAGTTCACTGAGCAAGGAGTAGGTCTTGTCTATTACATATTGGGTGTATGGAACGGTATCTGAGCGAATTTGAAACCCTTGTTTTATGCATCACCCCACCTCACCTTTCCCGTTAAGCAGCCATAGTGTGTTTTCTAAACGTGTGACTCTGTTCTGTTTTGTAATTCAGTTCAAGTGTAGCGGTTTTTACATTCCCTCTATAAGTGATAGCTTATGATAAGTGTCTTTTTCTGTGTGACTTTTTTCACTTAGAATCGTCGTACCTAGGTCCACTCATCTTGCTTCTACTAGCCTTATGACATTGATTTCATGTCTGAGTGATATTCCATTGTACAAAAGGACGACAACTTCTTTATCCATTTTTCTCTTTCCTGGGATATTTAAGGTGTCATGAAGTGGAGGTTCTTGTCAACAGAGCAGCCCTAAACTTTGGGGTGCCTGTGTCTTGCTGATTTTTATTTTCCCAATTTATACGCCCATGAGTGGACGTGCCCTATGCTCCCTAAGCTGTGTTTTTTCGATGTTTCAGGACACACCGTACACTTCTTCAGAGTGGCTGTTGGCAATTTACATCCCGCCCATCAGCGTAGCAAGGCTGCCATTTCTCCATGGCCTGTCCTGCATTTCTGGTTTTGACCCTTTTTGCAGCATGACCCTTTTGACCGATGGGAAGCGAGACTTCTTTGTAGTGCTGATTTGCCTTTCCAGGTTGCTTGGTTGGCCAAAAAGGGCGTATGCGTTTTTTCCTGAATATATTCAGGAAAAACGCATAGGACCTTTTTGGCCAAGGGCATCATTGTCGACGTTTTGCCACTTTTCATGTGCTTTAAAGGCGATTCGAATCTACCTCCTGAAACCTGTTTCCTGCAATTCTGCCTTGCTTTCAAATCCTCTTCGTTGCCTTCCCTCAATATATTTGTGGACTGGAGTAATCATTTCTACCTCAGCAGGTTTGTGAATGGCAGTGCCCCTGAGCTCCATTTTTCAACTGTCTTTTTTGGGAGCTGGCCGCAAAAGCACGGGATTGCCTCAGGCCCTATTCTGGTTCCGGGCGGCAGGCTGAGCCTGTGGTTAATTCTTCTTCCTGTTGGGAAAATAGAGTGACCTGTGCCTGTCCCAACACCTAGATCTAGTCTCTCATTGGTTGCCCCTCTTCCCTTTCATCCTCAGGACAAATTGCAACCTGTACAGAACAGGAAGTTAAAGGTGCTGATTCTCCAAGTAGGGAGATTGTTAGTAAAGTAGCTGGAATGGCGAACCCGAACACAAGGAGATGAGAAATGAGGTGCGTTTTAGAAACCTTTCAAAATCACACGGTGTACCATCGTCTGGGTTTCTCATGCATGTTTTCGATGTAGGAAGATGCCCTTGAATCTGGATATTTGGGACCCATGGGATGGGTACCACGCAGTATTACTTTAAACGGTCTGCGTTTGCTCACCCAACCTCACTCAACCTTTCTGCCCCAAGAGTGTCCACCCTTGTGTCTCATCCAGCTGTGGGTCTAGACATGGTCAATCCAGGTTGCATCACAGCCTCTGAACGAATTTTGTAAGAATTTCTCTGTCTTTCACTGTCTTTGTTTTACGGGTTTTTAAAAGTAATTTATTTTTATAATGGGGTCTAGCTGCATTTCACGGCTGTGTTTATGCGGCTTTACACCCAGTTGACTCACTTCCAGACAGATATCAATATATATGTTTTAAGATTTTTACTAGTCACATATATTCTTGTGCGGTGAATAGGGGGTGTTGAGTCCAGTTCACTGAGCAAGGAGTAGGTCTTGTCTATTACATATTGGGTGTATGGAACGGTATCTGAGGGAATTTGAAACCCTTGTTTTATGCATCACCCCACCTCACGTTTCCCTTTAAGCAGCCATAGTGTGTTTTCTAAACGTGAGACTCTGTTCTGTTTTGTAATTCAGTTCAAGTGTAGCGGTTTTTACATTCCCTCTATAAGTGATAGCTTATGATAAGTGTCTTTTTCTGTGTGACTTATTTCACTTAGAATCGTCGTACCTAAGTCCACTCATCTTGCTTCTACTAGCCTTATGACATTGATTTCATGTCTGAGTGATATTCCATTGTACATAAGGACCACAACTTCTTTATCCATTTTTCTCTTTCCTGGGATATTTAAGGTGTCATGAAGTGGAGGTTCTTGTCAACAGAGCAGCCCTAAACTTTGGGGTGCTTGTGTCTTGCTGATTTTTAGTTTTCCCAATTTATACGCCCATGAGTGGACGTGCCCTATGCTCCCTAAGCTGTGTCTTTTCGATGTTTCAGGACACACCGTACACTTCTCCAGAGTGGCTGTTGGCAATTTACATCCCGCCCATCAGCGTAGCAAGGCTGCCATTTCTCCATGGCCTGTCCTGCATTTCTGGTTTTGACACTTTTTGCAGCATGACCCTTTTGACAGATGGGAAGCGAGACTTCTTTGTAGCGCTGATTTGCCTTTCCAGGTTGCTTGGTTGGCCAAAAAGGGCGTATACGTTTTTTCCTGAATATATTCAGGAAAAAACGCATAGGACCTTTTTGGCCAAGGGCATCATTGTCGACGTTTTGCCGCTTTTCATGTGCTTTAAAGGCGATTCGAATCTACCTCCTGAAACCTGTTTCCTGCAATTCTGCCTTGCTTTCAAATCCTCTTCGTTGCCTTCCCTCAATATATTTGTGGACTGGAATAATCATTTATAACTCAGCAGGTTTGTGAATGGCAGTGCCCCTGAGCTCCATTTTTCAACTGTCTTTTTTGGGAGCTGGCCGCAAAAGCACGGGATTGCCTCAGGCCCTATTCTGGTTCCCGGCGGCAGGCTGAGCCTGTGGTTAATTCTTCTTCCTGATGGGAATATAGAGTGACCTGTGCCTGTCCCAACACCTAGATCTAGTCTCTCATTGGTTGCCCCTCTTCCCGTTCATCCTCAGGACAAATTGCAACCTGTACGGAACAGGAAGTTAAAGGTGCTGATTCTCCAAGTAGGGAGATTGTTAGTAAAGTAGCTGGAATGGCGAACCCGAGCACAAGGAGATGAGAAATGAGGTGCATATTAGAAACCTTTCAAAATCACACGGTGTACCATCGTCTGGGTTTCCCATGCATGTTTTCGATGTAGGAAGATGCCCTTGAACCTGGAGATTTTGGACCCATGGGATGGGTACCAGGCAGTATTACTTTAAAGGGTCTGCGTTTTCTCACCCAACCTCACTCAAACTTTCAGCCCCAAGAGTGTCCACCCTTATGTCTCATCCAGCTGTGGGTCTAGATATGGTCAATCCAGGTTGCATCACAGCCTCTGAACGAATTTTGTAAGAATTTCTCTCTCTTTCACTGTCTTTGTTTTACGGGTTTTTAAAAGTAATTTATTTTTATAATGGGGTCTAGCTGCTTTTCACGGCTGTGTTTATGCGGCTTTACACCCACTTGACTCACTTCCAGACAGATATCAATACATAGGTTTTAAGATTCTTACTAGTCACATATATTCTTGTGCGGTGAATAGGGGGTGTTGAGTCCAGTTCACTGAGCAAGGAGTAGGTCTTGTCTATTACATATTGGGTGTATGGAACGGTATCTGAGCGAATTTGAAACCCTTGTTTTATGCATCACCCCACCTCACCTTTCCCGTTAAGCAGCCATAGTGTGTTTTCTAAACGTGTGACTCTGTTCTGTTTTGTAATTCAGTTCAAGTGTAGCGGTTTTTACATTCCCTCTATAAGTGATAGCTTATGATAAGTGTCTTTTTCTGTGTGACTTATTTCACTTAGAATCGTCGTACCTAAGTCCACTCATCTTGCTTCTACTAGCCTTATGATATTGATTTCATTTCTGAGTGATATTCCATTGTACATAAGGACCACAACTTCTTTATCCATTTTACTCTTATTGGGATATTTAAGGTGTCATGAAGTGGAGGTTCTTGTCAACAGAGCAGCCCTAAACTTTGGGGTGCCTGTGTCTTGCTGATTTTTAGTTTTCCCAATTTATACGCCCATGAGTGGACGTGCCCTATGCTCCCTAAGCTGTGTTTTTTCGATGTTTCAGGACACACCGTATACTTCTCCAGAGTGTCTGTTGGCAATTTACATCCCGCGCATCAGCGTAGCAAGGCTGCCATTTCTCCATGGCCTGTCCTGCATTTCTGGTTTTGACACTTTTTGCAGCATGACCCTTTTGACCGATGGGAAGTGAGACTTCTTTGTAGCGCTGATTTGCCTTTCCAGGTTGCTTGGTTGGCCAAAAAGGGCATATACGTTTTTTCCTGAATATATTCAGGAAAAAACGCATACGCCCTTTTTGGCCAAGGGCATCATTGTCGACGTTTTGCCGCTTTTCATGTGCTTTAAGGCGATTCGAATCTACCTCCTGAAACCTGTTTCCTGCAATTCTGCCTTGCTTTCAAATCCTCTTCGTTGCCTTCCCTCAATATATCTGTGGATGAGAGTTACCATTTATAGCTCTGTGGGTTTGTGAATTGCAGTGTCCCTGAGCTCCATTTTTCAACTCGCTTTTTTGTGAGCTGGCCGCAAATGCGCGTTATTGCCTCAGGCCCTATTCTGCTTCTGGGCGGCAGGCTGAGCCTGTGGTTAATTCTTCTTCCTGATGGGAAAATAGAGTGACCTGTGCCTGTCCCAACACCTAGATCTAGTCTCTCATTGGTTGCCCCTCTTCCCGTTCATCCTCAGGACAAATTGCAACCTGTAGGGAACAGGAGCTTAAAGGTGCTGATTCTCCAAGTAGGGAGATTGCTAGTAAAGTAGCTGGAATGGCGAACCCGAGCACAAGGAGATGAGAAATGAGGTGCATATTAGAAGCCTTTCAAAATCACACGGTGTACCATCTTCTGGGTTTCTCATGCATGTTTTCGATGTAGGAAGATGCCCTTGAACCTGGAGATTTGGGACCCATGGGATGGGTACCAGGCAGTATTCCTTTAAAGGGTCTGCGTTTGCTCACCCAACCTCACCCAACCTCTCAGCCCCAAGAGTGTCCACCCTTATGTCTCATCCAGCTGTGTGTCTACATATGGTCAATCCAGGTTGCATCACAACCTCTGAACGAATTTTGTAAGAATTTCTCTCTCTTTCACTGTCTTTGTTTTACGGGTTTTTAAAAGTAATTTATTTGTATAATGGGGTTTAGCTGCTTTTCACGGCTGTGTTTATGCGGCTTTACACCCACTTGACTCACTTCCAGACAGATATCAATACATAGGTTTTAAGATTCTTACTAGTCACATATATTCTTGTGCGGTGAATAGGGGGTGTTGAATCCAGTTCACTGAGCAAGGAGTAGGTCTTGTCTATTACATATTGGGTGTATGGAACGGTATCTGAGCGAATTTGAAACCCTTGTTTTATGCATCACCCCACCTCACCTTTCCCGTTAAGCAGCCATAGTGTGTTTTCTAAACGTGTGACTCTGTTCTGTTTTGTAATTCAGTTCAAGTGTAGCGGTTTTTACATTCCCTCTATAAGTGATAGCTTATGATAAGTGTCTTTTTCTGTGTGACTTTTTTCACTTAGAATCGTCGTACCTAGGTCCACTCATCTTGCTTCTACTAGCCTTATGACATTGATTTCATGTCTGAGTGATATTCCATTGTACAAAAGGACGACAACTTCTTTATCCATTTTTCTCTTTCCTGGGATATTTAAGGTGTCATGAAGTGGAGGTTCTTGTCAACAGAGCAGCCCTAAACTTTGGGGTGCCTGTGTCTTGCTGATTCTTATTTTCCCAATTTATACGCCCATGAGTGGACGTGCCCTATGCTCCCTAAGCTGTGTTTTTTCGATGTTTCAGGACACACCGTACACTTCTTCAGAGTGGCTGTTGGCAATTTACATCCCGCCCATCAGCGTAGCAAGGTTGCCATTTCTCCATGGCCTGTCCTGCATTTCTGCTTTTGACACTTTTTGCAACATGACCCTTTTGACCGATGGGAAGCGAGACTTCTTTGTAGTGCTGATTTGCCTTTCCAGGTTGCTTGGTTGGCCAAAAAGGGCGTATGCGTTTTTTCCTGAATATATTCAGGAAAAACGCATAGGACCTTTTTGGCCAAGGGCATCATTGTCGACGTTTTGCCACTTTTCATGTGCTTTAAAGGCGATTCGAATCTACCTCCTGAAACCTGTTTCCTGCAATTCTGCCTTGCTTTCAAATCCTCTTCGTTGCCTTCCCTCAATATATTTGTGGACTGGAGTAATCATTTCTACCTCAGCAGGTTTGTGAATGGCAGTGCCCCTGAGCTCCATTTTTCAACTGTCTTTTTTGGGAGCTGGCCGCAAAAGCACGGGATTGCCTCAGGCCCTATTCTGGTTCCCGGCGGCAGGCTGAGCCTGTGGTTAATTCTTCTTCCTGATGGGAAAATAGAGTGACCTGTGCCTGTCCCAACACCTAGATCTAGTCTCTCATTGGTTGCCCCTCTTCCCTTTCATCCTCAGGACAAATTGCAACCTGTACAGAACAGGAAGTTAAAGGTGCTGATTCTCCAAGTAGGGAGATTGTTAGTAAAGTAGCTGGAATGGCGAACCCGAACACAAGGAGATGAGAAATGAGGTGCGTTTTAGAAACCTTTCAAAATCACACGGTGTACCATCGTCTGGGTTTCTCATGCATGTTTTCGATGTAGGAAGATGCCCTTGAACCTGGATATTTGGGACCCATGGGATGGGTACCACGCAGTATTATTTTAAAGGGTCTGCGTTTGCTCACCCAACCTCACTCAACCTTTCTGCCCCAAGAGTGTCCACCCTTGTGTCTCATCCAGCTGTGGGTCTAGACATGGTCAATCCAGGTTGCATCACAGCCTCTGAACGAATTTTGTAAGAATTTGTCTGTCTTTCACTGTCTTTGTTTTACGGGTTTTTAAAAGTAATTTATTTTTATAATGGGGTCTAGCTGCATTTCACGGCTGTGTTTATGCGGCTTTACACCCAGTTGACTCACTTCCAGACAGATATCAATATATATGTTTTAAGATTTTTACTAGTCACATATATTCTTGTGCGGTGAATAGGGGGTGTTGAGTCCAGTTCACTGAGCAAGGAGTAGGTCTTGTCTATTACATATTGGGTGTATGGAACGGTATCTGAGGGAATTTGAAACCCTTGTTTTATGCATCACCCCACCTCACATTTCCCTTTAAGCAGCCATAGTGTGTTTTCTAAACGTGAGACTCTGTTCTGTTTTGTAATTCAGTTCAAGTGTAGCGGTTTTTACATTCCCTCTATAAGTGATAGCTTATGATAAGTGTCTTTTTCTGTGTGACTTATTTCACTTAGAATCGTCGTACCTAAGTCCACTCATCTTGCTTCTACTAGCCTTATGACATTGATTTCATGTCTGAGTGATATTCCATTGTACATAAGGACCACAACTTCTTTATCCATTTTTCTCTTTCCTGGGATATTTAAGGTGTCATGAAGTGGAGGTTCTTGTCAACAGAGCAGCCCTAAACTTTGGGGTGCTTGTGTCTTGCTGATTTTTAGTTTTCCCAATTTATACGCCCATGAGTGGACGTGCCCTATGCTCCCTAAGCTGTGTCTTTTCGATGTTTCAGGACACACCGTACACTTCTCCAAAGTGGCTGTTGGCAATTTACATCCCGCCCATCAGCGTAGCAAGGCTGCCATTTCTCCATGGCCTGTCCTGCATTTCTGGTTTTGACACTTTTTGCAGCATGACCCTTTTGACAGATGGGAAGCGAGACTTCTTTGTAGCGCTGATTTGCCTTTCCAGGTTGCTTGGTTGGCCAAAAAGGGCGTATGCGTTTTTTCCTGAATATATTCAGGAAAAAACGCATACGCCCTTTTTGGCCAAGGGCATCATAGTCGAAGTTTTGCCGCTTTTCATGTGCTTTAAAGGCGATTCGAATCTACCTCCTGAAATCTGTTTCCTGCAATTCTGCCTTGCTTTCAAATCCTCTTCGTTGCCTTCCCTCAATATATCAGTGGATGAGAGTTACCATTTATAGCTCTGTGGGTTTGTGAATTGCAGTGTCCCTGAGCTCCATTTTTCAACTCGCTTTTTTGTGAGCTGGCCGCAAATGCGCGTTATTGCCTCAGGCCCTATTCTGCTTCTGGGCGGCAGGCTGAGCCTGTGGTTAATTCTTCTTCCTTATGGGAAAATAGAGTGACCTGTGCCTGTCCCAACACCTAGATCTAGTCTCTCATTGGTTGCCCCTCTTCCCGTTCATCCTCAGGACAAATTGCAACCTGTAGGGAACAGGAGCTTAAAGGTGCTGATTCTCCAAGTAGGGAGATTGCTAGTAAAGTAGCTGGAATGGCGAACCCGAGCACAAGGAGATGAGAAATGAGGTGCATATTAGAAGCCTATCAAAATCACACGGTGTACCATCTTCTGGGTTTCTCATGCATGTTTTCGATGTAGGAAGATGCCCTTGAACCTGGAGATTTGGGACCCATGGGATGGGTACCAGGCAGTATTCCTTTAAAGGGTCTGCGTTTGCTCACCCAACCTCACCCAACCTCTCAGACCCAAGAGTGTCCACCCTTATGTCTCATCCAGCTGTGTGTCTAGATATGGTCAATCCAGGTTGCATCACAACCTCTGAACGAATTTTGTAAGAATTTCTCTCTCTTTCACTGTCTTTGTTTTACGGGTTTTTAAAAGTAATTTATTTGTATAATGGGGTTTAGCTGCTTTTCACGGCTGTGTTTATGCGGCTTTACACCCACTTGACTCACTTCCAGACAGATATCAATACATAGGTTTTAAGATTCTTACTAGTCACATATATTCTTGTGCGGTGAATAGGGGGTGTTGAATCCAGTTCACTGAGCAAGGAGTAGGTCTTGTCTATTACATATTGGGTGTATGGAACGGTATCTGAGCGAATTTGAAACCCTTGTTTTATGCATCACCCCACCTCACCTTTCCCGTTAAGCAGCCATAGTGTGTTTTCTAAACGTGTGACTCTGTTCTGTTTTGTAATTCAGTTCAAGTGTAGCGGTTTTTACATTCCCTCTATAAGTGATAGCTTATGATAAGTGTCTTTTTCTGTGTGACTTTTTTCACTTAGAATCGTCGTACCTAGGTCCACTCATCTTGCTTCTACTAGCCTTATGACATTGATTTCATGTCTGAGTGATATTCCATTGTACATAAGGACGACAACTTCTTTATCCATTTTTCTCCTTCCTGGGATATTTAAGGGGTCATGAAGTGGAGGTTCTTGTCAACAGAGCAGCCCTAAACTTTGGGGTGCCTGTGTCTTGCTGATTTTTATTTTCCCAATTTATACGCCCATGAGTGGACGTGCCCTATGCTCCCTAAGCTGTGTTTTTTCGATGTTTCAGGACACACCGTACACTTCTTCAGAGTGGCTGTTGGCAATTTACATCCCGCCCATCAGCGTAGCAAGGCTGCCATTTCTCCATGGCCTGTCCTGCATTTCTGGTTTTGACACTTTTTGCAGCATGACCCTTTTGACCAATGGGAAGCGAGACTTCTTTGTAGTGCTGATTTGCCTTTCCAGGTTGCTTGGTTGGCCAAAAAGGGCGTATGCGTTTTTTCCTGAATATATTCAGGAAAAACGCATAGGACCTTTTTGGCCAAGGGCATCATTGTCGACGTTTTGCCACTTTTCATGTGCTTTAAAGGCGATTCGAATCTACCTCCTGAAACCTGTTTCCTGCAATTCTGCCTTGCTTTCAAATCCTCTTCGTTGCCTTCCCTCAATATATTTGTGGACTGGAGTAATCATTTCTACCTCAGCAGGTTTGTGAATGGCAGTGCCCCTGAGCTCCATTTTTCAACTGTCTTTTTTGGGAGCTGGCCGCAAAAGCACGGGATTGCCTCAGACCCTATTCTGGTTCCCGGCGGCAGGCTGAGCCTGTGGTTAATTCTTCTTCCTGATGGGAAAATAGAGTGACCTGTGCCTGTCCCAACACCTAGATCTAGTCTCTCATTGGTTGCCCCTCTTCCCTTTCATCCTCAGGACAAATTGCAACCTGTACGGAACAGGAAGTTAAAGGTGCTGATTCTCCAAGTAGGGAGATTGTTAGTAAAGTAGCTGGAATGGCGAACCCGAACACAAGGAGATGAGAAATGAGGTGCGTTTTAGAAACCTTTCAAAATCACACGCTGTACCATCGTCTGGGTTTCTCATGCATGTTTTCGATGTAGGAAGATGCCCTTGAACCTGGAGATTTTGGACCCATGGGATGGGTACCAGGCAGTATTACTTTAAAGGGTCTGCGTTTGCTCACCCAACCTCACTCAACCTTTCAGCCCCAAGAGTGTCCACCCTTGTGTCTCATCCAGCTGTGGGTCTAGATATGGTCAATCCAGGTTGCATCACAGCCTCTGAACGAATTTTGTAAGAATTTCTCTGTCTTTCACTGTCTTTGTTTTACGGGTTTTTAAAAGTAATTTATTTTTATAATGGAGTCTAGTTGCTTTTCACGGCTGTGTTTATGCGGCTTTACACCCAGTTGACTCACTTCCAGAGAGATATCAATATATATGTTTTAAGATTCTTACTAGTCACATATATTCTTGTGCGGTGAATAGGGGGTGTTGAGTCCAGTTCACTGAGCAAGGAGTAGGTCTTGTCTATTACATATTGGGTGTATGGAACGGTATCTGAGCGAATTTGAAACCCTTGTTTTATGCATCACCCCACCTCACCTTTCCCGTTAAGCAGCCATAGTGTGTTTTCTAAACGTGTGACTCTGTTCTGTTTTGTAATTCAGTTCAAGTGTAGCGGTTTTTACATTCCCTCTATAAGTGATAGCTTATGATAAGTGTCTTTTTCTGTGTGACTTTTTTCACTTAGAATCGTCGTACCTAGGTCCACTCATCTTGCTTCTACTAGCCTTATGACATTGATTTCATGTCTGAGTGATATTCCATTGTACATAAGGACGACAACTTCTTTATCCATTTTTCTCTTTCCTGGGATATTTAAGGGGTCATGAAGTGGAGGTTCTTGTCAACAGAGCAGCCCTAAACTTTGGGGTGCCTGTGTCTTGCTGATTTTTATTTTCCCAATTTATACGCCCATGAGTGGACGTGCCCTATGCTCCCTAAGCTGTGTTTTTTCGATGTTTCAGGACACACCGTACACTTCTTCAGAGTGGCTGTTGGCAATTTACATCCCGCCCATCAGCGTAGCAAGGCTGCCATTTCTCCATGGCCTGTCCTGCATTTCTGGTTTTGACACTTTTTGCAGCATGACCCTTTTGACCAATGGGAAGCGAGACTTCTTTGTAGTGCTGATTTGCCTTTCCAGGTTGCTTGGTTGGCCAAAAAGGGCGTATGCGTTTTTTCCTGAATATATTCAGGAAAAACGCATAGGACCTTTTTGGCCAAGGGCATCATTGTCGACGTTTTGCCACTTTTCATGTGCTTTAAAGGCGATTCGAATCTACCTCCTGAAACCTGTTTCCTGCAATTCTGCCTTGCTTTCAAATCCTCTTCGTTGCCTTCCCTCAATATATTTGTGGACTGGAGTAATCATTTCTACCTCAGCAGGTTTGTGAATGGCAGTGCCCCTGAGCTCCATTTTTCAACTGTCTTTTTTGGGAGCTGGCCGCAAAAGCACGGGATTGCCTCAGGCCCTATTCTGGTTCCCGGCGGCAGGCTGAGCCTGTGGTTAATTCTTCTTCCTGATGGGAAAATAGAGTGACCTGTGCCTGTCCCAACACCTAGATCTAGTCTCTCATTGGTTGCCCCTCTTCCCTTTCATCCTCAGGACAAATTGCAACCTGTACGGAACAGGAAGTTAAAGGTGCTGATTCTCCAAGTAGGGAGATTGTTAGTAAAGTAGCTGGAATGGCGAACCCGAACACAAGGAGATGAGAAATGAGGTGCGTTTTAGAAACCTTTCAAAATCACACGGTGTACCATCGTCTGGGTTTCTCATGCATGTTTTCGATGTAGGAAGATGCCCTTGAACCTGGAGATTTTGGACCCATGGGATGGGTACCAGGCAGTATTACTTTAAAGGGTCTGCGTTTGCTCACCCAACCTCACTCAACCTTTCAGCCCCAAGAGTGTCCACCCTTGTGTCTCATCCAGCTGTGGGTCTAGATATGGTCAATCCAGGTTGCATCACAGCCTCTGAACGAATTTTGTAAGAATTTCTCTGTCTTTCACTGTCTTTGTTTTACGGGTTTTTAAAAGTAATTTATTTTTATAATGGGGTCTAGCTGCTTTTCACGGCTGTGTTTATGCGGCTTTACACCCAGTTGACTCACTTCCAGAGAGATATCAATATATATGTTTTAAGATTCTTACTAGTCACATATATTCTTGTGCGGTGAATAGGGGGTGTTGAGTCCAGTTCACTGAGCAAGGAGTAGGTCTTGTCTATTACATATTGGGTGTATGGAACGGTATCTGAGCGAATTTGAAACCCTTGTTTTATGCATCACCCCACCTCACCTTTCCCGTTAAGCAGCCATAGTGTGTTTTCTAAACGTGTGACTCTGTTCTGTTTTGTAATTCAGTTCAAGTGTAGCGGTTTTTACATTCCCTCTATAAGTGATAGCTTATGATAAGTGTCTTTTTCTGTGTGACTTATTTCACTTAGAATCGTCGTACCTAAGTCCACTCATCTTGCTTCTACTAGCCTTATGACATTGATTTCATGTCTGAGTGATATTCCATTGTACATAAGGACCACAACTTCTTTATCCATTTTTCTCTTATTGGGATATTTAAGGTGTCATGAAGTGGAGGTTCTTGTCAACAGAGCAGCCCTAAACTTTGGGGTGCCTGTGTCTTGCTGATTTTTAGTTTTCCCAATTTATACGCCCATGAGTGGACGTGCCCTATGCTCCCTAAGCTGTGTTTTTTCGATGTTTCAGGACACACCGTATACTTCTCCAGAGTGTCTGTTGGCAATTTACATCCCGCGCATCAGCGTAGCAAGGCTGCCATTTCTCCATGGCCTGTCCTGCATTTCTGGTTTTGACACTTTTTGCAGCATGACCCTTTTGACCGATGGGAAGTGAGACTTCTTTGTAGCGCTGATTTGCCTTTCCAGGTTGCTTGGTTGGCCAAAAAGGGCGTATACGTTTTTTCCTGAATATATTCAGGAAAAAACGCATACGCCCTTTTTGGCCAAGGGCATCATTGTCGACGTTTTGCCGCTTTTCATGTGCTTTAAGGCGATTCGAATCTACCTCCTGAAACCTGTTTCCTGCAATTCTGCCTTGCTTTCAAATCCTCTTCGTTGCCTTCCCTCAATATATCTGTGGATGAGAGTTACCATTTATAGCTCTGTGGGTTTGTGAATTGCAGTGTCCCTGAGCTCCATTTTTCAACTCGCTTTTTTGTGAGCTGGCCGCAAATGCGCGTTATTGCCTCAGGCCCTATTCTGCTTCTGGGCGGCAGGCTGAGCCTGTGGTTAATTCTTCTTCCTGATGGGAAAATAGAGTGACCTGTGCCTGTCCCAACACCTAGATCTAGTCTCTCATTGGTTGCCCCTCTTCCCGTTCATCCTCAGGACAAATTGCAACCTGTAGGGAACAGGAGCTTAAAGGTGCTGATTCTCCAAGTAGGGAGATTGCTAGTAAAGTAGCTGGAATGGCGAACCCGAGCACAAGGAGATGAGAAATGAGGTGCATATTAGAAGCCTTTCAAAATCACACGGTGTACCATCTTCTGGGTTTCTCATGCATGTTTTCGATGTAGGAAGATGCCCTTGAACCTGGAGATTTGGGACCCATGGGATGGGTACCAGGCAGTATTCCTTTAAAGGGTCTGCGTTTGCTCACCCAACCTCACCCAACCTCTCAGCCCCAAGAGTGTCCACCCTTATGTCTCATCCAGCTGTGTGTCTACATATGGTCAATCCAGGTTGCATCACAACCTCTGAACGAATTTTGTAAGAATTTCTCTCTCTTTCACTGTCTTTGTTTTACGGGTTTTTAAAAGTAATTTATTTTTATAATGGGGTTTAGCTGCTTTTCACGGCTGTGTTTATGCGGCTTTACACCCACTTGACTCACTTCCAGACAGATATCAATACATAGGTTTTAAGATTCTTACTAGTCACATATATTCTTGTGCGGTGAATAGGGGGTGTTGAATCCAGTTCACTGAGCAAGGAGTAGGTCTTGTCTATTACATATTGGGTGTATGGAACGGTATCTGAGCGAATTTGAAACCCTTGTTTTATGCATCACCCCACCTCACCTTTCCCGTTAAGCAGCCATAGTGTGTTTTCTAAACGTGTGACTCTGTTCTGTTTTGTAATTCAGTTCAAGTGTAGCGGTTTTTACATTCCCTCTATAAGTGATAGCTTATGATAAGTGTCTTTTTCTGTGTGACTTTTTTCACTTAGAATCGTCGTACCTAGGTCCACTCATCTTGCTTCTACTAGCCTTATGACATTGATTTCATGTCTGAGTGATATTCCATTGTACATAAGGACGACAACTTCTTTATCCATTTTTCTCCTTCCTGGGATATTTAAGGGGTCATGAAGTGGAGGTTCTTGTCAACAGAGCAGCCCTAAACTTTGGGGTGCCTGTGTCTTGCTGATTTTTATTTTCCCAATTTATACGCCCATGAGTGGACGTGCCCTATGCTCCCTAAGCTGTGTTTTTTCGATGTTTCAGGACACACCGTACACTTCTTCAGAGTGGCTGTTGGCAATTTACATCCCGCCCATCAGCGTAGCAAGGCTGCCATTTCTCCATGGCCTGTCCTGCATTTCTGGTTTTGACACTTTTTGCAGCATGACCCTTTTGACCAATGGGAAGCGAGACTTCTTTGTAGTGCTGATTTGCCTTTCCAGGTTGCTTGGTTGGCCAAAAAGGGCGTATGCGTTTTTTCCTGAATATATTCAGGAAAAACGCATAGGACCTTTTTGGCCAAGGGCATCATTGTCGACGTTTTGCCACTTTTCATGTGCTTTAAAGGCGATTCGAATCTACCTCCTGAAACCTGTTTCCTGCAATTCTGCCTTGCTTTCAAATCCTCTTCGTTGCCTTCCCTCAATATATTTGTGGACTGGAGTAATCATTTCTACCTCAGCAGGTTTGTGAATGGCAGTGCCCCTGAGCTCCATTTTTCAACTGTCTTTTTTGGGAGCTGGCCGCAAAAGCACGGGATTGCCTCAGACCCTATTCTGGTTCCCGGCGGCAGGCTGAGCCTGTGGTTAATTCTTCTTCCTGATGGGAAAATAGAGTGACCTGTGCCTGTCCCAACACCTAGATCTAGTCTCTCATTGGTTGCCCCTCTTCCCTTTCATCCTCAGGACAAATTGCAACCTGTACGGAACAGGAAGTTAAAGGTGCTGATTCTCCAAGTAGGGAGATTGTTAGTAAAGTAGCTGGAATGGCGAACCCGAACACAAGGAGATGAGAAATGAGGTGCGTTTTAGAAACCTTTCAAAATCACACGCTGTACCATCGTCTGGGTTTCTCATGCATGTTTTCGATGTAGGAAGATGCCCTTGAACCTGGAGATTTTGGACCCATGGGATGGGTACCAGGCAGTATTACTTTAAAGGGTCTGCGTTTGCTCACCCAACCTCACTCAACCTTTCAGCCCCAAGAGTGTCCACCCTTGTGTCTCATCCAGCTGTGGGTCTAGATATGGTCAATCCAGGTTGCATCACAGCCTCTGAACGAATTTTGTAAGAATTTCTCTGTCTTTCACTGTCTTTGTTTTACGGGTTTTTAAAAGTAATTTATTTTTATAATGGAGTCTAGTTGCTTTTCACGGCTGTGTTTATGCGGCTTTACACCCAGTTGACTCACTTCCAGAGAGATATCAATATATATGTTTTAAGATTCTTACTAGTCACATATATTCTTGTGCGGTGAATAGGGGGTGTTGAGTCCAGTTCACTGAGCAAGGAGTAGGTCTTGTCTATTACATATTGGGTGTATGGAACGGTATCTGAGCGAATTTGAAACCCTTGTTTTATGCATCACCCCACCTCACCTTTCCCGTTAAGCAGCCATAGTGTGTTTTCTAAACGTGTGACTCTGTTCTGTTTTGTAATTCAGTTCAAGTGTAGCGGTTTTTACATTCCCTCTATAAGTGATAGCTTATGATAAGTGTCTTTTTCTGTGTGACTTTTTTCACTTAGAATCGTCGTACCTAGGTCCACTCATCTTGCTTCTACTAGCCTTATGACATTGATTTCATGTCTGAGTGATATTCCATTGTACATAAGGACGACAACTTCTTTATCCATTTTTCTCTTTCCTGGGATATTTAAGGGGTCATGAAGTGGAGGTTCTTGTCAACAGAGCAGCCCTAAACTTTGGGGTGCCTGTGTCTTGCTGATTTTTATTTTCCCAATTTATACGCCCATGAGTGGACGTGCCCTATGCTCCCTAAGCTGTGTTTTTTCGATGTTTCAGGACACACCGTACACTTCTTCAGAGTGGCTGTTGGCAATTTACATCCCGCCCATCAGCGTAGCAAGGCTGCCATTTCTCCATGGCCTGTCCTGCATTTCTGGTTTTGACACTTTTTGCAGCATGACCCTTTTGACCAATGGGAAGCGAGACTTCTTTGTAGTGCTGATTTGCCTTTCCAGGTTGCTTGGTTGGCCAAAAAGGGCGTATGCGTTTTTTCCTGAATATATTCAGGAAAAACGCATAGGACCTTTTTGGCCAAGGGCATCATTGTCGACGTTTTGCCACTTTTCATGTGCTTTAAAGGCGATTCGAATCTACCTCCTGAAACCTGTTTCCTGCAATTCTGCCTTGCTTTCAAATCCTCTTCGTTGCCTTCCCTCAATATATTTGTGGACTGGAGTAATCATTTCTACCTCAGCAGGTTTGTGAATGGCAGTGCCCCTGAGCTCCATTTTTCAACTGTCTTTTTTGGGAGCTGGCCGCAAAAGCACGGGATTGCCTCAGGCCCTATTCTGGTTCCCGGCGGCAGGCTGAGCCTGTGGTTAATTCTTCTTCCTGATGGGAAAATAGAGTGACCTGTGCCTGTCCCAACACCTAGATCTAGTCTCTCATTGGTTGCCCCTCTTCCCTTTCATCCTCAGGACAAATTGCAACCTGTACGGAACAGGAAGTTAAAGGTGCTGATTCTCCAAGTAGGGAGATTGTTAGTAAAGTAGCTGGAATGGCGAACCCGAACACAAGGAGATGAGAAATGAGGTGCGTTTTAGAAACCTTTCAAAATCACACGGTGTACCATCGTCTGGGTTTCTCATGCATGTTTTCGATGTAGGAAGATGCCCTTGAACCTGGAGATTTTGGACCCATGGGATGGGTACCAGGCAGTATTACTTTAAAGGGTCTGCGTTTGCTCACCCAACCTCACTCAACCTTTCAGCCCCAAGAGTGTCCACCCTTGTGTCTCATCCAGCTGTGGGTCTAGATATGGTCAATCCAGGTTGCATCACAGCCTCTGAACGAATTTTGTAAGAATTTCTCTGTCTTTCACTGTCTTTGTTTTACGGGTTTTTAAAAGTAATTTATTTTTATAATGGGGTCTAGCTGCTTTTCACGGCTGTGTTTATGCGGCTTTACACCCAGTTGACTCACTTCCAGAGAGATATCAATATATATGTTTTAAGATTCTTACTAGTCACATATAATCTTGTGCGGTGAATAGGGGGTGTTGAGTCCAGTTCACTGAGCAAGGAGTAGGTCTTGTCTATTACATATTGGGTGTATGGAACGGTATCTGAGCGAATTTGAAACCCTTGTTTTATGCATCACCCCACCTCACCTTTCCCGTTAAGCAGCCATAGTGTGTTTTCTAAACGTGTGATTCTGTTCTGTTTTGTAATTCAGTTCAAGTGTAGCGGTTTTTACATTCCCTCTATAAGTGATAGCTTATGATAAGTGTCTTTTTCTGTGTGACTTATTTCACTTAGAATCGTCGTACCTAAGTCCACTCATCTTGCTTCTACTAGCCTTATGACATTGATTTCATGTCTGAGTGATATTCCATTGTACATAAGGACCACAACTTCTTTATCCATTTTTCTCTTATTGGGATATTTAAGGTGTCATGAAGTGGAGGTTCTTGTCAACAGAGCAGCCCTAAACTTTGGGGTGCCTGTGTCTTGCTGATTTTTAGTTTTCCCAATTTATACGCCCATGAGTGGACGTGCCCTATGCTCCCTAAGCTGTGTTTTTTCGATGTTTCAGGACACACCGTATACTTCTCCAGAGTGTCTGTTGGCAATTTACATCCCGCGCATCAGCGT